>NC_139604.1:132946059-133676114 GCF_964270895.1 Podarcis filfolensis
CTGCTTTCCTAAAAATGACGTACAGATGTTGTTTATGTTCAAAACATACAGCTCAGTGGTGGCCCTCGCTGAGTCCCTCCCCCAATCAAGGACAAGGATGTCAGGAGGTCGTGATCTGCGTGACTTTTGACTTGTTCGGGGGCTTTCCCCATATCTTCTCCTCGTCTGCCTGGGTAGGGTGGGGGGAAGCTGAAGGCCACAGCAAGACTGTGGTCAGGACCCAGTCAGTCAAGACACTGGATGCTGTGCCCTAGCAGGAGATCAAAAGCTGTTTTCAATTTCCCCTCTCCATACTTGTTGACGGTTGCTCTTGTCTTGGTATCTAGCTTTGGACGGCGTTTATAATGGGTGAAAAGCTGGAGACCAGCTTCCTGTTGTTTGCTGAATTGGTGCTGCTGAGTAAAGCCAAGTGGGTAGAAGAGCCAAATTCTTGGGGGTGGAGGAATTGTGGGATGGGCATGAGTGAGAAGAATGCTGCCGCTATTATTATTATTATTATTATTATTATTATTATTATTATTATTATTATTACTATTATTAATACTATTTGTATCACACCCATCTGACTGAGTTGCCCCAGCCACTCTGGGTGGCTTCCAGCAGAATATACAAAAACAAAACTTCCCTGTACAGGGCTGCTTTCAGATGGGAGGGCGTTTCACGGGGAAGGTGCCACCACTGAGAAGACCCTCTGCCTGGTTCCCTGTAACCTCACTTCTCACAGCAAGGGAACTGTCAGAAGGCCCTCGGAGCTGGACCTCAGTGTCCGGGCCAAACGATGGGGGTGGAGACGCTCCTTTAGGTATACAGTGGTACCTCGGGTTAAGTACTTAATTCGTTCCGGAGGTCTGTTCTTAACCTGAAACTGTTCTTAACCTGAAGCACCACTTTAGCTAATGGGGCCTCTTGCTGCTGCCGCGCCGCCGGAGCCCCATTTCTGTTCTTATCCTGAAGCAAAGTTCTTAACCTGAAGCACTATTTCTGGGTTAGCGGAGTCTGTAACCTGAAGCGTATGTAACCTGAGGTACCACTGTACTGGACCAAGGCTTTAAAGGTCAGCACCAGCAGTTTGAATTGTGCTTGGAAACATCCAGGGAACCAGTGAAGATCCTTTAGGACTGGTGTTATAGGGTTCTGGTGGCCACTCCCAGTCCAGCAGTCACATTCTGGGTCAGTTGTCGTTTCTGAGTCACCTTCAAAGGTAGCACCACATAGAGTGCATTGCAGTAGTCCAGGCGGGAGATGACCGCCCTGTACCCCCCTGGCGAGACAGGGCACAGGCAGGTAGGGTCTCAGATGGACGTGGTTATGTCGGTGTGAGAGGCCCCTCCTCTTGGTGGATGCCAGAGCCCTGTTGAAGGTGGAGAGCCAGAGGTCTCATGTTGCGCTGAGCTGGAGCATGGGCGAAGCACATCCAACCGCTTCAAGGCTTAGCACAGGCATAGGCAAACTCGGCCCTCCAGATGTTTTGGGACTACAACTCCCATCATCCCTAGCTAACAGGACCAGTGGTCAGGGATGATGGGAGTTGTAGCCCCAAAACATCTGGAGGGCCGAGTTTGCCTATGCCTGGCTTAGCAGGTTGCAAGGGACCATCTCCTGAGTTCTTCGTCTCTCCCTGAGGATGTGCATGCTTTTCTGCCTGCCAATTTGAAGCTTGGAACGGCTCCTTGCATAACTGGGCTATTCCCTTGTAAAACAGCAGGCAGAGCTATCACCCTCAGGCGTCCTAAGAGGCTCCCAGCCCATCTTGCGGGTCCTGAGCACATTCTTTCCAGAGTCACTGTGGCGCTTGAGCCCCCGAGGCTGCCAGCCCAGCCCTCTGAGGAGCAGTTTTGTCTTCAGCCAGAGAAAGTAATAAAACGTGGAAAACCAGTAGAGTGGAATTCGTTTAAGGGGGGAGAAGTAGCGGTGGAGGGAGAGATTTTTTTAGCATCCGTTGAGCAGTTGTAGCATTCTGTATTGTATTGTTTTGTTAATAATTGCAAACATGTTCTGGGATATATTTGTCAGGCTTGAGTCTTTTGCCGCTTTGGTTGCCTGAGCAGTCTGCTTTTCATCCACCTAGACTGGGATGCCAACCCCTACCCTGCGGCCAGTTGATGAGTAGACCTTGAGCTAGGATGACAAATGCTGGGTTCAAAGCGAGTGCTGTGGTTGATGCCGCCTCTGGTCACTCCTGTGCCTCAGATAAGATTCGCAGTCCCATTGACAGAGCGAGAAAATGCACTCGCACACATTTCCCTTTTCCAAGGGATCTGGGTAAAAGTCAGGTCCTGGGGGAATTAATCCTTGAAAAGCATAGAGAGCTGAAAGAGGAAGTGGAAAACAGCAACTCTCTTCCAACTTCCCATGTCACGTCTGTGTACAATTCAAGGGAGAAAAAGGCAACTACCCCCACCACCGCATGATGAAGAGGCCAGTGAGTAGGAAGAGAGCTCAGCTCCCAGCCAGCTGCTCTCCCGTGATAACACAGAATCACAGAATCATGGAATTGTAGAGTTGGAAGGGACCCTAAGTGTCATCTAGTCCAACCCCCTGCAATGTAGGAATCTCAGCACACGGTCCCCCATCCTTATGGACGCCATACCAGACCCTGCTTGCTTTTGCAAATGTGCTGGCAGTTTTATTGCTGCACCACTAGGATGAACGCATTAACTGCAGGTGTAAGAGCTTGCACACTACCAGTGTTTTATGAACTGTGATGTTTAGGATTATATTTTTTCTGAAGTGTTTAGTTGATTGATCAAATTAGTCAGTCAAAATTAGTTTAATTGGTTGATAGCGCTGCTTGTGGAATTTGAATTGGAATCCATGGATTCTGCTGCAAATCAACCTTCTGGATCTGCACCTTTTGGGTTGCGGTGTGAATTGGAACATACCGTATTTTTCGCTCTGTAACACACACCCGACCATAACATGCACATAGTTTTTAGAGGAGGAAAATCCGTAGGCATGCCACCCGTAGGCATTCCCTCCATAACACGCACAGACATTTCCCCTTACTTTTTAGGAGGAAAAAAGTGAGTGTTATGGTGCAAAAAATATGGTAATTGTCCTTCAGATTTTGCCCCTCTCCAAATTATGCAGTATAGCCCTTGGCTTTAAAAAATGCACCGAAATGCATATTATAGGATCAAAAAAAGACATATGGGTGCATTGAGGTCAGATACATAGCTAATTATGTATTTTTGACAAAATATGAATTCTCATGAGGTTTTAACAAAAAAAGGTAGATTAATGCAGAGTGGGATGATGATGATGATGATTATTATTGGCATGTATTTATGAATGAATACATGCAAAACTGACACAGAGTGGAAATAGACTGATCCATCCTACCTAGAAAGATGCCTCCAGTTATTTAATCCAGTAGATTAAAAAAATTAAAAGCATTCAGTTTTTAATATAAGCTCTTATGAGACCTGCAGGTATCAAGCACCATCGTGGAAGGAATATTCCCTCCTACCAGAGAGAGAGAGAGGGGGGGGAGAGAAGGGGGGTTGTCTCTTCTTTGATGTTAGCTGCTCCTACACACCTTGCAGGACATCATCTAAACCAGCCCTCCCATCTATTTTGGACTGCAACTCCCACCAGCCCCAGCCAGCAAATGTGCCTTTCCCACCTTTGGCGCTGTTGGGTTTATTTCCCCATCATATGTTAATATGTGCAGATTTAATTAAGATTCATACAGTCGTTCAGCCAGGCTTCCTTTAACCAGGCAACAGCCCTGGTTAAAGTGAATAACAAATCTGCTTTGTGTTTTTCCCCAGGGGATGACTTTTCGTTGATACAACAAGAGATCTACATGGTTAAGGAATGCAAGCACCCTAACATCGTAGCTTACTTTGGGAGCTATCTCAGGTAAGGCCTCCTGCATTCTGCTTTGTAGAAACGATTTGCTGTGCCAACTTCCTGCAGGGACCTAAGGTTTTTCTGCACAAGCCCCAGGGAAGGTGGTGTTCCCTGCTGGTTTTTGAGCTTGCTATCTGCTGCACGATACGGTGGTCCTACAGTGTCAAAGTCGATGAAACTTTGATGCTGGGGCTATGTAGAGCTGCTTTTTAAAGCTCTGGTGGGACGGAAGTGAAGTACTTCTTCTCACCAAACCTGAAGTTATTTTCAAGTCTGCTGTAATTCTGCATTCTATTGGACGTGAAGCTCTTGGGACATCCCTCATTCCTCAACGGATTTGATCCATTTCCCTGCGCATGCATGTTCTGATATTCAGAAGTGTCTGCGCAGTTTGCTGCATGCCCCCCCCCCAAGAAATCAAGGGTTGTGTTTTATGTGATACTTAAAAATCTGCAAAGCGGTCGGGACTCGACGTTGCTGTGGGTCTTGAACCTATGATAGCTAACTGCGTAAAAAATGGACCTCCGACCTCAGTTCCTATCTGTGTAATCGGAATAATGGTGACAAGGTGGCACCTAATCACCACAAAGCGCCTGTTTGAGATGGGTAAGAATTATTAACTACCCTGAGCCTCAGGGACAGGATTGGCTATGAATATCAGTGCAATACAAATAATATTTTTCGATTCGTTATAAGCATCAGGCATTCTTTCTGATAATATCTCCTTAATTTCATAGCCGTGAGAAGCTGTGGATTTGTATGGAGTACTGCGGAGGAGGATCCCTTCAAGATATTTATCATGGTAATTGGCAACCTTATTATTTTATACCATGCCCTTCCTTCAAGGGGTTGGGGTGGGATGCACGACTCTTTTCTTCTCTTTAATTTGGGGCACAAATTACTGTAAAGTGCTGCAGTCCAAAACCTGCTGCACCAAATGAGAAAGCCCTGTTGACTTCCATACTTTAGTCATGTGCTGCACGACGAAGGACATCCTTTTATCAGCCCCACACGGGCCAAGAGCATGCCACCACATCATGCCTCATCATTTTATGTTTGATTTTCCTTTTAGTGACGGGGCCGCTGTCGGAGTTTCAGATTGCGTTTGTTTGCAGAGAGACGTTGAAGGTAAGGCACTGCTGGGCAGGTCTTGGGTGACTTTTGGCGTAAGAAGAATGAAGCTGTTTCAGTAGAACTGCAGTCCAAAGTACATGCAGGGGAGCGGGAGAAGATCGCCAATAATAATCTTAGCTAATAAACTGCTCAGTTATTGTTGTTTAGTCATTTAGTCATGTCCGACTCTTCGTGACCCCATGGACCAGAGCACGCCAGGCACTCCTGTCTTCCACTGCCTCCCGCAGTTTGGTCAGACTCACGCTGGTAGCTTCGAGAACAGTGTCCAACCATCTCGTTCTCTGTTGTCCCCTTCTCCTTGTGCCCTCCATCTTTCCCAACATCAGGGTCTTTTCCAGGGAGTCTTCTCTTCTCATGAGGTGGCCAAAGTATTGGAGCCTCAGCTTCACGATCTGTCCTTCCAGTGAGCACTCAGGGCTGATTTCCTTCAGAATAGATAGGTTTGATCTTCTTGCAGTCCATGGGACTCTCAAGAGTCTCCTCCAGCACCATAATTCTAAAGCATCAATTCTTTGGCAATCAGCCTTCTTTAGGGTCCAGCTCTCACTTCCATACATCACTACTGGGAAAACCATAGCTTTAACTATACGGACCTTTGTTGGCAAGGTGACGTCTCTGCTTTTTAATATGCTGTCTAGTTTGTCATTGCTTTTCTCCCAAGAAGCAGGCGTCTTTTAATTTTGTGGCTGCTGTCACCATTTGCAGTGATCATGGAGCTCAAGAAAGTAAAATCTCTCACTGCCTCCATTTCTTCCCCTTCTATTTGCCAGGAGGTGATGGGCCCAGTGGCCATGATCTTCGTTTTTTTGATGTTGAGCTTCAGACCATATTTTGCTCTCTCCTCTTTCACCCTCATTAAGAGGTTATTTAATTCCTCCTCACTGCTCAGTACAAATTGCTAAACACTGTAGTCTGGCTTTGGGATTTTTAGTTCACTACTTCATATTTCAGATGGCACTGTGGTCTAAACCACTGAGTCTCTTGGGCTTGCTGATCAGAAGGTTGGCGGTTCGAATCCCCATGGCGGGGTGAGCTCCTGTTGCTCTGTCCCAGCTCCTGCGAACCTAGCAGTTCGAAAGTACACCAGTGCAAGTAGATAAATAGGTACCGCTCTGGCGGGAAGGTAAACAGCATTTCCGTGCGCTCTGGTTTCTGTCATGGTGTTCCGTTGCGCCAGAAGCGGGTTAGTCCTTCTGGCCACATGACCCAGGAAGCTGTCTGTGGACAAATGCCGGCTCCCTCGGCCTGAAATCAAGATGAGCGCCACAACCCCATAGTCGCCTTTGACTGGACTTATTCGTCCAGGGGTCCTTTACCTTTACATTTTTACCTATATAGTGGAGATTGTTGCATATACATAGAATTAATAGAGGTTTCCTGTGTTCAAAGCACTTCACGTGCTTTTCCTCAGGAATCTGCACAACTATCTAATAAGGTAGGTGATCATTTCTTATTCCCACCTTGCAAGTGGAAGAGGATACCCAAAGGCAGTGTTTCTCAATTTTGGGGCTCCAGCTTCAACTTCCACCATCCCTAGCTAGCAGGACAACAGCTGGGGACCCAAGCTTGAGAAACACCACCCTAAGGTCACTTAGGAAGTGGCCCATCTGCAATTTGAAGTGGAGACTTGGCAGGACACCTGCTTTGCCACAATGCAGCCCCATCTGTCCACGGGAAGGGCTACCCATTCTCTCTGTTAGCCACAGAGAGGGATGGTCTTTTATCCCACCCAAGCTGAGATTCTGTGGGTGTAAAAGGTTGATCTTTGAATATGCACTCAGAGGCTAATTCAGCACTAAAAGAAGCCCTTCTAAGATGCGGTTTAAGGCTCTGTTCAGAAGGCTCTGTTCAAAAGAGAGTGTGATAGCTCAATACTGAGACACCTGTACTAAAAATACCTTCACCCAGAAGCAAACGTTTTTGATATCGCACTCCTGGACCTCCTCTTCACAGCTCTGTTTTATTCTCTGTGGATGAGGCAGAGGACCAGTACATTGGGTCTGCTTTGCTGAACCACATTGGGGAACAGGGACTCCCCCAAATCATGAATCACAATGTCTCCTCCAGCTCTAGTGATTTAGAGGAGCAAGGTCATGGACTGTAGAGTTGGAAGGGACCCTGAAGTTCATCTTATCCAGGGTTGTCCAACCGGTAGATCGCATAGGTGATCGTGCTCGTTCTGGTGCAAGCAAAATCCTGTATCCCGTCTCCAGCGCTGTCTCCCTCCTTCTGCTGCACTGCCATCCCCTCTTGCCAACCCCCCAAAAAGCTCACAACTGTGCCCCCCCCAAAATGCACACTCCTCCCTCCCTCCAGTGACGGTGGGTAGATCACTGACAGTTATTTTATACTTGGAGTAGATCACAGTCTCTTGGGAGTTGGAAGTGCCTGATCTAATCTAACCCCTTGCAATGCAGCAATCTTTCATGCAACGTGGAACTCGAACGCACAACCCTGAGATTAAAGAGTCTCATGCTCTACCAACTGAGCTATCCTTCAGACAATAATAACACAAATAAAGCAGAGTAATGTGTTTGCATAAGGATTCATTTAAAAACATTTTGCATGCATTATATCAGCAATTCTTTTAAAGTTAGTGGGGCAGGTGAAGGGGGCTCAGGCAGCAGCCCGTCGTCCCGTGGGGGAATTGGTCCTGGTCACTCTGGCCTTTGATTTCTTAGGTCATCTTGGAGTTCCATCCTCATCTTTGCCGCTGCTTTCTTTTTAGGGGCTCGATTATTTGCACAAGAAAGGCAAAATGCATCGGGATATTAAGGTAGGTGATTCCTGAACGGAGCTCTTTCTCCATTAAAGAAAGGGGGGTGTTGGTGAGTGACCGTAAACTTAAGGTTTTATTTTTCTTTTTCAGGGTGCAAATATTCTGCTGACAGACCATGGGGACATCAAGCTGGGTAAGTTTGCTTGCTCTCCTTGACTTCCTTGAGAGAGTAAAGACACGTGTAACATTTGCAGAGCAGCGGAGACCGTCTCGGAGGCATCTTTGCTTCAGGCAGTGCAAATGTGCCTTCTCTTCTTGAGGTCATGCTCTGCATGCCACAGAAGCCAGATGTGGGTGGGATTAATTGGCTAGCTCCTGTGCCATCTCCAACCCCTAAAGCAATTGTGAAGTAAATTCCCTTTTAATTCAACCTCCAGTTTCACCCACTCATCTGCCCCTTCGATTTGGGTGGGAGCTTGGGAGGCAACGAATGAAGTCCCTGTGGCTGGCTCTATTGCAAATTTAGCAAATTTACCCTCTCTTCACCCTCCCCAACCCCTCCCAAGAGGGCCTGCTTAGAGCCTTTTCCTTGGTCTGCGTGAAATGGAACGCCAGCTTCTAGAAAACATCTTCCGCTCTTTCTCCCGCAGCTGACTTTGGCGTCGCGGCGAAAATAACGGCCACCATCGCAAAGAGGAAGTCATTCATCGGCACTCCTTACTGGTAATAAATTCCTTGGGATTATTCAAACAAGGGTCTGTGATGCTGAGCCACGGTTTCTGGACTGCGCTATGAGGAGGCAGAAAGAGGAGTTGAGGATGCAGTGAGTTGGCAGAAACAGACTCAAAGCTATTGAGCTGTTTTCTGACTTCGTTGGCTGGGCATCACCTCTTTCACTGCTGCTGAATACCTTCTGCTGATTCACTTTAAGCCAGAGGTGGGGACCAAATGCAGCCCTCTAGTCCTCTGTTAAGCCCTTGAGACCCTTCCCAGTGCCTTTGCCAAGCTGGAATCAGTCTTTGAACTATGGCAGTGCTGTTTGCTTGACAGGATGGAGGTGTGTGTGTTTCTGTCTGTGTAGCATGGCTGGAGTGTGACCTTAACAGTTGCATCTGTTGCTCTGTCCACTCTTGCATCTGGCCCCATTCACAACTGGCATGGGACACCCCCCGCCCCCCAAAAAAGTTGTCCATGAGGGAATGTGACCCTGAAAAAGGTGTCCCACCTCTGCTTTAACAGCCCATACACGGTGTCTACACAGGTGAGACAGAAGCACACAGATCTCAGCTGCAACAACTTTCAGAAATTGGAAGGTGAATATATATACACACCTTGGGTTCCTGATTTACATCCTACACTGTTCACAGGAACAGGCAGCTTTTGTCAGTCAAAGAAGCAACCTTTGGATGAACATGGAAGTAGCACAGACGAGCAACTTGTGAAATGCAGGTTGTTACGTTCAGCTCACTCATTAAAAAAAAAAAGAGTTATAAATATCCTGCCTTTACTCTGTTCATTCTGCAAAAGGTAACTTCCTAGTCCTTATGGTGGCAGAAGCAAGGCTGAATTTGCAAGTGCGCCCTCAATAAAATAAAAAAACAATCTGATCTTGCGGTTGGTTGTGCACAAATTGGGGATGGGTGCACCAGGTCTTTCAGCTGGGCTAATGGTCAAGTCTTCCGATTTGTTCGGAGAAGTGGCTCAGCATTCTCAGATCTGCAGTCCCCAAAATCCCTTAAGGGAGGCACCAACAGCTCAGTCAGTATAGCTTAATGCTGCTGGGTTACCAAAAGTTCCACAAACCCGGTGGGGTGTGTAGGATCCCCTCCCTGCTCCACCCTAGGACTCCTTGAGGTCCACCAGCTGGAGCCAAGCCCAAAGGAGTGACTTACAAGGAAGATCAGACATACACTGAGAATTTAGGAAGGGGTGGGACTTGCTTATCATTATCATTATTTTATTTTATTTATACTCTGCCTGTCTGGCTGGGTTGCCCCAGCTACTTTGAGCGGCTGTTGTTAAACAATTCGGAGACAAAAAACGCCGGGTGATCTATTGCAAAAGAGATCTGCAAAGCACTCCCTGTCTGCCTTCTGCCCGCACCGCAGTCAGCCTGCTCCTTTTGCTGTCTCTCCCAAGTCTGCAGGACCAGGCGGCATGTCTGGCACCTGGTAGACAGCAGCATGTTTCTGTCAGGCTCCAGTTCTCCAGGCTTCTTTGTCTAGCCCTTAGGACTCTCTCCAGGCCTTCCTCCTCAGGCTACCCTACTCTTTCCAGGGTATGAGCCCTCATTACTTCTCCTTAAAAAGGTAAAGGGACCCCTGACCATTAGGTCCAGTCATGACTGACTCTGGGGTTGCGGCGCTCATCTCACTTTGTTGGCTGAGGGAGCCGGCGTACAGCTTCCGGGTCATGTGGCCAGCATGACTAAGCCGCTTCTGGCGAACCAGAGCAGCATACGGAAACGCCGTTTACCTTCCCGCCGGAGCAGTACCTATTTATCTACTTGCCCTTTGATGCGCTTTCGAACTGCTAGGTTGGCAGGAGCAGGGACCGAGCAACGTGGGGATTTGAACCGCCGACCTTCTGATTGGCAAGTCCTAGGCTCTGTGGTTTAACCCACAACGCCACCCGCGTCCCTTGCTTCTCCTTAAGGGACTGCAATAATACCTCTTGCTTGGGAGTATGCGTGTGAGAGTATGCGTTTCTGTAGAAACCTCTGACCTCTGCATAACTGGGAATGCCACTTTCTGTGCAAACAAAAGATCTGCATTCAGCAACCCACCTGCTTTACATACACAATTACCTTTATTGGCATTATGAGTTAAAACATTTCAAAACACTAGGATAAATTTCAAAGGGACAGGGGTGAGGCTGTTGAGGATCACAAGGTACTCGATTGTCTTGCTTCACCCTGTCTATGCCCTAGAGAGGGATGGTTAATTAGGAACCCTTTCGGGTAAGATGCTTTATGCCTCTGGCTGTGCCTACCTCTGGCATGCAGCCTCCAGAAGGTTGCCCACGAGAAGATGTGGCCCTGGGGCTGCGAAAGGCTCCCCACGCCTGGGCTGCAAGCACAGGAGGGGCATTTGGGTTCATTCAAAAGCACCAAGGGGAGGTGGGGGAGGTCTTGGCTCTTCCTGCCGCCTGACAGCGTTTTTGTTCCCCCCACGAAGGATGGCTCCGGAAGTTGCAGCTGTAGAAAAGAACGGCGGCTACAACCAGCTGTGCGACATCTGGGCGGTGGGCATCACGGCCATCGAGCTTGGAGAACTGCAGCCGCCCATGTTTGATCTTCATCCGATGAGGTCTGTGGACAGGAAGGGCTCCTCTCCTCACACTCTCCCTGGCCCTGAAGTAGACGAGTGTTAAAAAGAACTCTAGCACCTGAGAGCTGGAAGGGACCGTAAAGGTCATTTGTTCCAACCCCCTTGCCAAGGCAGGGAACCCAACACTCCAGCATCCTTGGGGGGGGGGGTGGTCCTCCTGCCCCTGCTACAGAACTTTTGGCTGGAGAAAGAGGAGAACCTTCCACCTTGAATAATAATTAGCGCTCTGTAATTTGCTTTTACTGACCTATGGTCCTCCCCCACCCCAAAAAAACACCTATTTCTTTAATTGACAGTTAACACAGTTGGTGTTATTTTTAGATTTTCTATGTTGGTGTTTTTTAATTGGTATGAAAATGTGCAAGCATCATCAAAAGAGGAAACAGATTCACAACACTTCAGTCTTTTGCAAATGCAACGTGTATAATATCGACATTTTTAGATGGTTGCTGATACCATGTTTGCGCGATACTGTGAGCTTCCTTGAATGGACTGCGCCCCGAAAGGCAGCTCACAAATAAATGAATAAAGCCTGACCTGCCTGACTGTTCCACCATCAATTCAGTGTGTGCAATCAGGAAGTTCTTCCTAATCTTTAGGGGTGTTGTGGACTGCAAATCCCATCATCCCCAGCCAGCAGAGCCAATGGTCAGGAAAGATGGGAATTGTAGTACAAACCATCTGGCAGGCGCCACTTGGTCTACTCCGGTCAAAAACCCCTTTCTTCCCTTACAAATCCTTTCCTTCAGGTAGGTAGCCGTGTTGGTCTGACACAGTCTAGATAGATAGATAGATAGATAGATAGTCCAGTTGCACCTTAGAGACCAACTAAGTTTGTTCTGGGTATAAGCTTTCATGTGCATGCATGGTATCTGAAGAAGTGTGCATGCGCACGAAAGCTTATACCCAGAACAAACTTAGTTGGTCTCTAAGGTGCTACTGGACAATTTTTAAATTTATTTTGAATCCTTTCCTTGTACAGCTGTGTTCTGCACTTCTGACGGGGTGGTTTCCTTGTATTTCAGGGCCTTGTTCCTAATGTCCAAAAGCAACTTTCAGCCTCCAAAGCTAAAGGAAAAAACAAAATGGTAAGTCTGGGAGTGCCTTTTTCATTTATTTCCCCCCCAGTGGTCTCGCCCTTGATGGTTTGTGTCTTGTTCCTTTCCATACCAATAGGGGCACCCTTTGGCTGGTGGTGGTGACCCCTGAAGGTGGCTGAAAGAGATGCTTAGAATATTCCATCACATACCCCCCCCCCAAAAAAAAGTGGGCTTTTTTGACCTGCTGATATTGACTGGCAGCCCCTCAAATCGCCCCTCCCTCCGCTCTAGTCATGGGGCAGTACAATCCTTTGATGGTTGCCTTTCTTTTTAACTGGGACGCGGGTGGCGCTGTGGGTTAAACCACAGAGCCTAGGACTTGCCGATCAGAAGGTCGGCGGTTCGAATCCCCGTGACACGGTGAGCTCCCGTAGCTCGATCCCTGCTCCTGCCAACCTAGCAGTTTGAAAGCACGCCAAAGTGCAAGTAGATAAATAGGTACCGCTCCGGCGGGAAGGTAAACAGCGTTTCCGTGCGCTGTCTGGTTCGCCAGAAGCGGTTTAGTAATGCTGGCCACATGACCCGGAAGCTGAACGCCAGCTCCCTTGGCCAGTAAAGCAAGATGAGCGCCGCAACCCCAGAGTCGGCCACAACTGGACCTAATGGTCAGGGGTCCCTTTACCTTTACTTTCTTTTTAACCAAAAGGCTCCTCACTGGATCATTTTGGACACCCCCATCCTGCAGTTCTTTTAGGGTACATGCAAAAGTCGCTTCAGGCTGGGCACATCCACCTTTGCTTTGTGCCTGACCAGGCAGAGAGATAGGCAAGAGTGGAAGTATTCTCAGTTGACTGTGCCCCGACCTCCAGCGTACGGCTGGAGGTGCGATTAAGGGGTGAGGAAAAGGGTTTTAGGCCAGAAGTTTCTGCTTTCTCACAGGCCTCCCTCCGGCTCTGCTCAGTCTCCGTTTTTAAGAAGTGATATTTCTCTAGAATAAGGACAAAAGCCATTTCTGAAGTTAGGCTACCTTTCCCTCTGGGAGGTTGGTCTGCCCGACATTTCATTTGCCTCCCCCTTATGTCAGTTGCGGTATCGTCATACTGTGTTGCCTCCCCTCATTGCCTGTGCGTGTTTTTCTAATAGGCTGCAGTTCAGTTGTGATCTCCATGTTAGCCATATTTTCCAGCGCCCAGACAGTCAAACCACATTCTTTTGCTACAGATGTTTTTGCTGTTTGCACAACAGTTGCACTGGCCTTCTGTTCTTCCCTTCCCCTTTTTGGCAAAAAATGTAGTTAAAAAAAAACAGCTCTTGCCATCAGAAAGTTCTTCCTAATGTTTACCGTATTTTTCGCTCTATAAGATGCACTTTTCCCCTCCTAAGAAGTAAGGGGAAATGCGTGTGCATCTTACGGAGCGAATGCAGGTGGGAGGCTCTGCCCAGCACTCCCTTTAAAGAGCACCGTGGAGCATGTGTGTGGCTCTTGGGGGCTTTTGGGGGAGCCTTTCTCCCGCTGCCCTGAAGAGGTCTCTGCCCTGAAGATCCCTCTTGCTGTCCTGGCTTCTGGCAGCCTCTTCCGGGCAGGGGGAGCCTTCATCCTGCTGCCCTGAAGAGGCTTCGTGCAGCTATCCCAGAAGCCAGAATAGCAAGAGGCTATCCCGGAAGCCAGATCCCGCTTGCTGTTCTGGCTTCTGGGATTCAGAATATTTTTTTTCTTGTTTTCCTCCTCCAAAAACTAGGTGCGTCTTATGGTCTGGGGCGTCTTATAGAGCGAAAAATACGGTAGTTGGAATATCCTTTCTTGTAATTTGAATCCATTGGTTTGTGCCTTGCCCTCTGGAGCAGGAGAAAACCAGCATGCTCCATCTTCCCTTTGGAAGCAGTTTGGATAGCTCAATATTTGCTATGTTGAATTCCATCCTCTATTTCAGATAGAGATGATATAATTCCTATCTTTTGCACTTGCCCACTAATGATCAGTCAACCTCTAATAACTGAAATTAAAAAGAGTACAGCTATGAGTTATCCATGGACCTTTTCCCGATTCCTCTTAAGCTATGTAAAGGAGATAATACTTCCAGATGATGGTTGAAGCAGTACCTTCAAAGGTAGCCCCGCATAGAGTGCATCATAGTAGTCCAAGCGCGAGATAACTAGAGCATGCACCACTCTGGTGAGACAGTCTGTGGGCAGGGAGGGTCTCATCCTGCATACCAGATGGAGCAATGCAGGAATGGTCTGTGGATGAAGGGCAGCGTACAAATTCAATAAATAATAATAATTCAGAAATTGGGATCCTTCATACATTATACAGGCCTTTCTGAACCTGATGCCTTCCAGATGTTCTGAACTACAAGCCCCAGCTAGCATTACCAGTTTGTCAAGGACGATGGGGGTTGTAGTCTAGAGCATCTGGGGAAGTTTGCACTTATAAGAATGGTGAGGTACAAGATGCAGCGCAGCCGCTGCTGCGGTTTACGTTGAACTTTGCCTAAGAATGCTTAGTTTATTTTATTGCTGACTTTCCTTTGAATATATGTTCATTTGTGTCATTTATATTTTGTATTTTTATTATTTTCATTTTCTTATTGTGCAATGGTTGCCCATTATAAAAAAAAACAGCTTTAATAATACAGAATCTGAACGTCTTTTAATCACCAAGCAAGACCCATCACATATGATAAAAGCTGTGTTTTCTCTCTCTTTCTCTCTTTTAGGTCACCGACATTTCACAGTTTTGTGAAAGTAGCACTTACAAAAAACCCAAAGAAGAGGCCCGCGGCAGATAAACTTCTTACTGTAAGCCTGTTTTCTTTCTTTTTTGAAAGATGAGAATAAAATCTCATCCCCACTAGTGGAGTAAATGTTCTGGCTTTCAGGGTACACTCCAAAGGCCTTGCATACTTCTTTTTTAAATGCTGTAATGCATGATGAATATCGAAAACTTTCCAGGCATGTAAAAAGCTTCTTGTTTTTACAAAAAACCCCAAGCGCCTCTGTGTTAAGATTGTGCTGAGATAATTCCCTCCGCTACTAGATGAATCACGTTTTTTAAGTGTCTTAAAGACTTTAAGCAAACAGACAGACAGACTCTAAAAACCCCCAAATTGACCCCTAGTGCAGAGGCTGTCAGAAAAGTGAAGAATTGGGAGATTTTGCCTTGTTTGGATGGAAGGCTAAACCATGTTGCGTGTCCTGGACCAGCACTTCTTAAACTTCTGTTGCACTGCAGGCTGCTGTTCCGGTTGCCATGTGTTTTGGGGACATTTTCTTGCCTTACAGTTGCCGCACAGAGACAGTGCTTGAAAGCCTTTTGATATAAAGCTCAGCCTCCTGTGTTTGGTTTGTGCAGTGCTCAAAATCCATGCAGGGGAAAAGCTACAGAGGCAACCTCAGATTTCCATGCACATGGGAAGAGAAACCTTTCTTTGGGGCCTGACTCTGCAGCAAGTCTTGCAGTGCTGAAGAAGCAAGCTGCCTTTTCATTTAAGCTGTAATACGCAAACTTCAGTATGCCTTAGAAATCTTGAAGAAGCCACATGTGATTGCTCCATTTATTTAGTCATTTATTTATTTTTAATTAAGTTAGTTAGTTGCTTTCTCTTGGTCAAGGCAGCTCCGAGCAACTTACAAACAAACAAAAAAGCCCAAATAGAAACATTAAAACAAAGGTGTAAAATACACTAAAAACATAATAATTTTATTATTAAAACTAAAGAGTATTATTATTATTATTATTATTATTATTATTATTATTATTATTTATTTGTATCCCGCCCTCCCTGGCCAAAGCCGGGTTCAGAGCGACTAACAAGTAAAAATAGCACAGTGTACATAAAATCACACAGTCAATTAATTAAATTACATTCCAAAATCATTCTAAGAACAGGCGGCCAGGGATGTCTATAAAACATTGTAAAAAGCTTAACCGCAGCCATGAAATCAGCATGTACCTCACACTACTGGGATATTCTCTCAAAGAATAACTAGGCATCATGTTTATTATTATTATTATACATTTATATACTGCCTTTTCGATTGGACCAAGCTGGTTAGAACGGGTCCAGGGCGGTTGGAACAGGTCTATATCGCTTGGATCCAGCCCAGGCTGGCATGGACTGGCAAGTCCTGAACTCGCCCTCTCATTCTTTCAATGTGTGTATATTTTTTAGCATACCTTCGTTGGGCAGCCCGGTCTCTCTCGGTCGCTGGCCGTCGAACTGTTGGACAAAGTGAACAATCCCGACAACCACCCTCATTACGCCGAGGCAGATGATGACGATTTTGAGGTGAGCAAGTCCCTCCTCTGGGCAGTTCCCTCGCCTTTAAGCCTCGTTCTCCCTTGGAACTGGCGAGCCTGGGAGTCCTGTGTAGGTCTTCATTGTGGGGAGCTTACACGAGAGAATGCTCCCTCCGTGGGGGGAAAATCCCTTTGCAACTATGAACATGCAGCCATACGGTTATGTGGGGCACCCCATTTCCCATCGGTGGGCGATGAAGACTTGCATGTGTCACTGCCTCTAATGTCTCCCTTTCTGATTCCTGCAGCCACACCCAGTTATTCGCCACACCATTCGCTCTACCAACCGGAATGTCAGAGCAGAGAGGACGGCGTCTGAAATCAATTGTGAGCTTCTCCTATATTATATTATATTATATTATATTATATTATATTATATTATATTATATTATAAAGACATAACGGGGGGGAAACACACAAAAAAACAAAGGACAAAACAAAAAACATTCATTAAAAATCAATAGAAACTAACCTTGCAGTATTTGTTCTTAGACTGATTTTGGTCTTTACTTACACATTCTAATATTGTCTGAAAATCTGAGATTTATTTACTAATATAGTTATATCATGCGAAAACAAAAATTAAGAAAAAAGAAAGAAAGAAAGAAAGAACGACTAAGTCGACATAACAGCTTTAACAATAAAAATACCTATGTATTGATAAGTATTACCTTTTCATTTTGTTATATTATTGACTTCCTTCTACCTCGTTACGCTTTCTGTTTGACCATTCCTATTTTTACCCTGTATTTAATTGTTTCATCTTCATTTTGGAGTGAAGAGAAAACATTTTACTTCACTTCTCTATTTTAAAGCTAAACGCCTGCCCCCTAATTTAGCACCAGCCTAAGTGTTCATTATTACTCCGGGGGGGGGGGGGTGATGATGATGATGATAAGGGCGATTTACTAGTCTCAATAATCCATCTGTTGCCAAAAAGCTCTCCAAGAGAAATAGATTTTAAAACTGCCTATCACCTTCTATGCAAATAGTAGTCTGGGATAGGAACTTGCATTATTTGGTTATATTACCTGAACACTGGCTGCAAGGTTTGAGTGGGATAGTTGATTCTTTATCTGTATGAAATAATTTGTAAGAGTGTGTGTGTGTGTGTGTGTGTGTGTGTGTGTAGCTATAGACATAGATTTATTCATATGTTTTTTAAATTGTATTTTAATCAACTTGTTTTTCTTATTGGTTGTTAGCTGCCCTGAGCCCGGTCTTGGCTGGGGAGGACAGGGTATAAATAAAATTTATTATTGATATATAAAATTTAACCAACACCTACAATTCTTTTATACAGTGGACGCTTGGGTTGCAAACGTGATCCGTGTGGGATGCACGTTCGCAACCTGCAGCGTTCGCAACCCGCGTCTGCGCACATGCGGGTTGCGATTCGGCGCTTCTGCGCATGCGCGACCGCCGAAACCCGGAAGTAACCCGTTCCGGTACTTCCAGGTTTCGGGGGTCCGCAACCCGAAAAAACGCAACCTGAAGTGTTTGTAACCCGAGTTATGACTGTATATGAATGCACACACAAGCACACAGTCTTAGGAAGCTTTGGCAGCACAGTAATAGCAAAACAATACCAGCTCTGTCCATCAAAGGCCTGGCAGGAAAGGTAAATCTTCCCCTGGTGCGAAAAGGATGCCAGCGAAGCCACCAGGTGGTCCTCACTGGAGGAGAGCATTCCACAGATGGGAATCCAGAAATGGAAAGGATGGAGCAAAGTTCTCTGAACTTCTTCATTGGCCCAAGAGAACCTTCTAGGCAGGCTGCTCCCTGGGTTGCTCATTAAGTAGTAAAAGGTAAAGGGACCCCTGACCATTAGGTCCAGTCGTGGCCGACTCTGGGGTTGTGGCGCTCATCTCGCTTTACTGGTCGAGGGAGCCGGCGCACAGCTTCCGGGTCATGTGGCCAGCAGGACTAAGCCGCTTCTGGTGAACCAGAACAGCACACGGAAATGCTGTTTACCTTCCTGCCAGAGCGGTACCTATTTATCTACTTGCACTGGCGTGCTTTCGAACTGCTAGGTTGGCAGGAGCAGGGACCGAGCAACGGGAATGCACCCCGTTGTGGGGATTCAAACCGCTGACCTTCTGATTGGCAAGTCCTAGGCTCTGTGGTTTAACCCACAGCGCCACCCGCGTTCCCATGAAGTAGTAGTTGTGTGCAAAAAAATGCTAGCTCTGCCTCCTGACCTGTGCGCTGCTCTCTTCAAAATCCCTTGACAACGTGTGGTTGATCCATGTTATTGCCTCACCTTAAAATAGATTGATTGGTTGATTAAAAAATAAATTTATATGCTGCTAAATCATAAAAATATATCAAAGCGCATTACAACATTAAAAAGATAAAAACCATAAAAGGAAAGTCTAAAAAAAGACCCCAAATCAATCCAAAAGCAATTTAATAGCAAAAAAAGAAAATAAAAAACTTTCAGACAGCAGGAGATTCCTTCCCCTCTGCTTTTGGGCCAGGTGCCCACAATCTCAATTGTTTTATTTTAGTCTCCAAAAGAAATTGGTCGAGGATCCTACCATGATTAAAATCCTCTCTACGTTGCTTCTTCGCCTTCTTGCCTAACTTCTCTTCAAAGCATGCCGTTCCAGAGGAAAGAGTTGGTAGTTGATATTCCTTCAAGCAGACATACTCCTTGCTAGTTTCATTTTTGCAGGGGGGTAGTTCTTGGAATCGCAGCCCCTCATAAAGAGTAGCGTTTCAGAAGAGAGTGTTTCAAACCGAAAACAAACCCCTCTACCTTTTCAGGCATGTTAAGAGGAAATACTGTTTAATTGTCCGATAATAAAACTTTTTAATAGGCTCTTCTAAGCCACTTTGAGTCCCTGTCAGGGAAGAAGGTGGGGTATAATTAAATATATCATCACCATCTAAGTGGCTTATATTAATAACTTTGAACATTTTTGCTATGCCATGGGACATTGCAGTTGGAAAAAAAGCCTTGTAAAAGTTTTGTTTATAAAGTTGTAAATGCCTCATGTCTTTCAGTTGACAAGCTGCAGTTTGAACCGCCTCTACGGAAAGAAACAGAAGCGCGAGATGAAGTGGTACGGATTTGTTTTATTTTTATTTTTTATTTAGTATTTATATATACCACTTCATATCTCTATAGAAATCTCTAGATGAATTCACCACATGCTACATGCACACACACGTCCCCCAGGGGTTTGCAGAACGCAGATTGGGATCTACTGGTAGATCCCTAGGTGATCTGCAGTAGATTGGCAAAGGGTTTCTGGCTCCCAGTTTTAAGAAGAGCAGCAGCAAAGGAGCTTTTCCCACCTGTGCTAAGCTAATGAGATGGAAAAGTTGATCAGGAGTGGCCATCTGCATGGAAGAACTGGGAGCTCACTTCTGTTTCGGTACTGCTCAGAATGAACTCAGAGGCACTCTTGTTCTTTAATTCTAGTTGTATGTCCTTTGTACTTGGCTCCGATTGGCAGATTTTGGGATTCTAGTTAAAAAAATAAAACAAATGTAGATCCAGCCAGCCTGAAGTCTGTCCATCCCAATGTATCGTGTTGAACAGTCTTGGCAGATCACAGAATAAATCAATGCCGGTTTGCCCAAAGGGCCATGTGAAGTGGAGGGTCTTGCTGAGCTCCCATGGTTGTGTCTGCGCTCCAGTTGAAGCAGGTGGGCATCCTGCACTTCAAAAGGTTGATAACACCCTCCATTTCCATCACCACCCCTACCACCTACCAGAAGCTTCCAGGCCTCTCCCTCCACATTGGGCTGGACACCCGCACAGGTCTTCTCATTCACCTGCGCTGGAGCTGATACTGGCTTTCAAAGGCCAGATGCATATTTCAGTGTAAATAAGTATAAAAATAATGAAGACTTCAGGGTTCCTAGTTCAAGGTGACACCAATGATACAGTATGATAATCTTTATTGTCGTTGTCCCATACAGAACAATGAAATTGAAAAATCTACATCAGACCTTCAAAAACCAACAAGCCTGCTATCCTAGCTATCCCTGCCTGGTTAACCCCCTAAAAACTCTGTTACCACATAATTAAATACAATATACTCCCACAGAGACTACCTTACGCTGCGTTTAAAACCAAAATCGCATTTGGATAGAAACTGTTTCTCAGGCGGCTAGTCCTAGTCTTTATAACCCTGTACCTTCTTCCAGAAGCTGAAAGAGATCATTTCCGTGGTGCGCACTATCCTGCGCTATCTCTGCAGCTTTCTTATGGCACCTGGAAGCATAGATTTGATCCAAGGTGGGAAGAGTGCACCCAATTATTCTCTCCGCAGTCTTTACAACCCTGGACAGCATTGTTTTTTCCCTGACCTTGCAGCTCCCAAACCACACACACAGACCATAAGTTAGTACACTCTCAACAGTACAATGGTAAAATGCCATCAACAGGTCCTTTGAGAGATTATTTTTCCGGAGGATTCTCAGAAAATATAACCTCTGTTGTGCTCTCTTCATCAGGTCTTTACTGTTTTTGAGGCTACTGTTGATAGCCTCAAGCCCACCCGTGGCCTTTGGCCATGCAACGGTTGAGGCCTGGCATTGGGCTGGTCCCCAGTCTGTGCCACGCCTTTCCTCGTGTACCTTTCCCAGACCAGAAGCAGAACCAAGCAGATCCAGAAAATGCTATGCCCAAACCAGAGGCAGGGAATAGGGCCTGAATGTGAATTGTATTATAGTGGGGTGCCCTCATTAGATATTAGCTGGAGACATTGCTCAACTGAACGTTTTCCCCTCTGCAGGTGGTGGCAGCTGGCGCACACTTCGCATCGCACTGGAATCCTTTTGTTGATGGCGGAAGCTGCGCCAAGTAAGTATGCCTGGCTCCGTCGTGAATAAATGACCCACACTCTGCATTTCAAGGTTACCACCCGCTTGGGAGGAAAAAGGGGGTCAGGAACCGGATGATCTGGGCAAGTCAGGCTTTTGAGTGAGTTCTGCAGGACAGACAGGGCCTTTTTAAAAAATAAAAATAAAAAATACGTTTTTACTGAGGGATTTTCCATAAGTAACAAAAGTACCTTTCATATCTCTGTTTTTAAACCGTAGAATCCTTCATACAAATCCATTGCAGTCAGTTTGAGACATTTTTGCTGCAGGTAATGTGGGGGTGAGGGGGAAAGAGGAGAGAGAATAAAGAGTGTATGGATGGACTTTCTTTGTCAGCATCATGTGGATAGGTGTTCTATTTTTGCTGGTGGAGCAAGAGGTCAGCGGGACCAGGGTGTGGTTGGTTGCAGTTGATTGATTGCAGTGTGTTGTGTGTTTTTTGTGGGGGGGGGGATTGCTGGATTAGGTTAGCCATACTGATTTGTAGGTTGTTGGGGGGGTTGGTCATTGTCTTGTTGGGTTGTGTATGTGATAAAGAGGAGCCACACGGGGGTGAAGGCGTCCTCCTTTGTCCCCGTGATAGTTTCCATCAGTCAGTTAGTTAGTGAGTTAGGGCAGTTTCCTGTAGTTTGGTACCAGTGCTCCATATCTGGTTATGATGCTCCTGGCTGCTCAGAGTAAGTGACATTCATTCTTTGTCAGATAGAAACTTTATTCGCGTTAGCTGATGGCCATAGCAACAATAAAACATTACAATATACACAGAAGAAAGGAAATTTAGTATAAAAGCACAGTTTAGGGTCCTGAATCAGCAGTCAGATTGTGGCCCTTATTCTGATTGCCCCTGCTAAGAACCTAGCAACCGTTGCTGTTATCTGCTCCATTTGGTCTGACAGGAGAAAGGACACTGTGGCAGTGGTTGTGCGTCCTGGGATGGGGTGATGATCTCGTTCCTCAGGTCTTTGTAGAGAGTGCAAGACAGGGGGACATGAGCCACTGTTCGGTGCTACCATCTCCACAGGGGCAAAGGCGCTTCTCAGGCGGGATCTTTTGGAATCGGCCCTCAAGTACAGCAGATGGCAAAACGTTCAGTCTTGCGAGTGTGAAAGCAGTTCTGTATTTTGGGATAGCTGGTTTGTGCAGGTATGGAGCCAGAGAATCAAAATGGGAAGATGGAAATGGATCATACCATGGGCAGTATTTCCTTATAGCGGCCAGGTTGTTCTGATGCTCGATACCTTTTAGACATTGACAAATTAGACTGTTTGCTTTGGTTAGGCCCATAGTTAGGCCCTTTGTCAAGTGAGTGTGCATTCTTGGGCAGATGTGGCCTTTGTGGGCCTGCCGAGATGCAGGTGGAGGGCTTTGCTCTCGCTGGACTCGGTTGGCAGCATGACATGGCGACCCTCTGCCATTTTCTTGCCTCTCCTGTCACACTTAGGATGTGAGTGTGAACGCACATGAGTCTCACTGCACCCTGACCATCATGCTGCTCCAGACCAGCTTTGTGGTGTGGTCAGCTTTCTGAGAGCTTCACTCAAGCCGTATCTTGGTGTGTGGAGAAAGGGTAGGGGAATCGCCCATGCTGCAGCTTAGATGTGCCTGCACCCCACAAATGACCTAATCTGGGGTCTGTGTGATTTCTGATGGGTGGGACAACAGGGGGAAGGAACGTTTGAAATACCGTATTTTTCGTCCCATAGGACGCTCCGTCCCATAGGACGCACCTAGTTTTTTGGGGGGGAAATAAAGGAATTTTTTCCCCTTTATTTCCCCCCAAAAAAGCAGGTCGGAGAAACCGAACCAGGTCGAGGAACAGCGGGATGGCGGCACTGCGCGTCCCTGCTGTCCCCCGAGCTTGTGGGGCTGGCCGATGTCTGCCCAGCACGAGGGGCGCTCTGATTCAGGGCGTCCCGCCCGGCGGGCGGCAGGCTGCTATCCGCAGCGTGGGGAGCCCTGCGGGGAACTGCAGGGCTCCCCACGCTGCGGATGTCTGCCCGGCGCGAGGGGCGCTCTGCTTCAGGGTGCCTTGCGCGCCGGGCGTCAGGCTGCTATCCGCAGTGTGGGGAGCCCTGCGGGGAACTCCTGCAGGGCTCCCCACGCTGCGGATGTCTGCCCGGCGCGAGGGGCGCTCTGCTTCAGGGCGCTCCGCCCGCCGGGCGGCAGGCTGCTATCCGCAGCATGGGGAGCCCTGCAGGGAACTCCTGCGGATGTATTCCCGAAGCGCCGGGCGCTCTGCTTTCAGGGCGCCCGACGCTCCGGGAAGCAGGCTGCTATCCACAGCCTAGACATCCCTGCGGGACCTCCCGCAGGGCTGCCTAGGCTGCAAATGTGTTCCCGAAGCGCCGGGCGCTCTGCTTTCAGCACGCCCGGCGCTCCGGGAAGCAGACTACTATCCGCAGCCTAGACAGCCCTGCGGGAACTCCCTCTCGCTCTCCAAGCTTCAGCGAAAGCCTGCATTCGCCCCATAGGACGCACCCAGATTTCCCCTTCATTTTTGGAGGGGAAAAAGTGCGTCCTATAGGGCGAAAAATACGGTAAGTAACTCCCATTGCCTCAGGGTAATGAGCTGGTAGTCTTTGGGTGCTGTTAAGTGTGGCTGCAGAATGAGGAGACTGGATCACTGGGCAGAATGTGGCCGGGGAGGTTCTGCGGCTCAAGGCCTGTTTCACGGCGGGTGAGGCCCCTCTGTTCATCGTGTCTGTTTGTGCAGAGGAGTGCCGTTTGCATTTTCTGCCTCAGGCATGCTTAGTGCAGCTGCTCCAGAGTTTATTGAAGCAACAGCTGCCCGTCTCAGCTTTCTCCCAACCTGGTATCCTCCAGATGTTTTGGGCTTCGATTCCGCTCGGCCCAGCCAGCACAGCTGATGGGAGATATTGTCTGGAACATCTGTAGGGCACTGGGTTGGGGAAGGCCAGGCCATCCCATTACTGCCTCTGTGATTTTAAATCCCTTAGAACAGTCTGGCGCTAAAAAAAAAAAAAAAAAACCTGACATAAGCAACTTCGTGGTATTGCATTCCTGTGTCTCTCTGCAGCCGCAAAGACCAGCCAGTGTCTTTTGCAAGCCAGGATTCCCCCAGGTTACCATAAGGAAACCTCGAGCGCCGCAAGTTGCTTGTGCTGGAATGTGAAGGAGCCCATGGAGGCGAAATACCTTTGCCTTAAAAGGCCTTCTCTGCTCTGGCTCCCTTGGCCGTACAGCACAACTTGTGTTGCTTTTGGTGGAGCTGTTCCCTGAATGCCTTCCTCTTCCTTCTCCTGGTAAAGGCCTGCTCTCCTTTGGCCGGCTGGCTGTACAGCTGTTTCCGCAATCACTCACTAAGCACCATTAATGTACATGGCACTTCTTGCGTAGCAACCCCCCCCCCCAGCCCTCCGCTGCTGTTGTAGGAGGAGAAAGAAGCCAGGCTCCCCACCATAAGCGGCTTCAAATTTAATTTTTTACCATGGGGGGAGCACAACTGTGCTGGGGGGAGAGAAAGGACAAATGTGAACAAATGCATTCCTATGTACTTGGGATTCTTTTCATTTGAAGGTCTTTGTGGGTACCCACTTGGCAGATTTCAATTCTGTCTCCCGGTCTTCTCTGGCATGTGTCGGAACAGGATGCTGGAGTAAGTGGGCCCTCTTTGGTCTGATCCTGCAGCCAAGCTCGCCTTATGCTCTCAAGTTCTTATCTTCTCTGGTTGTAAATATCCACAGTGGTTTTGTAGGTCCTGTCTTCTGTTGAACTAAGAGGTTTTGCCTTTCCTTTCCCCTCCTCTCTCCCCACTTTTCTTTTCTTTCCTCTTCCCCACCTCCTTTCCTTTTCTACCATGCTGTTAAATCCTTGCGTGTACAACCAGGCTGGCGTTTTCTGCGCTGGCTTGTAGGACCAGGCAACTGATAAGGAGAGGAGCATGCAGGAAATGCGGGGCTTCTGGCGTCGCGTCTGGCATTTGCTGCGGCTTTGGGCGTGATTGGAAGTGGCTTGGGCACAGCTGCATTCCAGGCAGCTGCAGAGGAGCCCAGAACACCACATCACAGTCACCTGGGCAGACGAAGCCGGGTTGCTCATGGTCCCAAACCCCCAAAGAGAGGGAGCGTATCTGCCCCTCCAGCAGAGGGTCACGTTCTTCTCAGCACCGTAAACAGGAAATGCTTGGGGGTTTTGGAGGCTCGGAAGGCTGGATAATGTCACTGCCGCGCAGAAAGAAAAAGGAGCTGTGGCTTTTGGGCCGCTTTCCGTCCTCTTGGGCTCGTCCAGAAAAAACACAGTGCTGATTTATGGCCTCCGTCAAGGGGTCAGCTCTGTGTGAAAGGTCCGCCGTGGCCTGCCAGCCTTCTGCTGGAGGGATATTTGCTTTAAAGCTGCATAAACATAAAGTTGTATGCAGATGATGGTATTGCTCGATTGCTTTCCCCCTGTCTCTTCCCACACTCCCCAAAAATAATTGCAGAGGGAGAGAGCTCTCCAGATCTTTTTCCAGTGTTGCACATATGAATTTTCCCTGTCATGGGTCTGGCTCTTGATCTATTTAGCCCAGGGCTGAAGCATCCAAGGTTTTCTGGAGAGCTTTTATTCTCCAGCCTGGATATTTTTTTTACTGGGGAGATCAGGGATTGAACCTGAGGCTGTGTGTGCAAAACATGTTCTCTGCCACTGAGCAATGGGCCCGATCCTTTTTTGGAGGGGAGGAGAGGAATGCCTATCTCCCCTGTCCCTTCAGGAACATTTTTTTAAAGCCATTCCTAAACCCTCTTTATTGTTCACCACCATGACTCTGCCCATTCCCATTCATGGTGGCCCCCAGACCTGGGCTGGTCGCCAGAAATAATGTGGTCGTGGGAGGGCCTAAGAGAACATGGGGAGCATTGTAAGTCAGCGGGAGGCAGCCTTGACCCGAAGGCAAGAACTTAGAAGACGTTTCAATTGAAATTACCAGATTTTGCGTTTCAGAGCACTAGTAACCCGGGAAGGCGAGGGGGAGCGCCTGCTCATCCCATTGGTTATTTGTTTAAAACTCTGTGGCTTTTTTATTTAGAAATAAATAAATTCCAAGACTTTATTGTGACGTTAAAGTAGAAAACATGAAACAAAACAGAGAAGGGGGCATAAAGGAGTACCAAGAAATGAAACCAAAGCAAACCAGGGTTCACAGCCATTAGCTCATAAAATAAAGTACATTCCCGAGAGAGACTACACCGTTGAGTTAGACGTTGCAACCCAAAATGGCCTGATACAGAAACGGTACAAAACAAACATTTTGAATACCAAATAAAGCCGTATTTCATCCGTGGATGGAGGGTGGGAGAGAGAGTCCTTGTGATTCATTTCTGTAATGCTCCTGAGTGCAGAAAGTGCTTTGCACTTGAGTAGTTTCTCTTCCCATCTCTTGAGCCCTGGGGAAGCCATTGTGTGAGGTGTGTCCTCAACTACTAAATAATAATAATAATAATAATAATAATAATAATAATAATAATAATAATAATTTATTATTTATACCCCGCCCATCTGGCTGAGTTTCCCCAGCCACTCAGGGCGGCTCCCAATCAAGTGTTAAAAACAGTACAGTGTTAAATATTAAAAACTTCCCTGAACAGGGCTGCCTTCAGATGTCTTTTAAAGATAGGATAGCTGCTTATTTCCTTCACATCTGAAGGGAGGGTGTTCCACAGGGTGGGCGCCACTACCGAGAAGGTCCTCTGCCTGGTTCCCTGTAGCCTCACTTCTCACAATGAGGGAACCGCCAGAAGGCCCTCAGCGCTGGGTCTCAGTGTCCGGGCAGAACGATGGGGGTGGAGACGCTACTTCAGGTATACTGGACCGAGGTCGTTTTGGGCTTTAAAGGTCAGCACCAACACTTTGAATTGTGCTCGGAAACGTACTGGGAGCCAATGAAAATCTTTCAGGACCGGTGTTATGTGGTCCCGGCGGCCACTCCCAGTCACCAGTCTAGCTGCCGCATTCTGGATTAGTTGTAGTTTCCAGGTAACCTTCAAAGGTAGCTCCACGTAGAGCACATTGCAGTAGTCCAAGTGGGAGATAACTAGAGCATGCACCACTCTGGCGAGACAGTCTGCGGGCAGGTAGGGTCTCAGCCTGTGTACCAGTTGGAGCTGGTAAACAGCTGCCCTGGACACAGAGTTGACCTGTGCCTCCATGGACAGCTGTGAGTCCAAAATGACTCCCAGGCTGCGCACCTGGTCCTTCAGGGGCACAATTACCCCATTCAGGGCCAGGGAATCCCCCACACCCGTCCGCCCCCTGTCCCCCAAAAACAGTACTTCTGTCTTGTCAGGATTCAACCTCAATCCATTAGCCGCCATCCATCTTCCAACTGCCTCCAGGCTCTCACACAGGACCTTCACCGCCTTCACTGGTTCTGATTTAAAGGAGAGGTAGAGCTGGGTGTCATCTGCATACTTCCGCTTGGGAGGCCAATGGGCAGGGTTGCTTCAGAAGGAGGCGATGTCAGCCCTTCCCTCTGTGGCTCAGTGGCAGAGCATTGGATCCGCTTGCAGGAAGCCCTGGGTTCCGCCTATGGCAGCATCTCCAGGCCGGCCTGGGATTGTCCGCTGCCTGAAGCCCTGGAGAGGCGCTGCCAGCCAGTGTAGACCCTGCTGGGGTAGACGGACCAAAGGTCTGACTCAGGGTAAAGCAGCTTCCGGTGTTTCTCTCCTCCCTGCAGTGGGGACCTAGTACCATGTAATAATAATAATAATATGGTAAAGGACCCATAACCATTAGGTCCAGTCGTGGCCGACTCTGGGGTTGTGGCGCTCATCTCGCTTTACTGGCTGGTCATGTGGCCAGCAGGACTAAGCCACTTCTGGCGAACCAGAGCAGCACACGGAAACGCCATTTACCTTCATGCTGGAGCGGTACCTATTTATCTACTTGCACTTTCTGCTTTCGAACTGCTAGGTTGGCAGGAGCAGGGACCGAGCAACGGGAGCTCACTCCGTCGCGGGGATTTGAACCGCCGACCTTCTGATCGGCAAGTCCTAGGCTCTGTGGTTTAACCCACAGCACCACCCGCATCCCCTCAATAATAATAAACATTTTATTTATACCCCTCCCTCCCCAGCCAGAGCCTGGTTCAGGGTGGCTAACACCAGTAAAATTACAATAAAAACATAACAGGGGAAAGAAGAAGAAAAAACCAATTAAAATACAGGTTAAAATGCAATTTAAAATGCAGCCTCGTTTTAAAAGTAGCCCATGGATCAAAACCGTAAGGGGAGGGAAAACATAAGGGTCAGATTACCTATTGCATTATTGCTGTTCTTCGTAGAGTTGGAAGGGATCCGGAGGATCATCTAGTCCAACCCCCTGCAATGCAAGAATATGCAGCTGTCGCATACGGGGATCGAACCTGCAACCTTGGCATTATCAGCCCCATGCTGAGCTATCCAGACTGCCTCTGTTGCTATTATTAAATTTATAGCTCACCTTTCCTCCAAGGGAGCCTAAGTTGACAAACATGGTTCTCTAGCTCCCCCTTTTATTTATTTATTTTACGGTCCAGTATATCTGAAGGAGCATCTCCACCCCCATCATTCTGCCCGGACACTGAGGTCCAGCGCCGAGGGCCTTCTGGCGGTTCCCTCACTGCGAGAAGCCAAGTTACAGGGAAGCAGGCATAGGGCCTTCTCGGTGGTGGCGCCCGCCCTGTAGAACGCCCTCCCACCAGATGTCAAAGAGAACAACAACTACCAGACTTTTAGAAGACATCTGAAGGCAGCGCTGTTCAGGGAAGCTTTTAATGTTTGATGTATTACAGTATTTTAATATTTCTTGGAAACCGCCCAGAGTGGCTGGGGAAACCCAGCCACTTGGGTGGGGTATAAATAAATTATTATTATTATTATTATTATTATTACCCTCACCACCGACCCCATGAGGTAGACTCAGCTGAGAGACAGCAACTGGGCCAAGCCCACACCCAGTGAGCTTCATTGCTGAGCGGAGATTCGAACCCTGGACTCTCTGCTCCCAGCCTGGCACTCTAATTTTCCTAGTGGCAGTTGCAGAGAGTGCTACACGCCAGGTCACATACTTATCTATGTCTGCGAGGATATATAAAATCATGTCAGAGGGGTTCTGGCTGGGGGACCTTGTCGTTATAGGTGCTAAAAATCGTTCTCTTGCTTCATTATATAAGGGGCAGCACAGGATATAATGCATAAGGTCCTCTACCTCAGGACATCCAGCCTTGACAGATGCAGCTATGGATTACAGTAGCATTTTTATTCTTTAAATTCGTGTTTCTCAAACCTGGGTTCCCAGCTGCCGCTGGACTACAACTCCCATCATCCCTAGCTAGCAGGGCGCAGTGGTCAGGGATGATAGGACAGGGACCCAAGTTTGCGAAACAACGGCTCAGTCAGGCTAAAGAAAGTCAGGCGGGATTAGAGAGCGGTTGTCACACGGTCTTAAGCCAGCAAAGTGCCACCCAGGACTTCAGGTATGTGAAGAAGCCCTTTGTCATCAGTGCTGATGGTTTTGTACAGAATTTCAGAAGCTTCTGGGGTCTCCTCCTGAGATTGATTTTCCCCACGTAGCTGTTCTACAGATCACATTCCTGGAGTCTAAGCCACAGGTGCTCTTCAGCCCTACTACCCCAGTCTAAATTTTATTTTTAAAACAAAAATAAAATAATTTTATCAACGTTTTATCTAGGGGGCTTCTTACCAAATTTGGCGACGGCCACGAAGATGCTGAGGAGTGAGTGATTTCTTTCTTGACGTTTGACTTTCCTCTCTCTCTTTCTCTCTCCTTTGCTACCTAACAGAGTTGGCTTTCTTTAACGATGTCTCGGTGACCCTTGGAGACCCTAAAGGGGCTGGGGCTTTCCTGAGTGGGCTGGGAAACCCTGTCTTCCGTTTCAGCCCAGCCTTTCTAAACTGTTCTTCATTCAGAGAGTACCTGAGATGTTTAAAGCACTTAGAATCATTGAATTGTAGAGTTGGAAGGGACCCCAAGAGCAATTAAACACAGTGTAGAGCAATAAAACACAGTGCAGATCATAAAACAACATAAAAACCAAACACCATTTTAAAAAAAATCCGTAGAAGTAAAATGTAGTGATTTGGGAAGGCTTAGGGAGAAAAGGACGCGGGTGGCGCTGTGGGTAAAACCTCAGCGCCTAGGACTTGTCGATCGTCAGGTCGGCGGTTCGAATCCCCGCGGCGGGGTGCGCTCCCGTCGTTTGGTCCCAGCGCCTGCCAACCTAGCAGTTCGAAAGCACCCCCGGGTGCAAGTAGATAAATAGGGACCGCTTACCAGCGGGAAGGTAAACGGCGTTCCGTGTGCTGTGCTGGCTCGCCAGATGCAGCTTGTCACGCTGGCCACGTGACCCGGAAGTGTCTGCGGACAGCGCTGGCTCCCGGCCTATAGAGTGAGATGAGCGCACAACCCTAGAGTCTGGCAAGACTGGCCCGAACGGGCAGGGGTACCTTTACCTTTTACCTTTAGGGAGAAAAGGAGAGCTTTAAGTAAACATCGAAAATATAACAACGTTTGGACTTGCTTCACTTCTGAGGGAAGAGGGTTCCGGAGAACGTGATGCCTTTTCTGCCTCCACGCACAAAATTTTGGCTCTTGGCAGGAAGATTCTCAAGGCTTCTCTCGCTTCCCACCTGTATTGCGATGCCGTGTTCATTCAGTTTCCATGTGCAATCCTTTCAAAAAGTGTAGCTCGCTTTGCAAAATTCCATGACGCCATCTGCAAAGCTATTAACACATTGTCCCACCAAAAATATGTTCTCCTTCCGATGGCTTTTATTTTTAATTGCCATCTGGCAGAATAATTCTGAAAAATCGAAGAATGGCAAGGCTGGAGTAATTAGAGGATGTGCTTTCTCTGTGCTTAAAAAACAGCAACGCCCCAAAACTTTGCATTATGCTAACTGCAGTTCAGTCCTGTGCAGAGTTTTCAAACCACGCGTGGTGAAGAGAGCAGAATTGTGCGAGTTTACAGATCGTAGGGTTTGTGGGGGTGGCCATATTCAGATCTGGCAGGGGGAAAGGGAAGAGGGGTGGGACAGACAGTCACAGTCCTGATCTCGTCACCGTACCTTAGTCCCAGGTGTCTGTAGGGCTTCCTGTGCCAAAGAACAGCTAAGATCATGCAGCCCGTATAAGTCAAGCACATCTTCCCCATTGAAGCTGGATTTTGGAAGTTTCAGGGCAGACAAAAACAGAAAAATCCTTCACTCTGCACATAGTTAAACTCTGCAGTTCGCTCCCAGAAAATGTAGGGATAGCTACCAACTCACAGAGAGAGCCTTGTTTGGGTAGTCAAGGTGTTCATCTGAGAAACCCCAGAGGGATTTGAGAGGCTGCTCACATTTTCAGGGCCCTGCAAAAGTGAAGCATTTTCTGGTATGTGACAGATGCTGACGGGAGGAGAGGGAAAACCCCACCGAGAAGGGTTGTCTTCCACCGTGTGTTTTATCCTGCTGGTTTTCCACTGTCCTCACTAACACCCCTCCTTTTAAAAGTGACTTTCTGCAACCAGAGGCTTTGGTTTTGGAAAAATGAAACGATAGCCTTGTCAGCCAGCTAACCTTCCTTTTGAAAGCCTGCGTGCACATCAAAGCCGGGTGGGAAGGAATACCATTTCTGTTGGCTTTTCTTCTTGTTTCTTTTTAGATCAACGCTGAAAAGGGGAGGACCCCCTCCGCTACCTCCAAAGGTAAGCGAACGCCGCAGCCATATGATGTGTTCCTCTGGGCTGGAATGCCGAAAGTGTGTTCGTGGATTGTACTGAATTGGTTAGCAAAGAGAGGGAGCAGAACATGGGGCAAAAGAGGGCAGCAGCAGGGGGCAGGAGGAGAGGCCGAGGTTTGCTAAATGTGGCATTTCCTCCAGGCCAGCTATTGAGGAAGGGGAGTGCTAGTACATCAGATTGCAAAGCAGCTGCCATCGCCATACTCAACAGCAGACTCCATTGGCAGAACCGGTGCTGTTAACGTAACACACATTCTGCATTGCTAAGAACTCGATCTTTTTGTGTGGTGGCACCTGCACTGCGGAACTCCCTGCCTCTTGATACCGTACCCTGCTCAACACCTGCTGAAAACATTCATGTGCAGAGAAGCCTATCTTGGTGTTTAGAAAGCTGGTGGCAAGCTTAAATCTGTTTTGGGTCTATTGTCGTTTTAAATTTTTTCCTTTGGTGCACATTTTTATTCTTATTTATGATTTAAAATGTAAATCAAGGTTTAAAATATGAATGAAAGAAAAAGAAAATATATATTACTTTTAATTTGTCTTACTGATGTATTTTTGTGCTTTATCTTTTTTGGAAATCACTTTGGTTGGTTGGTTGATTTAACAATCAATGTTCTGAAATCAATCAGTCTGTTTCACTCTCTGTGTCTTCTCGCTCTAGCCCAGGCTCAGTATCTACCAAGAGGAAGGCCTCGTCGATGATGAGAAGTCCCAGACGATCAAGTATTGCCCCGACTCTCACGGCCAAGCGCCACCGTCTCACCGGAGACAGAGCATCCCGGTGTGCGGGCCTCAGACAGAACCCTCCCCAATTGGGATGACCAGCAGCGTCAGCAGTCCTGGTTTGCTCACCAGCAGGTACAGCGACTTGGGTGAGTACCTTCATCCTGGGAGGGCCACCTGCCCTGCCGCTTTGGGCTGTGTGCAGAATGCACTAAGCACCTGAGCACCCCAGTCCTCCCAGCCGCACCACGAGATACCTGGGACTGCAAGGGGAAAGGTTAGAGGCGACCTCCACTGGCAGTTTCCGAAGGTGAAGGTGCCAAATTTAGACTTGGCTCCTTGGTGCTCCCATGCAGCTGTAGTGAGAACAGTCTGGGGGAGATGAAGTTTTTTTTTCCCCTGTGGGGGGACCAATGCTTGGTGCTCCATGCCACTGACCTGCAAAAGTCCCATTTCCCTTCAGTCGACCGTGGTTCATTCTTTTGGCTGGGGATGCACAGTACAGCTGCACCAGAGTGTAGAAGGAGCTGGCGTTTTCGTTTCTGCTTTTAAAGCAGAAGTTTTCTAAGCAGGCTTCTTAAATCATCTGAATCATCTGAAGGGTGCCAACTTGGTGAAGTGTGCTGTAATTTAAAAAATACGGTCCGCAGTCGAAACAGACCGGAATGTCAACATGTAGCATAGCTTGACATCTTGAGGCCCTGGACAATAGCAAGGTGCCCCAGGCCAGAAGCTGGATTTTGCACCTTTGCCTCCCCAATCTACATTCTACACTCTCCCCACCATTCCATCCTGCCCCAGTTTTTTAAAAGCCCATGGACTGACCTTTAAAGCCCTAAACGGCCTCGGTCCTGTATACCTGAAGGAGCGTCTCCACCCCCATCGTTCACTGAGATCCAGCGCCGAGGGCCTTCTGGTGGTTCCCTCATTGCGAGAAGTGAGGTTACAGGGAACCAGGCAGAGGGCCTTCTCGGTGGTGGCACCTGCCCTGTGGAACGCTCTCCCACCAGATGTCAAGGCAACTATTTTACTTTTAAAAGACAACTGAAGGTGGCCCTGTTTAGGGAAGTTTTTAATGTTTGATGCTGTATTGTGTTTTTGATATTCGGTTGGAGGCTGCCCAGAGTGGTTGGGGAAGCCCAGGCAGATGTGCAGGGTATAAATAATATATTATTATTATTATTATTATTATTATTATTATTATTAATTATCTGGCTGCAAATTAACGATGAGCTGATTACTGTATCGTATTTTTCAATGTATTTATTAGTTTTTACACATTTTAGGCAATGCATGTACCGTATTTACTCAAGTCTAATGCGTCATCAGACCTAATACTCACCTCAATTATCAGAACCTTGAAACCCAAAAAAGGATTTGCCAGTGAATGTAGATGTGCCATCGAATCTAATGCGCACCTTGATTTTTGCATCATAATTTGTCCCAAAAAGGTGAATTTGGGTAAATACGGTATGTGTGTAACAATAAAACAACAATAGCAGAATAAATCACGTAGACATTTTGATAAGAAAAGCAAGTGAGAAGATACAAAAGGAGATCATACCGCATCGTCACATACGTTAAAGACTAGATTTGATTTACTTGCTGGCTTGTAATTGTTTTACTGGTAATTTGTTAAGCTGCTTACGAACAATAAATAACAGTAATGTAATGGAACATCACATCTACAGCGTAAAGAATATAATGTTATTAACAAATTACCAGTAAAACAATTACTATAATTACTATAAAATAATAATAAAACAATTACTATATAATAATAATAATAATAATAATAATAATAATAATAATAATAATATAATAATTTATTATTTATACCCCGCCCATCTGGCTCGGTTTCCCCAGCCACTCTGGGTGGTTCCCAATCGAGCGTTAAAAACAATACAGCATTCAATAGTAAAAACTTCCCTAAACAGGGCTGCCTTCAGATGTCTTCTAAACATCTTGTTGTTTATTTCTTTGACATTTGACGGGAGGGTGCTCCAGCCCTCTGCCTGGTTCCCTGTAACCTCACTTCTCACAATGAGGGAACTGCCAGAAGGCCCTCGGAGCTGGACCTCAGTGTCCGGGCAGAACAATGGGGGTGGAGACGCTCCTTCAGGTATACTGGACCGAGGCCGTTTAGGGCTTTAAAGCTGCTAACAAGCCAGCAAGTAAAAAATAGACTAAGCATCACCAGTGTAGCATGTCATATTATACCATTAGCAAATATATAAAGGCATCTGTATTCTAAAAACAATATGAGCGAAGGAGCAACTTAATTTTTTGCTTCTTTAGGCAACGGGGACACTGTGCCAAAGCCTGCGGAGGAGAACGCTGACGGCTTGGGCTACGTGCCACAGCTGCCACGGAAGAAGGACAAGCGGGAATATCTGGTGGGTGGTTTTGCACTCGGCTCCCTTGCGTGGCCTCCTTGTGGCTGCTCGTTATTGCCTGGCTCCATCAATCTGTACCCAAGAACTGCTCTTATTCGGGGCTTTGGGGATTTAATTAATAGTAGTAATGTTGATGGTGATCCTGTACCAGGAGTGGTCATGTGTACCAGAATGTATTATTATTTTAGTATTATTAGTATTAAAATTTGAATACTGCCCTGTACCTGCAGGTCTCAGGGTGGTTAATGTACAGGTAACAAGGACAAGGTAGCCTGATCCAGGCTTGACAACAGAAAGTTGCACACCCCTTTTGCGAAGCAACCGCATAATATGTCAGCTTGGATTTCAATTTTACCCCCACCCTTTTAAGGTGTTGCTCCCAAGGAGCAGTGTTTGTCTTCCAAAGGTGGTTTGTGATACTCTTTTTTTTCTTCCCTAACCACAGAAGCCAGCAATCAATGGCCTCCCACCGACTCCCAAGGTGCTGGTAAGAAAGCTTTTTGATCATGTACGAGGAGCTGAAACGGCACGTCTTGAAACTGCTCTGCATGTTGTGCCGTTTCTAGCTTTGCTTAGCCCTGAGAGGAAGGGCCCGGACAGAGACGGATTCTCACTCCGCAGCTCCTGAACGTTAGCCTCCTGCCTTTGAGCCAGGCTCCCATCTCTGTTTCTTCTAACGGAGATCAGGGTTTGCAAAAGCATCTGTGCCCGGGGTCATCATCAGCCCCTGGCATACTGGGACATATACTGGGGTCTCCGCAGCACTGCAGGGGCGCCCCCTTGCCTGCGCCCTCCTGTTTCAGCCCTCTGGGGCTTCATTGCTTCCTGTTCCTGGCTTTCCAGAGGTGGGGTGTGCATGCTGTCACGGGCCAAGAGCTGTCATGTTACAGTGGTGTTGATGTAGGGCAGCCCCCTTTCCCCCATCTTGAACAGGAGAGGGGTGCTGGGTGGGCTCCCCAGGGTTTTACGGTGCTGTTGCCTCCACTTAATAATCCAATTTGCTGGAGGAAAAGATCAAAAGCAAAGATCCTTGTGGGAGCCTGGCTCAAAGGCAGGGGGCTAACAGATTGAGGTTAAATCCTGACAAGACAGAAGTACTGTTTTGGGGGGACAGGAGGCGGGCAGGTGTGGAGGACTCCCTGGTCCTGAATGGGGTCACTGTGCCCCTGAAGGACCAGGTGTGCAGCCTGGGAGTCATTTTGCAGGATGAGACCCTCCCTGCCCGTAGACTGTCTCGCCAGAGTGGTGCATGCTCTAGTTATCTCCCGCTTGGACTACTGCAATGCGCTCTGCGTGGGGCTACCTTTGAAGGTGACTCGGGAACTACAACTAATCCAGAATGTGGCAGCTAGACTGGTGACTGGGAGCGGCCGCCGAGACCATATAACACCAGTCTTGAAAGATCTACACTGGCTCCCAGTACGTTTCTGAGCACAATTCAAAGTGTTGGTGCTGACCTAGAAAGCCCTAAACGGCCTCGGTCCAGTATACCTGAAGAAGCGTCGCCACCCCCATCGTTCTGCCAGGACACTGAGGTCCAGCTCCGAGGGCCTTCTGGCGGTTCCCTCGCTGTGAGAAGCCAAGTTACAGGGAACCAGGCAGAGGGCCTTTTCGGTAGTGGCACCCGCCCTGTGGAACACCCTCCCACCAGATGTCAAAGAGAACAACAACTACCAGACATCTGAAGGCAGCCCTGTTTAGGGAAGCTTTTAATGTTTAATAGATTATTGTATTTTAATCTTTTGTTGAAAGTCGCCCAGAGTGGCTGAGCAAACCCAGCCAGATGGGAGGGGTATGAATAAATTATTATTATTATTATCATTGAAAGTCCCATCCTGGCACAACCTGTCATTTCTCGGGCCTCTGAGACATGCATTGGACGTTGCTCCCTCATCTGCTTTGTTTCTTTGTGTTTTCTAATGGTCAGAGGAACTAGAAACTTGAGTGTTGCATTTACACCAGTGAAGACACCCCGGGGGTTTTTTCCCTTTTTGCTGTTCCAGATGGGAGCCTGCTTCTCCAAAGTGTTTGACGGCTGCCCTTTGAAAATTAACTGCGCCACATCGTGGATACACCCGGACACGAAAGGTGAGGGTGACTTTCCGTTTTTGAGCCGGGGAGGAATTCACACCCCACCCCACTTGCGTTTCCGAAGAGGCTAAGCCAGTTTCCCCTCCGCCATGTTCTAGATCAGTATATCATCTTTGGCACGGAAGAAGGCATCTACACTCTGAACCTCAACGAGCTCCACGAAGCCACCATGGAACAGGTAGGGGAGAACTGCTCAGGGCCATCAGGATCCTTCTGGGAGGCCGAGGCCAGGGAGATGGGCAAAGCCCCCTTTCAGGGTGGGGGACTAGGTGCGCCTCCTCCAGGGCAGGAGGGCTGGGTGGCCATTGTGGGTGGAGCAAAGGGCTCGCTAATCTTCCCTGCTCTGAGTTCCATCATCTTAAGACAGCAGTGGAAAACCTGTGGCCTCCATGCGCTCCTGGACTCCAACTCCCATCACCCCAGGGTATTGGCCACACCGCTTGGGGCAGATGGGAGTTGGAGTTGAAGCATCCTGGTCTTCCATAACACCTCAGCAGTGCCACAGGCTGATAGCATCCATGCCATGCCGCATTGAGGCAGTAATTGATGCAAAAGGGGCCAAACCAAGTACTGAGTACATATGCATGCTTCTACTTCTCAGAGGTCCAGTATTGCTCTATTTGCAATCCTTGTTTTGCTGGTTTCATTTAATAGTCTAATTTTCTGAGATTGTTAATTTGGGGTTTTCATCAGCTATACGCCATAATCATCACAATTATAACAAATAAAGGCTTGACATATCTCACTTTGCACGTCATGAGTCTATCTCATATATTAGTTTTACCTTTTAAGTTGAATTACTGAAATAAATGAACTTTTCCATGATATTCTAATTTTTCGAGTTTCACCTGTACTCATTTAATTTCCCCAGGCCATCCTTTTAAGATAGTGCCTGAAAGAGTTTTTATTCTGTGCTGCTGCCCTGCTTTTATTGTTTCTGCTGTTTTTCAATATATTTGCTTCCGATGTGTTGGTTCTCTTTGTCTTTAGTTTTTCAATATCATCTTGGGAGGCGAAAAGCTCCCCCCATACTGGAGGCATTTAAAGAGAGATCAGGCAGTCCTCTGCAAGGGAGGCTGAGGTTGCATCCTGCACTAGGGGGCCTGCTCTGAGGTGGACTCTGTGGCCTCCAGGTGTCTCCTTCCGACTGTAAATTTCTGTGGCCTGTGAGTCAGCCTGGAAGTGTGAGGGATAGAGAGAGGTTATATAAGCTATGTATATATGAAAATAAAACAGATTAAAACTGAGTGTAACTCTCGAAAGCTTAATAGTAACCTCATGACCCAATGCATACTTATCTGGGTATATACCCCATTCATCACAGCAGGACCTAACTTCTGAGTTAACACAGAATCATAGAGTTGGAAAGGACCAGAAAAATTTAACCTGGGAACCTGAGTTACCAGAAACTGCCTTCCATGCTTCCTTTAACGCTTCCCCAGTTTTTCATCCATGGGAATCTCTTCTGCTCCTTTTTCTAGCTGTTTCCGCGGAGATGCACCTGGCTCTACGTGATCAACAATACCTTAATGTCGCTCTCAGGTATGTCAGTTGCTAAAGAGATGCACCGCAAAGCTTAAATGGGGGGTTGCAGGGGAACAGGATATTCTCTTAGGAAATCTTCCCTTTGGTGTGCTGAATTTAGCTTGGCTTACGGTAATGCCACGGAAGTCATTTTTAATTTGTTTCTTTCTCTTTTGCTCTCTGCAATTTGCTTGGACCTCTCTGGATATTTCGGGGCTGTCCTTTTTAGAAGGTAACCTTTTTCCACTCTGTATTCTTTGTTTTTATTCAGTATTTGCATTATTGTTATAACATGCCAGAGTTTTGAGACAGGCCATGTTTCTGTTACAGGGAGAACATTCCAGCTCTACTCTCATAACCTAATAGCTTTGTTTGAACAAGCCAAAAAAACAGGCCTTGCTGCTCATATTCAGACCCATCGGTTCCCCGACAGAATATTGCCCAGGTAAGCTAGCGCTCTCTTACCTCTTGAACCCAGTTTCAGGGCTAGCCGACATAATGCCTTCTAGAAGCTGTAGGGACTACACCTCCCATCAGTCCCAGCCGGTCAAGGGTGATGGGAGCTGTAGTGCATCAGTGCCTGGAGAGCACCACATTCACTTTCCTGGCAGTAAGGGCGCCTTCCCTTGTTTTTTTATTTTATTTAGATAGCACAGATTGTAAGCTCTTGGAATGGTTAGGTATGTGCGTGTTTTCCACTATGAAGTAAATAATTTTTAAAAGTCAAGTAAAAGTACAGTTTCAAGAAACAGAAAAACATGGGGCAGAATTCAGTATTGCACTCTAAGAGCACAAGGGTTTCGGCTTCCCTGATGGAGTAGTCACCCCTTTCCTCCCCCTCTGTGCTGTCCTGGGCATTTTCTAGAAAACCACACGCACCCCAGGCAATTTTCAGCGATGTGGGTAAGCCCTGCTACACTAGCATGAGTTGTTGCACTGGCTCCCACTAGCGCAAGTATTCTGTTGAATCCGTCCCCAAGTGCCCAACATTGTGGTTTGGGCCTCTTCTTACCCCATGAGCCTGTCTGGACATGAAAAAATCTTCTTCCAACAACCTTCACTCACCTTCAGAGATAAGTGGCACCTTATCCAAAGAAACCTCATTTCTTAGAGGTTTTTAAGCAGAGGTTCGATGGCCACCAACTTTCAGGGATGCTGATACAAAATGCAAAATGCCTTGATAAAGAACAGGATATGAAATCTTGCATGGGGTGGAGAAAGTGAGAAGGGGATTAGACAGTAATGAGGGCTATCCCATGATAACTGTCTTTTACCTCCGCTGTCAAGAGGCAAGTATATTGCTAGACACCAGGTGCTGGGGAAGAACAGAGGAAGAATGCCATTGCGCTCATCTCCAGAGACTTCTGGTTGGCCACTCTGGGTAGCAGGAGACTGGACTCAATAGGCGTAAGGCCTGATCCTCGTAGATAAGAAGTCAGATAAAACATGGGAGGTCTGATTTGTAGGGGAAGGGGGGTTACATCAGGAGAGCCCTGCTGGCTCAGGGTCCATGCTTTGGGAAGATCCTCCAAGGGAACACAAGGACTACTCACTTCCCTCTTGTATGCTCCCCCGGCTGCTAGGCAGAGGTTGACTGCCTCTATCCACGGAGGGTCTATTTTGGGCCCATTTTCCAAGCTTGGGCAACAGTCACATTGGTTTTGCTCCATCTACGTTCCCGTTTATATTCAGTGGGCTGAAAACAAAAGTGACATAAGAGATAGTCCTAGTTAAACCAACAAACCATTAACACTTAACTCTCATTTCAGGAAATTTGCCTTAACGACAAAGATCCCGGATACAAAAGGGTGCCATAAATGCTGTATAGGTAAGTCTTCCGCTTGAGCTTCTGGAGACAATCTTCTCCCAGCTTTGTGGACCTGCTTGGACCTTCTCTGCCGGGGCATCTGCTGCTCCCTCCCTCCAAAGTTTGTTACCTGCTTATATCCCACCTTCCTTCCATCCCGGAACCCAAAGCAACATATATGTGTTTTGATATATGTTCAGACCCCTGGGCTCTCACTTGTGGGGTGCCTCAGGGTTCCGTCCTCTCCCCTATGCTTTTTAACACCTACATGCAGCCACTGGGAGAGATCATCAGGGGGTTTGGGCTGGGTGTTCATCAATGTGTGGATGATACCCAGCTCTACCTCTATTTTAAATCACAACCAGTGAAGGCAGTGAAGGTCCTGTGTGAGTGTCTGGAGGCAGTTGGATGGATGGCAGCTAATGGATTGAGGTTGAATCCTGACAAGACAGAAGTGCTGTTCTTGGGGGACAGGGGGCAGGCTGGTGTGGAGGACTCCCTGGTCCTGAATGGGGTAACCGTGCCCCTGAAGGACCAGGTGCGCAGCCTAGGAGTCATTTTGGGCTTGCAGCTGTCCATGGAGGCGCAGGTCAATTCTGTGTCCAGGGCAGCTGTTTACCAGCTTCATCTGGTACGCGGGCTGAGACCCTCCCTGCCCGCAGACTGTCTTGCCAGAGTGGTGCATGCTCTAGTTATCTCCCGCTTGAACTACTGCCATGCGCTCTACATGGGGCTACCTTTGAAGGTGACTCGGAAACTGCAATTAATCTGGAATGCGGCGGCTAGACTGGTGACTGGGAGTGGCCGCCGAAACCATATAACACCAGTCCTGAAAGATCTTCATTGGCTCCCAGTAGTTTTCCGAGCACAATTCAAAGTGCTGGTGCTGACCTTTAAAGCCCTAAATGGCCTCGGTCCAGTATATCTGAAGGAGCGTCTCCACCCCCATCATTCAGCCCGGGCACTGAGGTTCAGTGCTGAGGGCCTTCTGGCAGTTCCCTCACTGCGAGAAGCCAAGTTACAGGGAACCAGGCAGAAGGCCTTCTCGGTGGTGGCACCCGCCCTGTGGAACGCCCTCCCACCAGATGTCAAGGCAATAAACAACGGTTTTACTTTTAAAAGACAACTGAAGGCGGTCCTGTTTAGGGAAGTTTTTAATGTCTGATGCTGTATTGTTTTTAATATTCGGTTGGGAACCTCCCAGAGTGGCTGGGGAAACCCTGCCAGATGGGCGGGGTATAAATAATAAATTATTATTATTATTATTATTGATACCAAGTAGCATGCAGAAGATTGGGGTGGGGGTCAGTGTGATGGAGCTGGCCTGTCAAAGCAGAGCCAGCCAAGTGAGTTCTGCTGCCAGCTCTCCCTCTCCTGGAACTGACTCAGTCCTAACCCTTTGGGGTTGTTGCTCTGCTTTTGTGTTCTTCCTCTGCAGTGAGAAATCCCTATACAGGCCACAAATACCTCTGTGGAGCGTTGCAGCTGGGGATCGTTTTGCTTCAGTGGTATGAGCCAATGCAGAAGTTCATGTTAATAAAGGTGCGTGAGGCCGTTTTTGCGCGACTTCGTGGTGGTGTTTCATGGGAATGTGTCCGCTGAGGGTAGAACTTAAAGGTTTCCGTGCAAGACGTTAAGCCGTTTCAGATCTGGAGTGGGAGTCACATCTGCCGTCAGTTAACTTCTGTGCTTGATTCAGGGTGCTGATGCTTCTCATCAGAGCCCTAATAGACCGCTTTGAAGGGGCAGCCAAGACTTGACCCCTGTGCTGTGGGATACCAAGGCCCTCCCTGCAGCTCAGCATCACACTGTCTCCAACTCCATTTAGAGTAGCAGATGAAGGGCTGCCTTTTCAGGAGAACCTTTTGAAAGTGATCCTGAGTCTTATATACCTGTATATTTTTATTTTGATGTTGCTTTTGTTCATTTGCATTGTAAGGGGGGTTTTGTTAGATCAGGGTTTCCCAAACTTGGGTCTCCAGCAGTTTTGGGACGACAACTCCCATCATCCCTAGCTAGCAGGACCAGTGGTCAGGGATGATGGGAATTGTAGTCTGGAGACCCAAGTTTAGGAAACTCTGGACCCTTTGGCTTCCTCCCAACTCTGCAATTCTGACTCTATAGTGATCTTAATTTACCATATTTATCTGTGTATAACATGCCCCCAATGTATAAGATGACCCCTATTTTTTTTAACCCAAAATTAAGAAATTAAGTAGTTTAGCTTTTTTTGGAGGGTGGAGGAGGTCACTTCTGCCAATCGCTCACCCGCCTGCCCGCTACTGCCGATCGCACACCTTGCTGCAGCCGCCAATTGTCTGCCCGCTCGCTGCCACCAACTGACCAGCCGCCCACTTGCCGCAGTCACCAATCGCCTGCCCAATTACCACAACCACAGCCAATCACCAGCAGGCCTTGCCACAGCCAGCAATCACCCTCCCATTCACTCCTGCCAATCTCCTTCTTGCTGCCGCCATTAAGCACACCTTCCCCCTCTGCATTCATCATCATCATCATCATCATCATCATCATCATCATCATCATCATAATTTATTTATACCCTGCCCATCTGGCTGAGTTTCCCCAGCCACTCTGGGCAGCCACTATCCATGTATAAGACGACACCCAAATTTTTTTTAGCAAAAAGCATCGTCTTATACACAGAAAAATACGGTACTTAAAAAAAAATGCTGTTGAGGCTTGTCATTGTTTACAGGATGAGATCTAAATGTTGAAAATAATTTAGATGTCCACTCCGTAAGAAGCCAGATCTCAGAACAGACCGGTTGTTGTTCAGTCTCATCTTTACTTTCCCTTTGGTGGCCTTGTTGTTTCTTTCCCCCTGCCCCTTCCAGCACTTTGATTTCCCGCTGCCGACCCCCCTGAACGTCTTTGAAATGCTGGTGATCCCAGAGCAGGAGTACCCCATGGTGTGCGTGGCGATCAGCAAGGGAGTCGAACCAAACCAGGTCGTCCAGTTTGAGACAATTAACCTGAACTCTGCTTCTTCGTGGTTTACAGAAACTGGTGCAGGTGAGGCTCCGGCAGACCGGAGTTCAGTTTACTATAAGAGACAATATGAGTTACTCACAGCAAAAGTGGGGAAGTGCCAGAGGTTGGAGGGGCCAAGTTCTTCTCAGAGGAGGGTTCTGTCACTTGGCAGGCTCTTTTGTGGGGAAGGGCAGCAGAAGAGGTGGCCTTATAGCGTGGATGGCGAGAGCGGAGAGAGAAGATTCATGGGTTTGAGGAAGAGTTGCATCAGTGGCCTGGATGCAAATGGTTTCTCTCTCTTCTTCTCCCCTCCATCAAGGTTGCCAACAGCTCGATGCCATCCACGTCACCCAGCTGGAGAGGGACACAGTTCTTGTCTGCTTGGACAGTAAGTAGCAGGAGCTAGAGCTTGCTTGCTTTTTTTCTTTTCTTCTTTGAGCTCCGAGGCAGAAAGCAATAGAAAAAGAGGAGGGGACAAAAACAGAATAAACACAGTAAAACATAATAATAAGCTAGCTAGGGGTGATGGGAGTTGTAGTTTAACAACATCTGGGGACCCACAGGTTGAGAAAGGCTGTTTTATGGCAGATGAAGATTATGGATTTTTCGGAGCTGGCCGACCTGACTGGAAGAGTCCGCGACCAGAAGGAGGAGGAGTACCAGGAAGAATGGATGGAATTTAAAGACTATTTAGCTAAATATGTTAAGATAACTTAATTGGAAAAGCTTGCAAGTATTAGATAGGCTTAGGATTTAAATATGTAAGGAGAGGATTTAAGATGTTTAAAGCTAATTGAGAAAGAATGAAAGATGTTAAGTGATCAAGTTAATTTTTTGAGAAATTTGATTTCGGAATACTGTTAAAATGATATATAATGAAATTCAACCAAGGGGATTTGAGGAAGTCACTTAATAATGTTACAAAGATTGGTTTAATTACAAATAGGATATATGTGTGTTTGTTTGTTTGTTTTAAATTTTTGGAAAATCAATAAAATCTTTGAAAGAAAAAGAAAGAGAAAGGCTGTTTTAGAACAAGGCAGCCTGAAAGCAGCATTTAAGCTAAAAATCAGTTTAAAGCGTCAGTAATTACACAGTAATTACACATTAATTACACATTAAAACCCTACATAGATCAGTTCCTCAAAACACATAGTTTATTAACATTCCTGTGTTATTATGATGGTGGTGGTGATTTTGCATTCTGTCGGTGTGGTTCTCCCGCAGCAGCCGTTGCATGTATTGTGGGCTGAGTGGCTGCTGCCGTGGGCCCTGGCTCTTTCCGCTTCCATATATTTGTTGGGGCAGCCTCTGAGCTGACCCAGCAACCCCAGTTTGGCTCTCGTTTCTCCCTTTTAAGGATTTGTGAAAATTGTGAATCTGCATGGGAAACTGAAGTCGAGCAAGAAGCTGGCCTCCGAACTAAGCTTTGATTTCTGCATTGAATCTGTAGGTGAGCAGAGACCGTCTTCGCCATCGTTTCTTGTCTCCAAAGTGCATGCTGTATGTTAACTCGGAGGTGGGGGTCCCTTTTCAACCCGGGGGCCACATTCCCTTCTGCGCAACCTTCCAGGGGCCAAATGCCACAGTGGGTGGGGCCAGGTACCAAAGCAGGCGGGGAAACACGTGTGAATTCCCTCTTTGTCCTCCACCAGAAGTTTTGTCAGAGTTCAAGGATGCATTCTAGCCAGGCAAAAATCCTCAAGGAGGGGGCCAAGCTGTGGCCGGTGAGAATGTGTAGCCTGGAGAGAGTCTTGGGGGCCAGGTAAAGAAGCCTGGAGGTCCCAAATCCCTGCGGTAGATTGCATGCAACCCCACAGGCTCAGAGTCTGCAAGATACAAGACAGGAAGATGTTGGAAGTGACATTCCTCAAATGCCTGAGAGTCTTTCCTTGCTGAGAACCAGCCATTGTTATGGCGGGAATGTTCTTCCTGGCGGCATGTTTGGGCCTTCTGTGCGTCTCCTGAGCACTCAGAGTGTGTAATCAGTGTCCCTCATTGGCTGGAGGCTGGTGGGAGTTGAGGGGGCAGCCCGTCTGTTGCCATGACCCACTGACCTTGGAGGCTTGTGGTGGAGGCTGCAGACAGAGTTCTCTAGCCAGTGTTACAGCTGCAACCCAGAAGCCAAGGCTCTGTGCTGGCATTGAAAAATCAAGAGGCGACAATTGGGCAGTGCCTTGGCAGACACTTCCTGGCATTGCCAAAGACCAGCTGTCTCCAAGACATGTCTCTGGACTCTTTCCCACCATTAATGGACTTCTCACTCAGCATGTGGGAAGAGCAAGTAGGTCTCCCCTAGAATCCCCTCCCCGTGCTCAGCAAGACCACCCCGTAAAACAGCCCCGATTGGCCTTGCCTTTTGTCTTGTGGCAGCGATGGCCACCAGCCTGGATGGCTTTCAGAGGATTGGACACATTCAGGTTGGAGAAGACCATGCATGGCTTTTAGCCACGGTGGCTGTGCTCTGCATGCAGACTTGGAGGCAGCAATGCTTGTGAATACCAGTTGCAGGAGGTGTTCAGGACAGGAGAACAGGACAGTGTTGCTTTTTCTGCTCAGGTCCTGCTTGCCGGTTTCCCATTGAGACATCTGGCCAGCCACTCTGAGAACAGGATGCTGGACTAGATAGTCCAGGGGCCTGATCCAGGAGGGCTACTCTTCTTCTTCTTCTTCTTCTTCTTCTTCTTCTTCTTCTTCTTCTTCTTCTTCTTCTTCTTCTTCAGTCTTGTCCGACTCTTCGTGACCCCCTGGACCAGAGCACGCCAGGCACTCCTGTCTTCCACTGCCTCCCACAGTTTGATCAAACTCATGTTCGTAGCTTCGAGAACACTGTCCCGCCATCTCGTCCTCTGCCGTCCCCTTCTCCTTGTGCCCTCCATCTTTCCTAACATTAGGGTCTTTTCCAGGGAGTCTTCTCTTCTCATGAGGTGGCCAAAGTCTTGGAGCCTCAGCTTCAGGATCTGTTCTTCCCGTGAGCACTCGGGCCTGATTTCCTTCAGAATGGATCGGTTGGATCTTCTTGCAGTCCATGGGACTCTCAAGAGTCTCCTGCAGCACCAGAATTCAAAAGCATCCATTCTTTGGCGATCAGCCTTCTTGATGGTCCAGCTCTCACTTCCATACATCACTACTGGGAAAACCATAGCTTGAACTATATGGACCTTTGTCGGCAAGGTGATGTCTCTGCTTTTTAAGATGCTGTCTAGGTTTGTCATTCTTACCTTGTTGCATCTCTCCTGCAGTGTGCCTTCAAGACAGCGTTCTGGCCTTCTGGAAGCACGGGATGCAAGGGAAAAGCTTTAAGTCTGACGAAGTAAGTCTTGGGTTTGGGGGGGCCCTTGTTTTCCCAGTCTTGTTGCCCTCCGTGGAAGGAACGTGGTTGCTCTGCTGAGAGAGGAACGCCCCTTCTCAGGGAAAGCCAGAGAGGGGAGGGGAGCCCCTGCTGCTCTGGCCTAGTGAAGGATCATAGTTGGCCCATGTTCGGTTAGAAGAATGTTGGGTGCCAGGTGAGGGGAAAGAGCCTTCTCTGGCCAAGATCCTGCAGAGCAACGGACAGTCAGAGTAGAAGGGCAATTGGCCTGACCTGGTGTGAGATGGCTTCTTGTGCGGATGCCTGATTATCATCTTCCAGAGCAACTACTCTATTCCGAACTTAAAAATGGAAAGCATCATGCTGGTGGTCAACAAAAGGTTTATGGACTGTCTCAAGGCAAATCTAAAAAATGTAGTATAAACACTAACAGTTGGGAAACACTGGCCTGCGAGCGCTCCAGTTGGAGAACAGCCTTAACCAAAGGTGTCATGGGCTTTCAAGACGCTCGGACTCAGGACGCAAGGGAGAAACGTGCTAAGAGGAAGGCACGCTTGGCAAACCCTCACCGTGATCAACTCCTGCCCGGAAACCAATGTCCCCACTGTGGAAGGATGTGGGGATCCAGAATTGGCCTCCACAGTCACTTACGGACTCACTGTTAAGACCGTGTTTATGGAAAACAATCTTACTTGGCTATGAGGGATCGCCAGAGAAGAAGACATTCTCAAGTATAGCGACTTAAGGGTGGAGGGGCATCGGCAGTCAGGTTTGTAGCCCCCAGATCACATCACAGCTATGAAGTCACTAACAAGCCTTGGTCATTCCCACCACCATGGAGATAATAACAGAATCAGGGAATTGTAGAGTTGCAAGGGACTCCCAAGGGTCATCTAGTTGAACCCCAAATAAAAGCGTTCGAAGTTGCACAAACGCACTATACAAAGTTGTTGTGAAATTTATCACGATGATGTAAAGTGCTATTTTTTATTATTATTATTACTCACAGTTGGTTTATATTGTTTTACCAGTACCACTGCCCGCTAACTCTCGTGTAAGGCTTGCCATAATGGCGCAAACAACGTGCTCATGGTTCTCACTTCATTATGGGAGGTACCATTGCCCAGTGGCGTAACACCTTCCTAGGGGCATTGTTTGCTGTCTTTGTTCTGAGTCAGGCCATTGGTCCGTCTAGCTCAATATTGTCGACACTGGCTGGCAGCGGTCTTCCTGGCTTTTAGGCAGGGGTCATCCCCAGCCTCCCCCCAGGATAGCAGCACATAAGCATTCCTATCGAGCACATTTGGAGAGTGGGAAGCATGATGTGCACACATTAACTCAGTGATAAACCTAACAATAACCCTGTAAGACAGGCCAGGATAATAACAGCTTGCCTAAGGCCACAATGAGTCTGTGGTTGAAGTGAGATTTGAATTTGGGCTTCCCAGCTCCACGAGAATCCTGCCCTTGGGCCACTGCACTGTCGTACAAATTAAATGTAAGATACAACAAATAGCAATGCAACAATAATGTATATGGATAGATTTCTGTTTTGGCCTTTAGTACTGAGTGCTGCTGCACTCTGTTCCAGCGCAGAGGCAAGGAAAGAGTGCCTGGGCCTGACACCCATTCCCAGGTGGCTTAAACCAGAGGTGCAGAACCTGGATGGTGTCAGACTCCAGCTCCCTTGACCCCACCCAGCGTGGCCCAGAAGTCAGGAATGGTGGGAGCTGGAGCCCAGCAGCATTGAACCATGGTTCAGTAAGCTGCGAAGGTTGCTTCTGAACTAACTTGCTGTGCATTTTGTCAACAGCGACCGGACTATTTGACTCAACCCTCCTCCGCAGTCTTAGCTGGCTCAAGTGTCCCTTTCTCTGCCCCTTTTGCAGGTAACCCAGGAGATCTCAGACGAAACTCGGGTGTTCCGCTTGTTGGGCTCCGACAGGTGAGCTGAGAAGATTTTGACACACTGCACAGTACAAATCTTCTATTTAGATTTCCAGTCTTTCTGCATTAGAAAACTTCACGGCCACGTTCTTAAAAGAGATGCCTTTTCCCATGTCATGGGATGCATCCAGCAATACGCCCCCTTGTAGCATGTTTAATAATAATAATAATTATTATTATTATTATTACAATGGTACCTCCAGTTGCGAACAGCATCCGTTCTGGAGGTCCGGCTGCATCCCAAGGTATTCGCAACCAGTGGGTGGCTTTTACGCATGTGCATGGTGCGGTTTAGCGCTTCTGCTCATGCGCATGGTGCATAGAGCGCTTCTGCGCGTGTGCGTGCAGCAAAAGCCAGAAAAATACTTCCAGGTTTGCCGCGTTCGCATCCCGAAGTTTATGTAACAGAGGGATACATAAGCGGAGGGACGACTGTATTATTATTATTATTATTATTATTATTATTATTATTATTAAGTCCGATGTTAGCGCCCACGGTGGCGCCCACGGTGGCTGGTGGCTGTGGGAGTTGTCGCCCCAACATCTGCAGGGTACCAGGCTGGGGGAGGCGATGGTGCCAGGGAACACGGCCCCCGGGTGCCCACTTGCAGGGAGGGCTAACTTGCTTGTTCCTCCTTCCCCTCACAGGGTGGTGGTGCTGGAGAGCAGGCCGACCGACAACCCAACGGCCCACAGCAATCTCTACATTTTGGCCGGCCACGAAAACAGTTACTAGGCAACTGAAACCCGACTCGGAACCGCCAGCCAAGGAATACGTCACATAAGGAAGCAGCCCTCAAGGAAATGCTATCCAAGCCGGACTCTCCCTCTCGCTCTCTCTCTCTCTCTCTGTTTTCTCCCTCCCTCTCCCTTTGCTCTACTGTGTCAATATCCAAACGGACCCATTTTTTTAGGAACGAGAGCCAAACGTCGCCTGGGCGTCTTGCAGCTGGGAAGCAGCTGATCTGTCACTCGCCACTGTGTGGTTGGTTATGTTGAGTTTGCTTAATAAAAGCTACGAGGTTAATAAGCCGCTCTGGTTCGTTAGGCCCGGGCGGGGGGGAGATCCCAAATGCGTTCACGGTGCCATGCGGTTCTCGACGCAGACTTCTTTTGTCTTCTGGTTAAAATACCAAGGCTGCCGCTGCCTTCCTATCTTGTGGCAATGCCAACTGTTGAATGCTGGTGGCCGAGATCTAAATCAGGAACATTGAGGCTGGCAGGGAAGGCGGGTGCACTTTTGGGACCCCCCCCCATGGGGAAGACTTCCTATGCAAAGCCCCTCTGGATCTTGTCCAAATGATCCACTTTCAAGAGGTCATCAGCATTCCTGAGATATAGTGGGTTTTCTGTTTTTTAACGCAACTGTTCTCTGTGGGTTTGTAAAATAGACTATTTAATCCTTATTTATTAATCTGCTGCTAGGGTCGTGTGATGTATCCTAACTTCTAGCACATGAAGGTTGCAGAGCAGCTTTTGGGGGGGTTGAGGGAGGGGGGCTCCTTCCCCCCCTTCTTTATACAATTGTACAAAGAACCTGGTATTCATTTCACCCTTTTTGCCTCTTAGATGAAGCCCGTCGTCTGAGGGAGGTGTTTATATATAGATAAATATATATATAGGGGGACGTAGGGTGGGAGGAAAGACCTTTTGGCTATTCTTGCAGAAATGCTGTTTTGTACAAGAGTCTTTTGTAGGGGTTTTTGCTCGTGGGATTTGTCCCCAGAGGGAGCGTGTGGCAGAAATGCAAAGCCGTATCTCCATGAGGAATCAAGGATCCCTAGATTGGCTGGAAAGATATATTGTGTGTGAGAGAGAGTGTGTGTGAGGGGAGCGCACAGGTGTGTCATCATCAGGAGCTCCTGAGAATGTACGGAGAAAAAGAGATGAAAGGAAAGCTCATCCGGGTCTTGTGGATCCCTGGATCCCCACCCAATGCAGTCCAGGCATGGTGGAGGTCTTGGTTCAGGCTGGGTGAGATAGAGGTGATAAGGCCGATTCCAGAGGCTCCCCGGTCCTTGCAGCTGGGTCCCTGGTGCGAATCATCCCTTTCCCTGGAAACATCCCCCTTTCTGTCACGACAGATGCCAAACTGGGAGCGCAGGAAGCTGGATGAGCCTTTCTAAAACTGCTTTCAGGGAAGAGCTTTTTTTAATGCTTCACGGACACGTATTTTATTTATACCGTGCCAGAGGAGAAAATGCCGTGCCTGGAAGAAAGGAACTAGATTTCCCCCAAACTGGGCGAGTTTCGAAAGGGTCTGTTTTTTAAAAATTTTCCCGGTGGTATAGTATAAATATATATATAAGACGCAGTATTGTCTAATAAACCTTGGGGAATATCCTTTGTTCCATTATCCCTTTCTCGAGGCTCTCATCCATGTTTCTCCTCCCCGTCCCCTTTCATCCATTAAAGTATCCTTTTTGCTCCTGATTTTTGTCTGCTTTCATTCATTACGCTTTAGTGGTTCTGCAGAGGAACACTGTGAGGGGGGGGCATGGCTCTCTCAGCAGAGAAACTGCCTTGCATGCAGGAGGGCCCAGGTGGGGGTCTCTGGCATCTCCAGGTGGGGCTGGGGGTGTCGTCTGAAATCCTGGAGAGCCACTGCCAGTCTGTGTAGGTAATATTGAGTTAGGCGGACGAGTGGCTTGGCTTGCTACAAGGCAGCTATGTTTACAAGGTAACCATTCTGCACTTCCTGCTAATTTGGTAACGATTTGGATCCACCCCCATAAGGAAAAGCTACCACTTCAGGGATATTGCATCATTCCAGGGCTTCGTAGAACTGTAAATTTGGAAAGGGACCCTGAGGGACATCTAGTCCATCCCTCCCGCAGTGCAGGAATATGCAGCTGTCCCATACGGGGATCAAACCTGAAGCCTTGACATTGTCAGCTCCACACTCTAGCCAACTGAGCTATCCAGGCACAATATACCATTGATGGGAAGGTGTGGTTCATTTCCCAGCTAGCAGGACCACTGGGATGTCAGAGCACTGCTCTCCAGATGTTTCAGACTAGTAATAGTAATAGTAATTTATTATTTGTACCCCGCCCATCTGGCCAGGTTTCCCCAGCCACTCTGGGCGGCTTCCAACAAAGATGTAAAATACCAGGGAGAAAAGTCAGCAGAAGAAGATTGGAAGAAATTTAAGGAATATCTACAGAAATATTATAAAATTAATGAACTTTGAAAAGATGTTGGTTTGAACTCTGGTGGTTTCCAGCTGTTATGATAAAGATAATGGGGATTATAAGTGTTTTTGTTACTAAATTTAAAAAAAAGTTGAGTGGAAAATAAGGCGATATTTTAAAAGGAATGTTAAGAGATTAGGATTTGCTGAATTAACAAATTGAACTAGAGAACAAGAAGGGGAGGTATGAGGAAGTCAAGGAAATATGTGACTGAAAACTGTTATTGAAACTGAATTGTCTTTAATTTTTTTTCTTTTTCTTTTTCTTTTTGTTTTTATATAAATTTGGAAAATTCAATAAATATTCATTTAAAAAAAAAAAAGTAAAATACATTAAAATGTCACACATTAAAAACTTCCCTGGACAGGGCTGCCTTCAGATGTCTTCTAAATGTCAGGTAGCTGTTTATCTCCTTGACATCTGGTGGGAGGGCGTTCCACAGGGCGGGTGCCACCACCGAGAAGGCCCTCTGCCCAGTTCCCTGTAGCTTTGCTTCTCACAATGAGGGAACCGCCAGAAGGCCCTCTGCGCTGGACTACCAATCCCATAGCCAGCACTGGAGTGGGAGTTTTAGTCCAGCACAACCCAAGGGTACCTGGCAAAGGCCGGTGTGGAGTTGGTTACATAAGCGTCCCTGGATACTGGCCGTGCCATCCCTGACGTCAAGCATGACGACACTCCCCAGGCCCGTGTCAAAACGAGCGCTGCCTGTAAAGATTAAAAGCTATAGTGGGAGCCAACAGAAAGCCCCTGCTCACGCTGGCTCCCCTTTTTTCAAGACCCAAAGGGCTTCTTGGGCACACTGACCCCTCTCTGCCTGACCTGTGGGACTTTTGTCTCTGGGGACACCCATCACTGGCTCTGCTCCACACCTCCTTCAGTGGTTTTCATCCGACTAGATGGTAAGGATGCCTCTTGCCTGAACATGTGTGTGTGTGCAGAAACTTGCTGAGTTTTCCGTGGCAGGAATGCAGCCGTATACAAAGCTCAGAATCCTACCTGTTGCTCCGCCCACTTCCTGCCTCTGGCCCCGCCCTCACATGTATGGGTCCTTAAGGGGGTGTGGCCTTTGGCCTGAAAAATGTTCCCTATCTAGGGATAGGATTTTGTTCAACAGAAAGGGCTTCGCCTGGTACCTGAAGACTGGCGAAGCTGGTACCAGGTGCATCTTCTTAACAGCAGCATTCTGTAGAAGCAAAAAAAAAATTTTCCTTCCAGTAGCACCTTAAAGACCAACTAAGTTAGTTCTTGGTATGAGCTTTTGTGTGCATGCACACTTCTTCAGATACTGAAACAGAAGTTGCCAGATCCTTCTATATAGTGAGAAGGTGGGGAGGGGTATTACTCAGAAGGGTGGTGGGAATGGGTGATTGGCAGATAGCTGTGATGAGCCTGTTGACGACTCTTAACGACTGCAATAGGTAGAAGGACACCATCCCCAGTTGGAGCACGGGCTTTTGCTGAAGACCGCAGGGTCCAGGCTGGTTCACTTATTAATCTAATAAAGGGGGAGGGCCAGTTTCTAGCTGATGGGAGTTGTAGTCTGAAAACCTCTGGAAGGAAAAGCTTGACAAAGGCTGCCCTACAGGGAAGGTAGAACCTATTCACTGTGGCCATTGGAGTCTTTCCCCTCGCAGAACACAGAATCGGGATTCAAGAGGACCTTAACGGAGCAGAGACCTGGGCACAAGCTAACAAAATGAACGTCAACGGGGACAAATGTCAGGTTCTGCCCTTAGGAAGAACCAGATGCACAAATACAAGGCGGGGGACACCTGGATTGCTAGCAGTACTTGTGAAAAGGATCTAGGGGTTTTGGTGGACCACAAGCTGAACATGAGTCAATCGTGTGATGCAGCAGCAAAAAAAAGCGAATGCTATTCTAGGCTGCATCAACAGATGTACAGTGGTACCTCGGGTTACAGACGCTTCAGGTTACAGACTCCGCTAACCCAGAAAGAGTACCTCGGGTTAAGAACTTTGCTTCAGGATGAGAACAGAAATTGTGCTCCGGCGGCGCGGCAGCAGCAGGAGGCCCCATTAGCTAAAGTGGTGCTTCAGGTTAAGAACAGTTTCAGGTTAAGAATGGACCTCCGGAACGAATTAAGTACTTAACCCGAGGTACCACTGTATAGTGTTCAGTTCAAGGGATGTAATAGTCCCACTCTCTTCTGCCCTGATCAGACCACACCTGGAATACTGCGTCCAATTCTGGGCACCACAATTTAAGAAGGATGCTGACAAGCTGGGAGGTGTGCAGAGGAGGGCGACCTAGATGATCCCGGGTCTGGAAACCAAACCTGATGAGGAACGGTTGAAGGAGCTGGGTATGTTTAGCCTGGAGAAGAGAAGACTGAGAGGAGATAAGATAGCCACTTTCAAATATCTTACGGGCTGTCACACGAAGGAGGGAGCATACTTGTTTTCTCCTGCTCTGGAGGGGAGGACTCGAACCCATGGCTTCAAGTTACAGGAAAGGAGATTCGGACTAAACGTTAAGAAAAAACTTTCTGACAGTAAGAGCTGTTTGGCAGTGCAAGAGACCCCCACAGGACCGGGTGGACTCTGCTTCCCTGGAGGTTTTGAAGCAGAGTTTGGATGTCCATCTGTGCTGGATGCTTTAGCTGAGATTCCTGCATGGCAGGGGGTTGGACTAGATGAAATTGGGGGTCCCTTCCAACCCTACAGGTCCAGTCCAAGTGGGTGCCCTTCGCCACCTCCACCGTCTCAGCTGCGCGCTGCGCCAGGAAGGACGTCGAGGATTCCTTGCTGTGCCCCGAGGAGTCTCCTGCTTCTGCCCGGCGCTTGGAGGGCAGCGCCGCCTGCCAGTCTGTGCCAAGGCAGGGAGACGCCCGCTCAGCCTCGCTCCTCCCGGGGGCGGGCATCGCCCCCGCTGCCCAGGCTCCGCCGCCCGCCCTGATTGGCTGCTGCGCGCCTTTAGCGGCTCCGCGCAGCGCAGCGCCCGGACAGAGCGAGCGGCGGCGAGAGGAGGAGCGCGCGGGGCTGGCGGCGGAGGCAGCTGCAGGCAAGAGAGTCGGGAGGGGGGGGGAGAAAGAGCAAGGGGTCCTCTGAGCGCGTGCAGAGTGCCCAGCACCGGAGGGTTGCGCCAGCCCCAGGCGGCGTGCCCGTCTCCCCAAAACCGCGCTCAGATGCTCCTCTGCGCTCTTACAGGGCGGCTGGCTGCATCGGAGCCGACTTCTAGGGACCAAGGTCCCTTTGCCCCCCCAAATAAAATATTTGAAAGGGGTGGCCCCCCCTAAGTTGATGGGCACCTTTCAGATGATGTGCGTGTACTGCGTCTTGCGATTATGTGGGACAGAGCTTAGCTGCCCCCACCTAATATGTTACTCAGGTTGGCACTGCCAGCTGCCCGGAGGGGAGAGTGCCCCTGGGCATGTGCAGAGGGCCCTTTAGCGTGGGGACACTTTTCCTGCTCCAGGAGGAACTACCAAGCTGCTTTGGAGGGGAGGAGGGTGTGCCAGGAGAGTCTCTGCCCGCCTCTTGGCTGGCAACAAGGGAGGTGGTCCCAGCAGAAGGGGGCTTGGGGGCTGCCTTTCCTCCCTGCTGCCCTTTTGCCCCTTCCCGGTGGCGGCGCAGGGTTCCCGCTGCGGGCGATGCCCTTCTCACCTCCTGTGCTCCCAAGGAGGCTCCTTCCTTCTGCAGACAAGGAAAGTGATCCACGAAACAGGATCCTGCCCGCCTCCTTTTTAAGAAGAGGCCCTTGGGGGTTTGCTGCTGATCTTGAAGCTGCCCGCAGAGCCTGCCTTGGCAACCTGCCTTCCCCCAAAGGGCCTGAATTAAATTTTAATTTCCAGACGGGCCTTCCTTCCGCAGGAGGAGGAGGAGGAGGAAGCTGGCATGAAGATGCAGAGGCTGCTAGAGCTGCCCCAGAGATCGGCTTTCACGGCTGAAGCCACCGGCTCCTTGGCTTTGCGCTGACGACATCCGCGCCACCTTCGCCACAGGGTGCTTTCTCCCAAGTAAGTCCATCTGTGCCCAGTGGCGCTTGTGCCAGAGCAAATGTGCGGGCTGTTGCTGGCTTAGAGGCAAGACTGGCTTCTCGTGGTGCTGGGAAACCTGCTGGGAGCCGCAAGGATTCTTGTGGCCCAAAAGTGAAAATCCCAAGAGTTACCAACCCTAATGGAGTGGCAGACGAAATTATTCAAGTATACTGAATTGGCAAAAATGAGTTATAAAATTCGAGACCAAAAAGTGACAAAGTTTGAGGAGGAATGGAGTAAATTTGTCGTGTATATACGAAATAACTGTAGAAGTTTAAAAACTGTAGCAGGGCTAACATAAATCTTGTATATAGAATGTAATTAAGAATCTGCAGGAATGGATGTAAATTGGGAAAACCGAAGCAGGGAAGGAGGGAAGTCCGGGCGCGAAATTGCGCAGGGTAGATAAGAAGATAAAAAAGGTTGAATGTTAAATTTTAAGTTTTATTTAATTTTGTTTTGTTTTTGAAAATCAATAAAAAAAGTGTAACCTGAAACCCTGCTGGGAAACAGCCTACAGTGCCAGGTGCTCAGGTGCACTATATGAATTACCGTCGGCAACAGGGCCAGAATTAGGTTCAATGCGGCCCTCAGCTCCTGAAGGTAATGGGGCCCTTTATATGTCCAGCTGTCCTTTGCAAATTGTCCCTGTTTTTGTGTGTTGAATATATGCTATATGGTCATTTATGGACCTAATAGGTATCTCAAGCCATTTGCCCATGTTGCCCTGCAACCAGTCCATGCAGAATGTAGGCACCCTATATAGAGAAAGGAGGAAAGCAGTGATATTTTAGGGAGCAGGCTAGCAGGCGGGGCCCGTGACTTACATCCTAGGAGCCTACACAACACAAAACACTGTTGCTGTACGTAGGTTTTATTTTATTTGTTTTTTATCTTGTATTTTGGAAATGTACATCCAGGGGTGTTTTTTTTCCATTGAATTTTTTTTGTGGGCCTCCAAGAGAGTGGGGCCCTAAGCTAGAGCTTGTCTAGCTTATACAGTGGTACCTCGGGTTACAGATGCTTCAGGTTACAAACTCCGCTAACCCAGAAATAGTACCACGGGTTAAGAACTTTGCTTCAGGATGAGAACAGAAATCACGCAGCAGCAGTGGGAGGCCCCATTAGCTAAAGTGGTGCTTCAGGTTAAGAACAGTTTCAGGTTAAGAACGGACCTCCAGAACGAATTAAGTTCTTAAACGAGTATGTAAATCCGGCACTGGTCGGCAATGAGATCTCCTTGATAACTAAACAAACGATTACTCCGTCTTTCCACCTGGCGCTTTTGCAAACAGAACAGGATTCGGAAAGCAAATAACCTTCTTCTCATCTCTTAACAGCAGCCTGGGGCTGCATTGCCAAATCCTGGAAGTCTTAATAATTTGGACTGTTTGGCAAATCACCCTCCGGGAAGTGATGTATCACAAACTAAGAGCTTAAATGGCTGTTTTTTAAAAACATGGCATGATTTTATTTCTTACTCAAATATTGAGGCACCTGGTCATTCAGTGCCGTCAGTACATGCAAATGTCTGGCTCATTTAAGACTATAGAGAAACTTTATTCTCAGTAATGATGGCATTCACAGGTGGAGATAACTTATTTATATTTATTATTTGTAAGGGGAATCTTTGTGTAAGTTAATACTTTATTATTCCATTAGAGCTGTGCTGTGTCTTTGAACTTTTGTCCTTCCAGGCTGTGACACTTTATGGTTTAAATTTTCAATTATTTGTGTTATGTTTGCACTTTTTTTTGTTAACAAATCAATAATATATCTATATATTTAAAATGAATGGCCTTTGGCAATCTTAACCTCACTTAAAACAATTTGAAAATGTAGAACAACACTATGACGCCATCAGTTTTTCAAATTAACAATAATCATCATCAAATACCATTGGATACATAGTTGTTTAGACTTCCCTCCTCCCCTTCCTTGGTTCCCTATACAAACATTTTAAAAACTGCATCTCCTCCTTAACTCCTTTTACTTATCACTCTCTATATTTCTTCCAAAATCACCTTTAAACTGCTAGATTTTAAATTAATCCTGCTAAGGTACTTGATTGTTTACAGTTTTAGATATTTCCCCCATTCTTTGTTTAAAAACTCTTTTTTCTTGATTTCTGAATCTTCCCATAAGTTTTGACATTTCTGCAGAGTCCATTATCTTCGCCATTCTTCCTTTGGAAGACTTCATGGGTGACATAAATGACTAGGTGCTCCTTGCTCCAGGGAGCGCACAGAGTGTAAATTTTGTCAGGGGAGGAGAGTGAGATTTGAAGAGGAGGGTTTAACCAGACAAATGCAGCTGTGTATTAAGCTGAGTTTCTGTAGCTCAGCTTACCCGAGACTGGATCTCCCCAGATGTTTTCATCTACATCTCCCATCAGGTTCAGGGTTGGCGAGAGTTGTACTGTACTCCAGAACATCAATAATAATAATAATAATAATAATAATAATAATAATAATAATAATAATTTATTGTACCCTGCCCATCTGGCTGGGTTTCCCCAGCTACTCTGGGCGGCTTCCAACAGAATATTAAAATACAATAATCTATTAAACATTAAAAGCTTCCCTAAACAGGGCTTCCTTCAGAAATCTCCTAAAAGTCTGGCAGGTTTGTAAACACTGTTGTATATATAATGAGTCCAGTTAAAAAGAAAGGCGTTGTTAGAAGAATTCCCTACTCCTGCTAATTTGTATCGCACCTCCAGGACCCCGCCCATTTACGAAAAAGAAAAAGGTGCCAAAATGGATTTTGCATGACCACAACATGATGGAGAGGGTCTGCTATAACCTGTGTTCAATTCCTGTTTTCCTATGAACTCTAAAGTTTCTGCAGCTGCTCACAGAGTGTTTTCTGTTGTGGTTTGCTCTCGTTTTTACAGGTTGAAGACGTCTCTGGTCGTCTGAAGGATTCAGATACCCAAAAGGATAAATTAATTGCTGGAGGGTATTTCCGTTTCATATTTGCAATGGAGAAATACGAAAAAATCAGCAAGATTGGCGAAGGCTCCTACGGGGTGGTGTTCAAGTGCCGGAACAGGGACACAGGTCAGATTGTGGCCATCAAGAAGTTTCTGGAATCGGAAGACGATCCCGTTATCAAAAAAATTGCCCTTCGGGAGATCCGCATGTTAAAGGTAACTTCATCAGAACGCCGTTGTAGGGAATCCAGTTAAACAAGGGGCTGCCTACAGATTCATTTTCCCACAAATTAAATCATGTTCTTCTTTTTAACCGATCTTATTGACCGAACAATTTTAAGATTAAAAAAGAAGACGAAATCATCAGCACATCACAGCATAGGTATATTCCCTAATATGCTAATTTTTGTGGAGCTTTGTTTGGTTAGACATCTCCCCTGGGAAATTTGGGGCGGTGCGAAATTCAAACCATGCCTGTGCTTTGGTTCTCGTAATCTTTTGGAACCTGCAAAAATCTGATAGATTGGGCTACTGCAATGCGCTCTACGTGGGGCTATCTTTGAAGGTGACCCGGAAACTGCAACTAATCCAGAATGTGGCAGCTAGACTGGTGACTGGGAGCGGCCGCCGAGACCACATAACACTGGTCTTGAAAGACCTACATTGGCTCCCAGTACGTTTCCGAGCACAATTCAAAGTGTTTGGGCTGACCTTGAAAACCCTAAACGGCCTCAAAGGCCCAGTATATCTGAAGGAGCGTCTCCATCCCCATCGTTCTGCCCAGACACTGAGGTCCAGCACCAAGGGCCTTCTGGCTGTTCCCTCACTGCGAGAAGCAAAGCTACAGGGAGCCAGGCAGAGGGCCTTCTTGGTGGTGGCGCCCTCCCTGTGGAACGCACTCCCATCAGATGTCAAAGAGATAAACAACTACCCGACGTTTAGAAGACATCTGAAGGCAGCCCTGTTTAGGGAAGTTGTTAATGTCTGACATCTTAGTGTATTTTTGGTCTTTGTGGAAGCTGCCCAGAGTGGCTGGGGAAACCCAGCCAGATGGGCGGGGTACAAATAATAAATTATTATTATTATTATTATTATTATTATTATTATTATTATTAGAATGCAAACCGTATCAAATCACTTTCCCATCCCTAATCACGGCATCCCTGCCTGCCATCCTTCCTTTCTGGCAAACAGGGAGAAGCTGGCTAGTTTGAGAGTTGGCGTCAGAAGCTGCCATTGGCCAAACATTGGGTCTGGCTGATGGCGACTGGTGGCCACCCCATTCTGCCCGCCCAGCTTTTGCGCAGTTTCTGCTGCGCAGGAGAACTTCCCTGGGAGTGTGCGCCTTGGAGATCCGATCTCTTTCTAGCCCAGCCTTTGCCATCCTGGCGCCCTCCGCACAACAACCTCCATCATCAGCCCTGACAGCATCTTTCTTTCTTTTTTTGTTTGCATTTTATTTATTTATTAACATTCTTATATCACATTGGTAAACATTGTCATATTACATTACAGGACTTACTATAATATAATTTCCAAAATGTATACAAAAATTATATACAAATTTTATATACCTAGAAAGAAAAGGAAAAAGAAAGAACAAAGGAAAAAAACAATTCCCCCCCAAAAAATTCATATACATACCAACACACTAGACTTTCTGTCTTTCCCACTGTATATTCTTTTTTTACAAATTAATGTACTCTTATTATTGCACATTTCTTTACATATTATCTAATACATTCCTGTATCAATATGTGCTCTTAGTCTTATTTCTCAACTCAGGCTCTCACCAACGTCAATCAAATGCTAGCACAGATAGCGAACCTTGACTGTATTTTTGAACGTATGTTTTATATCTATCCCACTTTCCCATAAATTTGTGTTTTGAGTTGCCTCTCAGGGTATTGGTTAACTGCGCCATTTCAGCAAATTCTTGGAGCTTTGTAATACCAGTCCGTTATTGTCGGGCTTTTCGTTCCTTCCACCCCTTTGCCACCAAAGTCCGACCTGCGCCCGTTGCACATAAGAGCCGCTGACAGCATCACTGCTGGCTGCTTTGGCCTTTAAGGACATATCCCACATCTCGGCTTTGTCTCAGGGTGGTGTTCTGAGCTTAAGGGACGTGAGAGCTCAACACAGCCGTTGCTGTTTCCCCCCTTGCTAAGGATATATTTCCCGTCTCCCCTCTTTGTTCTGAACGGTTTTAAAGTCCAGACTGGTGTCCCAGGGTGCAAGAATGTGTCACCTAGGAAACATCAGGGGGGTGCCTGGGGGCGGCTTTTCCTGGGAGACGCTGGCCGAGCGCACTAACTAAGCCATCTTACTCTGTGGCTCCTAATCTCTGGTTTCATCTTGGCGCATCTCCCAGAGCCCTTGGCATTCTCGCCGACATTGTTGTAGGAACACAAGGAGCAGGCGGTGTGGTCTCCCTGGGCTGAATGGTCTGTGCTTTGCTCCCAGCAGGGAAGGATAAAATTGTAGAGTTGGAAAAGGGGCTCCAAGAGTTATCTAGTCCAACCCCCCTTTAATGCAGGAATAGGCAGCTGTCCCTTACTGGGATCGAACCTGCAAGCTTGGCGTTATCACAACTGAGCTATCCAGGCCCAAGTATCACCTCTGGCGGAGATTTCCCTGAACCGCAGTGTAACGTCCGATAGAGGAACTGTCTAGCTAGAAGAGCTTTGTTTGCTCATTAATATTGTGAAATAATAATAATAATAATAGGGACGTGGGTGGCGCTGTGGGTTAAACCACAAAGCCTAGGGCTTGCCGATCAGAAGGTCGGCAGTTCGAATCCCCGCGACGGGGTGAGTTCCCATTGCTTGGTCCCTGCTCCTGCCAACCTAGCAGTTCGAAAGCACATCAAAGTGCAGGTAGATAAATAGGTACCGCTCTGGCAGGAAGATAAATGGTGTTTCCGTGCACTGCTCTGGTTCGCCAGAAGCGGCTTAGTCATGCTGGCCGCATGACCCGGAAGCTGTATGCCAGCTCCCTCGGCCAGTAAAGCGAGATGAGCGCCGCAACCCCAGAGTCGTCTGTGAATGGACCGAATGGTCAGGGGTCCCTTTACATAATAATAATAATAATAATAATAATAATAATAATAATAATAATAATAATAGATTTATACCCTGCCCTTCCCGGTTCAGAAAATCGGGCTCAGGGCGGCTAACAACAAATTTAAAACACTTAATTGATGCAACAACAAACAGCATAAAATGCAGTATAAATTCAGAATTCAAAGATCAATTTAGGGGGGAAACCCATCCAATAAACATTAGATGATCACGAGGGCTAGCTGGCTAAGTTAGTCCTATTTGGGCCAGCGACAAGACCAGGGGAGAATTAACTGTGGGATCCCAGAGCGGGGAATCTTCATAAAAAGGGGAGGGAAGGAATGTGATTAAAATACCCCTGAGCTTCTGCGATGGTGCAGTACAATATTATACCTGTTGCTGTTTTCTTTTGCAAATCGTGAATATGTGTAGCGTGGACCTTTCACCGATGGGGCAAGCAGCTAGGTGCCAAAATCCCCCTCTTTTCCTGATTCGTTCCCTACCTGTCTCCACGCCCAGAACTTCTGTCTCCAGGTGGTGACAAGGAGACAGGTGCTTGTCAAATCCAAGAAAGGGGGAGGAACCCCTCTCTGCTTTTCTCTTTATAGTGCAGGAACCCCAAATGAACAGCCCATTTACTGGAAATATAGAATCGCAGAATTGCAGGGAAGGGACCCTGAGGGTCATCTAGTCCAACCCCCTGTAATGCAAGAATTCCAGCTATGGAATCCATGACAGATGGCCACCCAACCTTTGCTTAAACTTTATTCCAAAACCGAAAGAGAATTACAAACGTCAAATTCAAAATCCATATTCATTTTGTAACACAAGCCAATTACATAGTTGACTAGATTAAAATATACCTAATCGCTATAGATTTCCCTTTGCTATATATAAACGCAACGCAATGAGAAATATTGTATTAGAATTTTTTATAAATTCCCCTTTACCCCCCACTCCCCTTCACCCATGTGTGATCTCAATGTATTTTTTTTTACTTCTTCCATCTTGTTGCGTTGTTGGAGTTTAATAATTATTCAATTGATTCTTTTATTATTTCCTTGCTTACCCCTGCACCTTTTACTCATTATCTATTAATATTCCAGTTCCGGAACCGTATTTTTTCCTTCCTTGTAACTCGAAGCCATGGGTTCGAATCCTACCCTCCAGAGCAAGAGAAAACAAGCTTGCCCCACTGGTGTTGGCTGCAGATGCACTTCTAGGCCAGCCTATCTCAACCTTGGGGTCCTGAGACACTGGACTACAACTCCCATCATCCCTAGCTAGCAGGACCCAGTGGTCAGGGATGATAGGAGTCGCAGTCCAACAATGTGGGGGACCCAAAGTTGAGAAAAGCTTTTTCTGGGCTATCCATGGCGGTGATGGGATAAGAACAGAACACCAGCCCATCAGGCCCCTCTAAGTGAAGCATCCTGTTCTCACAGGGGCCACCCACAAGCAGAATTCGAACACAAGAGCAACTCTTCCCCCCCCCCCCCGGGGTTTCCAGCAACTAGTGTAGCCTTATTGGAGTTCACCGATTGGGTCTGTGTTGCTCCCGGACAGGAGGAAGGAAGTCAAATGACACCGAGGGTTGGTTCAGAGAAAGAGTTCTTTATTTCTGCTCTCTGGAACAGCAGAAAGGCACCTGCGTGGTGTGTCCACAGCAAGTCCAAAGAAATGAGAAATTTCATGCAGTATATATATCCTCCAGGCACCCTCTCCCTCCTTCCCCAGGAATCCAACCACATCAGCCTATGTACGCAGGTTGACATCACATATGTTCCTGCTCCAGTATTCTTAACCATAAAAGGGTATTCCTTCCTGTACTTCTGACCATAAAAGGATTTTCCTGTTCCTACTCTTATCTTGGAGCAAGAGGTCATCAACTCCAAGAACACCCTCTGGCGCTGTTCCTGGACTAGGTCTGTGCCTCAGAGTGTGGTAAGATAAAACCCAGACATGTCATCCCTACTCCCCTGGAACAGCCAAGGTCATCCTTGCCGTCACAAACTCTGAGCACTTGTTTATACAGCCAGGTTTTTGTTTATACATTGACTCAGAGCTCAAGTTAATGGATTTTAGCTAAGGAAAAATAGGGATTTTGGTGCCCGTTTCAAACTGCCTGCACAGTCAGTTTTTGGGTTTGGGAAACCCATTCCTTCACTAGTATTCAGAACTCCCTCCTGTGGCAGGGAGTTCCACAGTTTAACTACGTGCTGCATGAAGAATGGGCTAGCTACCACCCTCTCCCTTTGTGCACTGTGTCACAGGCACAAGGCTAGTCGATGATCCAGTCTATGCAAACGGTAGCCTGCAAATTAAAACACATTCTGCATATTATTATTATTATTATTATTATTATTATTATTATTATTATTATTGGTGTTTGTTTATGCCACGTAGCTTTGCCATAATGGTGTGAACACACTGATTTCCGCCAGTCCTTGGACAAATTCGTAGATAGTTCCTGGGGAGTCACAGTGCTGTCTGTTTCTGGGGCTTCCTATCAATGGTTGACCTACCTAAGTTTTTTGTTGTTCTTATGTTATTGTATTTTAATTCTTTGCCGGAAGCCACCTAGAGTGCCTGGGGAAACCCAGCCGGATTGGTGGGGTATAAATAAATTATTATTATTATTATTATTATTATTATTATTATTATTATTATTATCTGTAAGCCGCCTTGGGTCCCTGTCATGGAAGAAAGTGGGGTATAAATAAATATCTCATCATTTTAATTATAATTTCAAGCAAGAAGCTTTGCAATCAGAGCCTGTTGCTTTTTCACCAGCCTTGTACTCTTAAACCAAAGGACGGTTCCTGACACTCTCTTCTGGCCTGCAGATGTCTGCATAACTTTTATCTGCCGCATCAGCGTCGTCGTTTCCTTGGTGCAAGATTTGCCGCGGGTGACGGCCGTCACCCACCATGGACTGTGCCTGCCATAAGTCTTCCGTATACAATACCCTGGCACAGAACTTGAGTCGCTGCCCATCAGCTAAGAGCTGGAGATTAGGCCGTTCGCAGGAATTTGCTTATCGTCGAAGCACAGAATTGTACAGCAGGAAGGGACCCCGAGGGTCATCCATCCCAACCCCCTGAAATGCATGTCATACACGTGACAGGTGCCCATCCAACCTCTTGCTTGATTGCATCAAAGTTCTATCCATTCCAGAGACACCTGAAGCCTGATAGAGCCTGGCAGAATGGAAATATTCTCTGCAGGCATTTAAATGTTGGCACAGAAGGGGCTCGCTCAGTCTCCAGTGGCAGGGGGTTCTGCAGGACTGGGCCAATAACCCTAAGGACTCTGTTTCTTGCTATCGTCAAATGAGCCTCATCAGCTTGGGAAGTAAGCAAAGGTGCTCCTGCAGATGGTCTCAAGGATCAAGCTGGGATAGAAGGGTTCAGGGGGCGTCCCTAAGACACCCCGGTCCTAAGCTGTTCAGGGCTTTGTAAATTACGGTAATACAAAAACCTTGAACCCGGTTTGGTAGTTAAGTGCATCAACTAAGCCTGCCTTCCCCCAAACTGGGGTCAATATCTGATGTTGTTCCTTTTAATTAATTATTATTTAATCAATAATAAAATCAATAATTTAATTAATTATCAAATAAATAAATAAATAAATAATCAATCTAATTAATTAATTAATAAGTTACTTATTAATCAAACTAACAATTTAATTAATTATTAATTTGATTAATTTGTTTATATGTGGAAACCAAAGTAAAACAAGCACAGTATTTATGTATTTTTAAAGCAAATTATTCGCTGTGGAACTCACTACCACTGGAGGCAGTGATGATCCCCAACCTGGATGGCTTATAAAAGAGGACGAGACAAATTCAGGGAGGAGAGGACTATTAATGGCTATGCTCTGCGTCCAGAGTGGGGGGCAGTGATGCCTCTGAATCCCAGTTGCAGGAAACCCCAGGAGGGGAGAAGGGCTGCTCTTGTGCTGGGTGCTGCTTGTGGGTTTCCCACTAGGGCAGCCTTTCTCAGCCTGTGGGTCCCCAGATGTTGTTGGACTACAACTCCCATCACCCCTAGCTAGCAAGGCCAGAGCTCAGGGATGATGGGAGTTGTAGTCCAACAACATCTGGGCACCCACAGGTTGAGAATCAGTGTACTAGGGCATCTGGTTGGCCACTGTGAGTACGGATGCTGGTCTCAATGGGTCATTGGCCCCGATCCAGCGGGTTCTCCTGTGTTCTTAAGTTCAGCAGGAAGCTCTGGAACATGCGCTGACTGTCCACCCGAAAGCCTTTGCAGATGCAAATAATAATAATAGTAATAATAATTTATTATTTATACCCTGCCCATCTGGCTGGGTTTCCCCAGCCACTCTGGGCGGCTTCCAATCAAGTGTTAAAAACAATACAGCATTAAATATTAAAAACTTCCCTGAACAGGGCTGCCTTCAGATGTCTTTTAAAAAGAAGGTAGCTGCCTATTTCCTTCACATCTGAAGGGAGGGTGTTCCACAGGGCGGGCGCCACTACTGAGAAGGCCCTCTGTCTGGTTCCCTGTAACCTCGCTTCTCGCAATGAGGGAACTGCCAGAAGACCCTTGGCGCTGGATCTCAGTGTCCGGGCTGAACGATGGGGGTGGAGACGCTCCTTCAGGTATACTGGACCGAGGCCGTTTAGGGCTTTAAAGGTCAACACCAACACTTTGAATTGTGCTTGGAAACGTACTGGGAGCCAATGAAAATCTTTCAGGACCGGTGTTATGTGGTCCCGGCGGCCGCTCCCAGTCACCAGTCTAGCTGCCGCATTCTGGGTTAGTTGTAGTTTCCAGGTCACCTTCAAAGGTAGCTCCACATGTTGACTGTGTATGACCATCCTCAGCACAAATAATAATTAATGCTTGATTTTAAAAACTTTGGTAGTCCCCTTTGGCAGACCAGTTTGTGTGTCTTGATGGAAACCAGCTTCTTTCAGTGGGAACCTTTGGCCCTCCAGATGTTGAGGAACTGGAATCCAGCGGCATCTTGTGGGCGACAGATTCCTCTTCCCTGCTCTGCTGTCCCCAGTGCCCAAAACCCTCTTGCCGAAATAATAATAATAATAATAATAATAATAATAATAATAATAATAATAATATATTATTTATACCCCGCCCATCTGGCTGGGCTTCCCCAGCCACTCTGGGCAGCTTCCAACACAATATTAAAATACAATAGTCCTTCAGATATTAACAGCTTCCCTAAACAGGGCTGCCTTCAGATGTCTTCTAAAAGTCTGGTAGTTGTTCTTTTCTTTGACATCTGGTGGGAGGGAGTTCCGCAGGGCGGGTGCCACCACCGAGAAGGCCCTCTGCCTGGTTCCCTGTAGCTTTGCTTCTCACAGTGAGGGAACCGCCAGAAGGCCCTCAGAGCTGGACCTCAGCATCCAGGCCGAACGATGGGGGTGGAGACGCTCCTTCAGGTATCCTGGGCTGAGACAATTTAGGGCTTTCAAGGTCAGCACCAACACTTTGAATTGTGCTCAGAAACGTACTGGGAGCCAATGCAGATCTTTCAAGATGGCTGTGGGTCTCTAGATCCTGCGGAGAAACCCAGCAGCTCAGGCCAGGCTCCCGGGTGACAAATGCGCCTTCTTGCCATACACCCGTCAGTCAACAAAACGAGAAAGGCGATGGGGCCGAGTGGGGAACGTTTGCCAGCCTCCACTCTGGGTTGGTTCCGGCAAGTGTGGGCTTGCTTCTCCGCCATCACTCAGAAAACACCTTCTCAGTCAATAGTAACAGCTTGTTTGTTTGAGAAGCGGAGAAGGGCCGAGCAACGGAAGGGCTTGTCCGACATCTCAGGCGGCTGCACGTTCAGCAGGGGGAAACGGGATTCCTGATCAGTCATTTTTCAGCCGTGTAAACACTTACAGGACAAAGGCCCCAGTGGCACACAGAAGCCCAGATCAGGGAGATTAAAGAGGCCCCGCTGTTTATCTTCCTTTTTTCTCCCTCTCTCTCTCTCTCTGTTTGAGATGCAAATGATGGGTTTTGAAATATATGGGAGGCAGGAGTGCCAGAGCCTTTTCTCCTCCTCCTCGCTGTGATGTTTTTAGCAGCTGTGTGTTGAGCTAGGCGTTAAAAGGGACTTTAAAGGCTAAGATAATCAAAGGTGGGTTTCTGCAGCTGACAAAGGGAAAAGGCGTGTTTATTGGAGAGTGGAGTTTGCAGGTGTGGAAGGAAAAACTGATACATGAGAGAGGCCAGCATCACAGGAATTCATGCCCACGTTTAAAATAGAAATATTTCACTTATTCATTTCGTTTTTAATTCATCCCATTTGTTGTCGTTTAGTCGTGTCCGACTCTTCATGACCCCTGGACCAGAGCACGCCAGGCACTCCTGTCTTCCACTGCCTCCCACAGTTTGGTCAAACTCATACTGGTAGCTTCGAGAACACTGTCCCACCATCTCGTCCTCTGTCGTCCCCTTCTCCTTGGGCCCTCCATCTTTCCCAACATCAGGGTCTTTTCCAGGCAGTCTTCTCTTCTCATGAGGTGGCCAAAGTCCTGGAGCCTCAGCTTCAGGATCTGTCCTTCCAGTGAGCACTCAGGGCTGATTTCCTTCAGAATGGATCGGTTTGATCTTCTTGCAGTCCATGGGACTCTCAAGAGTCTCCTCCAGCACCATAATTCAAAAGCATCAATTCTTCGGTGATCAGCCTTCTTTATGGTCCAGCTCTCACTTCCATACATCACTACTAGGAAAACCACAGCTTTAGCTATACAGACCTTTGTTGGCAAGGTGATGTCTCTGCTTTTTAAAATGCTGCCTAGGTTTGTCATTGCTTTTCTCCCAAGAAGCAGGCATCTTTTAATTTCGTGGCTGCTGTCACCATCTGCAGTGATCATGGAGCCCAAGAAAGTAAAATCTCTCACTGCCTCCATTTCTTCCCCTTCTATTTGCCAGGAGATGATGGGCCCAGTGGCCAGGAACTTCGTTTTTTTTTATGTTGAGCTTCAGACCATATTTTGCGCTCTCCTCTTTCACCCTCATTAAAAGGTTCTTTAATTCCTCCTCACTTTCTGCCATCAAGGTTCCTTTTTCTCCAAAGAGCACATTTCTCTTCCTCCTCAATTAATTCCCTCAACAACCCTGTGAGCCAGTGACTGGCCTAAGACCACCCACTGAGGTTCATGGCCAAGTGGGGAGTTTCTTAATTTTGTTGTTGTTTGTTATTAAGTAAGACGTCCTTATTTTCATCATAGAGATATTGGAGGGTATGTAGCTTTAACTGATTTTTATTGTCTTTGGTTACTCATGTATTGCTAAGATATTGTTGTGATTAAGTGGTATGGCAAATTGTTGAAATATATATATAATAAATATTTTCCATGGAAATGGAAGCATTTACTTAATTCTTAGTGATGCCTCTCAACTTCCATATTCCTTTTTCTTCATACACTTTTAAAAATTATTCTTACACAACATGAAGATAAGGAAAGGGAAGGGAAGGAAAGCCCTCCACATTTTTTCTCCATCCATTTCTATGCAAAAAAGCAAAACGAACTTGGTAACCCCAGCAGAAGAATGCAAATAACGTCAATGCACAACTGACCTGCAGACTCAGCCTTGCAGCTGTTTAAAGGGTGGAATTAAGAAATGCAGGGTTTTGGTTTGGGGTTTTTGTATGTGTATATTTGCAAGGAACGCAAGTCTGCTGAGAGAACGTCCCCTCTGCTCTCATCTTTTGTGGGGAAAGAGCTGTGGTTTGCACACTTTGCACATGCTCAGAGCTCTTTTCCCTCTCTGGGTTCTTGCTTTGACCAGAAAGCTCTGAGTTCAAGTTTCCATTTGGCCACAAAGCTGACTGGGTGACCTGAGCTTGCTTGTGTTCTCTCTCTCTCTCTCTCTCTCTCTCTCTCTCTCTCTCTCTCTCTCTCAGCTACTTCACATGGCGGCTGTTAGAATAAAAAAAGGGGGGGGACATGTATTATTTACATTTTATTTTATTAGATTTACTTGAGTTTTCCAGCCTGCTTTTCAGGGTCTCGGCCCTCACGACGTAGAGTGCAACGTACTTTAGAAAAAGAAAGAATTTCAAGCCGTAGAGAAAGGAATACCCAGCTAGTCATTATAACAACAAATAGCCGCCTATTTATTCCAGCGTGCATTTGGCTAATTTTTGTGTACTGCACTTGTAACTGAGGTTATTATCTGTGGCTGTTATCTCATTTATTGTCTTAAGAGTGCAGCAGCAGATAGTTCCTTGGTTACGGGTTCAATCCACAGTCCTCTTAGAATAAGGTTACCAGATTTTTTTTCAATGAATCCGGGGACACGTTAAATAAATAAATACATAAATACTACACGTTTGGGACGTTGATGCTGCAGCGATGGCGGTGACAGAGGGGCAGCCGCTGCCTTGACCTCAACCACCATGTTTCCCTTTCATCTGAGGCTTCTATCTCCTTTCTCCATGAGCCTGGGCAGCCCCCGAGTTGTTGGTTCTTCGGTGGTGGTGGTGGGGAAGTGGTGCACAGTGGGTCACACATGGAAGGCGGAGAAGGAGGGCCGAGAGTGGGGGTGGCGGTGAGGCTCGGCAGTGCGACGCCTCCCTTCCCATCGGAGCAGCCCCAATCCCACTCCTACTTGTGTGCAAGCAGGAGGGGGCAGGGATCCCTCAGCTGGGAAGGGAGGCTTCCCATTGCCTAACTGAGAGATCCCTGCCCCCTCCTGCTTTCACGCAAGCTCAGATAGGCAGCGTGAAGCCTCCCTTCACAGCTGAGAGATCCCCGCCATGCCCCTGCTTGCACGCAACTAGGAGTTGTGAGGCTGCTCTGATAGGCAATGTGAAGCCTTCCTTCACAGCTGAGTTGCTGGGTCAGGGAAGGTGGAGGCAGCCTGGAAGCTGCATCTGAGAGCCCCTGCACCACCATCACATGGGGACTTCCCAGCAGCTCCTGAAGCCAGCCAGAGCCAACTGCTCCGGGCTGCTGAGATTGCCGCCGCCGCGTTTCCCGGGGAAATTGGATGAAATGCAGGGACATTCCGGGGATGGGACTTATTCGCAAATCCGGGGACTGTCCCTGGGAAACGGGGACGTCTGGTAACCCTATCTTAGAATGCCCTCCTGTCTTTTCCAGCAACTGAAACACCCCAACCTGGTCAACCTCTTGGAGGTTTTTCGGAGGAAGAGGAAACTCCACCTGGTCTTTGAATACTGCGACCACACAGTCCTCCATGAGCTGGACAAGAACCCACGGGGGTAAGTAGCTAGTCCCTGGTGTGACTCCCCTGTAACCCCTCACTCAACAAACCAGTACAAAACAAGCACACCATTTTGGCACCGGTTTAGAGCCAATTGGACCAGGTGAGGCGTTCCCAAAGTAAAGGAAGGATTGAACTCTGATTAATAAGAATACACACAGAGGCTTGAACCAGCAAGACTCTGGGAAGGGTGCGTATAATAATCTCTACGTGCCTCCACCCCTCGGCCCAGGTCGTTTTATTCACAAAAGAACTTTTACAGAGTGTTTGTAAGAACCAATCAGATTTATTCTGAACATTTCAACAAACCCCATGTGGGGACAAAGTTAAACTACCAAAACTAATTAAGCACGCATATTTCTGGGGTAAACAAAACAGAACTACAAAGGAGTGCATTTGGCAACCCTGGGAGGTGATAAACAAGCAATATACATGATAGGGAGGATGGCCAGGAGGACAGCGATCATTATCACCTTCATGTGAGATCTGTTTCCTGCCCCTAAGATTAACATCCTAAGATTAACATATCGGAAAAGCTACATCAAAGAAACTGCCCACTGTCTTTGATGACCCAGGACGCCTGCCTGTCTAAGTGGGTACATGACTTGTGAAGAAAGAGAAATGGAACAGGGATGCAGAGGTGTGGATTGATCAAGAATCATCTCAAAATAGTTTAAACCCAGTCAGCGCAATGCTTTCATTGCTGACACAGATGGGTTACTCTATATTTGTTACAATTCCTCATAGCAATCCCACCTGATCACTGCACCAGGCTGGGTTTGGGGCACTTTACACGTGACCCCGGTTTGAGTGGCATTTGCTCAGTTTGGGGCAGGGGCATCACAAAAAGTTGGGTTTGTGGCACAAAACCAGCACAGAACTTTGGCACCTGTCTGGAGTCAACCAGACAAGATTGGATTTGGGGGCATTAACTTGCGACCCCGTTTTTATCAATTACTCGGTTGGAGGGGCAGCACCGAATGTGGAGTTCGCAGCCCAAAATGGCACAAAACTATAGCACAAAACTTTGACATCAGTTTGAGGGGGGTGCAGAACTTCGGGGTCACGCATTAATTAAGCTTCAGTGAATGCTGGGGAGAGACGATTTTGACTTACTGTTGCTGCGGTTTGGTTGTTTTAAGATAGAGTTAGGGTTAGCAGACGTCCCCTGTTCCCGGGGACAGTCCCCAGATTTGCAAATCTGTCCCTGGACAAATTCTGTCCCCGGAATGTCCCCAGATTTGCAAATCTGTCCCCGTGAAACATGGCAGCGGCAGCAGCCCAGAGCCAGCCTGGTAGTGCAGTTGGCTCTGGCTGGCTTCAGGAGCTGCCTGCTGCCGTGGCGCCCACCATTTTTGCTCGCCGGAAGTCCCCATATGATGTGTCTTGTGCACATAGGATGTGTCTTGTGCAATCTCCTTCCCCCTTCCCCCTTTGTTTTGACTGATCAGGGGAGGCTTGGGAGTTGCTGGCGGGCAGCCGTTGCCCAGTTTTTTAAAAAACTGTGTGCATTTATGTTTCACAGGGTGCGAAAGAAGGGCTTTGCACCTTTATACGATATGCATGTGCTTGGTTGGGCCCAGGGTCTTTTGCCTCACCATCCCCACTACTGACTCCCTGTTGCTACTCAGCTTCAAAAAAAAAAAAAAAAAAAAAAAAAGTGTCCCAGATTCATTGAAAAAAATCTGGTAACCATATTTTAAGAACGTAAGAAGAGGCCTGTTGTCTCTGTCCATGGAGTTTTCTTGGCAGGGATACTAGAGTGGCTTGTCGGTTCCTGCTCCAGGTGGATCACGTTTGGTCAAAACTCTCCACTATGACCTGTCCATCTTGGGTGGCCCTGCACGGCATAGCTCATAGCTTCTCTGAGTTATTCAAGCCCCTTCGCCACGCCAATGCAGTGATCCATGAAGGGTGCTGGAGGAGACTCTTGAGAATCCCATGGACTGCAAGAAGATCAAACCGATCCATTCTGAAGGAAATCAGCCCTGAGTGCTCACTGGAAGGACAGATCCTGAAGCTGAGGCTCCAAGACTTTGGCCACCTCAGGAGAAGAGAAGACTCCCTGGAAAAGACCCTGATGTTGGGAAAGATGGAGGGCACAAGGAGAAGGGGACGACAGAGGACAAGATGGTGGGACAGTGTTCTTGTAGCTGCCAACATGAGTTTGACCAAACTGGGGGAGGCAGTGGAAGACAGGAGGGCCTGGCGTGCTCTGGTGCAGGGGGTTACAAAGAGTCGGACACGACTAAACAACAACAACAACAAGAAGAAAAGGCTGCTGGATCAGTCCAGTGGCATAAGATGGAGATGCTCACTGCATTAGCATTCCTATTGAAGATCTTGCTCGCCCATTAGGTGTCATTGGGGGGGGTCATAGCTTGGGACACAGCGCAGAGAATGAGTCAGGCCTCTTCCCAGCTTCAGACAAGGATGGTCCCCTGGCAGATTCCCTTACACCCAGGAAGACATTGTTTGCAGCCTGCCTAATATCAAGTGGCAGGGAGTTCCAAAGTGGATCATTGGCAGCCTTGTAAATGAGCAATGTTACCATTTGGAGGTGAATTGACACCTTTAGGCAGACAAAATGGAATTGCCCAGAGCTTTCATTATCATGCCTTCTTCTCTCTCTCTCTCTCTCTCTCTCTCTCTCTCTCTCTCTCTCTTTTAAGTATATCTGTATTGACTTAAAATAAATACATTTATGGGAAGACGGACAAACGAACAAACAAACGAACAAACAAACAAACAAACACATAATGAAGAAGTCAAACAAACAACCACAATATAAGAAACAACAAAATTAGTATAACTAGCATCATTTATACTCCCGATACTGAAATCAATTATAAAACTTATAAAGAAATTAAAAATGACTTCCAATTAATCTCACTGTACTTTATCTATCAATTACCTTATACCGCACAGTTGCATATTTCTTATTTAGTCTCTTTTTATATCATGCCTCCTTCTCAACAGTGTTTTTGCTCCAAGAATCAAGCAAACCACAGACTCCAGCCAAACCACAACCTGTGTTTCTTTTTTTTAATAATAATTTTTTATTGTTTTACAACACCAATATACAGTTTTATCCAATTTTTAACAAACAAATTCTCTCTTTTTGGATTTCCTTCAGCTTCTCTGACAATCATCCATCTTTACCTCTTAATTACGCATTCCTTCTCCTTAGTATTGTCGTTAGTCTTCCCTCCTACATCTATTATTTTTGACAATACATCTCAAATTTCACAGTGCTTCTTTAAATCCCACTAACGTTGTTTGCACATCACATGTATTTTTCAGATATTCTACAAATTTTCCCCAGTCTTCGATGAACTTTTGGTCCTTAAGATATCTAATTTTCCCAGTTAGCTTATCCAATTCTGCATAGTCTGTCAGTTTCAATCTCCACAACCTGTGTTTCAGGGAGTGTTGGGTTCAGACCTGGACCTGCCGTCCGGGGTGCTGCCATCGTGAAAAGAACTGCATTTAAATGATTTTCGTTTTAAATCTTCGGGAACAGGGCAGAAAAAAAGTTCCATACATGTTGCGAATTCCTGAGATGTTGGACTGGACAAGTACGACATTTTAAAAAACAACCGCCATCCTGCGGGACACATGGTTTTTGGATTCCCTATGGATGAGACCCCATCTCTGGGGGAACGGGGCCAAGGGTGGTCCTGTGCAAGCGGTTGCCAGGGGGTCTCCTTCACTGCCTGCAGTATGCGGGTAATAAACCGTCTCCGAAAAGTCACACAGGGGCAGCTGTACCCTTTCCCCTTTCATTTGTCATTTTTATCACCCAGTTTTTCTCCGCACGATGGTTTCAGACTTGCTGATTCTGTTCACAAGAAAAGTTTTAAAAGTTGTGTCAGCTTCTTCTCTGAGCTTCCTTATGTTGGGACCTTCTGCATTCAAAGCAAGTTTTCTGAGACCAAATTACGGCCAATCTCTGTGTGTGAACACAGGATGCTGCGTTATACAAAGCCAGACTGTTTGTCCACCTAGCTCAGTGCTGTTGACTCTGACTCGCCAAACCCACCTAGAGAGATACCGGGGGTTTTGGTGCATAGTTAAACTATGGAACTCACTGCCACAGGAGTCAGTCCTGGCCACTAACCTAGAAGGCTTTAAAAAAGAGGATTAGGCAAATTCATGGAGCAGAAAAGGGCTATTGATGGCTATTAGCTACGATGGCTCGGCTGAGCCTCCATACTTGGGGGCAGCAATGGACTTGGATACCAGTTTCAGGAAACCGCAGGTCCTGCAGCAGGGAGTTCCAAAGGTCCCTTGCACATTGCGCAAGACAGCTCTGTTTATTTCCAACGCACATGAGCACATGTTCAGTGAGTGGCTACTAGCCACAATGGCTAGGCTCTCCCTCCACAGTCGAAGGCAGCAATGGTTCCGAATACCAGACGCGGGAAACCCAGGAAGGGGAAGATGGTTCTTGTGCTTGAATCCTGTTTCTGGGTTTCCCATAATAGACATCTGGTTGGCCACTAGGAGAACAGGATGCTGCACTTGATGGGCCTGGGGCCTGATCCAGCACGGCTCATCGCAGGTATTGCAGTTTCCAGCTTAGAGGTGTTTTGTTGTTGTTGTTGTTGAGTGGGTCTGTGAATTATGTTAAGTAATATAAAATACTCCTTCATGGATCACTGCCTTATTGTGGCGAAGGGGCTTTAAAAACTCAGAGAAGCTATGAGCTATGCCGTGCAGGGCCACCCAAGATGGACAGGTCATAGTGGAGAGTTTTGACCAAAAAGCAGAGACATCACCTTGCCGACAAAAGTCCGTATAGTTAAAGCTATGGTTTTCCCAGTAGTGATGTATGGAAGTGAGAGCTGGACCATAAAGAAGGCTGATCGCCGAAGAATGGATGCTTTTGAATTCTGGTGCTGGAGGAGACTCTTGAGAGTCCCATGGACTGCAAGAAGATCAAACCTCTCCATTTTGAAGGAAATCAGCCCTGAGTGCTCACTGGAAGGGCAGATCCTGAAGCTGAGGCTCCAGTACTTCGGCCACCTCATGAGAAGAGAAGACTCCCTGGAAAAGACCCTGATGTTGGGAAAGATGGAGGGCGCAAGGAGAAGGGGACGACAGAGGGCGAGATGGTTGGACAGTGTTCTCGAAGCTACCAGTATGAGTTTGACCAAACTGCGGGAGGCAGTGGAAGACAGGAGTGCCTGGCGTGCTCTGGTCCATGGGGTCACCAAGAGTCGGACACGACTAAACAACAAAACCCCAGTGCAGGAATACAATCTGTCACCATCCCTTCCCTTTGCTGATGGACTTAGGTCAAGCGGTTGTGGAATTTCAAGCTCTTTCCTCCTTCTCTTCTTTTTAATTCTCTTTGCAGAGTCCCGGAGCACCTCGTGAAAAGCATCACTTGGCAGACCCTCCAGGCAGTGAACTTTTGCCACAAGCACAACGTAAGTCTTGCCGTCAGCACAACCGACCTGCAATTCCATTTCCCCTACCATCTGTCCTCCCTAACCCTATTGCCATTGGCTGCCAGTGCTGGCGTCACTCTTTAAGCGATCAGATCAGACCTCTGGCCAGAGCAGCCTGCCCACCCGCTTGCAGCCCCCTGGGGTGCGAAGGAAGGGAGAAGAAAGGGGTGGGGCCTGCTAGTGATAGGGGAGAAAGTTGGCGCTTTGCATTTAAAGGGGGGGTTTACCTAAGTCACACATTCCAAAACAGTACACAGACCGAAGCAGATGGCCTTTGAACTTTGCACTTCTCTGAAACCTTGCAGTGCAGCTCTTCGGCCAAGTATTTTGTGTGAAATAACTAGGATAAAGACTTCATAAAAATGCACATATTATTTTTAAAAAGCATGCAAAAGTGCATTGTTTTAGGGGGGGGGGAATTGCTTTGCAAAACTTAGCGTGTTGGGCAGAATTGCTTACAAACTTGTGTATATTAGAAACCCACACTAGAAGGCTGATGAATTCTCATGAGGATGGTCTTGTTGTTTTAAAAACAACCACAACCACAAGCTGTTCTGGGAATGTGGAGAACAAAACTTAGGATTCTTTGAATATTGTACACCACCTTGATATTTTATGATATGGCAGTACAGACTGTCTCTATAAATAAATACTTTTCTCATATGTTAGGTACAGGGGGGGAACTATTACAGTATGGAATGTTTCTGTTTATTACCATTTTTCTTCCTTCTCCCTACAGACAAAAGTGGGCTTTTCAATATGCTAATAATAATAATAATAATAATAATAATAATAATAATATAATAATAATAATAATAATAATAATAATAATAATAATAGGCAGGCCCAGATTGTATCAAGGGCCAGATCCTAACTGGGGCTGCCCATTTGCCACCCCCAATTTTAAATAAGGTGAAGCCTCTAGCTTTCTACTTGATTGTCACATTGACGGTTCTTCCTTTGCTTCCAGTGCATCCACCGAGACGTGAAGCCAGAGAACATCCTCATAACCAAGCATTTTGTCATCAAACTCTGTGACTTTGGCTTTGCTCGCATCCTCAGTAAGTGCCTTTATTTATTGCTACAATTTCTGTCTCTCTATCTGCTAAGCAACTGGGCATGGCTCTCCCTGCATCTACTTTTCCTATATAATCCTTGGAATGTATTAACAAAATTCAGCAAAGGAGGAATATATCGGGAAAGGGAGGAGCTCCTCTGGCGCCCTTGACCCTTCGGGGCGATTGTTGGATAGATCACCTTTCGTGTGTGATTCTCATCTCCTGCTCCCACCCTCCCTTATCCAGCTGGGCCCAGCGATTACTACACAGACTATGTGGCCACTCGGTGGTACCGGTCTCCCGAGCTGCTCGTGGGGGACACCCAGTATGGCCCCCCCGTGGACGTCTGGGCCATCGGCTGCGTCTTTGCAGAGCTGCTGTCTGGCATCCCTCTGTGGCCGGGGAAATCGGATGTGGACCAGCTTTACCTGATCAGAAGGACGTTGGGTAAGTCCTTGAGAGATGCCAAGGAAACAGAGAGGCGTTTTTCTTGACTGCAGCTGGCTACAATCTGTCTCACTCTCCTCTCCGTGGTAATTGCCGTGGAAGGTAGTGGAACTATAGCGGAATAAAATGCAATTATGGCATTTGTTTCCATTTGCAAATGGATTTTCGCCGGAAGCAAATAACCGAGAAAAGAGAACCAAACCTGCATTATATTCCACTATGGCTCCAGAAGAGGGTTTTATGGCGTGCGAAAGCTCACGCGTCATGCGAAACGTAACACGGAGGGGATGGTCGTGAGTGTCAGTTTGCATTTCTTAGTGCAGAAAGTATTGATCTGATGTGTAGAGATCTTTCCTATTCTACTTAATTCAAGAGGGTTCCGGAAGCTTCTCTGTGTGAGAGAAGCAGGCAGAAAGTTCATGATTGTTTGGGTTATATACCTTCAGAGAAACTGAGTACAGCTGGTTAAAACTGGTTCTCTTATCTCTTTATAAAAGTGAGGCCAGAAGGAGCCTGAGTTTCACTTTCTCTTTCTGTCTCTCTTTTATGGTAGTATGCTGAGTCCTGAATGTATTGGATTTGTGACCATTATGCTCATTTGCCTTCAGTAGCAGTAAAAGCTCTGCTGGATGAAATTGCCTCTGGTCTATTTTGGGGGAATCCTGCAATGGGTTCAAGTTTTTACTCTGCTAACTATATATTGAAATCTACTCTGGATCACTATTAAGTAGACTTCCATTGACAGTGAGCCCGAAATACACTGCCCTGGGAATGCAGCCTGAGGTGTCCCCCGCATGGCCCATTTAGAATATCTCCTGCACAATCCCCACTATAAGGCACAGGACTTGCACACTGTTTTGAGAGAGACAGGTTGGCCAGGGAGAAGACTGTTGGAAAGGGTGCATGGAAGTGTAAGACACCCGTGGAAGATGGAGAACCCAGCCTCCTTCCCTCTTCGTCAGGCTGAGCAACGGTTCCCCAGTTGCCTTAGCATTTGGGTTTTCACAGTGCAGGCTAATGAGCCAAGTGGGAATTGAGCTGGGGATCAGAGGCGGCTTCTTCCATCCAAGGACATCAGCACGGCAATAGAGGATACCGTATTTTTCGCTCTATAAGACACACTTTTTCCCTCCTAAAAGGGGGAAATGTGTGTGCATCTTAGGGAGCGAATGCAGGCTGCGCAGCTATCCCAGAAGCCAGAACAGCGAAAGGGAGCGCTGCGCAGACTGCGTAGACTGATTTCTTTGCCACCAACGGTTCAGCACCTGCTTTTGGACAGGAATGATCAAATTACTTTAATAGTGGCTGAATTTTTGAGTGCTGTCCATGTAGAAAGACCGGGTCATTATAAAGAGAATTAGTGGTTCTTAATTGATGGGTGATGTGGTAGTGTTGTATTGTATTATATGCAAATTGATTTTCTCTGGAGTTAAAGATCTGACCGGGACAAACGTTGTTATGTTGAGCTCGTATTTTGCACCATTTGTATATGGTGTCTGTTTGATAATGTGTGGTTTGCTATGCCTAATAAAGGACTAAGCCGCTTCTGGCAAAAAAAATAGAGGATAGACTGGTGGTGGGGCAGTTTATGGCCAAGCCATTCCTCCCACCAGGTGTGGAGCAGGGGAATTTGCTTCTGGGCTGAAAGGCAGTTTTGCAGTCTCCTGCAAAGATCCATCTTGGACTGCACTTTGCAAGCCCCCAGCCATCAGCTGGTTGCAGGTGCTTTCATAAGATGAATTCCCCACCTCTGGCCCAAACTGATTTTTGCATCGCAGCAAGGATCCAGCAAATGGATCTTTTAAAAAGCTGGGAATTAGGGGAGATCCACTTGTGGGACTGAAAGCTTGTTTAGTGCTATTTGTCTCTTCCTTAGAAACAGGAAGGATTTTAGAAAAACGGATGATGGGAGGTGGGAGAGGAAATGTGTAGGAATGCCTGTTTTGGGCTAAGGTGCAAGTTTGGGGCTGGTTGCTTTGGTGGCGATGCTTCTGCGTAAACATACGTGGTTTGTCTTGCACCCCACGTAGAGCAATTGCCCCCCCCCAAGATACTAAGATACTCCTGCTGCCAGCAGGAATGTTTGAATTTATTTGTTTGTTTCATGAAATTTATATGCTGCTTTATTTTGGAAAGAAACCCCTGGAAGCTATTTACAAACAAGGTAAAGCAGTAGACTTGTCAATAAGGAAAATGAACGACAATAAGTTAAGACGTTCAGGGAATAGGTTGTAAGAGCAACAGACTAAAAACGGATTAAGACTCGCCTCCGCTTTCTAAACTTCTGGGCAGGCAGGTCTGAACAAGGATGTTTCTAGCAGGTGCCGAAAAGAGCCCAGTGAAGGCGCCTGCCTGATATCATGAGGCAGGGGGTTCCAAAGTTTAGGTGCTGCCACACTAAAAGACTGAGTTATTAGAAATGCAGAACAAATGCGGATTTGAGTGTGATTCGATCTCCTTCTTCTCCAAAGGGGACCTCATTCCCAGACACCAGCAAGTCTTCAGCACAAACCAGTTCTTCAGTGGGGTGAGAGTTCCAGACCCAGAAAGCATGGTGAGAAAGCCCCCCCCCCTGCCTTGCACAAGTCCTGCTGCAAACAAGACACAGGAGGCTCCTCCGCTTCCTAGGTTTTTAAGGCCTTTTTGCGTCTCCAGGCAAAGGATTGCTTTTTTGTTTTCGGCTGCTTGGAGATGAGTCCCATTGTCCGGGAACTAGCGACCAGCTCAATGGAATGGCTGCTCCGGGACGTGGCTTCGGAGACACGTAGACGCTGGCAATTGGGACGTCTGCGCCCGCATTTCAGTGGTTGGGAGGGAAGGAACACTCTTGGAAACGGAGCAGAAAATTGAAGGTCTCCAGGTCCAAAGGGGCAAGATTGGCGCGTCTGCTTTCTGACCTGTCCAGGGAGCGAGTTCTTCTTCAAATACAGAACTATAGCTGCTCTGAGCCCGGCTTTGGCTGGGGAGGGCGGGATATAAATAAAGTTATTATTACCGTATTTTTCACTCTATGAGACGCACCAGACCACAAGACGCACCTAGTTTTTGGAGGAGGAAAACAAGGAAAAAAATATTCTGAATCTCAGAAGCCAGAACAGCAAGAGGGATTGCTGCGCAGTGAAAGCAGCAATCCCTCTTGCTGTTCTGGCTTCTGGGATAGCTGCGCAGCCTGCATTCGCTCCATAAGACGCACACACATTTCCCCTTACTTTTTAGGAGGGAAAAAGTGAGTCTTATAGAGCAAAAAATAAGGTATTATTATTATTATTATTATTATTATTATTAGTGAAATATAAACATGAAAGGGGGAGGGAACCCCTAAGCCGATGATGCTCATTATTTTGTCCTCCTTTTCCCCCCAGGAGCCTCTAGAAATGAAATTCCCAGGCATTTCCTACTCGGCCCTCGGACTCATGAAGGTGAGCAAGTATTATAGGTGTTTGAGGCTTTAACGGGTTGCTTTGCATGCAGAAGGTCCCAGATTCAGTCCCCAACAGCGGGACGAGATTTCAGGCTTACTATCCACATTAAAATGCACTAACATTTTGAGATGGCTCTTTTGCCTTCATACCTGCTTAACCTTCTTTACTGAAACCCAGTTTAGCAAGTTTAACCATCCATTTCCATTTTATTTGCCTAGCGCTCATTGGAGGGGGCCATTTGGAACTCGCTGCTTTGCACGCCAGTTCCGCTGCCAGCTTGCAATTAAGTTGATGAGACCAAGCCCTCGGCAGTCTTTTTCCATTTCTTTTTTATATAAGCAAACCAGGAAAGGGGAGTAAACAACTTGGAACGAAGCATTCACAGAGCGGAGTATTTCTGCTCGGCCGCTCCATTTCAACCGTCTCCCAATTTCCCACTCCCTTCTCCCCCAAAGTCAGCTCACATTCTATGCCCACTAAGTACTGCTGGGTTCGGGGTGTGTGTGTGTGTTTGTGCCCCCATGGGCTGTTTCCCTCCCCTTTTTTTGTCAGCTCTGCAAACCCCTGCAAGCCTTCCGAATAAAAAAATGTAAGGTCAAACCACATGTCTGAAACCCCACAGAAAAAGTCCTGAAACCATTTTGTCCCTTCCAAATTGACCTCAAATATTTCTCTGCAAGGTCGAAGGAAAATGGAAAAGCCTCCCCATTCTCTTTTCGTTCACAAATCCTGTCTTAAGGGTATGTCTGTGTATGAATAGAGTGAGACCTGGCTCAGGAACTAAGTATTTGTCATTACAAAAGACTGGCCAGGCTCCCCAGGGTATCCAATCAAGTAACCATTAACAGGTAAAATGCCAGAAAAGAGATAAACAATGCACTCAGATTTCTGTTGTAGACCGCCTTTTCTGTAATGTAGGTATGATGTTTCTGGGGGGTGGTTTTGAGCTACACCCCTTCTGTGATGTATGTATGATGTGTCTAGGGTGGTCTTGGACTCCAGGGCGGGCAATTTAAAATGTCTATATAAGGGCGGGCACACCTTTGTTCGGGGTCCTCCTCCTTTCCTGCGTACGAGGGGAGCACCCTGTTGCAACAGTTCAATCAGGCTTACGAGCTGCTTTGCTTCTCAATATTCTCTGGTTCGCCTCTGTTCTTTTCTCTGACCGATGGAGAACCTACAAAGGACTCTATAAGAGCTCTTGTGTCCCCCATAAGGGAATAAGGGCAGATTTTTGTTTATTACTCCATGGTGGCATCTGGTTGGCCAAGGTGAGATCAGGATTTAGGACAAGGTGGTGGGCCACTGGTCTGACCCTGCAGGGCTGTTCTTACGTTCTTAACATAGGAAGCTGCCTTATACAGTGGTGCCTCGCAAGACGAAATTAATTCGTTCCGCAAGTTTTTTCTTCTTGCGAGTTTTTCGTCTTGCGAAGCACGGTTTCCCATAGGAATGCATTGAAAATCAATTAATGCGTTCCTATGGAGACCGCTTGCCAGGCTGGCGGTGCGGAGAAGGGCTTTTCTCCCCACCGCAAGCCTTCAGGACAGGTACGGGAACAGAGGGGAAGGCGTGCAGTGCTTCTCCTCTGTTCCCGGGGCTTGCGGTGGGAGGAGGGTTTTTCCTCCCCACCGCCAACATTCAGAACAGCATTCTGAATGTTGGCGGTGGGAAGGAAAACCCTCCTCCCACCGCAAGTCTTCAGGACAGCCATCCGAAGGCTGGCGCGGGGAGAAGGTCTCTCCGCCCCACCACCAGCCTTCGGAGGAGGTCCGAGGACAGTGGGGAAGACGCGCTGCGCTTCCCCACTGTCCTGGAGATTTCCCTATGGGCTTTCGTCTTGCAAAGGAAGCCCATAGGGAAATTCGTTTTGCGAACCGCCTCCAAAATGGAAAACCCTTTCGTCTAGCGGGTTTTTCATCTTGCGAGGCATTCGTCTTGCGGGGCACCACTGTATTGGGAGATGTGATCAGTCTATCTGCCTCAGCAATGCCTGGGAATTCAGGCAGCCGACATTCCCAGGCCAGAATTGAACCCAGAACCTTCTGTGTGGGGAAGCAGGCACTGTTGCCACTGAGCCACGCTTGGTTTGTGTCTGCATCCTCCAGACTCTGCTTTTTTCCCTTATCGCAGGGCTGCCTCCACATGGATCCTGCAGAAAGGCTTACCTGCGAGCAGCTCCTGCAGCACCCCTACTTCGACAGCATCCGAGACGTTGAGCTGGGGAGGGAGCGAGAGAGATCCCTCACACGGAAGCCAAATCGGCCCACGCGGAAGCACATCCCTGGGGTAAGAGGCTGCTCAGATATTTCAGGGGTCTCAGGGATCAAATTGCACGGCAGCCAGGAACACCCTCCTGCTACAGGCCACCCCAGTCCCTGCTAAGCCCTGCACAGGATCCCCAGATGTCTTGACCCTCAGCTCCATCTGGTACGCAGGATGAGACCCTCCCTGCCCGCAGACTGTCTTGCCAGAGTGGTGCATGCTCTGGTTATCTCCCGCTTGGACTACTGCTATGCGCTCTATGTGGGGCTACCTGTGAAGGTAACTACAGCTAATCCAGAATGCGGCAGCTAGACTGGTGACTGGGAGCAGCCACTGAGACCACATAACACCGGTCTTGAAAGACCTGCATTGGCTCCCAGTACGTTTCCGAGCACAAAGCAAAGTGTTGGTGTTGACCTTTAAAGCCCTAAACGGCCTCGGTCCAGTAGACTTGAAGGAGCGTCTCCACCTCCATCGTTCAGCCCAGACACTGAGATCCAGCACCGAGGGCCTTCTGGCAGTTTCCTCGCTGCAAGAAGTGAGGTTACAGGGAACGTGGCAGAGGGCCTTCTCAGTGGTGGCACCCTCCCTGTAGAACGTCCTCCCACCAGATGCCAAAGAAATAAACAACTATCTGACGTTTAGAAGACATCCCTGTTTAGGGAAGTTTTTAATGACTGATGTTTTAATGTATTTCTAATCTTTTGTTGGAAGCTGCCCAGAGTGGCTGGGGAAACCCAGCCAGATGGGGAGGGCATAATATATTATTATTATTATTATTATTATTATTATTATTATTATTATTATTATTATTATTATTATTTGGGCCTGTGCTCCTTTGGACAATTGAAGATGTGGCAGTTTCTTAATGGCCCTAGCTTGGCCAGGTCCTTTTGCACAGGATAGCCCAGGAATTCCTCTGCAGCTGGCATTTCTTCCTTCATATCCCAAATAATCAGAATCTGCAATTTATTAATTTCTAGGGTTTAGGGGGGGTCCCAGCCTCAAAACTATAGTGATACTTTTACCGGCATGGGTGGTGCCAGAGGTCAGCAGGACTGGGTCTAGACTAGATGACCCTTGTGGTAACTCCCAATTCTACGATTCTAATTTACAAACTTGGGGCCAGGATACTGCATGGATTGAACCCTTCTATCCCAGCTTGATCCATGAGATCTTCTACAGGAGCTCCTTTGGTCATTCCCCACGTTGGTGAGGCTCATTTCACAACAACAATAAACGGAGCCTTTAGTTATTGGCCCAGTCCTGTGGAACTCCCTGCCAACAACAGAGACTCAGGCAAGGACAATTCAGGGGCCAGGAGAAAGCAATCTTTAAACAAGCCTTTGGCTGATTAAACAATGTATGGCCTTTTAAATGTGTCTTGGAAGCTTTCGCTTTCTTGATATTATGCTATGTATCTTGTGCTTTTAAGTTGTAAGCTAGCCTGTGATCTTCAAATGAACATACATTTTTATTATTAAGCAGGTGTCTTCTGTGCCAAACGTTGGACACCTACTGAAAATGTTTCTATTTTGTCAGGCCTGTGTTCAGTAATATATCTTTCCACAATAAGAATGCATCTTTCCACCTTTTTATATGGTTTTATTGAATGGTTCTATTGTCGTAAACCACTTTGATTTCTTTATGTATGGTGGTATACAGATATTTTTTCAAAAAATAAAATAAATTCAAGACCAGCACCGCCAAAAAGGGTGGATCCAGCCCCTAGCTGCCTGCTCACCTTTGTGTCATTTTCAGAACAGTTTGCATTGTTGTCCATTGCTAAACTGAAAACTGCATGCAAGTTACTCTTTATTCTCTCTTCTTAGTTACAGTACCTGCCCCAGTTAACCAGCAGCAACATTCTACCTGCTTTGGATAACAAGAAATACTATTGCAGCACAAGAAAACTGAACTACCGTTTCCCAAACATCTAAAAAAAATTAAAGTGTGGGTGTCATGGCTAAGCCGGATTAACCGAGGACAGCCTCAGTGCATTCCCAGCCTTGACGTGAGCTTGAACGGAGAAAGGGGATATTATTCTGTTGGTGCACAATGGAGCAAGCCCTGAAATTACCGTGTTAAGAATGGCAAAGCTTTAGAAAGAAAATCTCTGCTCCGAGAGACAAGAGAGTCGGCTGAAGGTCTGGGAACTTCTTGTGACTCGGCAGAAAATGCATCTCTCTGGGACTTTCAGGGGTGGGTTGGGGGCAGAATAATTGTGATTGCATCAGTTTAGGGTTCTCAAGAGCTCATCCTGTGTACTGTGTGGGGAGCAGAAAAGTCTGCTGCCTGTTTGGGAGCAGATGGAGTGGAAGCAGGGAGTGGGTGGGATCCAGCTATGCCAAATACATTTAATTCACAAAATCCCATGGTGTCAAAGAAGGGAGAGCTTCCGTTCTCATGTGCATTTGTAGTTAATAGCACAGGCTGGTTGATCCTGCAAGATGCAGTCAAAGATGTGAAGAACTCCAATTCAGGGGAAATCTTGCATCAAACACAGATCTCCCAGCAGGATGGTTAGAAATCAACGTCTTTCCTCTGCTTTAAACTTGTAAATTTCTGTTTGTCTCTTTGAATGATACTTCCTAAAAATAATAATAACCTGGGTTAAAATGAAACCTCCATGTAATAAGCAAGCATGTTTGCCTAAATATAGGACTCGGTTGCAAGAGATGGAGGCACGTTATCGCACGTTAATAGGACCGGGGGGTGGGAACCCTAACTTTCGAATTCTATAGTTAGAAATTATACAATTAGTCATGCTTGTATTTATTATTGTGAGTTTCCTGCTGGACCCTAGAGATGCTCTATTGCCCACATGGTGATCCGACACTCCCAATGTTATGCCCTTCAACTAATTTTGCCCTGCAAATCCTTCAGTTCTTGGAGTATCTGGTACTCTGCAAACCCAAGCAGGATGTGGCCCTTCTATTTTCCATCTCCTGGAGAAACATTGCTTTGCTCACTCCTTACTGCAGAAACTCTGATGGATACACAGTGGTCCTCTGGATGTTCAGAAACTCCCATCAGCTCTACGCAGACTGGCCAACAGCCGGGGGTCTTGGCAGTTGTGGCCCCAACATCTGGCGAGCCACAGATTTTACCACCCCAGCTGCATGCTTACTTGGAAAGCCCTACTTTATTTCTTTAGTATCCTTGAATAGAGAAGAAGCAACAACAAAAAAGAAATCTGACTGTGAATAGACAATTCTGGGCTGTATGGCCAAAGGTTTTTGGATTACGCTCCTGGGTTTCACAAAGGTTCTCTGAGTCGTTGTGTTATAATCGTTATAGCAACCAGGTATCACGCATGCTGGTTCAGGGAACAAATGCAAAATTCTCTTTTCCTGGTGATCTAGATCAAGGGTCAGCGAACTTTTTCAGCAGGGGGCCGGTCCACTGTCCCTCAGACCTTGTGGGGGGCCAGACTACATTTTGATAAAAATAATAATGAGCGAATTCCTATGCCCCCAAAATAACCCAGAGATGCATTTTAAGTAAAAGCACACATTCTACTCGTGTAAAAACACACTGATTCCCGGACCTTCCGCGGGCCGGATTGAGAAGGCGACTGGGCCGGATCCAGCCCCCAGGCCTTAGTTTGCCAACCCATGATCTAGATTCATTTGAACGGATGGGTGGAATTCACCTTCACCTTCAGGCTTCGCTCCTGCCTCATCTACAAAAGGCAGACTGTGATTAGGGGGTTTCTTCCTCCAGGGATGCGGTCGTGCGTAAGGAGAGTGTCATGGCTGCCTTGGCAACGACACCCTCTCCAACAGACAGGTCCAGCTGGAAGAAATGTGTACCTATGTGTTGTGCTTGCAAGATCAGCTCTCTGCAAAATCCGCTGGTTATCGGAGCTGCTCCATAGAAGCTGTAGCCAAGTTTTGCTAGCCATGTTTCTGGCAAACAACTACCAGATTTTGCCTGGTATAAACCAATGTCTGTAATGCTTGCATAGGAAACAGTAAACTGCATATTACTCTGAGTTGTTTCTGGTTCATTTCCACCCCACCTACCCCACTTACATTACTCTGTAAATTGCCATAACCGCCATAATCTCCCTGATGACGTGAGAGCATCAAAGCAAATATTTTTGGTTTGTCTAAGCCAGGCATGGCCAAACTTGGCCCTCCAGATGTTTTGGGACTACAATTCCCATCATCCCTGACCACTGGTCCTGTTAGCTGGGGATGATGGGAGTTGTGGTCCCAAAACATCTGGAGGGCCAAGTTTGGCCATGCCTGGAAGCAGGAGGGGACAGGGGGTTAAGATGACTTTTTATTTTTTAAAAAAATAAATCTCTGGAAGAAGTACATACCATATTTTTTGCTCCATAAGACGCACCTAGTTTTTAGAGGGCGAATGCAAGAAAAAAATTTTTTTTAAAGGCTCTGCTCAGCGCTCCCTTTCACGAGCCACATGGAGCGTGTGTGCGCCGCTTGCAGGCTTTTCCCCAGGAGGGAGAAGGGCAGCCTGGGGGGCTTTTTCGGGAGGTGGGGGAAGGGACTGAGGGGCTGCCCTCTGTCCCTTCCCCCACCTCCCGCAAAAGCCAGAAAGAGCTGCGCGCTCTTTAAAGGGAGTTTTCTTGTGGGCTTTTCTACGAGGTGGGAGGAGGACAGCCCGTCAGTGAGCATGTGTGCAGCTCTTGGGGGCTTTTCCCGCTTGCATTCGCTGCGTAAGACGCACACACATTTCCCCTTACTTTTTAGGAGGGCAAAAGTGCATCTTATGGAGCGAAAAATACAGTAGTTCTCTGTAGGAATCTTTTTGACCTTAGATTGCCCAAACTTCCAGGATTTAGCACCCAAAGTCAACATCTTCAACAACAAACGTGTTCTTCAGAAAGTGGCCCAGGGGTGTTGTAGTTTTGATTTATGGGGGGGGGGGGAGTAGCTTAAGGACAGATCACATGCCTAGCATTGAGCAAGCTGTAGCATCACCTGTTAAGGGATTCCCAAAAGCAGAGGCCTCCCTTGAGAGGCTGGAGGGCGGAGATTCTGCAGAGTCAGCAGTGGGCTGAGCAATTCTCCACCTCCACAACTTTCACAGGTTTAAAAAGACTATGAGGCCCAGTGAGATGGCAATTCCTTTAATCCAAGTCCAGTTCTAGCTGCAAGCCTGGCAATGATTGCCTGAGGGTCTGAGCAGTGGCTTCCTTCTCTCTTATCCCAGGTAAGTCGCTCAAAAACAAATATTCCAGATTACTGTAAAGAAGAAGAAGAAATATTTAATTTAGCAAAAGCTGCTGACTGCACTGGAAGACAGGCACACATTAAGCCCGCTATGAGCTTGCAGGGCAGCAGCTGAAGAAGGAGCAAAAAGGGTTTTCTCGTGTGTGTGTTTCTTTGTGGCTGATTAGCTGCTCTCCCTGTGCAAAGGTCAGAGGGGGCAGGGTTTCTGTTGAGGCAGGTGATTAGCTGTGGGAGGAGCTTATCAGAGCTTGCAGGGCAGCGGCGCGCGCAGTTTGATCCATCTTTTAGATTCAGGGGAGCTAGTCTCAAACGTTTGTTGGGGGAGACCTAGGTTTTTTTTGGGGGGGAGTTATTTGTCCTGTCTTCACGCTTTTTATGATGGAGGACCACTGTAGTCACCCCCAACGACACGTTCTCAAGATGGAGGGTGAGGGAACAGCTGCAGTCGCCTGCGGTTCCTGCACAATGTTTGCCATCTTGCCAAAGGTTGCATGCAGCTTTACCTGCAGCAATTGCATGTTGACTGCCCTCTTAAAAGACAAAGTCCAGCAACTGGAGGAATGTGTAGCTACGCTCCAAAGAATTAGAGAGCTGGAGCTCTTCTTGGAAGCAACAGAGCAAACCGTCTCCACCAAGGAGGAGACAGGGGACTCCCCTGAGAAGGAGGCTAGTTCACCAACACAGGAGCCAGATATATGGAGAAACGTGACTCAAAGAAGTAGGAGGCCCAGGGTTCGCTCTGATTGTTTAGAAATACACAATCGCTTTGAGGTCCTCTCCCCTAGCATGGAAGACGAAGAGCAGACTCCATTTGAGGATCTCTCCCTCATTACAGTCGATCAGGTATATGAAGACGAGCAGCAAAGGCAGTCCTCAGGGAATGTGCAGGCGACCTTGGAACGGACAGCTCACGGAAGAACCCCGACCAGACCTAAGAGGAGGCGTGTCGTGGTGATAGGGGATTCCCTACTGAGGGGAACAGAAGCAGTTATCTGTGGGCCTGACAAGATGTCTCGGGAAGTGTGCTGTCTCCCCGGGGCTAAGATCCAAGATGTAACTGAACGACTGCAAGGAATCATAAAACCCACTGACAAATACCCCTTCCTCTTGGTTCATGTGGGAACCAATGACACTGCAAGCAATAGCCTCCAGAAGATCAAAAGAGATTACGAGGCTCTGGGCAGGAAATTGAAGCAATTAAATGCACAAATTGTCATCTCATCTGTCCTCCCAGTTGAACGACGTGGCCCAGGGAGAGAGGGAAAAATAGTGGAAGTGAACAGCTGGCTTCGCAAATGGTGTAAACAGGAACGGTTTGGATTCTTAGATCACGGACTGCAGTTTCTTGAAGATGGACTTCTGGCAAGCGATGGGCTGCACCTCACAACAGTTGGGACGAATGTTTTTGCCAAAAATCTCAGAAACCTCATCAGGAGGGCTTTAAACTGACTAATGTGGGGGAGGGAGACAGTGCTCCTGAAGGTAGGAGTCTATCAATTGATGAAGATGATCATCCAAATGTCATAGACCAAATGGAGCAAACAGCACGCAGGTCTAGTGGTGGGAGGAAAAAATCCTTAAATAAGAGACACGGGGGAATGATTAATGGACTTCAATGTCTGTACACTAATGCGCAAAGCATGGGAAATAAACAAGATGAGCTTGAGCTCTTGGTACAGCGAACTAAATATGACATAATAGGCATCACTGAAACCTGGTGGGATAAGTCCCACGATTGGAATGTAATAATGGAGGGATACAATCTATTTCAGAGAAACAGACCAGAAAAGAAAGGAGGAGTGGCGTTATATGTCAGGGATGTGTATATATACAAATATCTAAAAGGATGTCACATAGAGGAGGGAGAAAGGTTGTTTTCTGCTGCTCCAGAGAAGCGGACACGGAGCAATGGATCCAAACTACAAGAAAGAAGATTCCACCTAAACATTAGGAAGAACTTCCTGACAGTAAGAGCTGTTCGACAGTGGAATTTGCTGCCAAGGAGTGTGGTGGAGTCTCCTTCTTTGGAGGTCTTTAAGCAGAGGCTTGACAACCATATGTCAGGAGTGTTCTGATGGTGTTTCCTGCTTGGCAGGGGGTTGGACTCGATGGCCCTATGATTCTATGATTCACAGATGCCTTTTATTTTCGTCCAACCAAATTTATATACTGCTTGATTGTAACATAACCTCTAAGTCAGTGGTTCTCAAAGGGTGCTGCAGGAGAGGGTGGCAAGTGTGGCGGGAAAGTTCAAGGACAATCAAAGAAGCATTGTAACATTTTAGTGTAGCGCAGGACCAAAATGTTTTTTTTATTTGCAGAATATTGATATCGACATCTTTTCAAAACGTGAGCAAGAGCATCAGGTGGCCCTGATGAAAATCCTAGTTGCGTTTTCCAACACCAATTAAAAAATTGATGCGGCAGGAGCAATTTTTTATTCTGAAAGTGCATCTCCCTTGTCCCCTCCAACAATTTGGCTTGGGGGGAAAATGCCTTTCATGGTAGCCAAGAGAAGGAATCTTTGGAGCCTAACTGCAGCAGGGAGAGGGCTCCTGTAAGTCACCCACATTTTCTGTTGGTGGTTGTGAGAACAACAGGGTTCATGAAGCAGCAAAAACGCAGGGCTGCCCTTGGCGGCTTTGCATACCTGAGCTTATGCAGCGCAATGACGCCTTTGTCCGTGACGTTCCCGCAGGAAATGATCCACAGGCGCAGGAGGCTTCTCTGCAGGTTGGGCGTCTGGCTCAACCGCTGCAAGCACTCGTCGTGGATGTACATGCACTTGCAAAGCCGGATTTCCTCCACGTACTCCAGGCCGTCTGAAACAGGCAGAACGTCAAGGAGGAGGACTTGCAACACACAACCGGCCTGAAGATCTACAGCTTTTGCCCATGCAAGTGATAAAGTCTCCTTGTGGAGACTTCACCACCTGAGAAAGGGCGGGGTCTATGTTCCACAGTGCGACCTGTATAAGCAGGCAATGATCTAAACCAGATTTCAACAACCTTTTTGGACCAGTTGTGTAGATTTCAAATTTTGTGAGTGCTGGTGGACAGGGGTGTGTGGCATATTGGGAATATTGACGGACCAAGCTGGTAGCGTTTCAGCTAAAAGATAAAGGTAAAGGGACCCCTGACCATTAGGTCCAGTCGTGGCCGACTCTGGGGTTGCGGCGCTCATCTCGCTTTATTGGCCGAGGGAGCCGGCGTACAGCTTCCGGGACATGTGGCCAGCAGGACTAAGCCGCTTCTGGCGAACCAGAGCAGTGCACGGAAACGCCGTTTACCTTCCCACCGGAGCAAACCTATTTATCTACTTGCACTTTGACTAGCTAGGTTGGCAAGAGCAGGGACCGAGCAACGGGAGCTCACCCCATCACGGGGATTCGAACCGCCGACCTTCTGATCGGCAAGTCCTAGGCTCTGTGGTTTAACCCACAGCGCCACCCGCGTCCCTAGTGTTTCAGCTACTTACCCAAATAATCAAATCCCTTGGCCATGATGCAAGATTCTGTGGCATTAATTGACTGTATCTTATATTTCCCTAATGGTCCCGAAGGGAGAGCATTGTAATCTTGCTGCCATTTGTCCAAGCCTTGGTAACGCACAAGTGCCCCGCAACGAAGGAGCCATTCCGAAGCGGCTCTGTCTGGGCCCACGGCCTGGATCCGCTCATAGTCCACCCTGTAAACGAGGAGGAACAGCTAGTGTTAAGGAGAGTTTTGTTTTTATTTTGCAATCCTCTTTTAAAGGCATTCAGGTTTGGTGGCCATTAGCACCTCTTGTGGGAGTGAGTGCCATAGGCTAACGGTGCGCTGGGTGACCCCTTACTTGCTCTGCCTTCTGTTATTGGGCCCTGCTAGGCCTATGTAGTGTAAACAAGTGTAAAGTGATTCAAGTCAGAGCAATCAATAAATTCACATATATGCTTTTGGGGTCTGAAGTGGCAAGTGACCTGGGGTTTGCAGTAGATAGCTCAATGAATATGTCAACTCAGTGTGTGGCAGCTGTAAAAAAAGTCCATTCCGTGCCTAGAGATCATTAAAGGTCTCATTAAAGATCATTAGACCAGACAAGAAAGGAGGAGGAGTGGCGTTATATGTCAGGGATGTGTATACCTGTGAAGAGATCCAAGATTTAGAACCTCAAAGCCAAAGTGAGAGCATTTGGGTCAAAATTAAGGGAGAGAAGAATAACAGTGACCTCATTGTGGGAGTTTACTATAGATCCCCAAGCCAAACGGAGGACATAGATGATGCCTTCCTGGAACAGATGGCCAAGCATGCAAAAGGAAGGGAGATAGTAGTAATGGGGGACTTCAATTACCCGGATATTTGTTGGATGTCAAACTCAGCCAAGAGCATAAGGTCAAACAGATTCCTCACTGGCCTTGCAGACAACTTCATTGTCCAGAAAGTGGGAGAAGCAACAAGAGGAACAGCCATTTTAGATCTGGTCCTAACCAATGTTGATGACCTGGTTAGTGGGACAGTAAGAGCTGTTTGACAGTGGAATTTGCTGCCAAGGAGTGTGGTGGAGTCTCCTTCTTTGGAGGTCTTTAAGCAGAGGCGTGACAACCATATGTCAGGAGTGCTCTGATGGTGTTTCCTGCTTGGCAGGGGGTTGGACTCGATGGCCCTTGTGGTCTCTTCCAACTCTATGATTCTATGATTCTAAAGGTAAAGGACCCCTGGATGGTTAAGTCCAGTCAAAGGCGACTCTGGGGTTGCGACGTTCATCTTGCTTTCAGGCCAAGGGAGCCGGCATTTGTCCGCAGACAGCTTTCCGGGTCATGTGGCCAGCATGACTGAGCTGCTTCTGGCGAACCAGAGCAGCACACAGAAACGCCGGTTACCTTCCTTCCGGAGCAGTACCTATTTATCTACTTGCACTGGCATGCTTTCGAACTGCTAGGTTGGCAGGAGCTGGGACAGAGCAATGGGAGCTCACTAAGTCACGGGGATTCGAACCGCCGACCTTCTGATCGGCAAGTCCAAGAGGCTCAGTGGTTTAGACCACAGCGCCACCTGCATGCCTATCTAGGGATGATTAGGCAAGGAATTGAAAATAAAACTGCTGGCATCCTAATGTTTGGAATACTGTGCAAAGTTCCGATTGCCTCACCTCAAAAAGGATATTGTAGAGTTAGAAACATTTCAGGAAATTGCGAGCAAAACGATTAAGGGGGTGGAGGGACTCCCCTATGGAGAAAGGCTGCAGCGTTTGGGGCTTTCCAGTTTAGAGAAAACGCAAGAAAGAAGTCACACGATGGAAGTTTACAAAATTATGCGTGGCACGGGGAAAGCAGACAGAGAAAAGTTTTTCGCCTTCTCCAGCAGTGCTAGAACTCAGGGGCATTCAGTGAAGCTAAATGCTGGAAGATCCACAACAGGCAGAAGAAAGGGCTTCTTCACACGGCACATGGTTAATCTTTGGAACTCCCTGCCACAGTAGGCAGCGACGGCCACCAGCCTAGAGGGCTTTAAAAGACAAATGGGTTTCAATTCGCAGTGTCCTTTGTGAGAGCTCATTTATTTGTTCTGGCCAGCACACTTACTTGTTGAAAACAGCATTAAGCCATCCCCAAAAACTCCTGCCTGTATCCCAGAAGGGCTGCCTCTTTAATAAGCCCGCCCGACGTGTCAACGCTCCAATCAGCATCATTCAGCTTCTGAAAAAGACACAGCAGCGGTTAAGCGGATTCCCGCACAAAGAACACACAACATTTGTTGGCAGGTATAAGAGTTACAAATAAAGACGGTCTATTAAGGAAGTGCTATAAAACACTAATAATAATAATGATCTTCAGCATTCATAGAAATCGTTTCAAGGATTAAAAAAATTCATAGGTTGTCTCACTAAATGCTTAGAACAGGTTTATGCGACAATATAACAACTAACTGGTAGTCTTTAATATGCCACAAAATAGTACTTTTTGCATCTGAACTGAGGTTTCCTACGTTGAATAGATCCAGATTAAAATTTAGGCCCTAATGAAATCAGTGGGGCCATGAGCATAGCCAGGATTTTTGTTGGGGGTGGGGCAGAACCACAGTTTTCTAAGTATTTTTATTGATTTCTATTTATTTATGGGGGGGACAGCTGCCTTTCCCTGCCCCCCTCCCCTTGGCCCATGAGTGGGGGATGTTTGCAATGACCTAATCTCGCCGGTCTCAAAGGGAACTAGTTGCAATTTGCTAGGTATGGATTTACCCTTTGGGTCCCTTCCAGTTCTACCATCCTATATGACTCCAGGCAAAGGATCCCTGCTGCCCTGCAAGGGGCTGGACTAGATTGACCCTTGTGGTCCCTCCCAGCTCTACCATGCCATGCAGACCAGGGCCGGATTTAGGTTTGATGAGGCCCTAAGCTACTGAAGGTAACAGGGCCCTTTATATGCCCTGCTGTCCTTTGCCCACAACAAATTTTCGCTGTTTTTGTGTGTCGAATATATGCTATATATATATATATATGGTAACTTATGGACCTAATCGGTATCTAAAGCCATTTGCACGTAACAAAATATGTATTTTATCAAAATATATTAAAAAATTGTCCAGTAGCACCTTAAGACACTTCTTCAGATACACTGAAACAGAACTCTATTTTTCAATTTTTTTATTTTAAATATTTATTTTATCAAACTAATTGTTGAACTGAAACACAATTAAGAAGAAGTATATTAATAGTGTTTGGGGAGGGGGGCAAGAGAGTGGGGCCCTAAGCTATAGCTTGTTTAGCTTATACGTAAATCTGGCACCGAACTGCAGACTGACGGGTAGCAGCAAACAACGGCGTTTCTGAATGCAGGTCGCTTTGCAAGATGCAAGTTGCTTTGGGCTGCCTTGGGCAAGACAAACTAGCAATAGCAATAATAATATGATGGTGGTGGTGGACGTTTCCTGGGAAAAGAGGACATATAGCAGCAGCAACAGCAACTTGCATAAACAACAACAATAACAACAATTTGCATAAAAGACGTTTCTGAACCCAGGTCGCTTTGCAAGATGCAAGTCGCTTTGAGCTGCCTTGGGCAAGACAAAATAGCAATAGCAATAGTAATAATAATAATAATATGGTGGTGGTGGACGTGTCCTGGGAAAAGAGGACATATAGCAGCAGCAGCAGCAACAACAACAACTTGCATAAACAACAGCAACAATTTGCATAAACGTTTCTGAACCCAGGTCTTTTTGCAAGATGTAAATCGCTTTGAGCTGCCTTGGGCAAGACAAAATAGCAATAGCAATAATAACAGGATGATGGTGGTGGATGTGTCCTGGGAAAAGAGGACATATAGCAGCAGCAGCAGCAGCAACAACTTGCATAAATGACGTTTCTGAACCCAGGTCGCTTTGCAAGATGCAAGTCGCTTTGGGCTGCCTTGGGCAAGACAAAATAGCAATAGCCATAATAATAATAATAATAATAATAATAATAATAATAATAATAATAATAATAATAATATGATGGTGGTGGTGGGCGTGTCCTGGGAAAAGAGGACATATAGCAGCAGCGGCAGCAACAACTTGCATAAATGACGTTTCTGAACCCAGGTCGCTTTACAAGATGCAAGTCCCTTTGGGCTGCCTTGGGCAAGACAAAATAGCAATAGCCATAATAATAATAATAATAATAATAATAATAATACTAATAATAATATGATGGTGGTGGTGGGCGTGTCCTGGGAAAAGAGGACATATAGCAGCAGCAGCAACAACAACTTGCATAAATGACGTTTCTGAACCCAGGTCGCTTTACAAGATGCAAGTCGCTTTGGGCTGCCTTGGGCAAGACAAAATAGCAATAGCCATAATAATAATAATAATAATAATAATATGATGGTGGTGGTGGGCGTGTCCTGGGAAAAGAGGACATATAGCAGCAGCAACAACAACTTGCATAAACAACAACAATAACAACAATTTGCATAAAAGACGTTTCTCAACACAGGTCGCTTTGCAAGATGCAAGTCGCTTTGGGCTGCCTTGGGCAAGACAAAATAGCAATAGCCATAATAATAATAATAATATGATGGTGGTGGTGGGCGTGTCCTGGGAAAAGAGGACATAGGGCAGCAGCAACAACAACAACAACAACAACAATTTGCATAAGCAGCAACAATTTGCATCAAGAGCAACCCCCGCTTGCCTGCTCGCCTCCCCCCGGATCCCTTCTTCCTTCCCGGCGCTGCAGGCCCTGGCGGCGGGGCGAGGGCGAGGCGAGGCCGCGGCGGCGTGGGGCCCGGCCGGCCTGGCTCCTCCTCGGGGCGGCGCCTGGTCGGGAGGGAGGCGGCTCCGGAGAACCATGGCCCCGCTGTGCGGCCGGGCCTGCGTGTGGCGGGGCGGGCGGGCGCGCTGGCTGCGGCTCCCCCCGGCGCCGGCCCGCCTTCTCCCCGCCAGGCACCTCGGAGGGAGCCCCGGGAGGTGAGCGGGGCGGGACGGGAGGGCAGGAGAACCGGCGCAGCTTCGGGGGAATTGAGGGAGAAGTGAAGCAGGCTCGGGCTGAGGGCAGGCCTAGGCCCGCCAGGTGTCTGGGGACTACAATTCCCATCATCCCACGCGCTGGTCCTGTTAGAGAGGGATCATGGGAGTTGTAGTCCCAAAACAGCTGGAGCCCGGCTTAGGCCCCCTCTCTTGGCCCCCCCCCCAAAAAAAATTAAAGGAAACAAAAAACTGGATGTCCATTTCAAAAATATAAGATAAAAAACAAATAAAACCTACATTGTCAATATTTGAAGCGGGCTAGGAGAAGAGTTGGAGGAAGACTGGAAGAAATTCAAAGACTATCTTCAGAAATATTGTAAAATTAATGAATGTTAAAATGATGTTTGGATTGAAAATAAGTGGCTTTAGCAACAAAGTTAATAAGAATATGCAAGAATGAATTGATAATGGATGAAAATATAGATTATAATATGTTAAGATACAGTCAAGATAAATGAAAGAGGGTAAGGATTTGCTGATTTGATTATTTAAATGGGAATACAAAAAGGGGAGGTGTGAGGAGGCCAAGGAAATAAGTTAATGAGTTTAAAGTCACAAAGAACTGATTTGTTTTTAATTCTCTCTTTTGTATTTGTAATCTGTATTTTTATTCTTCTTTTTTCTTTTTTATGTATTTTTCTATGTTCTTTTTTTTGTATCTTTTTTTCTTAATATTACCTTTTTATTTCGTAAACCTATGTCTTTGTAAAACCTCAATAAATATTTTATAAAAAAAATAATAATATTTGAAGCGGGCTTGGCTGGGAGGGCATAAGGACCAGTGCCAGGTTTACATATAAGCGAAACAAGCTCTAGCTTAGGGCACCACTCACTTGCCCCCCCACAAAAGGGCAAAAAAAACCTGGATGTACATCCTGAGGTACCACTGTAATTGATATAAAGGTAAAGGGACCCCTGACCATTAGGTCCAGTCGCGGACGACTCTGGGCTTGCGGCGCTCATCTCGCTTTATTGGCCGAGGGAGCCGGCGTACAGCTTCTGGGTCATGTGGCCAGCAGGACTAAGCCGCTTCTGGCGAACCAGAGCAGCGCACAGAAATGCCGTTTCCCTTCCCGCCAGAGCGGTACCTATTTATCTACTTGCACTTTGACGTGCTTTCGAACTGCTGGGTTGGCAGGAGCAGGGACTGAGCAACGGGAGCTCACCCCGTCACGGGGATTTGAACCGCCAACCTTCTGATCGGCAAGTCCTAGGCTTTGTGGTTTAACCCGCAGCACCACCTGCGTCCCTTATGTAAAAAAAATCTTGCAAAAAAAGCAAAAACAAAACAGACCCCTCTTGGAAATTGTCTGATAGCTTTTGACCGAAATAAGTTCTTTGCTAGTGTGGAGCGTGTGATTTTCATCCTTCTCAAACCCGTTTTTAATAGCACTTTCGATGTGGCTGTTGTCGGCGCTGGGATTGTGGGGCTGGCATCGGCCAGGGAGCTCAGCCTGCGACATTCATCCCTCACTTTTGGAGTGCTGGAAAAGGAGAAGGAGTTGGGTATGATATCTGAATCTGATAAAAGAGCTCATCGCCTTCCGTATTAGTTTCCCTCATGCATTTTTAAATTCCGCCTGCCCCATCTTCCAGATTTGGTGGTGGTTGCTTAAATGGCTTACTAAAAGGCATCGTTCAGTTAGGCGCAATCCAGTGGGAACTTTTCTTGTAAGGGGCCAATTTTGTACAATTTCCCATTTATCTTAAAAGGCCTACTGCATGGAAAGGGGTACTCTCCACCCTGCCCCTTCTTCCACCAAAATAAGGCTTGGAAGAAGACTTTATTGTCACCAGTAAGAACCTTTTTCCAAGCCTAATTGCAAAGGGGGGGCAATTTGGAGGGGCGGTGGCAGTGGATGGGGGACGAGCTAATCCACCATTGCAAACTTTTCCTTCTACATTTCTGGTCAGTTTACACCGCATTTATAGTTACTTCTCGTGGCTTGAAGTCTGAAAAATCACCTGGCGGTTTAAATATGTATTTCACCTGACAAAAAGAATAATGGTCCATGCAGCATGTATTTCAACATCTCTCCTTATTTGTAACACATCTTTCCGACTAGCCTTTCATCAGAGTGGACACAACAGCGGTGTTATTCACAGTGGGATCTACTACAAACCGGGATCTCTGAAAGCGAAGCTGTGTGTGGAGGGGGCTGCCCTCTGCTACGAGTACTGTGACCAAAAGGGAATCCCGTATAAACAATGCGGCAAGGTATGGTAGGTGCAGCACTTTTTGCTTTTCTGTTCCAGCAACTCTTAATATCCTTGTAGAGCACTGTAAATCAAAAGAGCCCTTACGCTTTTGCTTTATACATTTGAATTTTCTGACTGCCGTAAGAACAGTCTCTTAAGGCCATACAGACAGAGCTGTTCCACCTGGCTTTTGGTTTGGACTCAGTCTGACCGTTATGTTTCCCTCCCCTTATGGTTTTGATCTATGAGCTACTATTAAAGTGAGGCTGCATTTTAAATTGTATTTCAACCTGTATTTTAAATTGGTTTTTTCCTTTCCTCCCCTATTATGTTTTTATTATAATTTTACTGGTATTAGCCACCCTGAGCCCGACTCTGGTCGGGGAGGGCGGGGTATATATAATTTATTATTATTATTACTATTAGTGGTACATCGGCAATGAATTAACTGAGTTTCCTGGTCTTAATTAGGGGTTTTGCTCAGTGAAGCCCTAATCATGAACTGGACCCCAGATATAGCTATTAAAAAAAAAAACCACTCTGAAAATGCTCTGAAAAAACTGTTGTAATGCTCACAATGCAAAATTTCATAGAGTTCCAATTTTGGCTCTACAGTGCCATCTAGTCTCACAGTGTTATAATGCATTTATAATGTTCTATTTTTACTAATGTAGCTGAGTCCTTGACCTTTTGGATATATCGGGGGAAACACATCAACTGGTAGATTGGTAGATCACGGGATACCTGTGGTAGATCATGGGACCTCTTGCACCCCGCCCCCAAAAAAGCATAACAACTTTGATTTCCAAAAAAAGTTCAACAACTAGATCACTGCCAGTTTTTTTTTATAGTGGAAGTAGATTGCAGTCTCTTGGAAGTTGGACAAGCCTGACCTATGCCAAGTTTTTGAAAAGAGGATTAACCTTCCCCTAAAGGAAACACATACACACATTCATATCACCATATCATACTTTGCCCCCCTCACACTATAGCTAAAACTACTGCTGCAATCTAATACCGCTGATATTACTGTACTATCTCTCCTCTCTCTTTCAACTCTCTTTTTGTCTCTCTCTTCTCTTTTACTCTAATCCCCCCTCTCCCCCCCTCCGTCTCCCCCCTTCTTCTTTCCTTCTTCTTCTTCCTTTTTCTCCCTCCACCCTTTACATATAGCCTATTTGTCTGTCTCTATTTCTGAGCGCACTCCCAACCCCAACTTCCACCTTAACTAGACCCCAATACCCCTTTTGGGTATATACAACCCCCTCCTAAACACATATTTCCCCTGGCCCCACCCCTCTAATCTCTTTTATCTCTACCTGCTAACCCCCCCCCCCTTTTATATGAACTGTCTGTCTATCCATCTCTGCTTACCTGCCCCCCCCCCCGCTTTGGCGGCACCGCTGAGGCAACTAGAGAAACCCTAGAGAAGTTCTTAAAACACAGGCTAGAAGTGACACAAATGACCACCTAATCCAAACGCTCTGTAAAAGCCACCAGCCAGCAACGCCTGATCAGCCCAGCAACCCAACAATACCCAGGAATTACCACTGCCACAACTCCTAACCACCACACGCCCTACTCCAAGAGGACGCCAAGCCAACCTCAAACCAAAACCATTAGGGAGACTGAGATGACACCAACCAGGGAGATGGCAAACAATGCTAATACCGTAACTCCCCTTCAAGATGATGACCACCCAGTAACGAAACGAGATCTGAGGGAAATGGAAGCAAGATTAGAAGCACGATTAGAAGAAACACTGAAGGCCACAATGGCTCCCATGCAGGTACTAATCAACAATCTAACCTCCAAAGTGGAAGCTCTAGAGAACAAGAACCAAATGCAAGAAAGAATAATAGAGCAATACCGGGAGGAGAACGCACGTGTGAACAAGAAACTGGATGAACTGGTAAACCAAATGGAAGCAGAACACAGAGAGATGAAAATTAAGCAAGCCGACCTTGAAGACCGCAATAGACGTTGTAACATCCGCTTCCGCAACTTTCCTGAAAAAACAGAGGAGAAAAGCCCAGCAGACCTAATTATACGCTGGCTGAAAAACACAATCCCAAGCCTGAAACCTGAGGCAGATGACTTGGAGAGGGCTCACAGAGCCCTAAAACCTATGCCAAAACCCAGCGCCCCCCCAAGAGACATCATTGTATGCTTCACACGCTACAAAAAGAAGGAAGAGGTATGGAACAACCTCAGAAACTCAACCAACCTTCGATATGGAGAAACCCCCATTCTGGCCCTACAGGACCTATCTCAGGATACCCTAAACCGAAGGAAAAGCCTGCGCCCATGCACCCAGCGTCTCCAACAAGCAGGGATCAAATACCGATGGGGCTTCCCCTTCCGCCTCATTGTAACAACCAATACAACACAACACATGGCTACCAACATACCTGAGGCCCTGCAACTACTAAAGAACCTTGAACTCGACCTCCCACCGGAATGGCAACCGACAAACCCACCAAGTGACAGCCCCAACCACGAGGAAACAACAGCAAACAACTGGACGACGGTACAGAAGAAAAAGAAACAACAGAAGCGGCACAACAACGCAAACCAATACAGACAAGCATCATGCTCAGAACCGTCCCGCCGGCCATACGACACAAGAAACCAGACCAAGATTAACCAAACCAGTTCATCGCAGATGGACAACCCTACAACAGCAACAACCGCAGCTGAATGAAGCAACCAGGAAGAAACCACAAACTGAAGGACTGGTGATTTCCCCCCCCCGTTCCCCCTCTCTCCCCCCCAAAACATAGATTTAGTTAACACCATCAACATCCCCCCCAGCCCCGCACCCCCACAGAAATCCCCACCCCAACACCAGTCCAGACGACCTCAACCACATTCCCCATCACCCACACCTTCAACATCTCCATACTAAGGAAAAACAACTCCTCCAACCTTAATAACACAACCCACAATCAGGCTAAAATCTGATAAAATCAACCAGCACTATGGTGGCACCAGAGCGTACCAGCACCCACATCCCCACCCCAACACACCAACAATGTTGCTCATAACATTGGCAACATTGCTTATGAACCTTATACTTGACAGCGACGTTACAAAGTCACTTCACACTGTCTCACTGATCTCCCCCTATCGCAAACAACAGGGGGGATGGCCTGTCCTTGAACACGGCCTTCCACACCAGCTGAGACCTAGGACCAACCGGCTAAATGCCAGATGGCCTAAAATACCCCAAACAAACACCTATATGACTACATATAGGAAACTCTCTACAACTTACCCCCTACTCTTTAACCCAAATCTTACTCTAATCCCATTAGCCCTCCACCCACCACACCCTAGGTCAGCGCAACCCCACTGGTTCTTTAAACAACACGAAGAGAGAGACACAAGACAACCCGAACGGGTTGGCAGGGAATCGCCCCACATAATAGATAAGCAAGATGGCTAACCTAAAAGCAATTACATTAAACGTGAGGGGGCTGGGAAACCCCATCAAAAGAAAACGCATCACCTCATACATAAACACCATGAAACCACATATCACCTTCCTACAAGAAATACACAACCCACCCAAAGGCAGCAAACTCCTGAGCGACCCCCGCTTCAGTCAACAGTGGGTCGCACGAGGCTCAGGGAAAGCTCGCGGTGTAGCCATAATACTCAGTAGAGACCTGAACTTCACTGCCACAACAGTCCTCAAGGACAAAAAAGGCAGATTCATTTTCGCTAAAGGGACACTAGATGGCAAAATCAAACTGACAATCGGCTCCATATATGCCCCAAACGCGAAACAATTAGAATTCTTCCAGAAGACACTAAACAAATTCCTCTCCTTCTCTGAAGGGGAAGCAATCCTAGGAGGGGACCTCAATCTAAATATGAAAGGTATATCCCTGAAAGACATCCACCCTACAACCCCATGGGCAACCTTCCTCCGAAGGAAACCCCCAACAACAAGGAACTCCTACAAGTTACTAAAAATGCTAAAAAACAGGGGTCTCTACGACATTTGGGGTGAGCAAAACCCGGGAGACATCAGCCATACATTCCAATCGGGACGTCATGATACAGTGTCCAGACTGGACAGCATTCTGCTCACACAGGGTCTGATCCCCTCAGTGGAATCAACAAACATAGGTAACATTAAAATCACAGATCACGCCCCAGTAGAAGTCATCGTTAAAATAGGAGAAGGAACACAAACCACCCCATCATGGTCCTTCAGTCCCATCCTAACTACAAACAAACAAATTAGAGAGAGTCTCACAAAAACCCTCCAAAACTACTTCAAGGAAAACGATGTAGACAATATAACAACCCCCCTCCTATGAGACACAATGAAAGCGGTCACCGGAGGAGCTTGCATAAAAGAGAAAACATTCCTTAAAAAACAAACCTCCTCAAAAATTAGCAAAATAGAACAAGACATCACAGCCCTCTCAACACGCTACAAACAAACAGGATCTAAAAAACTCCTCAAACTTATAGAACAAAAAAGGAGAGAACTAGACTCCCTAGAAATTAACAAAACAATGATCAACATTCTATATTCTAAACAACGTTTCTATGAATATGGAGGGAAAAACTCCAGATTACTAGCAAATAGATGTAGGAAAAAAGCACTCAAAACAAGAATACACTGCATCACCAAAAAAGACGGCAACATAACATTCTCCCCTGAAGAAATAACCTCAGAATTTGCAGAATTCTACTCCAACCTATACACCTCCCATAACCCACCAGAGAAGGAAATCAGAACATTTCTAGCAGGACTGACCATGCCTACCCTAACTGATGAGGAACAGGAATTCATGGACAGCCCTATCACCCCAGAGGAAATAGATGTGGTCCTCAAAAACCTGAAACCACACAAAGCCCCAGGCCCAGACGGCTTCACAGCAGAATTCTATAGGAAATTCAAAGAACCCTTGATGCCCTACATGACCCGCCTATTCAACGACATCATAAAAGGGGGCCCCATCCCCAAAACCTGGATCCACTCCAAAATAGTCTCCATCCCAAAACCACTAAAAGACAGCCTCAAAGTAGAATCATACCGCCCAATCTCATTAATAAACCAAGACTACAAGATATTCACATCAATCTTGGCCAACCGCCTAAAAATCTTCCTACACAAGTTAATAGCCCCAGACCAGACTGGCTTTGTCCCTGGCCGCAATATAACAGACCCCATCAGGAAACTACTGAACCTGATCGAACACAGCAAGGCAACTAAACTCCCATTGACAATTATGTCCCTAGACATCCTCAAAGCCTTTGATTGCTTAGAGTGGAAATACATATTAGCAGTACTAACTAACATGAAATTTGGCCCCAACTTCCTACAAACCCTCAAACAAATATACTCCCAAGCCTCAGCAAAATGCAGAACTAACAATATGGATTCTAATACTATAGCTATCCAAAGAGGCACGAAACAAGGATGCCCACTGTCTCCCTTCTTATTTATCCTGGCTCTGGAACCCTTAGCAATCCGCATCCGAGCAGCTACAGACATCAAGGGAGTGGAAATAAAAGGCAGAACCTATAAATTAGGGCTCTTTGCAGATGACCTAATGGTCACAACACCAGACCCCATAAGCACAGCAACCTCCCTAACCAGAGAACTCAACACATTTGCAATGGTGTCGGGCCTACAGGTAAATTTTACAAAGTCAGAAGCTATGTGCTTCAACACGCCTCCTCACACCCAAAAAGAACTCACGAAGGTCACCAAAATAAAACTCTGCCACACCAAGTTCAGATACCTAGGGGTACAAATAACCAGAAACCTCAATAAATTGTACCTCCACAACTACAAGCCCCTGTGGCGACAAATTAACAAAGATCTAAAGAGATGGAATAACATGAATTTCACTCTCTCAGACAGAATAGCCATGATCAAAATGATCACATTCCCAAAACTAACCTACCTATTCCAAACCCTCCCAATCTGGATCCCCTCAACCCAACTCCGCAGTTGGCAGAGAAAACTACACTCTTTCATCTTCTCACATAAAAAACCAAGAATAAGCCCCAAATACCTGCACCTCCCCACCTCAGAAGGAGGATGGGGAATCCCCAACATAGAAGCATATTACATTGCCAACCAAATACGCCATATAATCCCATATATACTAGAAGATGAGACAAAACAATGGGTACACCTAGAGAGGGACACAATTGAAAATACCTGCACCACAACATACCCACTCCTCCCAAACAAACTAAAGAAAATTCCCGCAACACTTAACAGGTACACACAGACCATGCTCAAAGCATGGAAAACACAAATAGGCAAACTATCCCCAACCCCATCCCCACTAATCCCCCTGGCGTACCACCCATTATTCCACCATGCAGCACAAAACCTCCAGATAAAAACCTGGCGAACCAAAGGCTTATATCGCCTAATAGACTTTTATAAAAATAACAAACCCTTGTCAACACAAGAAATACAAGACAAACTAGAAGACACCCAAATGCCCTGGTTAACACAACACCAACTACATGCCCTCTTAAACAACCCAACAGTAAAATCAGCAGCAACTAGGCCCCTGACAACCTTTGAAAACCTCCTCCTAACAACAAAGGGAAACGGTAAAGGGGCGGTATCCACAATATACAAAATACTACTCCAAAACCCCGCAAATCCCCTAGACGCAATCAAAAAACAATGGGAGAATGACATAGGCTATGAGATTAACCCCACTCAATGGACCAGAATGTGGTCTAAACCCCCCTTTAAATCCATATCAACGAAAAGAAAAGAACTCACCTACAGGTGGTACCTAACACCAAGGAAACTAGCGCTAATACACCCAGGAACCTCACCAAAATGCTGGAGAGGGTGCACCTCCACAGGCACATACCTCCACATGTGGTGGGATTGTCCCAAAATCCAACTATTCTGGACAACAGCCATACAAGAAATATGTAAAATAACTAAACAAGTATTAGACTTCACCCCAGAATTGGCCCTACTAAACATCTTCCAAGACAACAATGCCCATTTACACCACAAAGAACTCATAACCCACCTACTTTCAGCAGCCAGAAACACCATAACCAGACACTGGAGAGACCTGTCAGGAGTAAGCATGGACCAATGGTACCAAATAGTATGGGAAACAGCCCTACTAGAAAAATTAACTAATAAACTGAAACTGACACGGGGACAAACAGAAGAAGACACCTTCACTCCCCTTTATCACATACACAGCCCAACAGGACAACGACAATAAAGGCTCCCCTTTATCACATACACAGCCCAACAGGACAACGACAATAATCCACCAACAGCATACAAATCAATATGGCTAACCTGATCCAAAACACCCACCCACCTCACTCACACACGAAAACAAAGATCACCACAGCCAATCACAAACAATCACACCCTAGGCCAACCCCAACCTCTCTCACCACCAAAGGAACACAAGTGAACAACACAAGCACGCTGACACCAAACTCTACATACATTAAGCATAATAGAAACACCGCTACCCGACCCCACCCCCATCCATCTCCCCTCCCTCCACCCCCCTTTCTTTTTTTCTTTCTTTTTTCTTCTCTCCCTAATGCCTCATCAAATGAAGCGGATTTGTAAAAATGTTACATGGAAGAAAAAAATACGAGGCATTACACTTACACTGTAAAACAAGAAAACCCTTAATAAAATATTTTTTTTAAAAAAGAAAGAAAAGAGGATTAACTTCCATTCCACCAAACTTGTATTTAATTAATATGGCTACATGACGTTACTCCTGCTCCATCCCACACAGCTCGGTTGTCGTTACCTTTGCTCTTTCGTTGCATTTTTACTCTGTGGCTGGCCCACGTTCTGCATTGTAACTTCCTTTATTTCTTCTGCAGCTGATCGTTGCAGCTGAACAGGAAGAAGTTCCGAGACTCAAGGCGCTGTATGAGAGGGGCCTGCAGAACGAGGTCCGCGGACTGAAACTCATCTCTTCCAAAGAAATACAAGCGAAGGAGCCCTACTGCCGGGTACGCGACCTCCTTCGATATGATGCATCTTTTTCATTCTGGGAGCCTTTTGGAGGGGGTTGGGATCTAGGGAAGCCCAGGGCAGCTGTTCACCTCCCCATCTGAATTGCAGTGGTACCTCGGGTTACAAACGCTTCGGTTTACAAACTCCGCTAACCCGGAAGTAGTACTTCGGGTTGCGAACTTTGCCCCAGGATGAGAACGGAAATCGCGTGCCGGCAGCGCGACATCAGCAGGAGGCCCCATTAGCGAAAGCGCATCTCACGTTAAGAAAGGTTTTGGGTTAAGAACGGACCTCCGGAAGGAATTAAGTTTGTAACCCTCCATTAAAGGAGCATAAGAACCTGTCTTCTGACAAGTCACATCATTGATCCATCTAGATAAGAGGTGGATGCCTCTGGCCAGGAGACCATTAATAGCCTATCAGGCTATTATCCCCCAAGCTTCACCCATGGTAGTGACCTCAGCTGATGGGCGTGAGGACAGGATTTAATTCTGCATTGGTTGCATGATTCTGTTCCCAGGCAGCAGGATTTAATCTCTGCCCATTCATTTAGTGAGGGTTAAAACGCTATGCAAAAGTGCCCTTTGAAGCAGCTTTCAGGAGCGAGCTACTTCAAAGAGGCTCCTTCACCTCTGTGGTTTGAAGGAGAAGCACGGAAAGCTCTTGGTAACATCCTCCCGCGAGGAGGTTTACAAATGTACAGAGGGCTCTTTGAAAGCCCTGTAGTTTGCTTTGAGGTCCCGACAATTAGGTTGTTCAAAGTCAAGTGATGTCACTGCGACACCAGAGGATTGGCAGATGGGCGGCCCAAACACCTGCCAACTTTCGCCTGCCCCGGGTGCAGGAGATGAAGATCAGTCCCTTCAGCCAGAAAAGGTGGCCCACCCGCTGTTTAGATCAGCTCTGTCTGCAGTGGCAGCAGTCCTCTAGCCTTTTGCTTTCGCTGAAGGCTGGAGAGCAAGAGGGGTCGGTGCGCACAGACCCCTTTTGCTCTCCAGGCTTCAGGGATAGCCGCCTGAAGCCTTTGGAGCGCAGCGGGACCTCGCGCTGCGCTCCAAAGGCTTTGGGTTCCTTTTGCTGAAAGCCGGGAGAGCTGTTCTAGCTTGGGGGTGGCTGCGCATAGCCTCCACAGGGCAGTGGGGTGAAGGCACCCCGCTGCCCTGAGGAGGCTTCACAGGCTGTCCCAGAAGCCAGAACAGCGAGACGGACCACTGCGCAGCGCTCCGTCTCGCTATTCTAGCTTTGGGGTTAGCTGCGCAAAGCCTCCCCAGGGCAGCAGGGTGCCTTCATCCCGCTGCCCTGCGGAGGCTTTGCGGGCTGTCCCAGAAGCCTCCGCAGGGCATGGGGATGAAGGCTCCCCGTGCCCTGCAGAGGCTTTGCACGAAGCTAGAACAGCTAGAGGGAGCGCTGCGCAGCGTTCCCTCTAGCTATTCTGGCTTTTGGATGGCCCCGCGAAGCCTCTGCAGGGCACGGGGATGAAGGCTCCCCGTGCCCTGCGGAGGCTTTGCGCAAAGCTATCCCAGCTATCCCAGTGGCTATCCCAGAAGCCAGAACAGCAAGAGGCTATCCCAGAAGCCAGATCCCTCTTGCTGTTCTGGCTTCTGGGATTCAGAATTTTTTTTTCTTGTTTCCTCCCCCCCAAACTAGGTGCGTCATATCGTCTGGTGTGCCCTATAGAGTGAAAAATACGGTATATAAGCCCTGCTGGACCAAGCTAAAGGGGGCCTCCCGCAGCGGCCAAGCAGATGTCTGTGGGGAGCCCACAAGCTCTCTCCTGCTTGCAACCCCCAGCAACTGACTGGGAATTGGAGGTCCTTTATGTTTACTGCTCAAGAGTGCTGCTTAGGAGCCTGTCTGGACTGGCAGCTTCTCAGCAGGCCTGATACGGGGCCTTTCTGTCTTCCTCCTGCTTTAAAACTCTCTGTGGCCCTAAATCCCTTTGAATGCCTTTTCAGGGTTTGATGGCCCTGGACTCGCCGTACACAGGCATTGTGAACTACAGGCAGGTGGCCTTTGCCTACGCTGAGGATTTCCAGGCAGCCGGAGGGACTGTTTTGACGGACTTTGAGGTCAAGGGCATGGAAATGGCCAAAGAAAGTCCTGCTGGAAGTGAAGATGGTAAGGAGCTTTCCTTCCAACTTCTTTGTCCTTCCTTCCCACTTTGGCAGTCTTTCTCCGTGAGGTTTTGTGGTGATATGCAGTCCTGGAGCTCACAGCCTCTCAGGAGATCCTGCGGTTCATGGGATGATCTAGGGGAGCGACGTGGAATGTTTTCAGGTGGACGCAGGAATTGCTTTAGAGACCATCCGGGGAGATGCAAAATTCCAGAACTAGCCCATAGCCTAAATTCAATGAAGCCGTAGCTGAGAGAGCGCTGTGGCAATTCAGTAAACTTTTCTTCCTTGCAGTTAAATAGGAAATCGTTAGTTTATAGCAAAGGTAAAGGGACCCCTGATCATTAGGTCCAGTCTTGACCGACTCTGGGGTTGCGGCACTCATCTCGCTTTACTGGCCAAGGGAGCTGGCATACAGCTTCCAGGTCATGTGGCCAGCAGGACTAAGCCGCTTCTGGCGAACCAGAGCAGTGCATGGAAACGCCATTTACCTTCCTGCCGGAGCAGTACCTATTTATCTACTTGCACTTTGATGTGCTTTCAAACTGCTAGGTTGGCAGGAACAGGGACCGAGCAACAGGAGCTCACCCCGTCATTGCGGGGATTCGAACCGCCGACCTGCTGATCTGCAAGTCCTAGGCTCTGTGGTTTAACCCACAGCGCCACCTGCATCCCACTTAGTTTATAGTAGGCATTCTAAAATTATTTTAAAACACAGCTGGTGCCTTGGAACTGAAGCCATTTTCTGAAACTTTTTGCTAAAACGGGATGATGGCACATTCTCTTTTTTGGCCCGTTCCAAATCCGGTGCAAGATGTGATCTGACTATTTTGTATTGTGGGTACATAGAAAATGTGACTATTTGTCACCATCTGAGTCTCCAGAGCAGTAGAGGCTGTGTGGAGGGAGAGGCAAGGAGAGGGTGAAAGAGGAAAGCTAAAGGCCTCTTGCTTATGGGTCACTTCTGAAAGAGCAGTTTGCTCTCTTTAAGGGTAGAAACTCTATTTCAGTAGCAGAGAACCTCCCTTGTATTCAGAAGGTTTCAGGTTCAATCCCCAGTCTCTCTTGCCCCTCTCCTCTCTGCCTGAGATGCTGGAGATCTATTGCCCGTCACAGCAGATAATACTGGCCTAGAGGGACAAATATCCTGACCCTGGAATTAGAAGGCTGGTGAAAACTCCTGTTCCATTCTGCTGGGTACAGCTTTGTTTTTATCCTGGGCTGCGGCAGCTAGACTGGTGACTGGGAGTGGCCGCCGGGACCACATAACACTGGTCTTGAAAGACCTACATTGGCTCTCAGTACATTTCCAAGCACAATTCAAAGTGTTGGTGCTGATCTTGAAAGCCCTAAACGGCCTCGGTCCAGTATACCGGAAGGAGCATCTCCACCTCCATCATTCAGCCCAGACACTGAGATCTAGTGCCGAGGGCCTTCTGGCGGTTCCCTCATTGCGAGAAGTAAAGTTACAGGGAACCAGACAGAGGGCCTTCTTGGTAGTGGCGCCCATCCTGTGTAATTGCATCCTGTGGAATTCCTTCAGATGTGAAGGAAATAAGTAACTATCCTATTTTTAAAAGACATCTGAAGGCAGCCCTGTTCAGGGAAGTTTTTAATATTTAACGCTGTATTGTTTTTAATACTTGATTGGGAGCTGCCCAGAGTGGCTGGGGAAACTCAGCCAGATGGGCGGGGTATAAATAAGAAATTATTATTATTATATTATTATAAGTATTTAGGGCCTTGAATCTGCCTGACAAGTTCTTCTGTTTTGTCCTTGTGGTTCAGATGTTCTGTTTATATGTAGTTGTTTTATGTGTGCCATTTATAGTTTTCATTTTATTATTTACAGGGATGAAATATCCAATTGTTGTTAGAAACTCAAAGGTAAGTCCAAGCTTTCAGATTATATTTTACTTTTCAAGTGCAGAATATTTTCTTTGTGTTTTGGCATTTGTCGCATGTCAGGCGTACAAATACTTTAACCACGATGGCTGTCGTCGCCACAAAAACAGTTTGAGATAGCTATTAATGTGACTCAAGTGGCTCTTGCCTCGAGGGCTTCATAGTCCTTTCCCTGCTCAAGGTCTAGTCTTAAGAGAGGATGGTGCCTGACTCGCCCGGAACGTGGTGGACTCTCCTTCATTGGAGGGTTTTAAGCGGAGGTTGGATGGTCATCGGTCATGGAATTGAGATCCCTGCATAGCAGGGGCTGGACTGGATGACCCTTGGGGTCCCTTCCAACTCTACAATTCTGTGATTCTATGACTCTGCCCTTGAAGGACCTCAAGCACTTCTCATGTGGAACCTGAATCTGCAGTTCTGACTGCGCGGCAGCTGCCTAAGACCCCTTGCTCCCCTGCGAAGAAACAGAAAAGACACTGGAAGGTCACCCATTGAGGACCAACTGGGGGTTCCAGGCTGCCACACCAGCCTCCTCCAGGAGCTCTCCGTGGTCCTGAAGAGCCTGCCAGGTGCTCTTTGGCCTGTCAGACCACTCCTGGTCAAGATCAGGCCTCTTCACCTTTCACACTAGAGCAGGTGCCTTCAAGCATGGGGAGCAGCAGGCTAGAAGGTGTGGAAATGGAAGGATAAACAGACAGCCTAGCAGGTCAGCTGGTTTTGTGACGATGTTAGATGGAGCTGTAGTTTTGCTGAGCCTCGACATCTTCTTTTGCGCAGGGGGAGGAAATCTATTGTCGGCATCTTGTGTCCTGTGCAGGGCTTTATTCGGACCGCATCTCTCAGATCAGTGGCTGCAGCCCAGAGCCTCGCATTGTTCCATTCCGGGGAGATTACTTGGTGCTGAAGCCAGAGAAGTGCTATTTGGTAAAAGGAAATATTTATCCGGTACGTCAGTTTACGGAGAGCTTGAGAAAGCCCCTGGTGCTTCTGGATGCGTTGAGTACTGGTGTTATTTATTTAATATTTATTTAATACAATATTTAATATTTACTAAGCTGTACACATGGTGTGAGAGGCCTTCTAGTTTCAGGGCAGATCCACTCTGCAAACTTTAGCCTATTTGAACTATTTTGGCTTTCCTCTAATGAACCTTGGGATTGTCCTCTTCTGAGAATCCTTCTCAACCACCCGGAAGATGAGTCCTGTGGCTTTGGTGGTCAAAGACACGTACAATGCCGGTGGGAAAGTTATATAGATATTGAAATTACCTAATCTTGAACCAGTCTGCTTTAGAGAGGGTATATTTGGGAAATGTCGGCTGCTCTAAGCAATTTCCCAGAATATTCCAAGTTACTGCTGCCAATTTCCCTTTCCTCCATTCTGACTTAAAAGCATCTCTCTCCACACACCCCCAGGATGCTGATTTTTATATATCCGTACATTTAGCTAAGTAAGAGTTTTTATCTCGATAGACAAAATCCTCGGAGATGTATGTATGTATTTATTTATTTATTTATTTATTTATTGTCAGGGAACTGTCATCTGAGACAAAGGAGGTGAAAGGGCTCATGGAGGGTGAGAGAGACCACTCAGCGGAGGAGGGGACCAGCAGGGGGAGAAGTGGAGTTCCAAGGGAAAGTGAGTCAGAGGGAGGGCTCAGAGACACTTCAAGCGAGAACAGTGGGGAGGTTTCAGGACCTCCCGTAGGGACACCCACTCCTCGGCGGAAACTGTCACGCCGAGAGTCCAGAAGACGCGTTTCCGTTAAGGAGCTTTTATGCTGGAAGAAGTTCCGTAAACGCCCACTGTCCGATTCAACGAGCGATTGATGGAGCCATGCTTAAGGAGCTCCATCACAGACAGAGGTTTGGGGACTTAGCCAAACTCTGAGGGATCAGGATTTTACGCACAAGCAGCTCACCATCCCATCACAGCAATCGGACAGTCCCTGAAAGCAGCTTGTGCAGAGAGGCATCATGAGCAACCCAGCCGGAGCCGGAGGAGCAGCAGGAGCTGGAGAAAGTCCAAGTCTGGAAGAAAGGTACAGAGTGTTGGAACTCCAGCTAGCAATGCAAACGGCGAGGCTAGAAGAAAGGAGGGCGCAGGATGCAGAAAAGGCAAAAGGCGCTACACTAGCAAGAAAGATGCCAGGAATGGTGCAGAAGTTTGGGGGGGACCCCAGGAACTACCAAGCCTTTAGGACAGAGATGCAGTATGCTCTCGAACTGCAGTTTAACGACTTTCCCGATGAGGCATTGCGAGTGGCGTTTGTGATTGGCCATCTCGAAGGGGGGGCGAGAGACTGGGTGAGGCCCCTGATGGCAGGGAATAGTGACATGCTGAAGGACGCGAGGAAGTTTTTTCGCGCCATGGATTTGATGTTTTCCAGCGAGATTGAACAGGGACTGGTGCGCAGGCAATTGATGGCTTGCAAACAGGGGAGCCGACCGGTTCGTGAGTACTGGACTGAGTTTACAATGTTGATACATAAATTGGGGTGGGACTTATCGGCGGAACCCATTCAAATGCTCTTTGAAGAGGGGCTTTCTTCGGCGGTGAAAGACGAACTTTCCCGGGCGCCCAGGGCGGAGTCTATGGACCAGCTGACCAAATCAGCGCTGACCATTGGAGCGCGCCAGGAGGCAAGAGCCTTGGAGAAGCGGGAGGGGAAAGGAGAGCGTTGGAGGGATTTCCGCATTCCAGAGATTCCAGAACCAAGTTTCCCGCCCGGAGAGCCGATGGAAGTTGGAACAGCGCGTGCGCGCGCAGTTTCAAATCCCAGTGAAGGGAGGAAGAAGGAGGGAAAGAGCGCCAAGAAATGTTATCTCTGCCAGCAGCCAGGTCACTTTGCCAGAGTCTGCCCGCAAAGAAAGGAATGGCAAGGGATGGCGGGAGCTGTTGGGGGGAAGGAGGAGGAAGTCCAGGAGCCAGTAAAAGCCAACGCCTGTCTGCCACTGTCAGGGCACTGCAGACAGGCCAAGGAGCAGTAAAAGTGCCCACTCCGGAACCTCCAAGACCAGCCCTAGTAATAGAGGTGTTGCTAGAGCTGGCAAACGGATACCCACTAAAGACCAAAGCGCTGTTGGACTCAGGCAGCTCCTGTAATTTTATGAGCAAGGAGTTTGCAGCTGAACACCAGATACAGACACTCCCTTTAAGCAACCCCCTGCAGGTCACCACGATCGATGGGAGGGAGCTGTTGGGGGGAGAAGTTAGCCTACAGACCGTCCCAATGGTTATGAGGGTGGCAAGGCACACCGAAAGGATAGCGTTCAATGTAGCCACCCTGGGAGGGGCTACATTGGGGGCTACATTTGGGAATGAGCTGGCTAGCGTTGCATGACCCGCTAGTGGGCTGGCATCAGAGAGTGGTCTCCTTTGGGTCAGCACATTGCCTGGAACACTGCAAAGAGGGAAAGGTGCCAGAAGGGGCAAAAGCCTCCCTAGCAGGGACGGAAGTGGCGGACAAAGGGAAGGTGCCCAAACAATACGCTGACCTGAGCAAGGTCTTCAGCGAAAGGGAAGCAGATAAACTACCACCGCATAGAGACTTTGACTGCCAAATTAACCTGGTCCCTGGGGCCCAGCTCCCCGTGGGCAAGCTGTACGCCATGTCAGACAGGGAAATGCAGGAGTTGAGGGAGTTTATTGACAAAAACCTGAAGAGAGGTTTCATCAGAGAGTCCAGAGCGGTGGGGGGCAGCCCAGTGTTTTTTGTGGACAAAAAAAACACGGATAAACCGAGATTGGTCGTGGACTACCGGCGGCTGAATGCCGTGTCAGAACCAGTGACTTTCCCCATGCCCAGGATTGATGACATTTTGACCAGGGTGAGGAAGGGAAAGATATTCACGAAACTGGACCTGAGAGGAGCGTACAACCTGATACGAATAAAGAAGGGGGATGAATGGAAGACAACGATGTTCACCCCCCTAGGGGCTTTCGAATATCTTGTCATGCCCTTTGGATTACAAGCAGGCTCCGCCTGTTTTCAATCGCTCATGAACCATGTACTGGGACCTTTGCTCTACAAGAATTGCGTGGCATTCCTCGATGACGTGCTGATATATTCAGAGAATGAGGAGCAGCATGTAAAGGATGTCAGGGAAGTGCTGAGCCAGCTGCAAGCAAACCAGTTGTGGGTGAAATTGGAGAAGTGTCAGTTCCACACCAAGGAGGTGGAATTCCTGGGGTACCGCCTATCAGACAAGGGATTAGCCATGGATCCAGGCAAGGTCCAGGCGGTGCTGGAATGGAAGACACCGAAAACGAAAAAAGATGTGCAAAGGTTCTTAGGGTTTGGGAACTTTTACCGTAAATTCATCAAGAACTTTGCCCACTTAACGGCTCCCATCACGGACTGTCTAAGCAGCAAGAAGAAATTCGTTTGGACGGCGGAGGCGGAGCACGCTTTTGAGGAATTGAAAAAGGCATTCGCTTCGGAAGAACAGCTCCTGCATGTGGATTTACAAAAACCCATGAGAGTGGAAACTGATGCCTCAGACCGGGCGGTGGGGGCGGTGCTGCTTCAGCCAGGGAGCAATGAGTCGGAATGGAGACCGTGTGCCTTCTTTTCGCGTAAGCTGAACAAATCCGAGAGGAACTACACGGTATATGACCGAGAACTACTCGCCATTCACGAAGCGTTCCGGAGATGGAGACACTTACTAATTGGCGCACAGCATAAGGTGCAAGTGTGTACGGACCACAAGAATTTGGAGTATTGGAGAACGGCACGAGTGCTCAACCAACGCCAAGTGAGATGGGCCCAGGAGTTCTCCAAATTCCATTTTGAAATCTGCTATGTGCCAGGTCCAGAAAACATCAGAGCGGACGCTCTCTCTCGCAAACCTGAATATTTGGAGGGGGAGGGAGCGCCAGAAGAGAGACATATTATCCCAGAGGACCACTGGGTGTGTGGTGCGGCCTGGGTGGGGCAAAGAGAACTGGTAGAGGGAACGGTAAATGATGAGTACGCCCAGGATAAGCTCAGAGGTTTAAGGAGAGAGGGAGAAGACCCCGGAGGTTTTGAAGAAAGAAACGGGGCATTGTATTACAAAGGGGCGCTATATATACCCGAAGGGGAATTGAGGGGGAGAGTACTCAAACAGCTGCACGACAATCCCACAGCGGGGCATTTTGGGCAACACAAGACCATGTGGTTGGTGACCAGGGAGTTTTGGTGGCCCAAGGTGAGGGAGGATGTACGGGAGTATGTGAGAAGGTGTGACCAATGCCAGAGAGCCAAAGGAGAAAGGCGGGCACCAGCGGGGTTATTAGAACCGTTACCCACACCAGAACGACCGTGGGAGGCGGTGTCGATAGATTTTATGACTGATCTGCCCAAATCCCAGGGGAAAACCGCCATACTAGTCGTAGTAGACCAGTTAACTAAGATGGGTCACTTTGTAGCTTGCTCACATGCAGTCACGGCGGAAGAGACAGCGAAATTGTTTGTAGAACATATTTTTAGGCTGCATGGCGCCCCCTTGAGGCTAGTTTCCGACAGAGGGAAACAGTTCACGTCCAGATTCTGGAGGAAGCTTATGAGCTTGTTGCACGTAGAGGTCAACTTTTCGACTGCCAGGCACCCTGAGACCAATGGGCAGGCGGAGAGGGCAAACGGTATCCTTCAACAATACCTGAGGTGTTATGTCAATGACAGAGAAAACGATTGGGTCGAAAAGTTGGCACTAGCGGAATTTGCTTACAATAATGCAGAGAATGTGTCCACCGGGATGAGCCCCTTTTTGGCTAATTATGGGTGCCACCCCAGGGCGTTTCCAGGGGAAGGAGGAGAGAGATGGAGTGTTCCGGCCGCTGAACTTTTTGTAGAGGAAATGGAAGCGATCCATCGTCAACTCCAACACAACTTAGAAAGGGCCAAAGAAGAATATAAGAGGCAGGCAGACAAGAGCAGAAGGGAAGGTGAAACAATTAGGGTGGGGAGTCGGGTCTGGCTATCTACCCAAGGATTGCCGTTCAAGGGGGGTTGCAAGAAATTGAGACCCAAAAGATTGGGACCATTTGAGGTCATCCAACAGGTCAACCCAGTGGCTTTCAGACTCCGGTTACCGAACCACATGAAACTGCACCCAGTATTCCACAGGTCATTACTGTCACCATACAGGGGGGAAGGTGAAGGGGTATCCACACGGGGGCCAGCCATAGAAGAAAGGGAAAGCCGCAACTATGTGGCGGAAATCATCGACTCCAGGTGGAAGGGTAATCAGGTGGAGTATTTGGTCGAGTGGGAAGGGGAACCGGAGTCGGAAAACACCTGGGTGAAGGCAGAGGAGGTCCATGACGAGGTCTTGATCGAAACGTTCCACCAAAGGTTCCCCAGGAAACCTCAGCCAGTAGCGAGGTTCCGGAGGGAGTACTTTGGCACCACCGACGATGAGGAGGAACTGGAGGGATTCAGGGAATCGGAGGTGGAAGGAGGTACAGACTCCGAGGAGGAGGAGTACTTGGAAACCGGAAACAGCAAAAGGTGGAGGGAAGTGTTCGAAACTTCGGAAGATGAGGGAGGTTCCTTCAGGGGTTTTGCTCCCTCGCCTCCCGCAGAGGAGGGGAGGGAAGGGGGTGAAGGGGGCCCTGGAGGGGAGGTGGATGTCAGGGAACTGTCATCTGAGACGAAGGAGGTGAAAGGGCTCATGGAGGGTGAGAGAGACCACTCAGCGGAGGAGGGGACCAGCAGGGGGAGAAGTGGAGTTCCAAGGGAAAGTGAGTCAGAGGGAGGGCTCAGAGACACTTCAAGCGAGAACAGTGGGGAGGTTTCAGGACCTCCCGTAGGGACACCCACTCCTCGGCGGAAACTGTCACGCCGAGAGTCCAGAAGACGCGTTTCCGTTAAGGAGCTTTTATGCTGGAAGAAGTTCCGTAAACGCCCACTGTCCGATTCAACGAGCGATTGATGGAGCCATGCTTAAGGAGCTCCATCACAGACAGAGGTTTGGGGACTTAGCCAAACTCTGAGGGATCAGGATTTTACGCACAAGCAGCTCACCATCCCATCACATTTATATATAAATTTTTATTAATTTTCCAACACATATTAAAAAACAATACAAGACAATACATAAACAAAGAAACATATAAACACGTATAATTTCTTAACCTCTTTTTCTTAAACCTTGTTTCAACGACTTCCCCATACCTCCCTTTTCTGCATCCCTGTTTTAAATTTTCCCAGCAACCCCTAATTTCAATACTTGTAATACAATTTCTGATCTTTTTCCTCTTATCCAATTACTTATCACTGCAATTCTGTTTTACATTACCCATGACATTTTAGCACTCATTAATTTTACAACAGTTCTTAAGATAAACTTTAAATTTCTTCCAATCTTCTTCCACCGTCTCTTTCCCTTGGTCACGGATTCTGCCAGTCATCTCAGCCAGTCCCATATAGTCTATCACCTTTGTCTGCCATTCTTCCAGCGTGGGTAGCTCTTGTGTCTTCCAATACTTTGCTAAAAGAACTCTTGCTGCTGTTGTCGCATACATAAAAAACGTCCTATCTTTCCTTGACACCAATTGGCCTACCATGCCCAGGAGAAAGGCCTCTGGTTTCTTCACGAAAGTGCATTTAAGCACCTTTTTCATTTCATTATAAATAATTTCCCAGAAGACCTTGATCCTTGGGCACGTCCACCAAAGGTGGTAGAAAGTACCTTCCGTTTCCTTACATTTCCAACATTTATTATTGGGCGTATGATAGATTTTTGCAAGCTTGACTGGGGTCATGTACCACCTATAAATCATTTTCATAATGTTCTCTCTTAAGGCATTACATGCCGTAAACTTTATACCGGTAGTCCATAACTGTTCCCAGTCAGCAAACATAATGTCATGCCCAATGTCTTGTGCCCATTTAATCATAGCTGATTTAACCATCTCATCCTGTGTATTCCATTTCAACAGCAAGTTATACATTCTTGACAGATTCTTAGTATTGGGTTCCAAAAGCTCTGTTTCTAATTTTGACCTCTCCACCTGGAAGCCAATTTTCCTGTCCTGTTTGAAGACTTCATTTATCTGGTAGTAATGAAGCTGGCCTCGGAGATGTATTTAGGTCCACACATGCACTAATCTTGGGAGGGCAGAAAAGAAGAAGTGTGTGACTACAAATGTTGTGGCTCATATTTATCATGTGATGTGCCTAGCCTAAAGAACTCCACAAAGATTGGCACTGAGACACATGGGGGGAGGGAGCTCTACCTGATGAACTATAATTGCCAGATCCCCATCTTTCATTTAAAAAGAGGGTGTGTGAGAGAGACAAGCCTGCTCCCTTCTTTTCAATGTTTTCTTTGGTTTGCGCCATTCAGAGAGATGCTCCTTGGGCCATTCTTGTGTGATGCGGAGTGTGGTTCTTTCAAATGCGTTTTGACTCCCGAGTGTGTTTCTCATGCTTTAGGTGCCTGATCCCCGTTTCCCCTTCCTGGGTATCCATTTCACCCCGAGGATGGATGGCAGTGTTTGGCTCGGGCCTAACGCCGTGCTTGCCTTCAAGCGAGAGGGCTACAGATTTTATGACTTCAGTTTCCAAGACTTTGTAGACGCGGCGGCTTACAGGTAGTGTCCTCTTTCCATTCATCTGCAGGTGTAGAGCGAGAATCTCATTACCTCTGCCCTGCTCCACTTTCTGCAGTCTGTAGTATGAACTATAGTAATCCCAGGAAGCATCACGCTGCTTACTATGGGCGATGGACACCTGCTTCTTGCATAGGTTGTTCTCCAGGGTGTTATGGGTTGAGCATGTGCATTTCTGATGCTGCAGGGAACACCAGGGGGTGGGTACAGTTTCTGTAATATATTTTTTTCCCTGTATTCTTGCTCTTTCCTCTTAAGTCAGCCAGCCCCCGAGCCCTTGACTTTGGCTGCATCTCGGAGCTAAGGACCAAAATCTTGTCACTTTTTAAAAAAGCATTAAGCATGCCTGTAACATACAGTGTTAGTGAGGGACTACCATAGCTGTTATAAAAATGAGAGTTTGGTAGCGCCTTCAAAGTTGAACAGGTTTTTTAATGTTAACTGATGTGGTTAAACTATTTTTTTAACTTAAAAAAAAAAACCCTTAGACTGAGTTTTAGCACACATGAAAAACTTAAAACAAATCATTATTTCCTGATGAATAGCCTTTGGACTATAATGTAACTTAAATAGAAAATTTAAAAATCTTTAGAAAGCTTTTTCCTCCAAAAGCATTTTATTTTAAAAATCCGATTTAAATCAAAAAAATCTGATTTGAATTTTTAAAAATCCGATATTTTTTTTTTAAAAAAAAATCATTGATTTTTATCCACCCTGCTTTGTGAATGGTAACTGCAAATAGTTTACACTTCATCATGAGGGACTTTTTTTGCATTTCTTTCATTTTTGACTGCTCTGCTTACATTTTTCCTTTACACTTGTGTGTGTGTGTGTTTGCATGCATGTGTATGTACATATCTACCTATCTATCTATCTATCTATGAATGGAAGCTACTTGCAATAAATGTTGCTTTCTCTCCCCAGTGGCCTATGGAAGCTGGTGTTGAGGAACTTCTCTTATGGAATGGGAGAAATGTACAGAGCGTGTTTCCTTAGTGCTCAGGTGAAGCAGCTGCAGAAATTTATACCAGAAGTTACCATCGATGATATACTCAGGTAATCCTTTTGGGGATTTAGACATCACGGAAGAGAAGAGCCCGGCTGCAAGTCCTGCACCTGGTTCTCACAGTGGCCAAACAGATCCCACTTCTGGGAAGCCTGAAAGCAATGGCAGGGCTCTCCTGACCTGCGATTCCCAGCAGCTGGCATTCAGATGCATACCACCTCCGACAGTGATGTTGGATAAAGGATGGTATATAAATCTAGTATATAGAGCCAGTGAGAGCCAGTGTGGTGTAGTGGTTAAGAGCGGTGGACTTGTAATCTGGTGAACCGGGTTTGCTTCCTCGCTCCTCCACATGCAGCTGCTGGGTGACCTTGGGCCAGTCACACTTCTCTGAAGTCTCTCAGCCCCACTCACCTCACAGAGTGTTTGGTGTGGGGGAGGAAGGGAAAGGAGAATGTGAGCCGCTTTGAGACTCCTTCGGGTAGTGATAAAGCGGGATATCAAATCCAAATCCAAACTCTAATAAATTTTAAAAAGCGCCTGAGATACGCAGTTTCCACTTAAAACAGCATATGAGCATCAGTAGGGTCTAATAGCAATTTAAGCATTTTGTTCCTAGACAAGCAGGCCGGGTCCCAAGTCTCCTGTTGCATTAGCTGTGATAATCAGAGATACAATTCAAGGTCCACTTTGCCCTGTTTGAATGCCCAGCTTCTCCTTTCTTTTTGCAGAGGCCCAGCTGGTGTCAGAGCTCAGGCCTTGGACAATGACGGAAACTTGATCGACGACTTTGTGTTTGACGGAGGCACTGGAGACATCGGCAGCCGAATCCTCCATGTCAGAAATGCCCCTTCACCTGCTGCTACCTCCTCCCTTGCCATTGCGAAAATGATCGCTAACGAGGTGGAGCGGAGATTTGAGCTCTGATGGAATCCTGGAGGCCCGTTGGATCTCTTTTGTGTTCAGACACTGTGCTTGGAAGGGTGGCAGTCAAGGAAAAGACAGGGAGGTGGCCTGTTGGGGAGAAGCAATCAGAAAGAGAGGCTGCCAACTGGATTATCGCCTTGCAGAAGCCTCAAGCTTTGCAATATTCCGATGAACCTCAGAAGTCATGCCACGCAAGGTCAAACACAGTGAACACTAGTCAGGTCCATTAGACGCCATATTAATTTGGCAGAAGAGATTAATTTGGCCCTGTGGTGTACTCAGGAATGCAGTTAGAGCAGCAGACATCACCACTCTTTCTCCTTATAATTTCGCTTTTGAACTAACTGGGTATGCAGGCGCTGTGGATGTTTTAATTTCCCTCCATCCCAAAATCACCTGAAAAAGGCACAGAAGGAACACAGCCTGCTCTCCACAAAAAGGGGGTTGTCTGCCCAAAACACGGTAAACCCACAACTCTGTCTTTCTCCCTGCCCTTGCCAGGCCACACTGTGGGTTGTGGCAATTGCAATAACAGGCGGGTGGTACCATTGCCAGTGTGCCCTGAGCCCCAGGGAAGGATACCTGTTTATCAGAGTACTGAATGTGATTCCCACCTTCCAACTTGCAGAACATAGGAAGTGCTCGTGGGGGGTTGGACTAGATGCCCCTCGGGATCCCTTCCAACCTTACAATTCTACCATTCTAAGCCCCACTGAGTAGCTGAGAGGTGTGCTGGAGGACAGTAATAGATAGTCCTCTAAATATTGGATGCACGGAGTGGTTTGGTCACAGCAAGTGGTGCTTTTTCTTTGGAGGGTTTTTCTGGTTCAGTCTTCATTGAAAATGGGCAAGCAAATCGGTGTGTCATTTTCTGATTAGATCTACATATGCACACAATCTTCATTTACTGAATAGTCCAGATATGCAAAGATCAGGAAAAATAAGTTTTATCTAATTAAATGCAAGCTTTTTTTATAAAACAAGAGATAATGGGGCTATACGATTAGAAGCAAAAACAGCCATGATATGGATCTCCATTTTTAGAATGTGAATTCATGCAAAACTTGTGCATTACAATGATCAATAAACTTACACAAAAGCTGTTGCATAAACGCAAATGCATTGTCTTCATTGAGTTATGGTGTACAGTGGTACCTCGAGTTACATACGCTTCAGGTTACATACGCTTCAGGTTACAGACTCGGCTAACACAGAAATAGTGCTTCAGGTTAAGAACTTTGCTTCAGGATGAGAACAGAAATCGTGCTCCGGCGGCGCAGCAGCAGCAGGAGTCCCCATTAGCTAAAGTGGTGCTTCAGGTTAAGAACAGTTTCAGGTTAAGTATAGACCTCCGGAACAAATTAAGTACTTAACCCAAGGTACCACTGTACATTACGTTTTGTTTCTATTCCAAATAGACTGTGAATCACTGCAGTTCTTGGTATTACAGTCGTCTGCATCCCAATATTTTTTGGACCTAGCCATCCACTTAGGTGAGGAACATGAAAGCCTGACTTCTTGACACCCCTTTTCTGTCTGCAGAACCCCTTCCAACCTTCCTACTGAACCTCTGCCTTGTGAAGCAGGAAAACTTGCTTGTTGCACTTAAACCACATTTAGACACCAATGAAAGCTGAAAGGGAGAGAAGCAAACCTGTTATACCCTGGATGGGGAAAGAGGCTGCAAATAAATTTCCCCCCGTAAATGTTTGTTGCCAGCACCTTTCAAGGGAGCAGAGGCAGGAGTTACGTGTTACCATTGCTTAATACCACTAGGAGAACCTAGTATTCTGGATCTGTTACTGTAAGGGCAACATCGGCTATATATAACACCAAATCAGTCTGAAAATCAGTGTACTGTATATATTGTATATTGTTAAAACAGAATTATATGAAAATGATATACTAATGGTCTTCTTCGGCGATCATTCGTAGCCAAGTAAGATTGTCTTCCATAAACACAATTTTAACAATGAGTCCGTAAGTGACTGTGGAGGCCAATTCTGGATCCACACATCCTTCTACAGTGGGAACATTGGTGTCCGGCAGGAGTTGATCATGGTGAGGGTTTGCCAAGTGTGCCTTCTTCTTAGCATGTTTCTCCCTTGCGTCCTGAATTCGAGTGTCTTCAAAGTCCATGACACCTTTTGTAAAGGCTGTTCTCCAACTGGAGCACTCGCAAGCCAGTGTTTCCCAGTTGTCAGTGTTTATACTACATTTTTTAAGATTTGCCTTGAGACAGTCTTTAAACCTCTTTTGTTGACTACTAGCATTATACTTTCCATTTTTAAGTTTGGAATAGAGTAGTTGCTTTGGAAGACGATCATCAGGCATCTGCGCAACATCACCAGTCCAACATAGTTGATGTTGGAGAATCATTGCTTCAACAATGGTGATCTTTGCTTCTTCCAGTACACTGGTATTAGTTCGCCTGTCTTCCCAAGTGTTGTGTAAAATTTTTCGGAGACACCGTTGAGGGAATCTTTCAAGGAATTGGAGACGGTGTTTATAAGTGGTCCATGTTTCACAAGCATACAGTAAGGTTGGTAGTACAATAGCTTTGTAATCAAGCATTTTGGTTTCCCTGCGAATGACCCGGTCCTCAAACACTGCACTTCAGTTGGGAGAAAGCTGCACTCGCAGAGCTCAGGCGATGCTGGATTTCGGCATCCATGTTGGCCCTTGTGGAAAGATAACTGCCTAGGTAGGAGAAGTGATCAACATTTTCCAACGTTACACCATTGAGTTGGATTTGTGGTGCTGTAGAGGGGTTATTTTGTACTTTGGTTTTTTGGATGTTGAGTGATAGACCAAGCTTTTCGTAACCTTCAGCAAAGATATTTAGGGTGGTTTGGAGGTCATCCTCTGAGTGTGCGCACACTACGTTGTCATCAGCATACTGAAGCTCTATGACGGAAGTTACGGTAACCTTACTCTTTGCTTTCAGCCTGCACAGATTGAAGAGCTTTCCATCTGTTCGATATATGATTTCTACTCCGGTGGGGAGTTTCCCTTCAATAAAGTATAGGATCATGGCAATGAGTATATTACACTGGCAAAAATGGCCAAAATGTATAGAACAAGCTCCAATAAATGTTGGAAATGTAAAGAAAAGGAAGGAACGTTCTATCACGTGGTGGAACTGTAAAATAATTAAAAACTATTGGGATATGATTTATAATGAAATTAAAAAAATGTTTAAGAGAACCTTTGTTGAAAGACCAGAAGCTTTCTTATTAGGCATTTTAGGTCAAGATTTGCCAAAAGACAAGAAGAAAGTATTTATGTATGCTACAACAGCAGCTAGAATTTTCCTAGCTCAGGTGGAAAAGCAATGAAATGCCAACAAAAGAACAATGGCAAGAAAAATTGATGGAATATGCTGAAATGGCGAAGTTTACTGAAAGACTTAAAGATAAGGACAATAGAGACTTTTTAAAAGACTGGGAACCTTTTATGATGTACCTACAGAAGCAATGTAAGGAAATGGACTCACTTGCAGGTTTGATTAAACACTTAAAATCAACAAACAGAACATAATAATGATATATAACTTTACTATATTAGGGAATAAGATAATAAGCAGGAGAAGTGAATTCGTTATAAACCAGAAAGGATAGTTGGGGGAAGTCGTGGGGTGGGGGTGTAATTGGGAATTTATTTTGTGATTATCTCACCAACAGTGATTATGTTAAAATCAATGTACTGCAGTGTTGGAAGGTAACCTGAAGGTCATTTTAGTCCAACCCCTTGCAATGCAGTAATCTCAACTAAAGCATCCATGAGGAGATATGATATCCATCTTGGAATATCTTAAGGGCTGTCACATGGAAGAGGGAGCAAACTTGTTTTCTCCTGCTCTAAAGGGTAGGACTTGAGCCAATGACTTCAAGTTACAAGAAAGGAGATTCCAACTAAACAAAAAACTTTTTGAGAGTAAGTGCGGTTTGGACAGTGGAACAGTCTCCCTTGGGAGGTTGTGGACACTCCTTCCTTGGAGGTATTTAAGTAGAGATTGGATGGCTATCTGTCCCTCTGCTTAAAAGCCTCCAAGGAAGGCGAGTCCACCACCACCTGAGGGACAACGTTCCACTGTCAAACAGCTCTTGCCGTCAGAAATTTCTTCCTGATTAGTGGGAATCCTCTTTCATATAACTTGAAGCTACTGGTTCAGGTCCTACTCTCTGGAGCAAGAGAAAACAGACTTGCTCAGTCTTCCATGACAGCCATTCAGATATTTGAACATAGCTGTCGTATCTCCTCTCAGTCTTCTCCAGGCTAAACATCCTCAACTCCTTCAACCATTCTTCATAAGGCTTGGCTTCCAGACCCCTGATCATCTTGATTGCCCCCCTATGCCCATGTTTCAGCTTGTCAATATCATCCTTAAATTGTGGTGCTCAGAAGTGGACTCCAGGCGTGGTCTGGCCAAGGAAGAATAGAGTGGTACTCTTCATTCCCTATATTTCTGTTGATGCAGCCTAGACTAGCATCAGCTTTTTTTTTTTTTTTTTGCAGCTGCATCACAGTTTTTGGGTTGTTGCCTTTTCATTAAATATTTTATTGGGATGCTTAAGCACCAGTTTTTCCTGACCCCATCTTCAGGTGAGACCGGGAATGAGTCTCTAGGCCCATGCTGCACTTTTTTCTTTCACTCCCCACAGACACAAATGGAAACACGTACAAGCAGGAAATCCCACCTCTATTTTTGAACGTGGGATCTCTATGAATGTTTGAAACTGAAAAGCTGCCCGCTTACTTGGGAGTAAGATCCACTGACTCTAGTGGAACTAACAGCATAATCCTAACCATATATATTTGGAAGGAAGACTATAATGAATCCATCAGGACTTAGGAGTTGGGAACGCTGCCTTCGTTCCTAGGGGCATACTCCATGTGCTCTATGTATGAGAAAGAGATGTACCAAATGGTCAGGTCAGGTCTACACATATTTATTTGGAATTGGAACCTATAAAAATAATTTGCTACACATCATAAAATAAATTAGGCTTATCTAGAAATCGATACAATCATTTTTAAATATGTGCCAATTTCTCATCCATGGTGTTTGCTTTAATGCCAGGGCAAAGAACATTTTAGGAACCAAACTGTAGTTAAACGGTGGAAGTGGGAGAGGGTCCTACCATTTTTTAGCCAGAAGAGTTTATGGGGAATAAACGAGGGGCCATAGCACTTCTCACAGGCATGGGGGGGGGACCCCTAAAAGGCTCTGGTTGCAGGTACTTGGGAAGAACAGGATCTGAGAGCCTGGGGAGCTGCTGCCAGTTACAGTCCTGGGCTAACAGACCTGACTCAGTATAAGACAGTTTCATATAAAGATATGCAGATTACACCCAACCTCCCATATCAGTTTTTAGGTTCAGGATGACCTACTTTAAGACAAAGATCCTGACACCTCTGCACTTATGCAATGGATTTTTTTGCTTCACAGAGAGCAATAAAGAGTTGGATGAGGCCACTGGGGTGCAGTGGCTGGAGTGGGGGGGTATAGTGACCTCAAAATGGAACTTACTTCTGAATAGACACATATAAAATCGCATCATTAATATGGAGAGAGTCAGAACTTACAGGGTTAAGAAGTTCTGTATGACGTCTCACATTCAGAGGCGTGTTTAGAACACGGAAGTGGGAGTGTTCTGTGTCTCTGAGAGAGAGAGAGAGAGAGACACACAGTGTGAGCTGAGTCCGCTCACGGAGAGGATCGAAATGAGTGCTCTGTCGCCGGGAGATTTATGATCTGTTGATTTGTACGAGATTAAAGCTCTTTGTAAGATAAAGAAAGACACCGAGCGTCTGACTGATTTACTGCACAAAGGCATTCATCGCATTGCTTCTACCGCTGTGTACTTCACTCTGCTAACTGCAGCTTGGGGCCCGGAGGGAGCAGAGACACGCACGGAAGCGTGTGGGCTCCAGGGGCAAGCGAAGCTGCCAGTCAATTTCATCAAAGGTTATGGAAGGTCAGCTGACGCTGTGAAGCAAGCCAAGTCCGTGCCGGTGTGTGCTGAGAAGCCGAGACGCTGGAGACGCTGAAGCCAGCTGGGAGGAGCTGTGCTGTACCGGGTGCATGAGAAGCTACTACTGTTCGTAAGTAAGCTGGGCCCCGGGGGAGAAGATGGCAGACAGCCATGAATCGTGTGCAGTCCCTTTTTGAAGAGGTGGACGGGAAGGAGCCCTGGGTCACGTGGCAGGCACTGAAGATAGTGGGAGCCAGACCAAAGGGGGCTAGACGACGCCCAAAGAGCCCAGTGGGGGCTGAAGCAGTGTTTGGAAGCCGATGCAATGCTTCAACACGCCAGAGCGATGGGCAGCTGTGTGCTGGAAAGCGGCTGAGAGCTGGGAAGAGGAAGGCAGGAGCAGTCCGTTCCTCTGGAAGCTATGCGCCCAGGAGTGGTGGGGCAGGCCAGTTCAAGGGTCTTGAAAGTGCCCCGGCTGTTTGGCAGGAGCTGGAGAAGGTTTGCAGAGAAACCACTGAGCTGGAAGCCAAAAGCCGCATCCCCAAGTGCAGAAAAGCCTCAAGGAGTGCTGCTGGCAAGAGTGGGGGGGGCACAGAAGTCCAAAGGCAAGTTTGTAAAGTTTTCCACTCGTCGCTGTTTTGTTTGCGGTTCCCCTGAGCATCTGCGCAGCTGCTGTCCACAGAGAGCGATGGAGACAGGGCAGGAAAGTCCCAAGGACATTTCCCATGGGAACCAGCCAGGTTTCCATGGCAGCCAGCCCGGCAGGAGAGGCCAGCGTGGGAAGACGCAGAGACGGCCGGAGGGGGAAGGAGGTGCTTATCAGCTGTCTGCTTCAATGGCTGTTTTGAAAGACACCTGCAAAGGCCCCAAAGAGGGGGGCAGAAGGAACTCTGTTGCTAAGGCAACGAAGGACAGAGTGCTACGTTGGGTAGTTGACTCTGCTGCTAACAGACATCTCGTGCCTGAGACACCTGGTGTCCAGATAAAGAACTGCAGAGCTGTTTCAGCTGGGAAATCAGTGTGTTTTGCTGATGGGTCACAGAGGCTTGTAACAAAAGCTGGGAATGTTTTTGTTTCTCTTTTGCAGGCGCAGCTGGAAGTCTACGTGGCGGCCGGGAATGAATCATTGTCTTTTATCTGTACCGTGTCTTTTACAGGAGGGGTATATGGTTTGTTTTGAGAACAATGTCTGTACAATTTCCAGAGGGGGGAAGCAACTGGTACGTGTTGAGAAAAGTCAGAACAACCTCTTTGTTCTAGAAACACCTCTGGAGGAGGTGGGAGTGGGGAATGCTGGGAAAGCTAACATTCACACTCATGTTTCATGTGCATGCGTGTGGCACAAGAGGATTGCACATGGGTCTTGTGAAAACATTCAGATGTTATCAGAATGCACCAAAGGGTGCAAGGTAAGAGAATGTGGTGAAACCCTAAATTGCAGGGCTTGCAGGAAAGCCAAGAACAAGGGATACAGTTATCCCAGGGTGGAGAGAGTAACCACAAAGCCTTTTGAGCTTGTGCATGCAGACCTGTTTGGGCCTATGCCTCAGCCAAGTCTGGGCAAAGCCAGGTTTCTGCTGACATTGTTAGATGATTTCACTCAGAACTCCTGGGCTTTCTCGCTGAGAACGCAGGAGGAAGCAACACAACTGATCAGGGATTGGGTTGCAGAGGTGGAACAGAGGTTCTCCACAAAGGTGCAGGGATTCAAGTGTGACCGTGGTTCAGAGGTCACTGGGTCTGCTCTAAAGAGTTTCTTTCGCCAGAGGGGGATACGTCACAAGGTGACTTCGCCTCAGGAGAGTGGCGTGGCAGAGCTGAGGAGTAAAGCTCTGGTTCAAGTATCAGAGGTCCTACTGTGTGACTCTGGGTTGCCTCACAGTTTCTGGGGGGAGGCAGTAAAAACGGCCAATTTCACGATGAACAGGTGCTACAATTCAGTGGTAGGTGACACCCCGTATTTCTTGCTCAACGGACAGAAGCCGCAGGTGCATTTCTTCCGTTCGTTTGGTTGCAGAGCCTTAGTGCCTGTACCAAAGTGTTTGCAGCAAGAGGGTGGTCCAAGGTACCAGGAAATGATCTTCTGTGGGTATGAGCCTACGACGAAGGGGTGGAGATTTGCATACCCAGAAGGTGATCAGACCAAGCTTCTGATCAGTAAACATGCTGAGTTCAATGAGCAGCAGGGAAGTAGGGCAAGGCGCAAAGTGAGCCATGACATTGTCTCAGATTGTCTGTCTGAATCTGAATCTGAGGAGGAGGGAGAGCCAGGTAATGGTGACCTGATCGATGATCAGGATCAGCACCAGGGGGAGGCGTCTCCACAGGTTGTGAAAGGAGTGTGCAAGAGTGAGCCCTCATCTCCTGTTAGAGTAAAGGAGAAAGCTCACAGACGGGTCAAGTCAGAGGGGGAGTCGTCTGATGAGAAAGACGCACTTGTTGGCCCCAGTGGGTCAGAAGAAGCACCCCAGTTTGTGCCCAGGCGGTCTTCTCGGGCAACAAAGGGAATTCCACCTGAGAGGTTTCAAGTCACAAATGCGTGGATTGGTCTCACACAGTGCGAACCTGAGATTTGTGAGGAGACTCAACAGGCAGGTGGGAAGGTGTGGAACACACAGAGGTCTGTAAAGGTGTGTTCACAAGTCCTCTCAGAATGTGATACGAGAGGGGGTATGGAGAGAGTCAGAACTTACACGGTTAAGAAGTTCTGTATGACGTCTCACATTCAGAGGCGTGTTTAGAACACGGAAGTGGGAGTGTTCTGTGTCTCTGAGAGAAAGAGAGAGAGAGACACACACAGTGTGAGCTGAGTCCGCTCACGGAGAGGATCGAAATGAGTGCTCTGTCGCCGGGCGATTTATGATCTGTTGATTTGTACGAGATTAAAGCTCTTTGTAAGATAAGGAAAGACACCGAGCGTCTGACTGATTTACTGCACAAAGGCATTCATCGCATTGCTTCTACCGCTGTGTACTTCACTCTGCTAACTGCAGCTTGGGTCCCGGAGGGAGCAGAGACACGCACAGAAGCGTGTGGGCTCCAGGGGCAAGCGAAGCTGCCAGTCAATTTCACCAAAATTAATAACCCAAGAAGGTCACAGTGAGGCAGTCTATGTGCTACACTTGATGACTCCCAGCTGAATGTGGGAAAAGCCTCCAGTGGATTATGCACAGGACTGCATGCTTCAGGACCTTTCATTCAGCTCTCCTCAATCTGGTGTCATCCAGATGTTCTGGAATGCAACTGACTGGGGCTGATAGGAGTTGCAGTCCAAAACATCTGGAGAGCACTAGGTTGCAGAAGGGTGCTTTAGCTGATTAAGCAACGAGACCCAGATTTAATCAAGGGGGGGAATTAATTGGTAGATCTTAGAATTAAGAGCATACTTGTTAACAACACACACACCTCCAGGCTCCTTCATGCTGGGGTGTCACAATAACTGGGAACTGGGGTGGGACGATTACAGATGACCTTCCTTATAACAACGATATCTTTCATTTGCCAAACTCTCAGGTATCTCACACTTCCTTCAATATCTCAAAAAGTCACCTATATTGACCTTTTGTAACAGGCAAATTTATTTACATTTAATTCATTCATGAATGCATTAATTTGCTTAAAGGCGGATCGGTCAAAATACTTTAGTCAGCCGGTAGCTCTGATTGTGTTGGAGGTGATGTGAGATAGTAGAATCATTCTGTTGGCGGGGTTTGATCACCTGAAGCCACAGCTACCAAGTGATGAATCTATTATCTTTAAACAAGAGTGGAGTCTCGGCCTTATCTTTATGTCATAGAGACAAGCAAATGAGGAACTGATATATCACTATTCGGTGGTGGCTGGTGCCCACTGGCACTGGTGGGGCAGAAGGCAGGGAGACCAACAGCAGGTGCAGCCAGAGCCAACTAATTCTAGTTTTGTCCCCATCCTCTTCCCTGCCGAGTTCTGTAAGGGCAACACTGTGTCGGAGGAGGAGGAGGAAGCTGACAGCCAGGGCCACCCCCTGCACTGGATAAATAGGTGGTGGTTGGATCAGCCCCACAGGTGCTATTAAATCATTAAATATCATTCAAGCAGATGAAGCACAAAATAAACAGGTTTCCCCATTTTTATTCTGCCATCTGTTTTCCTGGGAGCTTTACTTTTGGTCTTGTAGCCATAGCTCTCCAAAATGCCATAGTCCTCTCCCACAGCAGGGTCAACTAACTCTCAGACGTCTCCAATCTCTTAAGGCCCTCCTCCTATCCACCAGGCATTGCAGGTTCCTCATATGGTTCATCACTGAGGTAGGTTGGCTGTGAACCTTCACTGATCTGCCTATCACTCAGGTCATATTGGCTCAGCTCAGGTGAATAGCTATCTCGCCTCTGGGCTGCTTGACTATCTGTTCCAGGCTTTTGAAAGGAAGACTCGTCTGTCTGCTGAGTATGAGATACCACCAGCCTGCCAGTTCTAATATTGATCCAGCTTCCTTCTGGCACAGAAACAACATTGTAAGTCACCTTTGATTCATGCTCCAGATCAACATATGTATCTACGCTCAGCAGCGTAGTTGCGCTCTGGTGGTTGCTTATCACTTTCTCATAAGGATCCTGCAGTTCTTCCCAAGGTTGTACAATGCTGATGCTTGATGAACAACTTTCAGATTGTACACTGCTACAGCAGGAGTTTTCGCCAGATTTTCCTACAGATTGCATTACATCAGATTTCATTGGTTTTGTACTTCCAACTGTATCGCTGCCATCTTCCACAGCTCCTCCATTAACACCACGAAGTGAACTTTTATTTGTCTGCTGACCATGACTGAACAGGAACTTACCAGTTTTTCTGTTCAGCCAGATTCCATCTTCTAGAGAAATTATGCTATATGTCTGCTGAGCTGCATCTTCACCTTCTGTGTATGACGATAAGCTCCCAAGTGTTCCTTTGCTTGCAGACTCATCAGGCTGCTGGGTTGGATTTCCTAACGTATTCCATATGGTGTTACTAAAATGAAATTCATCACCCAAAACCTGCTGGGTTTTGTATTCCTGCTCCATTTTCAGCTCTTTGCCCTGCAGGCTTCCCTGTCTAGACTGTGGCACCCCTGCCGGCTGGCTGCCACGTCGGGAACCTTGCACCTCCATCTGCTGGCTGCCCCGTCGGGACTCCTGAACCACTGCCTGCTGGCTGCCCCGCCGGGACTCCTGCACCTCCGTCTGCACCTCCATCTGCTGGCTGCCCCGTCGGGATTCTTGCACCGCTGCCTGCTGGCTTCCCCGCCGGGACTCTTGCACCACTGCCTGCTGGCTGCCCCGCCGGGACTCCTGCACCTCCGTCTGCACCTCCGCCTGCTGGCTGCCCCGTCGGGATTCTTGCACCGCTGCCTGCTGGCTTCCCCGCCGGGACTCTTGCACCACTGCCTGCTGGCTTCCCCGCCGGGACTCCTGCACCTCCGTCTGCACCTCTGCCTGCTGGCTGCCCCGTCTGGATTCTTGCACCACTGCCTGCTGGCTTCCCCACCGGGACTCCTGCACCACTGCCTGCTGGCTGCCCCGCCGGGACTCCTGCACCTCCGTCTGCACCTCTGCCTGCTGGCTGCCCCGTCTGGATTCTTGCACCGCTGCCTGCTGGCTTCCCCGCCGGGACTCTTGCACCACTGCCTGCTGGCTGCCCCGCCGGGACTCTTGCACCACTGCCTGCTGGCTGCCCCGCCAGGACTCCTGCACCTCTGTCTGCACCTCTGCCTGCTGGCTGCCCCGTCTAGATTCTTGCACCGCTGCCTGCTGACTGCCCCGCCGGGACTCCTGCACCGCCGCCTGCTGGCTGCCCCGCCGGGACTCCTGCACCATCACCTGCTGGCTGCCCCGCCGGGACTCTTGCACCACTGCCTGCTGGCTGCCCTGCCGGAATTCTTGCACCTCCGCTTGTTGACTGCCCCGCCGGGATTCTTGCACCTCCACCTGCTGGCTGCCCCACCAGGACTCCTGCTTCTCCGTCTGCACCTCCGCCTTCTGGCTGCCCCGTCGGGACTCCTGCACGACCTCCTGTTGACTGCCTCGTCGGGATTCTTTCACCTCTGCCTGCTGGCTGCCCCATCGGGATTCTTTCACCTCCGCCTGCTGGCTGCCCCGCCGGGACTCTTGCACCTCCGCCTGCTGGCTGCCCCGCCGGGACTCTTGCATCTCTGCCTGCTGGCTGCCCCGTCGGGACTCCTGCACGACCTCCTGTTGACTGCCTCGTCGGGATTCTTTCACCTCCGCCTGCTGGCTGCCCCGCCGGGACTCTTGCACCTCCGCCTGCTGGCTGCCCCGCCGGGACTCTTGCACCTCCGTCTGCACCTCTGCCTGCTGGCTGTCCCGCCGGGATTCCTGCACCACTGGTTGCTGGCTGCCCCGCCGGGACTCCTGCATCTCCGCCTGCTGGCTGCCCCGCCGGGATTCTTGCACCACCGCCTGCTGGCTGCCCCGCCGGGATTCTTGCACCTCTGTCTGCACCTCCGCCTGCTGGCTGCCCCGTCTGGATTCTTGCACCGCTGCCTGCTGGCTGCCCTGCCGGGATTCCTGCACCACCGCCTGCTGGCTGCCCCGCCGGGATTCTTGCACCTCTGTCTGCACCTCTGCCTGCTGGCTGCCCCGTCTGGATTCCTGCACCGCCGCCTGCTGGCTGCCCCGCCGGGATTCCTGCACCACCGCCTGCTGGCTGCCCCGCCGGGATTCTTGCACCACCGCCTGCTGGCTGCCCCGCCGGGACTCTACCATATCTGGCTCTGGAACCCCCCTCTTTTGGCTGTCCCATTGGAACTGTGGCATATCCTCCTGTATGCACTCTCCCTGGGATGGTGGCATCTCATTCTGTTGGCTCCTCACTGCAAGTTTGTTTTCAAGCTGCAACAGTTCTCCTTCTGCTTCTTCAGGAGACATTAGGGTTTGGGCTGCAATTAGCTCTGCTGTTGCCCCCTTATTCTCAGTTGGAAATTCTTTCTTACAGGTGAGCTCCTGCTCTACTTCATCTTTTACATCACTCTCAGATCCAGGCTTACTTGGTTCAGGTGCAGCACTCCTATCCATACTTCCTTTAGATGCACGCCTTAGTTTTTTTGCTATATAATCCTGAAGCCAGCTTCCCTCAGTTTGTTGACTGCTACAAGACATTAATGTGCCAGTTTTTCTATTAATCCAAGTATTTATCTCAAGTGAAATAATACTATATGTTTGTTGAGCCTTTGCAGAAAAAGAAGTTTTCCGTTTTGTTTGACTTGTCTCACTTGCAGCAGCACTTGGCACTTCAGACTCTTTTTCAGCACCCAACTTGGCTCTGGTCCCAAGTGATTTGTCACTTTGGGATTCTGGCACAAAGGGCTGCTCACTTCCCCTCCGGGACACTGCTGCAGTAGGTGGTTGGCTGTCTTTCTGGGGCTCAGGCAAGGTCCGGAGTTCACTTTGCTTCCGGGACTCAGGCACAAAGGGCTGCTCACTTCCTCTCCGGGACACTGCTGCAGTAGGTGGTTGGCTGTCTTTCTGAGATTCTGGCAGCAGGCGGAGTTCACTATGCTTCCGGGATTCAGGCACAATGGACTGCTCACTTCCCCTCCGGGACACTGCTGCAGTAGGTGGTTGGCTGTCTTTCTGGGGCTCAGGCAGGGTCCAGAGTTCACTGGGTTTCCGGGATTCAGGCACACCAGGCTGCTCACTTCCCCTCCGGGACACTGCTGCAGTAGGTGGTTGGCTGTCTTTCTGGGGCTCAGGCAAGGTCCGGAGTTCACTTTGCTTCCGGGACTCAGGCACAAAGGGCTGCTCACTTCCTCTCCGGGACACTGCTGCAGTAGGTGGTTGGCTGTCTTTCTGAGATTCTGGCAGCAGGCGGAGTTCACTATGCTTCCGTGACTCAGGCACAAAGGGCTGCTCACTTCCTCTCCGGGACACTGCTGCAGTAGGTGGTTGGCTGTCTTTCTGAGATTCTGGCAGGGTGCGGAGTTCACTGGGTTTCCGGGACTCAGGCACACCCGGCTGCTCACTTCCCCTCCGGGACACTGCTGCAGTAGGTGGTTGGCTGTCTTTCTGGGGCTCAGGCAGGGTCCGGAGTTCACTTTGCTTCCGGGATTCAGGCACAAAGGGCTGCTCACTTCCCCTCCGGGACACTGCTGCAGTAGGTGGTTGGCTGTCTTTCTGAGACTCAGGCAGGGTGCGGAGTTCACTTTGCTTCCGGGACTCAGGCACAAAGGGCTGCTCACTTCCCCTCCGGGATGTTGCTGCAGTAGGTGGTTGGCTGTCTTTCTGAGATTCTGGCAGGGTGCGGAGTTCACTTTGCTTCAGGGACTCAGGCACAAAGGGCTGCTCACTTTCCCTCCGGGACACTGCTGCAGTAGGTGGTTGGCTGTCTTTCTGAGATTCTGGCAGGGTGCGGAGTGCACTGGGTTTCCGGGACTCAGGCACACCAGGCTGCTCACTTTCCCTCCGGGACGCTGCTGCAGTAGGTGGTGGGCTGTCTTTCTGAGATTCTGGCAGGGTGCGGAGTTCACTGGGTTTCCGGGACTCAGGCTCACCCGGCTGCTCACTTCCCCTCCGGGACACTGCTGCAGTAGGTGGTTGGCTGTCTTTCTGGGGCTCAGGCAGGGTGCGGAGTTCACTTTGCTTCCGGGATTCAGGCACAAAGGGCTGCTCACTTCCCCTCCGGGACACTGCTGCAGTAGGTGGCTGGCTGTCTTTCTGAGACTCAGGCAGGGTGCGGAGTTCACTTTGCCTCCGGGACTCAGGCACAAAGGGCTGCTCACTTCCCCTCCGGGACACTGCTGCAGTAGGTGGTTGGCTGTCTTTCTGAGATTCTGGCAGGGTGCGGAGTTCACTTTGCTTCCGGGACTCAGGCACAAAGGGCTGCTCACTTTCCCTCCGGGACACTGCTGCAGTAGGTGGTTGGCTGTCTTTCTGAGATTCTGGCAGGGTGCGGAGTGCACTGGGTTTCCGGGACTCAGGCACAAAGGGCTGCTCACTTTCCCTCCGGGACGCTGCTGCAGTAGGTGGTTGGCTGTCTTTCTGAGATTCTGGCAGGGTGCGGAGTTCACTGGGTTTCCGGGACTCAGGCTCACCCGGCTGCTCACTTCCCCTCCGGGACACTGCTGCAGTAGGTGGTTGGCTGTCTTTCTGGGGCTCAGGCAGGGTGCGGAGTTCACTTTGCTTCCGGGATTCAGGCACAAAGGGCTGCTCACTTCCCCTCCGGGACACTGCTGCAGTAGGTGGCTGGCTGTCTTTCTGAGACTCAGGCAGGGTGCGGAGTTCACTTTGCCTCCGGGACTCAGGCACAAAGGGCTGCTCACTTCCCCTCCGGGACACTGCTGCAGTAGGTGGTTGGCTGTCTTTCTGAGATTCTGGCAGGGTGCGGAGTTCACTTTGCTTCCGGGACTCAGGCACGAAGGGCTGCTCACTTCCCCTCTGGGACACTGCTGCAGTAGGTGGTTGGCTGTCTTTCTGGGACTCAGGCAGGGTGCGGAGTTCACTTTGCTTCCGGGATTCAGGCACAAAGGGCTGCTCACTTCCCCTCCGGGACACTGCTGCAGTAGGTGGTTGGCTGTCTTTCTGAGATTCTGGCAGGGTGCGGAGTTCACTGGGTTTCCGGGACTCAGGCTCACCAGGCTTCTCACTTCCTCTTCGGGACACTGATGTAGTAGGTGGTTGGCTGTGTTTCTCAGGCTCAGGCATAACAGGCTCTTCACTGCCCATCCAGGACTTGGGCACAGCAGGCTGGTCACTATCCAGCTTGGATTCCAGCACAAGGGACTGTTGGCTACCCCTCTGTGAGTCAAGCATGAAGAGCTGTTTACTGCTCTGCAGCAACTCAGGCACAGTGGACAGATCACCTGTCTTCTCAGGTCCAGTGAACTTGGGCTGTTCACTGTCCTTTGGGATTTCTAGAGCAGCAGCGTCCCTCCAATTCTCTGGCATGCTGGGCTGTCCAGTGCTCCTCAAGTACTCTGGCATTTCACTGCCTCTTCGAGATTTGAGTCCCATTAACACTTCACTGTCTTTCTGAGGCACAGCAGACTGTTTTCTGACCAGCCAGGGGTCATCCTCCGTAGGCTTCTCAATATCCTTCCAGGCAGGTGCTTGTACTTCTTTTTCAGACTTGGGGCAGGTTGATTTTTGAACCCCCGTTTCACAACTTGTCATCATTTCTTGATCACCAAGCTTCTTTTCTTTCTCTCTATTAGCCTGGAGCCAACTGCAATCAGTCTGCTGACTGAGGTTTCTTATTAATTTGCCAGATCTTCTGTTTAGCCAGGTAGATTCCTCAATTGAAATGATACTATATGTTTGCTGAGCAAATGAGGCCTTTTGCTTCAGTGGTGCTGTCTTACTATCCAAAGAAGTGGGCCCCTCGGTCTCTGTTTCACGATCCACCTTGCATTCTGTCTCTTGGGGCTTTTGGTTGTCATGCTGGGAGTCCTGCTCAATATCCTGTTGATTAGGTTGGGGGCATACTTCCAGTTCAAGTGGGGGACTGCTCTGAAAATTCTCTTCCTCAGCCTCCAGAGGAGTTTCCCCAAGATCTTCCACTGCAGCGAGGATATTGCTATAACGGAACTCTTGAATTTCAGCCTGCTTGCTATTGCGGAGGGAATCTTGCAATTCCAGAGGGAGGCTACACCGGCGGAATTCTTGTACCTCATGTTGTAAATGAGCTGGAAGACTGCCACGGTGGAGGTCTTGAACATCAAATTGCTTGGTGCCATTGGAGGAAAGTTCATGTGGGAGGCTGCCATGGTAAATCCCAGGTGCTTCAGAGGGCTGGTTGCCTGAAGAGGGATCTTGTAACTGAACTGGAAAACTCTCCTGATCAATTTTTTGCAAGTTAGACTGGCGGCTGCCATGGCGGGAACCTTGCAATTCACTTGTTGCACTAATTGCTGAACTGCCATGGCTATCTGTCTGTAGACTCTTTTCAAACAGTTCTCTTTTCAGAGATTCTGCACTATCTGTCTGCTGTGCCTGGTCAGTTATATTTCTGTGCATTTTTTTCAGTCTCTTTATTCTTTTATCTTCTGGCATTTGGTAGGACCCCTGTCTTTTTGGCAGCTGGTTGCCAGTCTTGGACTCCTGCTCTTTTGGCTGTTGAGTAATGTAATAAGATTCTTCTACTAAAGCCTGTTGACTAGTTTGCCTTGATTCCTTTCCCTCTGGCTGCTGAATGCTGCAGCGAGATTCGTATACTGCATTCTGTTGCCTAGCTTTTATTGATTCCTTTCTCTCTGCCACTTGTGGAATACTGCGGCGAGACTCGTTTGCTATAGGTAGTTGACTAGCCCGCCTTGATTCTTGCCCCTCTGGTTGTTGAATACTGTGGTGAGAATCTTGCGCTATCAGCTGTTGACTAGCTCGCCTTGATTCTTGCCCCTCTGGTTGTTGAATACTGTGGTGAGAGTCTTGAGCTACAGGTGGTTCTACTTTTGTATTTGCGTAAGCAGCCCTGCTTATTGCAGCCTCATGAAAAGGACGCAGAATTTCTTCAAGTGTTTCTGGGCCCCAAACAAAACTAGTTTGCTGACTGCCAGATATCATTTTTATGCCTGTTTTTTCGCTGATCCAACACCGTTCATCCATTAATTCAGTTTTGTCTAAGGCCTTACCCTGGGAAGATTTTCTGCTCTGCGGATTCTGGCCATGAATGGACTGCTGACTGCTACGCCGAGATTCCAGTTTCTCATATCTGGAGTCTTGCACAACAGGTTGCTCTGTCTCTTCAAGTAAACTAATAGCCTGTTCCTGGCCTAGGATGTGAGGGCTGCTGCTGCGGGATTGTTTCCTAAAAGATGTTTCACTCTCTGGTTGGCACATCTCATTGCAATTCTGTTCCTCAGCACCTAGCATTTCTTCATTTCCAGGGATTACTTGGTCAAATGCAGGTTCAGAGTCATCCATTCTTCCTTTCACTTACAAACTGCTACAGTAGACACTTGAGGTCCACAGGTGCAGATTTGGCAAGCCAAGTATCTACCTCTTGCCAATCTCCACCTTTAGTTTAAAAAGCTATAAAGGAAACATGAGAGCTACCTTGTCTGATCCCACTTCACGGGGGTTGTTTTATTCTTTTCATCAGGGCTGTGACTTGTATGTAGATGGCGTCATTGTCTGGATGGGTGGAAGACTTTTTTTGTTTCTTGTTTTCTATTTACGGCCGGCTGGAATCATGGCCCTTATGACAAAACAACAGCCCTGGATTAGGTGGTCACCAACTCTCCCCCTGTAGTGGTCTTCATGTTCTCACTCCAACTGCCTTTGTTCTAGAAGCTTCAGTAGCAAGGTCTATGACATCATTGCCTTTTCTGCTTCAGCCATTCATACGATAAGAAGGCATTAGTCCAGGGCTCTAGAACTGGGCACAGACTTCTTTGTGGTTGCCATTCAGGCACAGCAACTAAGCCTTTGGCTGTTCTAATAGGCTGGACTACAATTTGCTTTCTATGGAAACTAACTTTAGGAGGAGGTAACTAATAACTATTTCCATTAATGGAACTCTTAAAGTGTGGTGTTAAGGTTGCTCAGCTGGTTTAGGGATTGGAGGGTTGGCCACCCTGTTGATGGACCACGTTGCTGAATAGTGGTCAGTCAAAGAAAAGCTGGTGTTTTTGTCCCTAGGCCACAGCATGACTGATATGAGGCTTGAAGATCAGATGGTTTCAAGCAGGGCTTGCCTGGGATCAGCATTCAATACACAGTACTGTACCACATATAACAACAACAGTAGTCTTTTCCAAGTGTATGTGTTTCAATTTCAAGGTCAGAAAGTTTGTTGCTTAATACTATGCCTAAAGAAGTAGGCATAGTATTAAGCAATAAATGACCGTGTATTTTATAAGGACACCCAAACAAACAACAACAAAAAGACATTGCCCCAAATGAACTGAAGAGATGAGAAGCACCAGAGAAAATTACCAATGCAACTAACCGTTTTGCAGGGACCCAAAATGGGAACCATCACAATTTATAACGCACAAGGACCCGATGCACAGGGTTATTTTGTTTTAAAAAAAGAAAACACTGTGGTAAGAAGTCACATAACAATACCTGGTTAATCTGATTCACTGCCAAATAACAAATACCCGGTATTTAATTTGTTTTTATTTTATTTATTAAATTTGTATACCACCCTTCATCCATAGATCTGAAACTCCACAAAATCAAGTTCTGGAATCCTATCTCTCTGGAGGTTTTTTTTAATAAATTGCTATGGAGCATGTGCCAGGACCTCATGGCACGCCTCACTGACAGGGATGTACCTTGGTGTAGGACTGTAGGTGGCCTGCAAGGCTTTGTTATAAGCTTAAGCTTTGGGAGTCCTACAGCAAAGGCTGTGTTGATATTTCCTCATGCCAGAGAATTCTGTTAGATGTGCTAGCATACCTGCATTGTAATTTATTCATCTATCTATATGCAAGGGAAAGTTACCGTATTTTTCGCTCTATAACACGCACCAGACCATAACACGCACATAGTTTTTAGAGGAGGAAAACAAAACAAAAAATATTCTAAACGAAATAGGGGATATATGATTTTTGTGGTTCATGCTGTGACCACAGACATGTGATCTGACAGTGAGTTTGGAGTAGCCCAATGCAAAAATCCTGAGGATCCATGTGGATCCATGCTTTGTAACCACGGAGGAGGGAAGGAAGGGGAACCATGGATCCTCTGCTCACGACTGCAGCAGATCCCCACCACCCGCAGGCATTCGCTCCATAACACGCACAGACATTTCCCCTTACTTTCTAGGAGGAAAAAAGTGAGTGTTATGGTGCAAAAAATATGGTATTCCTCACTTTTTAATCAGTCATGACAAAGCTTTTCCTGCAGCTAATCCCCACACAATTTGACATCAACTTTTGGCAATTAATCATCACATTAAACAGTACATGCAACAGTATATTCAAAAATAAAAGCAATACCTTCAGTAATACTGTACTTTTTAGAATGGATAATTTTCCTGTCCAGGAAATCTTCAAAAATACCCATCATGTACATTTACCTCCTGTACAAGTTTGTCACAGTTGAATACAGTTATGTTAAAAGCCTGGGCAAATAAATATGTTTTAAACAGTTGGAGAAAGTGCACCACATTAGGTGCCTGCTATACCTCATTCAACACACAGGGGCCCACTGCAGAGAAGGCCCTTCTCCAAACCTTGGTAGGCTTTGCCAGACCTCTGTAGGCTGAGGGCAACCTCCAAAGATTTTAGTGAACAGGCAGGTCTATATGGAATAAGTCATTATTTTAATATTATTTTAGATAAGCTGGCCCTAAATTGTTTAGGCTTTTCCAAATTAATAACAACATCTGAAACTTGGCTCAGTAGCACAGTTAACTTGTGAGGGAGGCAGGTTGCAGGGCAAAATACATCCCATCATCTTCAGACCACATTGGCCCTGAGAAAAATGAAACAATTAATCCTGATATAAGAAATGAAATAACATTACAAACTAAACCTCAGTAGGGGAAGCCCCAGATGTAAACTCAAAATTCCACTTCACCAGTTAAAAATCCTGTAACAGTAAGAGCTAGTGAATACTAACACCAGGAAACTCCAGGTTACATCCCTGCTTTGCCATAAATCTCATTGGGTGAGAAACAGTAATTGTACACATCTGTATTTAGTGTCTATTCCCTGCATCATCAGCATTCTCTGTATATGTCCCTTTAAAAACTGGAGCCAAGTACAGGACTAAGGAGTCCAAGACTCCCATCCAAGACTCTCATCCCGTGAGTGATTTGATGACATCTTTATATTCATATGGGAGGAAACTAGGATGTTAGACTCTTTTAACATGTTTAGTCCACTTGCAAACTGTGTGCCTCGCTTTCTACCCCTCTTGCAATGAACAGATCACACAGTAAGCATAAAGTGCTTTAACTACAAAATGTTCCAAAGGTCAGATTCACGCATTTAATGTAGCAGCACCAAGGAGAACACAGGCAGAATACTCTTGGGTAGAAAAAACAGAAAGATAACTTCCAACCCATGCTCGAAGCTGGGATCAAAGCTAAGACACATCCTTCCTCATAGAAGAAGAGTTTGAATTTAATATCCCGCTTTATCACTACCCTAAGGAGTCTCAAAGCAGCTAACATTCTCCTTTCCCTTCCTCCCCCACAACAAACACTCTGTGAGGTGAGTGGGGCTGAAGGCAAGAAGAGAGAGGACAGGAAGAAAAGACTTCATTTCCCTTTATCAGAGGAGGAGTGACCCAGCTGAGTCTACAAATCTAACTCTGTAGTCTTAACCCCTTCATGCACTAACTAGCACTCATACATAGTTATGTTTGACTGCAATTTTCCACAAATATTTATTAGATTCCTTACCTGCACTTCACCATTAGTTCCCTGCAGTTAAAAAATACATTATCAAAAAGCTAAAACATATTACAATGAATAGACTGGGGTGGTTTAAAATACATATTTCATGTGTCAAAGATGTGCATCTTCATCCCATAAAAACTACATGAAATGGCTGGACACACCTATGGAGAGGGAATTCCACCACTGGGGAAACCCAGCCAGATGGGCAGGTTATAAATAAATTATTATTATTATTAATCACAGAGAACATGCTCCCAAGGCAGCTGTCCCACCCAAAATACCAAGCAGACCCCTTCTGCCAATCTTAACACCTGAGAGGGTCTGTAGGGAAGGAAGCAGTCTTTCAGATATTTGCATCCTGAGTCACTTGTGGCTTTAAACATTGTGAGCACTGTGAAATGGGCCAAGAAACAAACTGGCAATCAACCCAGCTGTTTATACTATGAATACTGCTCATTCCATACCCCTACTTGTCCCTGTGTTGGCAACTGCAGGATCCACAGGGCCTGTGCCTGGATTTAACCCTGGGATCGTCAACTGCTAACCTCTAGTACACTTTTATCCAAATGTTAACAAAATACAATGCCACGTTTGCATTCATCTCATGATAATTTCTACTACAGCTAGCACGGGGGACCTGTAGCACTGCAAATGTTATTGGGTAACTTCCAGACAACCTGCTTATTGAATATTCATCCTAATTTGTTTCCAAAAAGTTTACAGGGAGGTTAGATGATGACAGCAAGTACAATGTGCAGTAGCTGTGAGAAAGGTAAATTCCATGCTACGGATCATTAGGAAAGGAACCAAAGATAAAACTGTCAATATAATGTCATTATACAAATCTTATGGTGTGGCCACATTTGGAATACTGTGCACAGTTCTCATTTAACAATGACACTGTAGAGTTTGAAAAGGTTCAGAAAAGGGCAAGCAAAATGATCAAGAGTATGGAGGGACTCCCCTACGAAGAAAGGCTGCAGCGTTTGGGACTTTTTAGCTTAGAGAAAAAGGCAAGAGGTGATATGATGGAGGTGTATAAAATTATGCATGGCTTGGAGAAAGTGGAGTGAGAAGACTTTCTCCCTCTCTCAGAACTCAATGAAGCTGAATATTGGAGAATCACATTACATAAAGGACTTATTCACACAGCATAGTTGAACCATGGAACTCCCACAGGAGGCAGTGATGGCCACTAACCTGGGCCACTTTAAATAGGATTAGACACATTCATGGAAGACAAGGCTATCCAAAGCTACTAGCCATGATGTTCATGTCCTGCCTCCACTATCAGAGGCAGCACACCTCTTACTACCAATTGCTGGGAATCACAGGTGGGCAGAGAGCTGCTGCACTCATGTCCTCCTGCTTGAAGGTTTCCCATTGAGGCATTGGGTTGGCCACTGCGAGAACAGGATGCTGGACTAGATCAATCATTGGCCTGATTCAGAAGCATAGCTGTCAACTTACAGATTTGAAAATAAGGGACCAGCAGCCTTGAAAATAAGGGACCAGCAGCCAAAATAAGGGACCTGCAGCCTCACCTGTTCCAGGCACTCCAGTTTTCCTGTCCTCCTGCAGTCTGGTCAAACTCATGCTGGTAGCTTTGAGAACACTGTCCAACCAACTTTGTAACCAGAAGTTCAACTGAATAGAATCTGAATCACATGCACCACAAGGCCTATGCAGCCTCAACTTAAGATGGCTCCCCGGCCTGGCTTTGCACTGCAAAGTTTGCAGCAGCACGTGCAACAAAATGGCGTCCAGCATTCAAAAAACCCCTCAGCTTGCATTAACTAGCCACACACAAGGCATGCAAGCTCCACCCCCCCCAGTCGTTCTTAGACTTCTTATTGGGTGAGCAACATAGCCAAGCAACATAGTTGGAGCCTCCCTCCTCCCTGGCCGGCAGGGAGGGAGGGAGAGGAGCTGCTTCCTTTGAAATTTAAGGGACATCATTTAAGGGACGTTTAAGGGACATCCATCAATAAGGGACAGCAGCGGGACATGGCGCTGGAATAAGGGACTGTCCCTTCAAATAAGGGACACTTGACAGCTATGTTCAGAAGACTCTTCTTATGTTAACAGTTTACTGAGCATTCATTCTGATTTGTTTGCAGAAACGTTAGGTGGCATTGTGTCAAGCAAGAGCCATTCCACACTTTCCAGTGCACTTTGACCTCTGCTTCCTCACTGCAAAAAGTCCTGTGGAGAACTCCCAATCAACTTTTAAGTGCGCAACCTGAACCTGCAGGTACACGACTGGCTCTCACCCCAAAATAGTTACAGTATGGAAGTGTCCTTCGAATATAAGGCCTGTTAACACTATTGGCCATGCCGGCTGTCTGCTGCAAGGTGCCCCTAAAGAGCCCGATCAATATTCCATCTGCATTGGAATTTTGGAACAGCCGAAGCTGCCCCCTCCTAGGGTTGCCACCTTGTCCCATATGTCCATGTAAAATGCTACATTCCGTATTGATAGTTTTGTCCTGAATTTCAGGTCTTTTCTCTCTCTCTCTCTCTCTCTCTCTCTCTCTCTCTCTGCCAAGTTAGGGATCCTCTCCAAATGCATGAGCTTGGAGGAGTGTGTGAAAGGTTTTAAGCTCTGGGTAGCCAAGCACATCTGTACAAATTCATGTATGTCTGTGTGCGTGTGCATGTGTGACAAATTCCAGAGGGGTCATTCTGTGAGGCAATAGATTGTAATGGATTACTTTGAAGTCACTTCAGCACCAGATAGGGGGGAAATCCCCCCCCCAATCCACCCTGTATTTTGCCAGAACAAAGGTGGCAACACTAGGTAAAGGGACCCCTGACCATTAGGTCCAGTCGTGCTCGACTCTGGGGTTCTGGTGCTCATCTCACTTTATTGGCCGAGGGAGCCGGCGTACAGCTTCCGGGTCATGTGGCCAGCATGACTAAACCGCTTCTGGCGAACCAGAGCAGCGCACGGAAACGCCGTTTACCTCCCCGTCGGAGGGGTACCTATTGATCTACTTGCACTTTGACGTGCTTTCAAACTGCTAGGTTGGCAGGAGTGTAACACTACTCCGTCCCTAAATACCCCTTTACAGTGGTACCTCAGGTTAAGTACTTAATTCATTCTGGAGGTCCGTTCTTAACCAGAAACTTAACCTGAAGCACCACTTTAGCTAATGGGGCCTCCTGCTGCCGCCGCACCGCTGGAGCACGATTTCTGTTCTCATCCTGAAGCAAAGTTCTTAAACTGAAGCACTATTTCTGGGTTAGCGGAGTCTGTAACCTGAAGCGTCTGTAACCCGAGGTATCATTGTACCCCTTTATAGTCCTAGGTCAGGATAGCTCCCCAACGCTTGCAGAGCAAGACGGACGAGCCTGCGGGACGACGTCACCGCTTTCACTTTCTGCAAAGCTATTTACACTCCTTTCCCCGCCCCTTTTTCCCAACGCCGAGGAAGAGACGAGCCTGCGGTCCCGCCCTCTTCAGGCCCCGCCCCCTTTTGATTGGCACCCGCCTCTAGGTTTCCTCCCCTGCCTTTCCCCTCTTGGGCCGCTAGGGGGCGAGGCGAGGCCTAGCTTGAGAGGGAGGGGGGAAAAGAGCGAGGAGGAGAGGGGAAAAAATAAAATACCAGAGGCCGGCCGCTGCGCCTGCGCAGTGTGTCCGGGACGGAGGCGGCCGCGGCCCAGGCTTGGGAAAGCGGAGCGGCGGCGGCGGCGGCGCCTGCTGCGGCTTGCGGCGGGGCCGGCGGCCTGGGGGAGACGCGGATGCGCCCGCGGCTGGCTGGGCTGGGCCTCGCCGGCGGGTAGCCAGGGCCGGGGAGGGGGCGAGCGCCCCTCCCCCCTCTCCTCACGAGGGGGCGGGAAGGCGGGGAAGGGGGCTATGCAGCCGCCTCAGCCGCCCCCCTACGAGTTCCTCAGCGAGGAGAACGGGCAGAAATGGCGGGGGCTCCTCGTGCCGGCCCTGCGCAAGGTCAGTCGCTCGCTCCGAGCCTCCCTTTTCTCCGCCGGCGGGCGCCCCGTCATGCGCGCGCACCCCTCTCTCTCTTTCTCCCTCCGTCTGTCTGGTCGGTCTCTCTTGCGCGCGCACCTGGGGGGTGGGGGGCGGCGGCGGCGGGAGCCCTCCGTTACCCCGGCGACAACGTCGTCTCCTAGGCAACGGGACCCCACCGCCCAATCCGCCCAGCGCTCCCCCTCCCCCTCCTTAGCGCTCGCCCGCCTCCCAAGTTTACCTCACGGAAAGGTTCGGGGGGGGGGGCGCGCCAGCCACCGGTGCTGTCCCTCCAGGGAACGCCCCTTTCGCCCTCTTCCACCAATCAGGCGGCCCCTCTGCCCTCTCCTCAGACAGCATCCCCTTCGTTTACCTCAGAGGCGCCTCGCTGCGCACCTGCGAACACACCCGCGGAGGACCTCCCCACGCCCACCCCATAATAATCCGCCGCTCGCTGTCTCCACAACTAATTTTTGCTGTGTTTATGAAAGTATACGAATGTGTCCAAAAACTATCAGGCGGGTGGCAGAACTAGAAAACAGAATAGCTTTGAGAACAATTGGAGATATATATATCTCCAATTATATATATATATAATTCAGTGTTTTTTAACCTGGGGGTCCTCAAGGATACTGGCACCTTCCCCCCAGAACAGTGATGGCCAAACTTGACCCTACATTAGTTTTGGGACTACAATTCCCATCATCCCTGCCCACTGGTCCTGTTAGCTAGGGATGATGGGAGTTGTAGTCCCCAAACTGCTGGAGGGCCGAGTTTGGCCATCACTGCCCTAGAAGAAAAGTGTCTGGACCTGTTATCTGCCACAAACGGCCCATTAGCCTTGTGTCAGGGTAAAAAGGTAAAGAGACCCCTGACTATTAGGTCCAGTCGTGGCCGACTCTGGGGTTGCTGCGCTCATCCCGCTTTACTGGCCGAGGGAGCCGGCGTTTGGCTTCCGGGTCATGTGGCCAGCATGACTAAGCCGCTTCTGGCGAACCAGAGCAGCGCACGGAAACGCCGTTTACCTTCCCACCAGAGTGGTACCTATTTATCTACTTGCACTTTGACGTGCTTTCGAACTGCTAGGCTGGCAGGAGCAGGGACTGAGCAACGGGAGCTCACCCCGTCATGGGGATTGGAACCGCCGACCTTCTAATCGGCAAGCCCTAGGCTCTGTGGTTTAACCCATGTCAGGGTACCATTGGCCAATTTCGCCTCTCCTTGGGAAGGGTGGAATAGGTGTTGAAATAAAATACAGTGGATGCTCAGGTTGCGAATGTGACCCGTGCGGGAGGCACGTTCACAACCCACAGCGCCGCGTCTGCGCATGCACGGCTCGTGATTCTCCGCATGTGAAAAGTGTGATTTAGTGCTTCTGCGCAAGCGCTAAAACCCAGAAGTAACCCGTTCTGGTACTTCTGGGTTCAGCGCGGTGCGCATCCCGAAATCACACAACCCAAAGCTTCTGTAACCCGAGGTATGACTGTAGATAAATCTTCGGTTGCCCCAGAAACCCTCCCTAAACATGAGCGCTTCCCTCAGCTCCACCTAAAAACAGCCAGCACCTGCCTGGCGTTCTGAACTACAGCTCCCATCAGCCCCAGCCAGTCCAGCTGTCTTGGGCTCTGATGGGGGTCTCCAGATGTTTAGGCCAAGGCAGGTGCATCCTGCTTCTCCTTCAAGCTGAGCCCATCTGGGTGCTCCTTCCCCCTGTCCACAGCCATGTTTTGCTCCTTAGGATCTCTCTCCACACACCTGCCACCCCGATCCCATCACAGCAATCTCCTTGCACTCTCCGTCACCCTGCACTTTTCTTCCCAAGACGCACAATTTTGTCCAGGCTTTAGTGGGTGAGGAGAAGAATTGAGCACGTTTCTGTTTATGCCTTCTTCTCTCCTTGCTTCCCTTGCAACGGGATATTTGTAACTGAAGTCGTTTGTTTTGATGCCATTGTTTCAGATCATGTTTATATTCCTACTCCAGGACATTTGGGTGAAGGGTGGGTTGTGAACAGCTTCTAATATATAAGATTTCTGAGGTTATGCCATAGGTAAGGCCGAATCTTTTTTAAAAAATAAAAGGATCAGATTGTGGGGGGGATCAGACAAGGTGTTGGCTCCCATCTTGGAAACGTGATGGTCCTTTACTGTCACGCTCCTCTGCAGAAACAATAGTGTCAGAGACCTGTTGCAAATACTCTCCACTCTCCTGCTTTTGTTCCTAAATATGCAAGTTTGCTTATTGCAAGCACTGTGCACATATTCTTCAATCAAAATACTCCATTCTTTGTAGAGCATCCACCTATAGGTTACAGCCCCCGTTTTTGTATTTACACAGTATCTTCCATGCCCATTATGTCCCACACACACAGGAAAAATGCACATTTGTCATTGTGTACGCACACACAGATGATCATATCTGCACCATTTCCATCATGGCACAGATGTCTGTTCCCCCTTTTCATATATGTGCAGGATTCATGTTGCTTACTATTAGCCCAGCACCAGTCAGTCTCCAGGCACAGGAGACTGGCAAATGGCTCAGAATTATTTTGTCTGCTTGAGGCAAAAGCTGTTGCATGGTTACAGTTTTGTAACAGTGGTATCCCTTCTCAGGCACTCCCCACCCACCTCTGGCAAAACTCTAGACTGAATTTGAACAAAAGACTTCTGGATAAATTTGTATCAAAACACTTTCCCAAAAGAGACTGCTGTGTAATTCTGGGTGCTTTTTTATTACCCCCTCCCCACTTTCTGAAAAAGGGGGAAAGAGGAACAGGGGAACCTCGAAAGCACTTTCCACTGGTTAAAGAGCAAATGCTGAGTGTCAGATTGGAAGGGAAATCCTGAGTGCTAGGAACTCCACCAGATGTTCAGAAAGAACCTTGCATCTTTGTTTCTTTTGCAAAAGTATACTAACAGACGATCAAGCGCTGTTATTTCTTGCTGAAGTACAGGAGATTGTCATATGCAACTGTGTTTATTGTAAACTGATTTGTACCTCTAGCAGCCATATATACATAGACATGCTTTTCCTTTCCATTCTGAGGGTGAGCTGCCCAGGCAGGTGTTCTTATAGCAGCTCCAGACATTAGTATGGCTGTAAAAAATTGTGTATCTCAGTAACAGAGAAAGGAGGAATGAGAAGACTACTAGTACATCTTTCAGCGATGCCTTGAACAATCAGCAGGTGTATAGGGACTATTATTTTAAAACAAATCTATGAAAGTAAGATGCCAGCTTTGTTGTTCTGTTGCATAATTACTTAGAAATAAGTCCCACTGGGTTCAGGACTGAAATGTGTTGAAATTCTAATTTACCCTTGTAGATTCATTCTTACTGCATTTCCATTCCAATTTTCTTTTGAGTAAAGAGCAACTAAATCAAGGCTTCCTGGGAATCTCATGCAGGCTGTGATGTGATTTACCTTTAACAAGGCAGCAGCAGCAGCAAACATCATAGGTCCTCAGCCTATTTTTTGGGCCCAGGAAGGGATTCAGCGGTGGCAGTTTAGCGTGAGCCAGCTGATGGAATGTCTTCTCAATCAATAAATAGAAAGCAATAGTTCCTTTCCCCACACAAGTAGCTGTAGTTTATCTAAAGAAATAACCTTTGATTTTACACATGGAAAACTGTTTTTAAGGCATTTTTAAGTGACATCTTTTTTGGGGGAAAGCCATGTACAGTGGTACCTCAGGTTAAGAACTTAATTCGTTCTGGAGGTGCGTTCTTAACCAGAAACTGTTCTTAACCTGAAGCACCACTTTAGCTAATGGGGGCCTCCTGCTCCCGCCGCGCTGCCGGAGCACACTTTCTGTTCTCATCCTGAAGCAAAGTTCTTAACCTGAGGTACTATTTCTGGGTTAGCAGAGTCTGTAACTTGGAGTGTCTGTAACCTGAGGTGTCTGTAACCCGAGGTACCACTGTAGTAGATATTTCAGATCCATGTATGGGCTGACTGAGATCCATGTATGGGCTGACTGAAAGTATGGGCTGACTGAGTAAATACAGCATTGGTTGTGATTGTGTACAGATTTATTTCTGCTTAGAACCCATTGAACTCTATGAGATCCATACGCTTGCAAATTCGCTATTTATTCCAAGTTAAAGTAACTTTTAAATGTCACTTTACCAATTTTTATGAATGAATTGGGCTTTCACAAGCACGGCGCATCAGGTATTTCAAAGCGAAGCTTCAGTCCTATGCCTTTTTGCCTGGGAGTAAGCCACACTGAACTTTTACTTCTGGGTAAACATGTATATCCTGCCAACCTAGCAGTTCGAAAGCACGTCAAAGCACAAGTAGATAATTAGGTACCGCTCTGGCGGGAAGGTAAACGGCGTTTCCGTGCGCTGCTCTGGTTTGCCAGAAGCGGCTTAGTCATGCTGGCCAGATGACCCGGAAGCTGTACGCCGGCTCCCTCAGCCAATAAAGCGAGATGGGCGCCACAACCCCAGAGTCGGCCACGACTGGACCTAAGGGTCAGGGGTCCCTTTACCTTTACCTTAAACATGTATAGGGTCACCCTGCAAAAGAACATACCGAGAGACAGCTTGGCTGACACTGGAGTTCTGGAGATGACTCCATTGCATAATATGCTTTATATAGGTCTGCATTTTTTTGGTTTTTGGTTTTATATATTGTTGTATACCTCCCCGTGATCATTGGATGGCGGGCAGTCTAGAAACAAAATCATAGTAGCTAAAAATGAACACTGAAGTGTTTTGAGTGGGTATCCTCTTCCTCAGCCAATAGCAGAGCAGGTTTTCAATTCAGTTCCTCGTCTTTGCTTCCTCTAAGCCTATATTAACTTTGTGTTTATATGCTTTAAACTTTTCAAACACTGCATTCTGTTCACACCCAACAGAACCTTTCATCTGCCCTGAGACCTAAAATCTAATGGCAGTCCAAGCTTGATAGAAGACGCATGTCAAGGATGCAGATGGGTGGAGACGTTCATCAGGGGAAAGCTATATGCAAATAAGGGAGCATGGGAGAAGGACAATATATTTTTCCCAGCACAAAGTACACATCAGCAGAAAACCCAGGGGGGAAGGAAGAAGTTAACAACTTAAGGAACAAGTTGCTGTAACACTGCTAAATGTTTATGTCAGGGAAGTAGCTGGAGTGGCAGTTAACTACACCATAATTCCAAGGCTTAATTTCTTACGTTCATCTGCACAGTTCTCCTCCTTGATAGTGTGTCTGATGGACAGAACAGGGCTGGCTGCTTTAAGAGTTTCTGAGCCTGTCAGCAATTTTATAAATAGTTATAAGTAACTATTAACTTCGTTCTCATGTAAGAGATTTCAAAATAAACAGTCTGTACTTCAGCAATTATGTTTAACTTCTTCTAGTTTAATTGGACACTTTGATCCCTTTTGCCTCCTCGTAGTCTCAGCAGAACCACTGAGTTAGTTTCTGTTTCCTAGATTAGAATAAGGGACATAATTGGAAGGTTCTCTGTTAGAGAACTTGCTGAATGACTGGCAATTCTCTAGCAGCACAGCATTGTCATTTTCTCAGACCAAGGCTATGGGCAGTTAGGGAGAGACTTTTAGTTAATGAAGTAAAATTTAACTTTTATCACTGCATAGGAATTCATTTTCTCACATTTTGTTTTGGGATATGCTGGAGAAACTGGGGCTTTGAAATGATTAGCAGGGCCTTGTTGTCAGTATCTCTGTCGCTCTGTTTTCTGGTTGAATTAAAATAAAATAAAATCTTTGTGCAGGTACAGCAGCAAGTCCACCCCAACCTTTCAGCCAAGGAAGATTCCCTCTACTACATCGAGGAGTTAATCCTTCAGTTGCTAAACAAGCTATGCATTGCACAGCCACGGACTTTTCAAGATGTAGAGGTATGAATGCGAGGGAAAAGGCCCAGGTGTTTCCTTACCAAACAATGTTGGTAGGAGAAAGAGGAACTGAAAAGCCTTTATTGCAATCCAAGCTGAATCATGATGGGAGCAAGCCTGCTGGAGAGAATGTGGTCTGCTTCCCTGAACTAAGAAAATAGACACTGAAAATTATGCTTGCATTGTGCAGGTACAGATCTGTGGAACAGGCAAAGCCCTGGTTTAAGGAACTGGGCAGCATGTGCAGTTGTCTTCTGTGGCAGGAATGTATTAATCAGCCGTGTCTTCTGAGCGCAAAGCAGTGCAAGGGTTGGAGAGTTGCTTTGCTCTGACGGCAAGCCCTTGTGTTCAGTGAGTTGCATTTGGCAAAACGTATACACGAGAAACTGCTTTTCTGTTGCCATATGAGGAGTGCTTGAAGGAGCTAGGTATGTTTTGCCTGGAAAAGAGGAGACTGAGAGGAGATATGATAGCTATCTTCAAATATCTTAAGGACTGTCAGATGGAGGAGGGAGAATGCTTGTTTTCTCCTGCTCTGGAGGGTAGGACTGGAACCAATGGCTTCAAGTTACCTTCTGACCGTAAGAGCTGTTCAGCAGTGGAACAGACTCCCAGGAGAGGTGGTGGACTCTCCTTCCTTGGAGGTTTTTAAGCAGAGGTCGGATGGCCATCTGTCTTGGATGCTTTAGCTGAGATTCCTGCATTGTGGGGGATTGGACTAGATGACCCTCGGGGTCTCTTCCAACTCTTAAGATTCTATGATCAAACCTGTGCAAGAACTGTGATAGAACACACATTTTCTTGCACTTGGTTTATTCCACTGTGGTTTGTCTTCATTCAAGAAAAACTCAATAATAGGTTTTTGAGAAGCAATTTGAAAGAAAGGTTTGGGTGCAAAAGGCTGTGGGGAGGAGAGGGATATGGCCTCAAAGAAATAATTCCCATGCTATTGTGGCCGCTGAAAGAAACTGTTGGACGGAGTGGGGGGGTACACCAGCTTTTCCTTTTAGAATCCAGCAGCTATTTTAAAACCCATTTTTTTACATTTCTGCAGGAGCGAGTTCAAAAGACGTTTCCTCACCCCATTGATAAGTGGGCGATTGCAGACGCACAGTCCGCTATTGAGAAGCGGAAACGAAGAAGCCCCCTCTTGCTGCCTGTGGACAAAATACATCCTTTATTAAAGGTATGTTGTACTGAGAGCTACCAGCTGCTTTAAAATGCCATTTTCAATCTATTAATTTTCAGAAACGTTTTAAAGCAAGTAATGACCCAAATTTATATATAAAAAGAAACCAACAGCAGTAAGAATCCAGCCATCATTCAGAGTGCAGGTTATGACCTATAAAGCCCTAAACGGCTTAGTTCCAAGCTATCTGAAAGACAGTACTCCATCATACAAACCTACCTGGGTTTTCCGCGCTTCTGGGGACGTCCTTCACTCAGCCCTGCCACCCTACAGGCCCACTTGGTGGGGACGTGGGAGAGGGCCTTGTCGGTGGCTGCTCCTGGACTTTGGAACTCCCACTGTAAAGAATCTAGACTGTCTCTCACCTGGTTGCCTTTCTGCCAGCAGGTGAAGACTTTCATGTTCCAACAGGCTTTTGGGAACGGACTACTTTTAATTAAAGGGCAGGTGTCGTGCTGTTTTTATTGTAATTATTTGTACGGTTTTAATATATTTTATATATGTATATAGTTTTTATACATATATGCGGGGTTATCGTTTTTGTTCGTTATTTTGGCATGCATTTTTGTGTTTTTGTACTGTAAACTGCCCTGTGATCTTCGGATGAAAGACGGTATAAATATTTAATAAATAATTATAATAATTATATCATATTATTATTGTTTTCTTTATGTTTTTAGCAGTTCTTTTTTTATTTGCAAGTTGCCTTGAGTAATTATTTATAAATAAATTAATAACAACAATAACAATAATGAGCTGGGGTGTTTGCTGGGGGTTGGGGGATTTTTTACTATTGCTGTTGTTGTTGGTTTTCTGTATCTTTATTTTGCATCTTTTGATTTATGTGGCTGTGTATTTTTTATGTTGTATTTATTGTTTATGACTACTTTTGTTATGTCGCAGTTATATATTTATTTCATGTTGCAATCTGCCTTGAGCATGGTTGGAATACAAGGCGGCATACAAATAAAAGAATGTATATTTTTGTAATAGTAACAGCAACAACCAGTCAGTTAAATAAAAGGCAGTGAGGCAATTTCTTAAAATTCACAAGCTTCGTAGTGTATTTTGTTGTGACTCAGCATACAATGAAGCGAGTAAGTGAGCAGAAACAGGGGAGATGATTCCGAAGAATCCCTTGCCAAGAGGGAGGAGGAGGCAGCAGACGTTGGGGCTGCAGCTTCCTCTTCCTGTGCAAGCAGGAAGGTGGTTCTGTGGCAGCAGTGCTGCTGTATGGCATGATTCATAATGGTTGCCTCTACCTTCAAATGCATTCTTGGAATCCATGTCACTGTCATCTCCCTTTCTGGTTTCTGACTTTGTTTAAATCAGAGGAAAAATCAATGTGATCTTTTTTTAACACTTCCCCTTTTTGTGTTGAATTTCAGGAGGTGCTTGGCTATAAAATAGATTATCATGTGTCCCTTTATATCGTGGCTGTCCTGGAGTATATTTCGGCGGACATCTTAAAACTCGCTGGCAATTATGTTCTCAACATACGACATTTTGAGATCTCGCAGCAGGACATTAAAGTATCGATGTGCGCTGATAAGGTGAGGTGCCATGGAAATCCTGGGCTTAGCTGGCAAGCCCTTCATACACATCCAGATTCATTATAGGGCTGTGATTTTTGTTTTTTGTTACTGCTTAAGAACTAATCCACCTTGACATGTTTAAAAAATAACGACAGCCTCTTTGTTTCTGTATAAGCAACAAACTTTACAGGACACACTTCTTCATTACCAGAATCTACCCAGAGATTGTGAACCCTTTTGCCATAAAATAGTAACATTACCCTGTAAGACTGTCTTAAATTCAGTTGCTTGCAATCAGACATTAAGTTCATATTTGATTATAGAAAAGTTGAGCGTGAATAAAATGTGTGTTTTCTTCTTAGGTGTTAATGGATATGTTTGATCAGGATGACATTGGCTTGGTTTCTCTCTGTGAAGAAGAGCCCTCCTCCTCGGGTGTACTCAATTACTATGACCTGGTCAGGACTGAAATTGCAGACGAAAGACAGTATCTCCGGGAGCTGAATCTAATAATAAAAGTGTTTAGAGAAGCCTTCCTGTCTAACAGAAAGCTGTTCACACCTAATGTAAGTCAAGTCTTTTACTGTGCCAACCCTTCTGTGTTTTAAACAATTGTGTGCTTTGAGACACAAACAAGGTGGAAGTGGGAAGAGGCAGAGACTAGGTTGGCTATCACAAGGAACACCTGACTTGGAAACTTTTAAGGGGCCTGGACTGTTGGCTGTGGACTGTTACTCTTGAGAAGTTTCTTGGTTGGTGTGGTTTCCTTTGGCCATAACTTGATGATGGCCTAGAGTGCAAATCCCCATGCAATAGCTCTTAGTTCTGAAAGGAAGTTCTGAAGATAGGTTACAGCAGCATTTTAAGAGTGCATTCCTCCCTTTATCACAGATTTATTGTGGGAATGTCAGTATGAAAATCCTAGAGAATTACTTCTCTGGCCCAAACAGAGAAGGCAAAGACAGAGGCAGCCCCGTGACTGCTGGTTTTTTAAAGGAATTACTTCTTTCTCCAGGGAACCAAGGCAGTTCACATCATTCAGATACAACAATGAAAACTAGTGATGAAAAATTAATGCTTGGAAACCACAATTGAAACCTAGCCTTGTATAGTGTAACAGCTGCAGTAATGATAAAACCCCAAATGCCTTTCTGAAAAGAGAGGTTGCATATTGTCTTGTGAATATGTTTATTCTGGTGGCACACAGCACATGAAGAATCTTTATGCAGGCCTTATTAAAATGAATGAAATCTGTGCAAGGGGACAGTAGTTCTTCTCTACAACTCTGTTGGTACACGCAGGAGCGGCCAAATCTCCTATCATAAGAATATTTTCTGGGATAGGCAGGGAGCAGACTGTTAAAATGCTGTGAGTTGCAATGTAGTCTTGAACTCAAAAATGACCTGCAGCGTTTTCTTCCGATCCTTCATCTCGATTTAATTGAGATCCTGGCGTATATTTTCAGTCACAAACAACTAAACGTTTAAATAAGGATGGAGAAAGATGTGTGCATATTCAGGGAGATTTTCTTTCCCTTAGGATATTGATATGATATTTAGCAACATCACAGATATTCATGAACTGACAGTGAAGCTCCTGGGGTTAATTGAGGACACTGTGGAAATGACTGATGAGAGCAGTCCTCACCCCCTGGCTGGAAGTTGCTTTGAGGACCTTGCAGAGGTGAGTTGGCCGAGCCGTTCAGTTTGTTGGGTTGCTGAGCATGAGTGTCGTAGCTCAAATTCCTTCCTGGATTAGAATGTGTTTTTCTTGCAGCGGAGAGTCCCCCTGCCCCAACTTCACCCTCCAACTCCCGGAGAGCAAAATAAGAATGTAACGTAGCACCCTCATCCCCGCTTACATGTGGCTTTTATTCACAAGTAACATGTATGGCCGCTATATTTCAAAAGGAAGCCTCTGTGGTGGCCTTAGGCTGCATTAGCCTCTTTTTGCTGTCAGATCTACCTGTAAAAATATGCCTGTACAAAACAGACTGATTAAATGCTTTACCCTGCTGAAGGGTGCTAATGTGCTGTCTTCCAGATGTTTTTGTCTACATCACCCATCATTCCTGATAGTTGGCCAGATATATTAGAGTACATGTCCAGTATCAGAAGGAGAAGCAATGCTTTGAAGTTACTTATGCCTTAATGTACTGAAGTTCTTTGTGTCTTTTGCATGCAGTGGCCCAAAATCTTACATTATCCAGATGTGCTTCCCAAATATCACTACTAGCTAAATAAAGTTGTCCACTCCATTAATGTATTCCAGTTATTTATTCATTACTTTTCAGAGCCCAGTCCTCACAAAGTACCTACTGGGATGCAGTTTAAGTAGATTTGAAATATCCCACTCCAGTCAGTCTTCAAGAGACACTATTCAGATGATGTGGTTGGGCTGCCATTACCCACATAAAGACAGAATCAATATAACCACCACCATCCTTGTATAATTCTCCGTCCAGCCCCATAATGTGCTTTTCCCTCTGTCCATAATGTACTTGGAATGCTTACTCTTTTCCTAGGACAAAAAAAATTTTTTTCTTCCAGTAGCACCTTAAAGACCAACTAAGTTAGTTCTTGGTATGAGCTTTCGTGTGCATGCACACTTCTTCAGAAGTGTTAGTTTTTTTGTTTTGACTATGGCAGACCAACACGGCTACCTATCTGTAATCTTTTCCTAGGAACAAGCCTTTGACCCGTATGAGACCTTGTCCCAGGACATCCTTTCACCGCAATATCATGAACATTTTAATCATTTGATGTCTAAACCTGCTGTGGCTCTTCACTTCCAGGTAGGAATGGATTTATGTAGCTCTTTTGTACCCCACCTTTCAATCAAATGGTTCTCAATATACAGCAGATAGTAATAATAATAAACTCACACATGCAAAATACAGCAACCTTTAGGTCTTTGTTTGATGAACGGTGGGGTTGCCATACATCCAGAATTTCCTGGACATACCTAGAATACTGTAGTGGGAAGCCTTGTCAGGGCAGAAATCTGCAAAAATGTCCAGGAAAATCTGGACGTATGGCAAGCCATGTCGGCAATGCCATTTTTGCTGATTTTCCTTTTAAAAAAGCTCAAAATAGCTTAACAACTTTGGCTCAACAACTTTTGTGTCTGGGTGTTCACTTTTTGAAATATGGCAATGCAATGAATGTGGTCAGAGCATATTCCCCTCTGATTGTGCTTTTTAAAGCAACTGACAGGTGGAAAGAAGTACTTTTTTGGGAGGGAGTAGATAACTAAGCTCTTTGCGGCTGCTCCTTCTTGGACTTGTGGAAGGGGCCAGGCTGTTTCCCCCCTTGTCTGGGAGGCAAAGGGTGCAGTCTCTCACTGGATGGTGGCAAAGGCCAGAGTGTGCTTCCTTCAGCTCCGCTGTCCCAGAGAATTTATGTGCATCTTGCATTGCATGTTGATGTTTACAACATGCAGGGGTAACCAACATGGTACTCTCCAGATATTGTGAACTACAACTCCCATCATCGCTTCCATTGGCCATGGTGGCTTGAGCTGATGGGAGTTGTAGTTCAGAACATCTGGAGGACATCCTGTTGATTACCCCAAGCTAAGTATTGATAAAAGTGTTGAAGAGTATAGGCCCAGATGGAGCCCTGTGGCATCTCAAAAAACACTCTTCAGTTTGATGAGAAGCTATTGGATGTGCACTCTTTGAGGATGGTTTCTGATCTAGCTGTGAATCCTCCTGATAGTGGATCTTCTAGCTCCCATTTTCTAAGAAATGTTTTTATTTAAGTATTGTGATGAGAATGAATAAAGAATACAGAGCAAAATGCAATATAGAGCAGTCATACAAGTTCATGACAAGATTAATACACATTTCATTGGTCTAATTATATCACGATCTATATCATAAAATAAATTTAAAAAGAGAGTTGCAGTCGGTGGGATTCCACTAATGAGGCCTGTGAGCTGAAACACTGCACAAGGACTTTTGCTTGCACAACAGCGCTTCCTTCCCACCCGCACCTGGCATTAGCTCTGAACGGATCAGGTGAACCCCTGCTCGATGGAGTTTGTCTCCCAGCATATATCAGGGTACTTGAAGGCCACACGAATACTAATTCTTGCTTCTCTGAAACATCTGTCATTTCTAAAAGGAAGCCACAGCTTCCCCTTGTTTTGGTGCTTTGTAGAAGTCTCCAACCACAATATGTTTTTTTCTTGGTTAATTTTTACCCAGGTGCCTTCCATGGGACTACCTTGTTCGCTCTCTAGAATGTCTGTGTAGATGAACATATTTTTGACATATGGCACTAGTCCCCCTCCCTTCCTGTTGCATCCATTATTTTTGAACAATTTGTCCTTCCACTGCTACATTCCAATCATAAGAGTCATTCCTCCAAGTCTTAGATATACCTATCCTGTTATATTTACCTTCCTGTCCTGGGAGTTCAAGCTCGTCTTGTTTATTTTTCCATTCTTTGTGCCTTCGTGTAGAAATCTTGGATAGTCCAAGGAGTGATGTTTCATTGTCTCCCCTCTTATTTATAGTGTGGGGTTTGCTAGGCACTCCACCCCAAATCTCCCCCAGCTTCTCCTGTAGTACCCGGATCCCTGTGTTAAGTGCTTCCCTTTTGTACTCACCTGCAAGCTATTATTTCCACTTTCCACAAAATTTAGTTAAAAACCCTCTTGATCAAGTTCCCCATGCTTCTTCCAGGCACATTTCCCCCAGGTCTTGTGTAGTGAAGCCTCATCTCTCTCCAGTAAGTTGTTCATTAAGAAAGTTTTAACTGTTGTCCCACAAACCAGACTTTTCTATAGCCCATTCTCTCTCTGTAGCTGGTCACTCTCCTGAAGCATTCTTCTCTCTGTTTGTGGTCCTTACCTTTTGCAGATAGAATTGACAAGAAAACCACCTGAGCCCCAAGATCCAGAGCTTTGTAGTCATATGTGAGAATAGTGATAATAATAATAATAATAATAATAATAATAATAATAATAATTATTATTATTATTATTATTATTATTATTATTATTATTATTATTTATAATTTATACCCCGCCCTCCCCAGCCAAGGCCGGGCTCAGAGCAGCTTACAAGCAATAATAAAAACAAGATGAATGATTACAACTTAAAAACAAAAGTAAAAAACAACATTAAAATAATGGAACATTAAAATATTAAAATGTAGCCTCATCGCAGGAGGAGAATGAAAAGAAAAAAGAAAGAGAGGGAGGGAGGGAATCAAATTGGCTCCAAGCCAAAGGCCAGGCAGCTCTGCGGAAAGAAATCAGATCCTGCAGGGCCCTGGTCTCATGAGGGAGAGCGTTCCACCAGGCCGGAGCCAGAGTTGAAAAGGCCCTGGCTCTGGTTGAAGCCAATCTAACTTCCTTAGGGCCTGGGACCACTAGGGTGTTGTTATTTATGGACCTTGAGGCTCTCCGTGGGGCATACCAGGAGAGGCGGTCCCGTAGGTACGAGGGTCCTAGGCCATGAAGGGCTTTAAAGGTCAAAAGCAGGACCTTAAATCTGACCCTGTACTCCACCGGGAGCCAGTGCATCTTGAAAAGCACTGAGTGAATATGCTCCCATGGAAGAGACCCCGTGAGGAGCCTCGCTGCAGCATTCTGTGCCCGCTGGAGTTTCTGGGACAGCTTCAAGGGCAGCCCCGCGTAGAGCGAATTACAGTAGTCAAGCCTGGAGATGACCGTTGCATGGATCACTGTCGCCAGGTCGGGGCGGGAAAGGTAAGGGACCAACTGCTTGATGCGGCGAAGGTGGAAAAATGTCGCCTTGGCTGTTGCTGTTACTTGCGCCTCCTTGGAAAGGGAGGCGTCAAGGATTACACCCAAACTCTTAACGGAAGGCAATGGCACTAATTGGGCCCCTGCAAGAGAAGGGAGTTGGTCTCTCATCCCCATGCCATCCCGACCTAGCCATAGGACCTCTGTCTTTGAAGGATTTAGTTTCAATTGGCTCCCACGAAACCATCCAGCCACAGCTTCCAAGCATCTGGTTAGTGTGTCCGGGGCCGAGTCGGTGTGGCCATCCATCAGCAGATAGAGCTGAGTGTCACCAGCATATTGGTGACAGCCCAGCCCAAAGCTCCGGATAATCTGGGCAAGGGGGCGCATAAAGATGTTAAAAAGCATCGGGGAGAGAATTGCGCCCTGCGGCACTCCACACACCAAGGAGTGGCGCGACGACATTTCCCTCCCTAGTGCCACCCTCTGTCCCCGACCAGAGATAAAAGAGCACAACCAGTTACGGGCTATGCCCTGTATCCCCACGTCTGCGAGGCGGTGGTCTATGATGTGTTCATAGCTATGCCTGGCATTGTCATTCATTCCCATGTGGATGAGGAAGAAGGGATAATGACCGGTGAGCTTGATAAGTCTTGGCAAACTTGCCCATCACATCCTGGATCCGGGGAGACAACCTTCTTCACACCTGGACAGGTTCGGCTGGCACAGTGCCACCTCTGTACCTCTCAGTCCATGGCCATCGCCACCCTTCTCTTTCTGCATGTGTTGGTGGAGTCTTATATGTCTTTGAAGGGTTAAGAGCAGGAGTCAGCAAACTCTTTCAGCAGGGGGCCGGTCCACTGTCCCTCAGACCTTGTGGGGGGCCAGACTATATTTTTTGGGGGGGAAAGAATGAATTCCTGTGCCCCACAAACAACCCAGAGATGCATTTTAAATAAAAGGACACATTCTACTCATTTAAAAACACACCAATTCCTGGACCATCTGCGGGCTGGATTGAGAAGGCGATTGGGCCGGATCCGGCCCCCAGGCCTTAGTTTGCCTACCCATGCTTAAGAGTCTTCCATACCACCTGTTGCAGCTGTCCTCTGTTTGGATAGTCAGAACCACTCTTGTCTGAAAGGTGATGAAAATGATGCATTAATTTCAGTGGTTCAGAATGCCTTCTGATAGACCACTAGAGTGCTGGGCTGGATGGGCCTTTTGCCTGATCCTGCCAGCTCTTCTTGTGTTCTCCCATGCAGTGCCCCTCCCGTCTTCTTTCCTCTGACCTTCCTGCTTCTGTCCTTGGGCTTCTTCGTTTTTACCTCCTGTTTTTCAGAGAAATAAACTTCAATTTGCTGCAGGTGTAGTCCATGTTACTTTCAGGCAAGGAATAGTATTCTTTATTTACTGATTACATTTATATATCACCTTTCTGTCCAAGGAGCTCAAAGGTAGTATACATGATTCCTCTCCTTCCCATTTACACTTCCTGCGAGGTAGGTCAGGCTGAGAGCTGGTGACTGGCCCAAGATCACCCAGTGAGCTTCATGGCTGAGTGAGGAATTTGAACCCTGCTCTCCCAGGTCAGAGTCCAACACTCTAGCCATTACACCGCACATGTTACAAGTCGTTACTGCTGTCCATCTCCTTAGCTCTTGTTGAAGTCCTAAACTCTGCCTCTGACACTGAAATAGCTCCTTCTTATTCCTTCCTTCATTTATTGCCTATAGGTTGCCTGTGTGTATTGCTCCCAAACTTTCCCCCTCATGGATCACTTGAAAACTGCTGAGCAGACCACTTAATATCCCCCCCCCCGCCTGTTGTAGCAATTTCAATGTGCTGTCCTAGATGCTGTGTGATTTTTAAAATTGTATTTTTGTTGCTTCTTTTGTTTCTTACATTTTATCATATTGTATTACAATTTAAATCCCATAGAATTCTTCACAGGCATGTCTCAGGCCACCTGAATGATGTTTTTGGATCGCTGGTGGTCTGCAGACCACAGTTTGGGAACTCCTGGTTTAGACGATGAATTTGCCTGCTTCATAGAGATTGCAGGCCAAGCCCCGTTAAGCTAACAGCAATCCCAGACAGAATCATCATCATCATCATTCATTCATTCATACCCCACCCATCTGGCTGGGTTTCCCCAGCCACTCTCCAGCAGAGGCTGCTGGGTGGATTTGCAGAGGAGCTGCTCCCTCAACCATTCTCATACTACTATGGATCTTCATTAAAAATCTATTTCGTAACATCGTTTTTAAAAACAGTAAAAGCAGAGGAGCATAGGAAGCTGCCTGATGCTGAGTCAGACTCTTGATCCATTTAGCTCAGTATCGTCCACAATGACAGGCAGTTGCTGCCCAGGATTTCAGGACGGAGTCTTTTAAAGCCCTACTTGGAGATGCTGGGAGGTGAAACTGGGACCCTCTGCATGCAATGAAGGTTCCCCGCCTCTGAGTTACAGCCCTTCCCTAAGGGTCTCTAAAAGTGCGGTTGGGAATGAGCATTTTCAGCCAATTTATAAAAATGGGAGTGTGAAAGAGAGAAGAGTACAGGAAGCTGCCAGAATCGTAGTCTGAACTAACCCTGTTCTGCAATCTAACTGTCTGCTCTGACTATTGAAAGTTGTTGAGGGTCAAAAGGATTGCATCAATCAGGGGCTGCTTCAATCAAAAATTCTATACAGAATGGGAATGCGTAGGGGAATACATGAAGAAATATGGTGTTAAAGCAGAACTCTTAATAGGCAATTGTTAAGTGTGTAAGGACAAAAGTAATTATAATTTGTCAGTTTTCATGTTATTTTATTTTGTTAAAGCAACTAGAAAAAAATATTATGCTGGGAAGATCTCACACAGGTGAAGGGAAGCAGTGGAGAGGAGGGGAGGGTTAGGTTGAATTTGGGAAATAAAATAATATATGGGACAGCAAAGGATGTAATAGATTCTTATGGAATAGTAATATGTTGTAACCAGAATAGAAGTTCAAAAGGGGAAGTAAATGATTGAAAATAAGTGGCATTAGCAACAAAGTTAATAAGAATATGCAAAAATGAATTGATAATGGATGAAAATATAGAGTTATAATATGTTAAGATACAGAGTTAAGATAAACGAAAGAGGGTAAGGATTTGCTGATTTGATTATTTAAATGGGAATACATAAAGGGGAGGTGTGAGGAAGCCAAGGAAATAAGCTAATGAGTTCAAAGTTCAAAGTCTTTTGTATTTTGTATTTTTATTCTTCTTTTTTCTTTTTCGTGTATTTTTCTATGTTCTTTTTTTTGTATCTTTTTATTTTTATATGACCTTTTTTCATTTTGTAAACTTATGTTTTTGTAAAACTTCAATAAATATCTTTTTAAAAAAACAAAAAAAACAAAACAAAAGGGGAAGTAAATGTATTATTATAATATTTTCATTATTGTAATAGTTATTATTATTTATCGGTAGAAGGCAATGTTAACTTAGACTTCTTCGTTTTGCTGTTTGTATAATTTTCTTGAGTCAGTTTAAAAAAAAAGTTGTTGAGGGTCTTGGATGGAGATCTTACCTCTCACCTGCTACCTGATGCTGGAATTTGAGCCTGGGAGCTTCTGCGTGCAAATCATATGCTCTGCCCCTGAGCTGTGGTCTTTCCCCTTCTGACTGGGATAGCTCAGTCAGTAGAGCATGAAGCTCTTATTCTCAGGGCGGTGGGTTTGAGCCCCACAATGGGCAAAAGATTCCTGCATTGCAGGGGGCTAGGCTAGATGACCCTCGGGGTCCCTTCCAACTCCATGATTCTAGGATTCCCTTAAAGAAGATTAGACGTACGTTGTGTTCTGGTCTTTCAAAAACCCTCCTGGATTGCTGTGCCCCACCATACCAAATCCATCGAGGCTTTTAGGTTAGAATCATAGAATTATAGAGTTGGAATATATCTAGGGGTCATCTAGTCCAACCCCCTGCAATGCCGGAATCTCAGCTAAAGCATCTGTTTAAAAACCTCCAAGGAAGGAGAGTTCAAAACCTCCCAAGGGAGTCTGTTAAACTGTTTCCTCCTGTCTTTTGCGTGACAAACCACTTAAATATGGCTTGCTTTTTATTCTTCAGTCAATCGCTGATGGCTTTAAAGAAGCAGTACAGTATGTCCTTCCTCGGCTCATGTTGGTTCCTGTTTATCACTGTTTGCACTACTTTGAACTGTTACAGGTAAGCACATGCTCTTAGAAGGAAAGCAGAAGTTGGGACTTATTTATGTTTATCAAGGCCAGATCTGTTGGTGAAGTATAGAGCGTTCTTGGCACTGCTTTTGTTCTTATGCAAAGAATGCTGGACTAGGAGGACCTCGATCTGACCCAGCAACAGACTTCCAGTGTTAGGCAAGAGTACATGTTCAAGGGTAGACTGAAAGTAGGTTAGTTATACCAGCTGCTCAGAAATCTTTGTCATATACAGTGGTACCTCGGGTTAAGTACTTAATTCGTTCTGGAGGTCCATACTTAACCTGAAACTGTTCTTAATCTGAAGCACCACTTTAGCTAATGGGGCCTCCCACTGCTGCCACGCTGCCGGGGCACGATTTCTGTTCTCATCCTGAAGCAAAGTTCTTAACCTGAAGCACTATTTCTAGGTTAGTGGAGTCTGTAACCTGAAGTGTATGTAACCTGAAGCGTATGTAACCCGAGGTACCACTGTATAAGAAGCGGCTGCTGGATCAGGCGAAAGTTCCACATAGTCCAGCATTCTTTTTTCGCTGTGACCAACCAAACGACCCAAAACAAGGACCCAAGGGCAACAGCACTATCCCGACTTGTGATTCCCCGCACCTCCTGGCCTGTGTTTCATTTTAAAACACATCGGTGGGCCACAACGTTTTAGCTAAATGCATTTTGGAAGACCAGTTGCTGTTCCAGTCATCCCAACCCTGGACCAGACTGTTGTGTACTTCACAATAGCTGGGATAGTTCATCTGGTAGAGCCTGAGGCTCTTAATCTTAGGGTCATGGGTTCAAGTCATATGTTGGGCAAAAGATTCCTGCATTGCAGACGGTTGGACTAGATGATTATCGTGGTCCCTTCCAACTCTACAATTCTGTGGTTATGTTGGCTTCTGATTTTGAAGAAAGTAGGGCCAGAGGCAGAAGAAAGTCCCTTTCAAAGCCAAAATGTCAGTGTTATGCCCTACAGGAGTATAAAGTAAGGATTGCCGTCAGTCAGGTATCAAAGAATGAATAGCTCCTAGGCACCGTCTTTGTAATTAAAGTCCTGAGCCCACTGTTCCTCAAAAGCTTTCATTTTCACCGGTGAGGCAAGTTTCCCAGAGATAATTTCAATGAATAGTTTTGCAGTGTCTGCAGGAGGAAGTGAATAATTGAAAGGAATGCTCCACTTTCGGTGACTTGACTTGAAGGAATGTTCCGTATCATGACTGCTTGGAATTTTGTCATAGAATTTGGAGCTGCCCACTGCCAGAAAACATACCTGTATGACGGTCACACAGATGTTTTAGACATGCTGCTTGATCCTATGCACATTTGCTCACGGGAAAGCCCTGAGGAAGCTAATGGAATCTACTTCCATGCGTGCTACACAAATCCTTTTTTCCTGCCCTCAGCAATTGCTCAGGTCTGATGGAAACAAACGTCTTTCTTTTCAGCAATTGCAATACTGTAGTAAAGATGTAGAAGACTGCGAATGCTTGAAACAAGCCATCACAGCTCTCCTGAATCTCCAATGTAGCATGGAACGCATCTATAACAAGCACTCACCTAGACGCCGGCCTGGGTAAGGAAGTAGCCTAACGGTGGACTTGGCCATGGCCTGAGACCTTTGGGAACAGCAATTCGTAGGCTGAAGTTTGGAGTGGGGTCGCACTGCAGGAGTTGGGTCTGTGGGTGACGCATCCTAATAGTTTCTCTTCTTTTAGGACCTGTTCACGAGATGGGAGCCACCCACCTGCCCAAGTTCACAGTGGGTTTCAACTTGCATGGCTGGTCTTCCCTTTTCTCTCCTCCTCTCTTCAAAATTGGGGGGTGGGCATGTACAGGAGAGGAAAGTGAACCCCCCCTGTGCAAGCAGAAATCTGTTTGGCAGTAGATGTTACCTTTGTGCTTAAAAAGCAAGCATGTTTTCTAAACACCTACATTCATCGTGCATACACAAATTGGAACCTGGGATGTCTGTGGTTCCCATTCAGTCATGAATTCAGTAGCAGGCAAGGATATACAGCTAATGTGTGTGATCCCCATGCTAGTTTGGGGTGTGTGTGGTGCTTTGGCTTAACTTGCATGTGTTTTTAAAGCTCATTTTTGTGGTGGTGAATGTGGCCAGAGGAGTGTTTAAATGAAATCAAGCAGCTTAGCCTGATCCTTGATAATGTTTTTCCTCCTAGCTAACGACTGTCGATATTGGGGGAAACTCTTAAACTCATATATTGTGTTGAAATAAATTAAAAAATTGTCCAGTGGCACCTTAGAAAGTTTATACCCAGAACAAACTTAGTTGGTCTCTAAGGTGCTCCTGGACAATTTTTTAATCTTTCTTATTTATTTATTTGTTTGTTTGTTTGTTTGTTTATTTCGACTGCAACACGGCTGCCTACCTGAATCATATATTGTGTGTTTTAGGGAGCCAGTGTTTTGGTTCTATAATCGCCAAGTAAGAAGCAAGCACCTTGCCATTAAAAAAATGAATGAGATCCAGAAGAACATCGATGGCTGGGAAGGCAAAGATATCGGCCAGTGCTGTAATGAATTCATAATGGAAGGGACGTTGGCACGAGTTGGAGCCAAACACGAGCGACACGTCTTTCTTTTTGATGGCTTAATGATCAGCTGCAAAGCAAATCACGGTCAGTCGCGGCTCCCGGGCTACAGCAACGCGGAGTACCGACTGAAGGAAAAAATTGTCATGAGGAAAGTCCACATAGTTGATAAGGATGACACGTGTGAATACAAGAACGCCTTTGAACTGGTCCCTAAAGATGAGAACAGCTTCATGTTTGCGGCCAAGTCTAGTGAGGAGAAGAACAATTGGATGGCGGCCTTGATCTCCCTGCAATACCGCAGCACCCTCGACCGAATGTTGGATGCAGTGCTGTTGAAAGAAGAGAATGAACAGCCCCTGCGGCTCCCCAGTCCGAGCGTCTACCGCTTTGCAGTGGAGGACTCGGAGGAGAATATCGTTTTTGAAGACAACCTTCAGAGCCGGAACGGAATTCCCATTATCAAAGGTGGAACCGTAGTGAAGCTCATTGAAAGACTGACCTATCACATGTATGCAGGTATCTGGCTTTCTTCCCTGGAGGGTTGATATCTCTCTTCATTGCGTTATTGGCACAGGGGAAAGGAGCAATTGTTAACTAAAACCAGGTCAGAGATCTTTCATGTGATAATTGTATTTAAACTTATTCCTGTTTGCTTTTCTAGATCCTAATTTTGTGCGTACTTTTCTTACCACGTACCGCTCATTTTGTAAGCCCCAGGAACTCCTAGCTTTGTTGACAGAACGGTAAGTTAAAAAGAACCTCCCCAATCACTTAGCAATTGATTTAGCTGTTACATATGCAATAAGAAGTGTAAGCAGATTTCTTGTGTTGGCACAATCATCTTGAAGCTGCTGTCTATTCTAAGGGCTTTTCCTAACTCTCTTCTGTTCTCCAGAGTCCATTAAGTGTTTAATTAAATAATGCTTTTAGGCTCGTGTGGTCTCTGGCAATCTGAAGCTGAAACAGTCTGGCCTAAACCGAAAGCAGAATGTGTACTGAAAAAATAATGTTGCTTAAGGTTGATTTTCTGTGCAAAAGATATCCCTAATAAATCTAAAGTGAAGAGAGGGAAAGAAGGGTGGTGTCAAATTTGGCCTATTGACAACACGGTTCTGGATCTTAGCTTCTCAGTTGGCTTTATAAACTTCCCAGCTGGGAAGAAAGGCTTGAAAACAAAAGAGAGAGATTGCAGGAATCTGATCAAGTCATTTTTAAAGTGTTTTATGAATGTATGATTTTTGTGACAGGCCTGTTAAGAAGCATTGGATTGTCAGCACTAAGGCTCGTCCCAACTGTTCAGAGAATGTGAGGTCAGATAGCAGTCTGAGAAGGAAATGCAGTAGGACTTGAAGAGAGAGACTCCCTTCCTACAGTGGATCAGCAATTTAAGTTTTTAGTTACTATAGAAATTATCCCTGAAAGTACAGTATTGTGTACTAGTTTTTAAGAAATTGTTTCTTGGTAACCGTTTAAAAAATGCTCATTCTGCAAATTTTCTATAACATTGGAAACTGCACTTCATTTGTGCAACTTCGATGGGTCTGTTAAGACATGCTAATCATGTCCAGAATGACTCTGGGAGATAAATAATATTCCCATTACTGGAATTTAAAGTAGAAGCCAGGAAAGGTAATTGTTGAGATATCGAGGGAGCAGAACTTCATTTTGTAAAAGGATCGGAAGATATTCTTGACCTTTTGCTATTTTTTAAAAAAAGTCTTTGGGGGATGCAAAAATTGGAATATCAGAATTAAGATAGATCTTATAAAGACTTGCCGATCAGAAGGTGGGCGGTTCGAATCCCCGCGACGGGGTGAGCTCCCGTTGCTTGGTCCCTGCTCCTGCCAACCTAGCAGTTTGAAAACACGTCAAAGTGCAAGTAGATAAATAGGTACCGCTCTGGTGGGAAGGTAAACGGCGTTTCCGTGCGCTGCTCTGGTTCGCCAGAAGCGGCTTAGTCATGCTGGTCACATGACCCGGAAGCTGTACGCCAGTTCCCTCGGCTAGTAAAGCGAGATGAGTGCCACAAACCCAGAGTCGGCCACGACTGGACCTAAGGGTCAGGGGTCCTTTTACCTTTAATAAATAACAGGCTATTTGCAGGTTAGGGAATTCAGTGCCCTAGAATCAACAGCCTTAATATCTCTTAATGTTAGCACTTTAGCCCCCACCCCCACCCAGTTATGGATCAGAATGTATTCTAAGGTAGTTCTCCTTTCTTTGTATTCTGGATGTCATGTAACTCACCTTTCAACTCCTGTTTATTACTAGATTTGAAATCCCAGAGCCTGAGCCAACAGAAGCCGATAGGCTGGCAATAGAGAAAGGAGAACAGCCAATCAGTGCAGACCTTAAAAGATTTCGCAAAGAATATGTCCAGCCAGTGCAACTCAGGTTTGAGCTTTCATCTCTTTCTCGGGATCTGATTTAAACCATCAGGGGGGAGAATGCGGGAATTACATCATTTCATGTGAGAGTGCACAATGCTCATGTTGCTTGGGAATGGACTTGGTTTATGTGGGTATGCCAGACAGTGCAATACTATACAAATCAGACCCCTTGAGTTCAGTGGGACTTCCTCTTGTGTAAGGACGTGGTAGGACTGCAGCCTGGGAGCTTACCCTGGAAATCAGTAGACAAGGCACCAAGAGAGGGTGCAGCATAGCAGCTAAAAATGTGATCTGGGAAATTCAGAGCTCTCACTGGGTGTCCTTAGAGGGGAAAAAACCTTTTCTCGCAGGATGCCCCGTCTGCAAAATAGGGGTAATAAATTGGCTCACCTTACAAATTATATTGTAAGAATTACAGTGATTAAATGTGTAAAGCACTTAAACAGCTAGGTATGATTACAGGGTTCCCCACACAAAGCAATCTAAATTACATTACCAGGCTTGTAGTAAAAATTATTATTGTTAATTTGATTTCTTACCTGCTCTTCACTATAAGGTCCCAGGGTGGGTTACAGCAATTTAGCAATACAAGCTTAATGCAAACAGTATAAAGGTCTGTGTTAATGTTAAGTAGTAGTAAGAAAGATAATAGTGAAAGTATCTAATTCATAAGTCACAGATAGGCCAGGGCAAATGGTGGATTCTATATTGTTGTTTGACCAGAGGCCCACGTAATATTGGAGGTGTTACTGTGGCACTACAGGGGAGAAGGGTGAATTTTCACTAGTATTGTTGGAAGATGTTTCTGCTTCCCTTATGAAAAACATGAGCATGATCTTGGGAATTAACCTGTGCCTAAATGTGTCTGAAATAATACATGGACTGGGGAGATTCCAAATTGCATACCTCTAAGGCAGATTATGGGTTGTAGCCAGCTAGGTTTTACCCATTGAAATGGATGAACCTAATTTAGCAATAGGGACGCGGGTGGCACTGTGGGTTAAACCACAGAGCCTAGGGCTTGCCAATGGGAAGGTTGGCGGTTCGAATCCCCGCGACGGGGTGAGCTCCCGTTGCTCGGTCCCTGCTCCTGCCAACCTAGCAGTTCGAAAGCACATCAAAGTGCAAGTAGATAAATAGGTACCGCTCTGGTGGGAAGGTAAATGGCGTTTCCGTGCGCTGCTCTGGTTTGCCAGAAGTGGCTTAGTCATGCTGGCCACATGACCCACATGACCCTCGGCCAATAAAGCGAGATGAGCCAGCCCCAGAGTCAGCCACGACTGGACCTAATGGTCAGGGGTCCCTTTACCTTTAATTTAGTAATGTCCATTAATTTCAGTGGTTCTACTCCTGAGTTTGTCTAGCATTGATGCAACTCAGTGTTTTGGATTAACTGTTAAGAAGTTGTTTTGTGGGTCTTCATATGTGTGTCTGATATCTAGGCCTGTATTTACAACTTTCCACTTGAAGCCTTGCCTTCAGATTTCCTACAACAATGAGAGTTACGCGGTTCAAGCCTTTTTGGGAGATGATGTGTGCTCCTAGTCCCTGTGTCTGTGTGGAGACATTTGCAATTTGTTAGACACAGGGGACTTTAATCCTCTAATCAGAGAATAACTTGGTGGCTCACAAAATAATCCCCTTTTTAAAAAAAAAATCAGAAAATGCCATCCATCTCCAGACTTGATTTCTCCTTGGTTGAACGTATCTGCCTCAGTCTGGGTTTATGAAAGCTAAACTGGTGGCATTTTTTTCTTCTTTTCACCCCCAGGATATTAAATGTGTTTCGGCACTGGGTGGAACACCATTATTATGACTTTGAGAGAGATCAGGAGCTACTTGATAAATTGGAAACATTTATTTCCACTGTAAGAGGTACGTGTTTTGAGTTAACTTTTGGTTAAATTGCTCTATCTCATCTGCTATGTGGATTTCGCATCTTAAGAAATTCTGAAAATTCTACTTGGCTGTGCTTACTCAGAAGACAATGGTATTTACAAGCACTGCAAGCCAGCGACATCCTTTCCATTTAACTTTGTTTTGCAACAGGAAAAACATCTCAGTTTCATAACTTCAATCAGAAGCTCTTTGAATCTGTGTCTTGCTTCTTCCAGGAAAAGTTCACATATAAAGTAGTGCTGTAAATGATTTAAGAGAAACTTCACACATGGTTTTTGTCGAAAACTATGTGTGCAACAACGGGAGGAGCAAAGTAACCTCAGTTGGCTCTCCGGGAGCCTGCATGTTTGCTCGTTCAAGCTAAGCCATGGTTCGTCTTAGCATTATATGCAAACTGGGACACTGTGTACATAAAGTTGTAGCCCTTTGGAAGAGCTTGACTTGCACTGATATATTTAAACTGCTTTCCCCAGCCTATTGTATAACTCATCCAATGAAGCTGATAGTTGGCAGATTCAGACCAGACAAAAATAAGTACCGTATTTTTCCGTGTATAAGATGCCCCCATGTATGACGCCCCCTATTTTTTTAACCCAAAATTAAGAAAATGCACTATGCACTATCCGTGTATAAGACAACCCCTTACTTTAAACTTCAAAAAATTAGGAAAAAATATAGTCTTATACACGGAAAAATACGGTACTTCTTCACATAGCACATAATCAGACTATGGCGTTCACTCCCACAAGATGCAGCAATGGCCAGCCAACTTGGATAGCTTTGAAAGAGGATCAGATGAAGTCATGGAGATTATGATTGTCAGTTGCTATTATCCATGAAGGCCATGTTCTGACTCCACTGTCAAAGGCAGTATGCATTTGAATACCAGCTGATGGGACTCACAGGTGGAGAGCTCGCTCTTGTGCTCAGGTTCTGCTTCTGGGCTTCCCATAGGCATCTAGTTAGCCCCTGTGAAGTCAGGATGCTGGCTTAAACAAGCCTTTAGCCTGTTCCAACAGGGCTCTTTTTATGTTCTTACATGGAATAAAGAGCTTGCAAAAAGGCAGGGCTGATGAAGAATGCTAGATGTGTACATAAGGTGTTAGAGGGGATTGTTGAACAAGATTTCCAGAGATGGGGGGCAGTGGATTCATTGCTCTGTGCCGTGGCACAGCGCACACTTCTGCATGCAGAAGGTGGCGGTTTCATTTCCTGCAGAATTGGCCATAAATTCAGCCACCGTAAAATCCCAAACCAGTGAATATGGAACTGAGCAACCCTGCCACAAAATATTTAAAGCATCTGTATGCTCTTCCCACCGTATCCAATATGTCTTCCAGGCAAATCCATGAAGAAGTGGGTGGAATCCATTGTCAAGATCATCAGGAGGAAGAAGCAAGCTCATGCAAACGGCATTAGCCACAACATAACTTTTGAGAGCCCTCCGCCCCCAATTGAGTGGCACATCAGCCGCCAGTTTGAGACGTTTGACCTCATGACGCTGCACCCCATAGAGATTGCTCGGCAGCTGACTCTCCTGGAATCTGATCTCTACAGGTAGAGTGTGTTCTGTTGGACCTCCATCACCTGACGAACCGCAGAGTGCTCCTCTCCTATCAGGTTCATTGGTGCAGATTCAGTCTGAATGGTATAGGTAGCAGTATCAGGACTGTACATGCTCACATACCAGTATATGCCAAGTGCGCACCGTCAGTCTGTGGTATTTATGTCATGCACCAATCAGGTGCAACATATCAAAGTAGCTGAGCAGTCAAGGGAGGAGCCATGGTGATGCATATTGTCCCAAGGTTAGTCCCTGATGTTGTTGTTTCGTCGTTTAGTCTTGTCCGACTCTTTGTGACCCCATGGACCAGAGCACGCCAGGCACTCCTGTCTTCCACTGCCTCCCGCAATTTGGTCAAACTCATGCTGGTAGCTTCGAGAACACTGTCCAACCATCTCGTCCTCCGTCGTCCCCTTCTCCTTGTGCCCTCCATCTTTCCCAACATCAGGGTCTTTTCCAGGGAGTCTTCTCTTCTCATGAGGTGGCCAAAGTATTGGAGCCTCAGGTTCAGGATCTGTCCTTCCAGTGAGCACTCAGGGCTGATTTCCTTCAGAATGGATAGGTTTGATCTTCTTGAGTCCATGGGACTCTCAAGAGTCTCCTCCAGCACCATAATTCAAAAGCATTAGTCCCTGATAGCTCCAATTAAAAGGTAGGAAGATGGGGGAAAGACTTGAAGGGACAGTCCAGGACTAAATGGACCAATAGTCCGTTTCAAGGTAGCTTCATGCACACAGATGAACCAGGGAGTCTCTGATTAAAATCTCTCTTACCTTTAAAGAGTCCTTGGATAATAAATGTAAAGTGGTTTGTTTATTCTCCATTAGGTATTTGGAAGGCATCCAACCTCGTCCAGTTACCCAAAAAAAAGGGAGGGTGCTTGGATCATTCTAAAGTGGGTGCTCTGATCTTTCTGAAGTACAGTATAAATCATAAAGATTTATACAGCAAAGCCATAATTGGGGGTTTCTGAAAGGAGAGGATTAGTAGAAATATGTTGTTGTTTTTTTAATCTCGCACTTCTTTAGTTAGTGCATCTAATACTTAGTTTCTTGTACACGTGATCTGATACTTAATAGGGAGGGTGAATTATAGAAACATAGAAACTTAGTATTGGAAGGGGACCTAAGGGTCATCTAGTCCAACCTACTGCAATGGTAAAGGTAAAGGACCCCTGGACAGTTAAGTCAAAGGTGACTGTGGGGTTGTGGCGCTCATCTCGCTTTCAGGCCAAGGGAGGCAGCGTTTCTCCACATACCAGCATGACTAAACCGCTTCTGGCACAACGGAACACCATGACGGAAACCAGAGCGCACGGAAACACTGTTTATCTTCCTGCCGCAGTGGTACCTATTTTTCTCCTTGCACTGGTGTGCTTTCGAACTGCTAGGTTGGCAGGAGCTGGGAGAGAGCAACAGGAGCTCACCCTGTCGTGGGGATTCGAACCGCTAACCTTCTGATCGGCCAGCCCAAGAGGCTCAGTGGTTTAGTCTGTACCACTCGCATCCCCCACTGCAATGAAGGAATCTCAGCTAAAGCATCCGTGAAAAGATGACCGTGTCATTTGAAAAACAAAACAAGCCTAGAATGATGGAATCGGCAGACCTCAGATTTAGAAGAATTCGGCCACTGATTAGTTAGCTGAAATTGATGTCCTTATGTAACCTCTGATTCCCCTTTCTGGAAAATTGCTGAGCAGCATAAAAGGCAGCAGCCCACAGTAGCAGACATGTGACCACCATATCGCATCTCTTGATATCCGGTATCATCCCTCCAGTAGCATAAATGTCTGGACTCTGCCTCAGCTTTCCATATCTCATATTCGTGGGCTTGTCTGTTTCTGTTTCAGGGCTGTCCAGCCATCTGAACTTGTTGGGAGTGTATGGACAAAAGAAGATAAAGAAATTAATTCTCCAAATCTGCTGAAAATGATTAGGCATACCACAAACCTTACGCTTTGGTTTGAAAAGTAAGTGGAGGCATCACTTTGATCACTGCCCTGGGAGGCTCCTGTCATAGAAGGCTATGAGAACACACATTTTTCGTCAGGGAGCCAGACAATAACTTTTTTGTCTTTCAGACCAGAGCAGAATAGGAGCAGGAAACCCCATATACAGCCAAGTCCAGTACCACCTAGTGACTAAACTGTATAATAACACCATTCACACAACTCCTAACCTTTGCATTACAAAACGTTTACTGAACATTTACAGTTTCCATTACAGTCGTACCTTGAAAGTCAAACAGCTTGGTTCCCAAACGACTTGGCTCCCGAACGTAACACAGAAGTGACTGTTCCGGTTTGCGAACTATTTTTGGAAGCCGAAAGTCCGATGGGGCTTCCACAGCTTCTGATTGGCTGCAGGAGATTCCTGCAGCCAATCAGAAGCTACGCTTTGGTTTTCAAGCATTTTGGAAGTCGAACAGATTTCCAGAACTGATTCCGTTTGACTTCCAAGGTATGACTGTATTTGTTACGTTCTGTTAGTAAGGCTTGGGCCCCTAAAAAAAAAAAAAGCATTGCAGGTAACTTGCCTTTTTCAGATTAATCTGATTATAGTCATTCCATACCTTTCTTCTTGTTACTTATCGCCTGAAATATTTATAAAAAATTATTTGAAAGTAGAAGGATACCTGATGAAATGAACTAGAATAATAAGCCATGATCAACAGGGCCATTCATTCATGTTGTACCTGATTTTTCGGTGACATTTGCCTTTATAGTATATCAGTTTGAAAAATGCTTAATTTGAAAAGCTGTAGTCAGAGGAGCTGAGCATGTCCCTTCCTCCCCTCTTCCCGTTACCCTTTAAACCTCTGTGATAGAGTCAGTAGGGTTGATGTTATGTGGTTGCAGTAGCCAGGAAAATGGAATGTTAGGAAGTGGGAAGTAGCATTGGAACAGGTGTTTGGCAATGGTTATTAGGAAGGAGAAGGCAGCAAGGAAGAGGATAGATGGTTGGTAGAAAAGAAGGAAATGAGGGAAGAATTGGGTAAATAAAAGCAGGCATCAAACCAGCTTCATGGTTGATAGAGTGGTTTCAAATCCCACCTGATCATCGTAGTACAGAATGGCTTTGAGGGGCAGGTGGGAGCCACCTGCAATGTCCCCAGTGCAGCTGACAGTCACAGTGTATTGCCCTCTTCCACTTACTGAGATAGCATGTGTATACATATTTCCAAATTAGATTTTAAGCTTTGAGGAACTGAAGAGACAATTTTGTGGGAACAGCTAATGATAAAGAGGAAGAAGCACTTTTTATTTCATTTTAATGTGAGTATGCAACTGGCAGGTGCATCCTTCTGGAAAACAGACATGGTCTTCATCACGTTCTAGTTTCTTTTATGCAAGGATATTTGTGTGGTATAATAAACAGAACATTTGGGTAGGATCAGAGACACGTGGGTTTGAAGCGCTGCCCAGCCATGAAGGTTACTGAGTGGCCTCAGGCAAGTCATTCCCTCAATGGACTCAGCAGAATGAGCCTCCTGAACAGATGGCGTCTACTGGAGGCTCTCAGTTGCAGAGTGCAGCCATTGATTTGGTATATAAGGGGTGAGATTATTTTTCAGCTCTCCTGATTCTAAGCTTTATACACCAAAACCAGCAACTTGGACTTAACATGGTAGCTAAAAATGTATGGATTTTCTCTCCCTCTTTCTCAAAAATTAGGTGCATTGTGGAAACAGAGAACTTTGAAGAGCGAGTGGCCATCTTAGGCAGGATTATAGAAATCTTGCAGGTTTTCCAAGACTTGAATAATTTTAATGGTGTGCTGGAGATTGTAAGTGCAATGAATTCTGTCTCCGTGTACAGATTGGATCACACGTTTGAGGTAAGCTTTGGTGTCTGTACCATTGCTGGAAGTGTAGCCAGCTTTTTAAAAACTAAAATTATCCACATTTAAATCATCTGCATGATTTTGCTCTGAGAAAGTATAGGTAGTTGTAGGTGGGGAGCTGGGATGGAAGGGTAGAGTTGCCTTTCCAAAATCAAGCCTGTGTATCTCAGAGCTCACAGAGATCCTATGTTCCCATTTTGCTTTGTGCTCTGCCAAAATTCAGCCTGGTGGATAGTAGTGTTTTTTGGCAGTTACTGTATTATGAACATCTTTATTGTTTTTTATATGCAATACATTTTGCAATTTGCTGGGTATTCCTAGTGTCTGTCTTCAGACACTTTTGGTTGGAGGGCAACCAAAATGGTCAAAGGCCTGGAAACGATGCCTTATGAGGAACGGCTAAGGGAGCTGGGCATGTTTAGCCTGGAGAAGAGGAGGTTAAGGGGTGATATGATAGCCATGTTCAAATATATAAAAGGATGTCACATAGAGGAGGGAGAAAGGTTGTTTTCTGCTGCTCCAGAGAAGCGGACACGGAGCAGTGGATCCAAACTACAAGAAAGAAGATTCCACCTAAACATTAGGAAGAACTTCCTGACAGTAAGAGCTGTTCGACAGTGGAATTTGCTGCCAAGGAGTGTGGTGGAGTCTCCTTCTTTGGAGGTCTTTAAGCAGAGGCTTGACAACCATATGTCAGGAGTGCTCTGATGGTGTTTCCTGCTTGGCAGGGGGTTGGACTCGATGGCCCTTGTGGTCTCTTCCAACTCTATGATTCTATGATTCTATGATTCATATACTGGGTAAAATAGCTTTGGCAGTCCCTAAAGCTGACTTTGTAACTTCATTGGCTGAATAATTAAAAAATGAAGATATTAAATGAAATAATGTATAGCACGATCACAGATTTCTGGCTAGTGTTAAATATACTGTAGTATTAAATATAGCAATGTGTGGCTCTCTTTCTCTCCTTGTTAAATTAGGCACTGCAGGAGAGAAAAAAGAAAATTTTGGATGAAGCAGTAGAATTAAGTCAAGATCACTTTAAAAAATACCTTGCTAAACTCAAGTCAATCAACCCACCCTGTGTGCCTTTCTTTGGTAAGTTACAGCACAGAAGCGAAATTAAGGGGCAGTTTGCCGCATCTCTGTGTAGAAAGGGGTGATAAAACCATGGCACTGTTTTTTGTTTTTTAAAGAAGCTTTCTACATTATTAAACAAGCAAAAGTTTTTATGTTACATCTTCTTTCATTCTGTCTCTCTGTACATTTTAAGAGAAAAGTAATGAGTAGCTGTAGTAGCTACTCTCAGACTGCATATGTGCCCAGTCAGGATAAAGGGGTAAAATTTCTAGATACCCTATACTGCCCTAGAACAGTATGTATATTATTTATATTTATATTCCACCCATCCTACTGGGTTGCCACAGTCACTCTTGGCAGCTCCCAAAAAAATATTAAAAACACAATACAACATCAAACATAAAAAGACCTAGTCCAAGATGTAAGTGTTGCCAAGCCATTTGGCAACAGTGACTACAGTGTAGTGCTAGCAAATTACAACGAACATGGCCAATTCCCAAGAAAATCCAACATGGTCACAATAGACTTCAAGGGAGGAAACGTTCCCAAAAGGCAGAGATTGGTACAAACAAAGTTGAAATGCAAAGTCAAGAGGGTCAAATCAGTCCAAAATGCTTGAGAGTTGTTTAAAAACAATATCAGAAACTCAGCTGACATGTATACTACAGATAGGCACCACCAAGGCCAAAAGGCATAGATAGCGAGAAGAGTCAGGGAAGCTATTAGAATGAGCTTTCCTTCCTTTCCTTACAGTCTTAGGTAAAGGTAAAGGGACCCCTGACCATTAGGTCCAGTCGTGACCGACTCTGGGGTTGCAGCGCTCATCTCGCTTTATTGGCTGAGGGAGCCGGCGTGGCAAAGCAGAGCAGCACACGGAAACACTGTTTACCTTCCTGCCGGAGCGGTACCTATTTATCTACCTGCCCTTTGACGTGCTCTTGAACTGCTAGGTTGGCAGGAGCAGGGACCGAGCAACGGGAGCTCACCCCATCGCGGGGATTTGAACCCCTGACCTTCTGATTAGCAAGTCCTAGGCTCTGTGGTTTAACCCACAGCACCACCCACGTCCCTACTTACAGTCTTAGTCATGAGCAAACAAGATGGCATGAATGTGGAAAACTTAAAATCTTTTCCTGTTCCCCAATTAGGAATATACTTAACAAATATTCTGAAGACTGAGGAAGGGAATCCCGACTTCCTTAAAAGACAAGGGAAAGGATTAATCAACTTCAGCAAGAGGAGGAAAGTGGCTGAAATCACAGGAGAAATCCAGCAGTATCAAAACCAGCCATATTGCTTACGGGTCGAACCAGACATACGGGTAATTGGAGAGCATGGGTGGTCTTGGCTGTGTGCATGTGAAGGTGAAAGAAATTCTTTGGTGTTCTGCTGAGGCTATGGCAGCAGCTGCAAATGTGAAGTTGAGGCTCACATTTAGCTGTGCATATCTCAGAGCATTTTTAAAAAGCAGAGACATCACCTTGGCAACAAAGGTCTGTATAGTTAAAGCTATGGTTTTCCCAGTAGTGATGTATGGAAGTGAGAGCTGGACCATCAAGAAGGCTGATCGCCGAAGAATTGATGCTTTGAATTATGGTGCTGGAGGAGACTCTGGAGAGTCCCATGGACTGCAAGACGATCCAACCTCTCCATTCTGAAGGAAATCAGCCCTGAGTGCTCACTGGAAGGACAGATCCTGAAGCTGAGGCTCCAAGACTTTGGCCACCTCATGAGAAGAGAAGACTCCCTGGAAAAGACCCTGATGTTGGGAAAGATGGAGGGCACAAGGAGAAGGGGACGACAGAGAACGAAATGGTGGGACAGTGTTCTCGAAGCTACCAGCATGAGTTTGACCAAACTGCGGGAGGCAGTGGAAGACAGGAGTGCCTGGCGTGCTCTGGTCCAGGGGGTCACGAAGAGGCGGACACGACTAAACGACTAAACAACAACAACAACAGCAGTCTCAGAGCATCCATTTTCCAAGCTGTATTTGCTAAATGTGTCAGTTAAACGAGCCTAGTTCAGAACTGAGCACTGCTCCACTCTGGGCACCCTTTGCTAATCTGAAGTCAGCGTCATGTCCTGAAAATGATGTATGTTGCTCAAGATGGGGAAACAGCTAGGCTAAGTGTTCTCCAGCTTCCTTCTCATGGCATTCTGTGAATTCAATGCAGGGCATAAGGAGGGGTTGGCCTGTCGAACTGCTGCCTCAAACACAGCACCTTTTTCCTCAAAGACGGGTCTGGGCGCATCCAAGTTTGTAAATGGGAATTTTTATTCAGTTTGGTTGAAAATGTGTTTTGTCGTTCCAGAGGTTCTTTGAAAATCTGAACCCCATGGGAAGCTCCCCAGAGAAAGAATTTACAGACTACTTGTTCAACAAATCGCTGGAGATTGAGCCTCGAAACTGCAAGCAGCCCCCTAGATATGTAAGTCACTTGGGGTATCTTAGATTCTGTTTAAAAGTGTGTACAGCGGTACCTCTAGTTGCGAACTTAATTCTTTCCTGAGGTCTGTTATTAACCTGAAACTGTTCTTAATTAGAGGCGTGCTTTTGCTAATGGGGCCTCTTGTTGCCGTTGCGCCGCTGGCACACGATTTCCGTTCTCATCCTGGGGCAAAGTTCTCAACTCGAGGTAACTCTTCCAGGTTAACGGAGTTTGTAACCTGAAGTGTTTGTAATTTGAGGTACCACTGTACATTTGATTTGCACTTTTAAAAAAATGGGTGGAGCTGGAGCTTCCTTGTACCTCGGTCCTATAAGGCAGGTGAGGGCAACCAATTACATTCGGGGGGGGCTGCACGTGGTCCCCCAATGCCTTCAGAAACTGTGTCTTTTTTCCTTCCCATCAAAATCCCTTCCTTCCAGTTTGTTTACTCCGTTTCTTGACTTTTAAAAGTGTTCCCCCCTCTTTCTATGTAGTTTCAGAACAACTGGGCGGTATTTTATTTGTTAAATATTAATTGATGGGGTCCCCCTCCCCGACATTTTGGCTTGGAGAAAATGCGTTTGGTTTTCGTATCACACTAACGTTGGAAGGAAATTATTTTTACTAGCTTTGCAGAACAGAATTGGCCTATAGTTCGGCTAAAAAGAAAAACCTTGTGTAGACTTACTTCAGAGTAACCTTGTAAAACCCAGTTCTTTCAGATAGCTGTTTCTTCGTCGTTAAACATTTCCTGCACTGTTTTGTTTCCTTGCAAGGCATATGTGGGAGGGAGATCTCTGAAATGGCTTATTTCTCACTCTAGCCCAGGAAAACAAACTACTCTCTGAAATCTCCTGGAATAAGGCCCAATGCCGGCAGGCACAGCTCCACGTCGGGCACATTGAGGGGCCACCCAACGCCTCTTGAAAAGGAGCCCTACAAGATCAGTTTCAGTAGAATTACAGAAGCCGAACACGAGTCTGCAGCGTCAGCACCAACCTCGCCAGTCATACCATCCACTCCGCCGGTGTCTGCATCTTCAGACCTCAGCGTGTTCCTAGACATGGATCTCAACAGCTCTTATGGTCTGTGTTCTAAGTAGCCTCCAGTGAATTAGTTACACTGATAAAATGGAGCCAAGTGAATTCTTTGTACCTCTTGGCTTGAAGACAGGCATGGGGGATGGGAATTGATCTCCTCGTGTGATATCTGATGGGTGACTTGGTGCATATTTTGAGCTTCTCCTTTCTGCCGGAGTCTTCTAAACCATTGCAGCCTGTTTTAAAATCAGTAGCCCTGATTGTTTTTAAAGTTGGTTTTATTCATTTATTTCAAATGAAGGAGGGGCAACAAGCAGGCTGACTGTGGTTTGGTGGGGTGGGAGTTCAACCAAACACCTGGCATCATCTGATTAATTAAAAATGTGTTGCTCTTAGGCCTTCCCCTCCCCCATCCTTTTTTTGAACTTTGAAATTAGGGTAGAAAGTGGCTTCCTGCAGTTTCTGTAATACTGATCAGAAAATTCAGGCAATTTTGGGCACAGAATATTCAAAGTCCTGTCCATAAATTAAGAAACAAATGGGTTTATCAGGCACTGGATGCATGTTCATCCTGCAAGACCCTTTGGAAATGAACATGAAAGTCCTTTTTAGGTAGGTGTATGATGGAGTAAATGTTCCAAAGAACCCATGATGTCCTTTAAGCAAAGTTTGGGTAGCAGAAAATTATGTCCTTATATAGCAGACATTCTATGAGCAACCAGTACTCAGGCTTTCTCTTATTTTCTTAGCTGATTGGCGCAACGGGACATGCAAATGATCTCCTTTCCACCTTATCTTTACAGGTAGCAACAACAGCATATTTGCGCCTGTCTTTTTGCCGCAATCAAGTGAGTACTACAGAATTCCCTTAAACAAATTTGTTAATTTCTATGGACTTTGACAGCCAGGAAAAGAGAATATTTCTATGCTAGTTTCTTGTTTAAAAAACCAGCCAATTTCACAAATTTGCTGTACTTCTCTGTTAGAAATGTTGAAGTCATAGAGATTGGCTTCTGAATTCCTTGAAGGCCCTGATGGTAAAGAGCAGCAAAAGTTAGACATGGCACGCTCTCTTACTTCTCTTTCCTCCCTCATTCAGAATCATTCTTCAGCTCATGTGGGAGTTTGCATAAATTAAGTGAAGAGGCTCTGGTTCCTCCTCCTCTGCCTCCTCGCAAGAAGTTTGATCACGATTCTTTGAACTCCAAGGTATGTCTTCTGCCTTAGATAAGCTTCTGAAGAAAGTGTAATTTCCCATTCTGGACAGGGTAGATACCTCAGTTGCTATGTGAGTTTTGATTCTTGCCTCCCTGCTTCACCTTGGTCTTTTTTGCTTGTGTTTGTGTGTATGTAGACAGACACACAGACTCAGAACGCAGTGTGCCAGCCGCTTCCATGCTGCAGCTGCGGGAATGTTCAGGGTGGCAATATTAATATCGTTTATTAATATCCTTCCTAACTTGCATTAGCAAGTTCCTTTACTTAGCAGAGTGCCTTCCCCTTTACACAGCAGAAAACTAGTTGCAAACTCGTGTGAGTTTCTTAATACAATACGCAGTTCCATCTGGCTTGTCCCGATTGAAATGTGTTCTAATATTTTCCTGGTAAGACCCCTTGAATCCCTCCTAAAGGAATAAAGATACTACAGTCTTGTTCATAAGCAATAAAAAGAACATTTACTCACGATCAGACAGAGCAGAGTGTGATCCCTGAAGGCAGGCTTAAGGCTGAAAGTTACAAGCATATACAAACAGGTTTTCCCCTTATGTGGGTTGACCTAATGACTGCAGTTAGCAGTCTGGGAAGTTCGCAGGATGAAAGGAAGATGGAAAAGAGGGAGAGTGGCAGCAGGCCTTGGCCTTTGACCAGGTCTGGAAAGATCACGCCCACCCATTATTCACATGCAAGGAAGGATGCTCCAGGCCAGGAGGAACAGGAAGTTTGACTAGCTGGACCAAACATCCCCTGCATGTCCACTCTAGCAAAACAAGGAATGTTGTATTTGACTGCTCCCAGTGGATTACATCCCACAGCAGCAGCCTTTTCAAAAGTAGCTGGACCTATTTGTGCTACTGGAGATTTTGAGATGTCCTTCTCCAGGGGATGAGCTCCTTTCATTTTGCACAATCAGGTTCGGTTGGGTGGTGTGTGCTTGCATGCCCGAGGGGCTGCTGTTCAGATTGGGGTGGGAGAATACAAAATTTGATTTTAAAAAGCAGATTTGTGGAGAAGATAGAGAGGTATGGAAAAAAACTAATGCAAGATCCCTGCTCTAAATATCCTTCTGCTTTCATGCTACTCTGGGAGCCTTGCTGCATTCTGGGTAACTTCTTTTCTCTCGTGTTCCAGGGCAGTTCCAGATCCGATGACGATCCTCCCGCGATCCCACCCAGGCACCCACCTCCTCCAAAGATTCAGCCCCGAGTCCCAGCTTACACTGGTCTGCTGCTAAGCCCTCCGCCGCCGCCTCCCAGGGACCCGCCTCCTCTTCCTGACACCCCTCCTCCAGTGCCCCTTCGCCCTCCAGAGCACTTTGTGAACTGTTCCTTCAATCTGCAGCCGCCCCCCGTGGGACGCTTTCACAGGGACCCCGACCGGCTGCGGGAAGCCAGCACGTGCCCGAACTCGCCCAACACTCCTCCGAGCACCCCGTCGCCTCGCGTGCTGCGGCGCTGCTGTGCGCTCAGCCCAAATCCCAACAGCCTGGCGGCTCCCCCGGTCCCGCCGCGCCACAACTCCAGCCCTCTGCTGCCCAAACTGCCACCAAAGACTTACAAGAGGGAGCTGTCCCACCCTCCTTTGCACAGACACTCTTTGCTCGAGAACGCGGAAACTCCTCAATGACCTTCACAGCAGTAGTCATGGACACTGGAACCGTAGCTGTAAAGTACCCGTTTTCTTTTAATTTATTCCAGCGAGGCAGTGGATTTGGAAAGTTAACGCTTGCACCCAGAGCGCTGCTGGTCGTTCTCAAGCATCGGAGCAGCAAGAACAACCTCCTGCCGCCCTCAGCCTTTATACCCACTTGCAACAGCGTTCTCCTCAGGGGATCAGTAGCACTGCCTTCTCCTCCTCCTCCTCCTCAGTGCCGACCGTTTTGCCAGTACAAAGAATATAGATTTTTGCACTGTAAATGACACACTACACTACTTCTAAACTGACATCAGTTCATTGCACTGAGCCAAAAAAAAAATAATTATGGTTGCTAGTGGGATATTTTATTTCCAAACTGGAGCACGTGCAACCTTTTCTACATATGTATTTTTTAAAAAGACGTAGGTTCTCCCGAGCAAGGCTCACTGGGTTGCATTGAATTCTTTTCAGTGGGTCTTGCTTGGGAGACTGCCTAGTGGGTTGTATCTCCAAATGGTAGAATCCCCACCAAAGCATGAAGATGTATATCATGTTTCTGATATTTCTTTAAAAAACAACAGCTCTTCAGCTACCTGCCTTTCAGAAAATATCTATAAATATAAATTCTAAGAGGTTTGTGAATGACCATTACTACTGTTCTCAAACATTAGTGGATAACATGTCTTATTTTCCGTGGATTTTGCTGCTGAAGACTTAGAAGGGATAGGCAACTGAAGAAGAGTAGAGCATGCACTACAAATGTCCTGCACAACATGAGCAGAGCAGGGCGGCCTCATCCAGTTTAGCAGATAGTATTTAGCATGTGTCAGGTCGTGCCTTTATTTGTTCAGGCAAGTGGAGATGTCTTAAGCTAAAAAAGTTGCCTGCTGTTTCGGCGAACAAAGCTATTACGCCATATTATGTACAGTTGTTTATAGTGTATATTTACAGATGGATAACCTGTATACATTTCTGTGATCTGAGGCCTATTCTGCAGTCTGTTACTCCAGTACACTGTCGTAAGCATTTTCCTGCATACCAGGAAAAAAGTTTTTGCCTTCCAGACTCAAAGCAACTTCAGTTAGGTTTTCGCTTTCGTTTCATTATGAGGTCCCCCTTGGGAAATGTGGTGTTTAAACCAGCAAATACCGAATTTCTTTATCTGGACCTTTTTTGAAACTTAAAAAAACAAGGGAGACCTTCATTTGCCCAGCAGAGCTCTGTGTTCTTGAGCTGCAGCTGGCAACCTGAGTCTGGTCCAAGTACTGTAGAAACCAGAAGCCTTTTCTTGACTGGTCTGTGGCCTTTTACTGTGCTTTGTATCAGAGTTCTTAACCAGATTAATAAATCAATTTGGTCTTAATTTTTAAGAGAGTCTGAGCAAGTTACGTTTTCCTTGCAAAGATTGTCAGGCAGCTTAGGGACCACAAACAGAACCTTCCTTGCTTATTTGGACCAGAGATGGCTCAATATGTTTTAGTTTTGGAAGCCTGAAATCTACATCGGTGCCCATTTGGAGGTAAAAATTATTAACCAGTTGCTGCCCAGTAAAATTGTACTGTATCTCCTGCTTGAGGTGGAATCCCTCACCTGGACTTCTTGGGCTGGTACAGAAACCTAAAAGAAGAAAAAAAGAGAGCTACATTATCAATTTTGGGGAAATAGTTCTGAACAAGGAGATGGAAGAGCACCTTGTTCCTAATTAGACCAGCCAAAGAGACAAAATCTTAAGTAGATAAATTATTATGGGAACACTTGGGGAGCAAATACACTTGGGAAGCCTCACCTTTCGTATAATTTCTCAGTATGTAATTGTTTAGCACTCTGGGTCTTATGAAAAAGCTCCAAGGTGCTTCTTCTGACAAATCATTACTATACTGTCTCACTGGTATACATGGGTACTGAAAGAGTTATTCAGTCTGCACAGATAGGAGCCTGCAGTTTAAAATCGGCCATAGGGCAAAACAGCGGGAGAGAAAGCACAAGGAAGTACCTACTTTTTGTGCCGTTGGAAGATCTTGGGTTCAGTAGCTTGGCATCTTGTATCAGGTGGAAAGGTTTCTACCCACACCCTGCAAAAGGTAGGCAAATAGCTTGACCTGGTTTGAGGCAGATTCCTCTGTCCAAGAATGCAGTCAGCTGCATTGTGCATAATTTAAGCTTCGTTAGAAGGGTTAACAACCCCTCTGCAGTGCCACAAATCCAACTCAATGGTGTAATGTTGGAAAGTGTCAATCACTTCTACCTGGGCAGTTATCTTTTCACGAGGGCTGACATTGATGCCGAAATCCAGCATCGCCTGAGCTCTGTGACTGCAGCTTTCTCCCAATTGAAGTGCAGAGTGTTTGAGGACCAGGACATGTGCAGGGAAACCAAAATGCTTGTTTACAAAGCTATTGTACTGCCAACCTTACTGTATGCTTGCGAAACATGGACCACTTATAAACGCCATCTCCAGCTCTTCGAAAGATTCCATCAATGGTGTCTCCCAAAAAATTTACACATCACTTGGGAAGACAGGTGAATTAATGGCAGTATACTGGAAGAAGCAAAGATCACCCGTGTTCAAGCAATGGTTCTTCAACATCAACTTCATTGGACTAGTCATATTGTGCGGATACCTGATTATCGTTTTCCAAAGCAACTACTCTATTCCAAACTTAAAAATGGAAAACGTAATGCTGGTGGTTAACAAAAGAGTTGTAGTGGTACCTCTAGATGCGAACGGGATCCGTTCCTGAGCCCCGTTTGCATCCAGAAGCAAGCGTAACCCGTGTCCGTGCGGGTTACGTTTCGGCGCTTCTGCGCATGCGCGTGACGTCATTTTGAGCGTCTGTGCATGCGCAAGCGGCGAAACCCGGAAGTAACGCGCTCCGTTACTTCTGGGTTGCCGCGGAGCGCAACTCAAACACACTCATCCTGAAGCACATTCAGCCTGAGGTACGACTAGTATAAACACTGACAACTGGGGAACACTGGCCTGTGAGCGCTCTAGTTGGAGAACAGCCTTTCCCAAAGGGGTCATGGGCTTTGAAGACAAACTCAGGACGCAAGGGAGAAACATGCTAAGAGGAAGGCACGCTTGGCAAATCCACACCGTGATCAACTCCCGCCCAGAAACCCATGTCCCCACTGTGGAAGGATGTGTGGATCCAGAATTGGCCTCCATAGTCACTTATGGACCCACTGTTAAGAACAGGTTCATGGAAGATCATCTTACTCGGCTGCAAGTGATCGCCAAAGAAGAAGAAATTATAAGAATTTCATTATTATTTATACCCTGCCCATCTGGCTGGGTTTCCCCAACTACTCTGGGGCTAATGTGGGAAAGCTGGCTCTCAAAGAGTGGCTGGGAGGAAGGGAGAGCGAGTTAGCATCATGTTCTGCATTCAGGGATGCAGCTCTGCATGTAGCTTGAATTCCACACAGCAAATACTTTGTGGAATAGGCCTCTCTAAAGATGTGGGTAATGTGCGCAACAGTTTGAAATCTTCAACTGCCACCAACCTGTGAAGAGGGCATCACGATTCCTGGTGAGATGGCCATGCCATCTTGTATTTTTTGAACCACCCTGAGATCTTGTGATGAAGGGCGGTAGATGAGGAATGGCTAAGGGAGCTGGGCATGTTTAGCCTGGAGAAGAGGAGGTTAAGGGGTGATATGATAGCCATGTTCAAATATATAAAAGGATGTCACATAGAGGAGGGAGAAAGGTTGTTTTCTGCTGCTCCAGAGAAGCGGACACGGAGCAATGGATCCAAACTACAAGAAAGAAGATTCCACCTAAACATTAGGAAGAACTTCCTGACAGTAAGAGCTGTTCGACAGTGGAATTTGCTGCCAAGGAGTGTGGTGGAGTCTCCTTCTTTGGAGGTCTTTAAGCAGAGGCTTGACAACCATATGTCAGGAGTGCTCTGATGGTGTTTCCTGCTTGGCAGGGGGTTGGACTCGATGGCCCTTGTGGTCTCTTCCAACTCTATGATTCTATGATTCTATAATCTAAATAATAATAATAATGCCGGCAGATGTCAATGGGCTTGGTGGTCCACAGGCTCACTTTCCTGACGTCCATTGCCTGTTCCCCCTCTTCCTACTTCACTGTCTGGTGGCAAACTGCAGTACTGAGAAGGAGGACTGACTGGCCAAGGGAGCTTGCTTGATTTTCAGGTTGCTGATTCGAAAGCTTGCATTTCAGGGCCTTTGTTTTCCAGAGGGCCATTTAACTGTGGGGTTGGTGCTCCTCGTGCACGCAGGTTTTTCACAGATTCCACGACATGGTTGGCATCAAACCGCCACATACCCCACCCAAGCAGGATTTACTCTTCCCAAGAGAAATGCAGTGAATTATTTGCAAAGCCTGCTGCCAGTTACCAGTCTGCCATTTCTCTATAAGCTTTGCTATTAATCTGCCTCCTGGCCGGAGGGCTATAAATCACTGTAAGGAAGCAAAAAAGTGGGAAGGAGAAAATCTTGGAGGATGGACAGAGGAGTGAGCTACGAGTCCCAACTGAGGCTTCTTCTGGTGTCTTCCTAATATTATCATTAATATTTATTACATTTCTATCCTGCCCTTCTTCCCCAAAGACGCCCATGGCGGCAAACAGCAGATCACCAAAAACAACAAAAATAATCATGACATTGGTTGTTAACGAGTTGCGTTGATTTATATTTTATCACTGAGACTGCCAGTAGCTTTTAGGGCCCGAAAGTGGTGGCATGCTTGTTTATTTAATAAGGTGAATGAAAAACCTCTGCGCGGTTTACAAAAAAATGTAATAAAATTACCAGTATAAGCAATAGTTTGGTTTCCCAGACTTGTTTTTGTTTGTTTTTTACTACAACTCCCATCATCCCTCGCTAGCAGAACCAGTAGTCAGGGATGATGGGAATTGTAGTCCAAAAACAGCAAGAAGAAACTTGTCCCCCGCCCCCCCAAGTTTGGGAAACCCTGGCAAGACTTTTGAAAGGTGGTTGAAATAGGGGCGGACTAAAAACGGATTAAGAGCCGCCCCAGCTTCCTAACCAAAAGTGCTTTTAGTATTAAAAAATAGAGTGCGAGACTGGCTTCATTATTACCAGATAATGGAGGCGTATAATTTGGACAAAAAAAATTGGCTTCCAGGTGGAAAAATCAAAATTGGAAACAGAACTGCTAGAGCCTAAAATTAAGAACTTGTCAAGAATGTATAACTTGCTGTTGAAATGGAACACTCAGGATGAAACGGTGAAATCTGCTATGATTAAATGGGCACAAGATGTTGGACACAACATTATGATGGCTGACTGGGAACAGTTATGGACCACAGGTATGAAGTTTACGGCATGCAATGCCTTAAGAGAGAATATAATGAAAATGATCTACAGGTGGTACATGACACCAGTCAAGCTTGCAAAAATCTACCATTTGCCCAATAATAAATGTTGGAAATGTAAAGAGACTGAAGGTACATTCTTTCACCTTTGGTGGACATGCCCAAGGATTAAGACTTTCTGGGAGATGATTTATAATGAAATGAAAAAGGTATTTAAATATACCTTTCTGAAGAAACCAGAGGCCTTTCTCCTGGGCATGGTCGGCCAATTGGTGCCAAAGAAGGATAGAATTTTCTTTATGTATGCTACAACAGCAGCAAGAATACTTATTGCAAAGCATTGGAAGACACAAGATCTACCCACCCTGGAAGAATGGCAGATGAAGGTGATGGACTACATGGAACTGGCGGAAATGACTGGCAGAATCCGAGACCAGGGAGAAGAGTCGGTGGAAGAAGATTGGAAGAAATTTAAAGACTATTTACAGAAACATTGTAAAATTAATGAATGTTAGAAGGATGTTGGAATGATGTTATGTGGTTTTAGCAGAAATGTTATTAAGGATTAAGAAAAAACTGACTGTTAAGTGGTGAAAGGAGGAAGTAAAGTTACATTATATTAAGATAAATTACAGGACAAAAATATGAAAAGATGGAAAGGATTTGCTGAAACAGATAATTGAACTAGAATACAAAAAAGGGAGGTGTGAGGAGGTCAAGGAAATAAGCTAATGAAAGATAAGTTATGGGAAGATTCGCTGTATTTTTTTTTCTTTTTTGATTTTTTTTAAATGGATTTTATTTTTCTGTTTTTTCTTTCTTTTTCTCATTCTTGTTTCTTCCTTATTGTGATGTGTTGTCTTGTTTTTGTTTAAAATGGTGTTTTTTACTTTTTCTTTCTGTAACCTTTAGAACTTTAATAAATATTATTTTTAAAAAAAAAACAAAAGTGCTTTTAGCAGGCGCCTGTTATAAGAAAAATACTGCTTCCCCATAAGGGAATCTTAAGAGCCCCTACAGAGTCCTTAAGTAGGTCCCCTATCAGAAGGAGAAAATAACAGAGGCCAACCAGAGAATGTTGATTAGCAAAGCCTGATCTTTATTAAACTGTTGCAACAGGGTCCCCTGCTCACCCCACGCAGGGAGGGAGGAGAGGAACCTAGAACATTGGTGTGCAAGCTCTTATATAGACATTTGAAAATTGCCTCCCCTGTAGCTCAAGACCACCCCCAAAAACATCATACCGTATTTTTCGCCCCATAGGACGCACCGGCCCATAGGACGCACCAAGTTTTCTTGGGGGGGGGGGGGAAATAAAGAAAAAAAATATTATTTCCCCCCCAGGCGCTTGTGGGGCCAGCAGCGGGGAGAAGCGCTCTTCTCCCCGCCGCCCGCCTGCAGACCAGGTCCGGGGACAGCGGGAAGACGCGCTGCGCCTCCCCACTGTCCCCGGAGCTTGCGGGGCTGGCGGTGGGGAGAAACACGCATCTCCCCGCCGTCAGCCTCCAAACCACATCGGGAGACAGCGGGATGGCGGCGTTCCGCCTCCCCGCTGTCCCCCGACCTTGTGGGGCTGCGCTGCGGCTCTCCTGAAGCCTGGAGAGCGAGAGGGGTCGGTGCACACCAACCCCTCGCGCTCTCCAGGCTTCAGCGAAAGCCTGCATTCGCCCCATAGGACGCACACACATTTCCCCTTCATTTTTGGAGGGGAAAAAGTGCGTCCTATAGGGCGAAAAATACGGTACATACATCATAGAAGGAGGCGATCTACAGCAGAAATCCTGTCTGCCAGGATCACTGATTGCTTTTCCCTGGGCATCCTGGCCATTCTTTTGTGATGGTTAAATACTCAGTTCCTGAATCCGGGTCACAGGCTCACCCTATTAATGCACAGATTCACCCTTAAAGCAGGATTTGTGAGCAGGGAGACAATGGGGAGGAAATTTTCCCATTTCATCCCTCCTTGCAGAGCATAGCTGTCAACCTTCTCTTTTTTGCGGGAAATTCCCTTATTCCAGTGCCGTTTCCCGCCGCTATCCCGGATTGTTAGATATCCCGTAGCCTGTCCCCGGGACAGGTGAAGTTGCTGATCCCTTATTTTCGAGGCTGCTGATCCCTTATTTTCAAATCTGAAAGTTGACAGCTATGTTGCAGAGAAATATTTGAGGTCAATTTGGGAGAGTCAAAATGGTTTCATGATTGCTCTCCTGCACTATTTCAGACACGTGGATTATATGCATACTTATGAGTTTGTTGGCCTTGTAAATTTATGAACATACGATTTTTATATATGAGACCTTGTTGTTGTTGTTGTTGTTGTTGTTGAGTCGCTTAGTCGTGTCCGCCTCTTCGTGACCCCCTGGACCAGAGCACGACAGGCACTCCTGTCTTCCACTGCCTCCCGCAGTTTAGTCAGACTCATGTTTGTAGCTTCAAGAACACTGTCCAGCTCTCACTTCCATACATCACTACAGTGGTACCTCGGGTTACATGCGCTTCAGGTTACAGACTCAGCTAACCCAGAAATAGTACCTCGGATTAAGAACTTTGCTTCAGGATGAGAACAGAAATCGTGCTCCGGCAGCGCGGCGGCAGCAGGAGGTCCCATTAGCTAAAGTGGTGCTTCAGGTTAAGAACAGTTTCAGGTTAAGAACAGACCTCTGGAATGAATTAAGTACTTAACCCGAGGTACCACTGTACTGGGAAAACCATATGAGACCTTAGAATTCCTATAACAGCGAAGGCGCCTCCCTGAGATCATTAGGCAGGGAGTTCCAAAGTGTACCGTTTTACATAAAGTGAATAATAAGCCGCAGTGGCTCTGCTTTTGAGGCGGCTTTCCCGTGCGTGTCTGTGATCATGAGGCAGGGAGTTCCAAAGTGTGCCTTTAGGTTTGCCTGCCGATATAATGTGAAGAATAAGAAGAAGACTGTGATCAAGAGGCAGGGAAGGGAAGCAGAGCCGCTGCTGCTGCATATTATTATGATTATAATTCACATGATATCGGCAGGCAAACCTAAAGGCACACTTTGGAACTCCCTGTCTCATGATCACAGTCTCCTTCTCCTTCTCCTTCTCCTTCTCCTTCTCCTCCTCCCGCCGCCCTTCGAGGCTCTCTCCGGCTCCTCCTCCCTCCTCTCCCGCGGCCTCCGCCATGGCGTCTCCGGCCTGCCCTCCTCGGGGCTTGGAGCGCGCCCTGGCCCGGCGGGACGGCTCGGCGGGGCTGCGCCTGGGGCAGCGCTGGGCGGGCGGGCCGGGCTGCGTGGTGTGGGACGCGGCGCTGGTGCTGGCGCGCTTCCTCGAGAAGGCGGCCGAGGAGGCGGAGGAGGCGGGCCCGGCCGGGCTCCCTCTCCGCCGCAAGGCCGCGCTCGAGCTGGGCGCCGGCACCGGCCTCGTGGGCCTCATGGCCGCCAGCCTCGGGTACGTCGTCGCCTCCGCGGGCGGGCGGGCGGGCGGGCTAAGAGAGCGGCCGGGCCGGGACGGGGCTTCCGTCTCGCTCAGTGTGGCCGACACTGACTGGCAGCAGCGGCACCCGCCAACCTTTAAGAAGAACAACCCCAGCGCTACCTGGTGCCTTCTTGGGATTGAGCATGGGACCTTAATAATAATAATAATAATAATAATAATAATAATAATAATAATAATAATAATAATAATAATATAGGTGCCCTTCCCACCGAGCTATAGCTCTTCCCTTAAAATCAACAGTAAGATTCCAGTCCTCAGGCCCATCTAATTGGTCCAGTATTGCCCACACTGACTGGCAGCAGCAGCAGCAGCCTGGAGCCTTTAATATTAACAATAATAACCAGCGCTACCTGGAAACGTTGATGCTTTCTTGGGATTGAGCATGAGACCTGAATAATAATAATAATAATAATAATAATAATAATAATAATACAAATACAGGTGCCCTTCCCACCGAGCTATAACTATAGCTCTTCCCTTAAATCCCCTTAACCTCAGGCTCATCTAGTTGATCCATCTAGTTCAGTATTGCCCCCACTGACTGGCAGCAGCGGCACCCTGGAGCCTTTAATAATTACAATAATAATCCCAGCGCGACCTGGAGACGCCGATGCTTTCTTGGGATTGAGCATGAGACCTTCTGAATAATAATAATACAGGTGCCCTTCCCACCGAGCTATAGCTCTTCCCTTAAAATTGACAGTAAGATTCCAGTCCTCAGGCCCATCTAATTGGTCCAGTATTGCCCACACTGATTGGCAGCAGCGGCAGTCTGGAGCCTTCAATAATAACAGTAATAACCCCAGTGCTACCTGGGTTTAACCCAGCACTGTGGGTTAAACCACAGAGCCTAGGACTTGCTGATCAGAAGGTTGGCAGTTCGAATCCCCGTGATGGGGTGAGCTCCCATTGCTCGGTCCCTGCTCCTCCCAACCTAGCAGTTCGAAAGCACGAAGTGCAAGTAGATAAATAGGTACCGCTCCAGCGGGAAGGTAAACGGCATTTCCGTGCGCTGCTCTGGTTCGCCAGAAGCGGCTTAGTCATGCTGGCCACATGACCTGGAAGCTGTACGCCGGCTCCCTCGGCCAAGAAAGCGAGATGAGCGCCGCAAGCCCAGAGTCGGTCACGACTGGACCTAATGGTCAGGGATCCCTTTACCTTTATATAGATACTCCTACAGAGACAGGATATTCCATCGGCCGGGGATTCTTTAGCTGAGATCCCTGCATGGCAGGGGGTTGGGCTGCATGACCCAGGAGGTTCCTTCATGTACCACCTTTTGTCAACAGGCCACAGGGAAGTTTACAACATCATAAACTACTAGAATATTATAAGGCGGCCTTATCCTCCATGAATTTGTCTAAAGTCTTTTTAAGGCCATCTCACTAGTAGCCAGCACTCCCATCTTGTGGTCCTGCACCTAGAGCTAAAGGGATTGAGTCCAGGCTCCCCCCCCCAAAAAAAAACACCCCACAATTTCACTGCTAATCGCACAGATTTAATGTTTATTACTAGAGATTGAAATAGTGTTCCAACATGCCAAAGGGTTTTGCAGCATTGTATTAATCATTGCCACTTTTTATTTTCATTTATATCCCTTTTTATGCAGGATTTATTTAACCAGGTTATTTTGGTGTGTGCCCTAATTGTTCGTGCCTGATTCATTCCCACCAGAACTGAATCTGTGTTGGCTCATGTACGGAGTTTTAAGCATAGTCGCTTTGGCAAGAACTTAGTTGCGAACAGGACTTTTTCTAAGCTGAATGAGGGGTGTTTAAAAACCCGTGCATTGTGTGGTTTCTTGCATTTGTGTGTGTGTGAGAGAGAGAGAGATGGGCAACTAATATAGCCCCTCCCCACCTCTTTTGTAGTGCAAACGTGACAGTGACTGATCTCGATGAAGTTCAGGATTTGCTGAAAATGAACATTGAGAATAATCGGCATCTTATCACAGGCTCCATTCAAGCCAAGGTACTGAAATGGTTCGTATGAACTTCTTGTTCTGTAATTTTAAAATTTCCTCAAGAAACTGCAAACCAATTTTAGGGAATGGAAGTCAACTTTAACCAGGGAGTGGCGCTTAGGGCCGTGATCTGCAGCATGAAGTCACAGATAATCATATGAACATGAGCTTGCTTTCAACTTCCTCCAGCTGTTCCATACTTTGCTTTGAACTGACTTAGCATTTTATGTATATTTGAAGCTTAGAAGGTTTTGCATGGGGGTGGCTAAGCGTTGAACTAAACTGGTGGGTCAGCAGAGATAGATCTGCCAGGCCCTGCATCATTCTGCCCCCTGCTGCCCTCCTTATACCTTCGACTACAACTCCCATCAGCCCCAGCCAGCATGTGGTCCAAAGTTTTAGTCTTAGTTAACAGAATTGTAGAAGGGACCGCGAAGGTCATCTGGCCCAACCCCTCCTCAGCGTCACCAGGTTGGTGAAGGTTGGCCTGGCTTGTGCTCTTGGGGTTGCCCAGAAGTCTCTGCCACACATACCTGCATAACTTGTAGATAGACTTGTACTTTTTTGTGCATTTAATCATAAAGCTGCTTTGGGAGCTGCTGTCGACTGAACAAGAGGGCACAAATAAAACCAAATGTTCTTTTCTGTATTGCATCCACCTTCTTGTTTAGGGGTGAAGAAGTATCAGACTTCCTTCCGTCACCTGATTACATCCTGATGGCAGACTGCATCTACTACGAAGAGGTAAATCACATTTTTTCTTGTAGATTCGCCTTTTAGCTGCAAGTGTGGAATGAAGTTAAGTGGCAAGTGCTTTCTGCTTTACGGACAGTCACTGGAGCCGTTGCTCAAGACTCTGAAGGACCTGGCTGGCCCTGAGACGACCATCCTTTGCTGCTATGAAGAAAGGACTATGGGGAAGAACCCAGAAGTGGAGAAAAAATACTTTGAGGTGAGTCATCTGCCAGTGCAGAATGTCTTGGAGGAGCCCTTGTTCCTGTAGAGAAAAGCCTGGAAGTATCCCAAGGCGCTTTCTAGAACAGGATATAAAAATCAAACAGAAACCTGCCAGTGTCATAGAATTGTAAAGTTGGAAGGGACCCCAAGGGTCTTCTAGACTAACCCCAAATCTTAATGCTTTTTTAAAAAACAAAAATATGTGCTGTGACACACATTGAATGCTTTCTGGCCACCTCGCCTCCAAAAGGATATTGTAGATCTGGAGATGTTCAGGAAAGGGCAACCGAAATGATCAAGGAGATGGAGAATCTCACAACATTTGAGACTCTTTAGTTTAGAGAACGCGATAGACCTCTATCATGGAGCGTCTCCACTCCCATTGTTCAGCCTGGACACTGAGGTCCAGCTCTGAGGGCCTTTTGGCAGTTCCCTCCCTGCGAGAAGTGAAGTTACAGGGAACCAGGCAGAGGGCCTTCTCGGTAGTGGCACCTGCCCTGTGGAACGCCCTCCCATCAGATGTCAAGGAAATAAGCCACTATCTTGACTTTTAGAAGACATCTGAAGGCAGCCCTGTTTAGGGAAGCTTTTAATGTTTTATTGTGCTTCGTGTATCTAATTTGTTGGAAGCTGCCCAGGGTGGCAAGGCCAACCCAATCAGATGGGTTGTATATAACAAAAAAATTATTATTGTATTATTATCTATGAAATTACACATGGTCTGAAGAATGTGGTACGGATAGGTTTTTCTACATCTTAGATAGTACTAGAATCGGGGGTCATCCCGTGGAAGTGAATGGTGGGAGAGTCAGGACAGGCACAGCACATAGTTAAACTACAAAATGACTGCACGATATTGTGATGGCACCAAATTAGATTGCTTTAGAAGGGATGGAGGAGAAAGCTAGCAGTGGCTGAAAACAGGCATGGAAGAGAAAGCTAGCAGTGGCTGAAAACTTCCTCCAGAATCAGAGGCAGTGTGCTGGGGAACAGCTGTGGCTGAGGGCTGTGGCGCTCATACCCTGGTTGTGGGCTTCCCATTAGGCATCTGATTTGCCCCTTTGAGAAGCAGGATGTGGGGCCAGGTGTGCCTTTGATGCAGCAGCTGAGCTCCCAGGAGTCTTAGTGGAAGATTTCTGTGCTGTGCTGCTGAGGTTATGGTTACATAAGTGGTGCAGTTTCTCTGGGAGGCTCAGATCTGAATGAGGCCAAGGACACGTAGCTGCACTCTTTTATTCTTGCACAATTTTAAATTGCAGCTTCTTCGGAGGGACTTTGACCTGGAGAAGGTTCCCTTGGAGAAGCACGACGAGGAGTATCGGAGCGAAGACATTCATATCTTCATCATCAGAAAGAAGAAAGTGGTAGGTGGTCACTGGAAAGACACCAGAGAGGGACCAGCTTATGCTCCAGAAAACCTTCCATTTTTGGGAGCCATAGCAATATAAGGTTGCTGTTCTTGTGGTTGAATGATCAAATCCTGCCTAGATGATGGCTTTGAGTGGAAGCCCACCCAAATCTCATTTCTGTGTTTCCTCCCTCCTCCTCCTCCTCCCTGCAGCCCTGTAAAGGATAATCATTGGCTCAGCATGGGTCTCATTCTGTCTTCCTCCAAATCAGAGGTTCCTAAACTTATTTGGCCTACTGCCCCCTTTTCAGAAAAAAAATACTCAGTGCCCCCCTGCCATTGGCCAAATAGGCAGGTAAGCTGTGATCCACTTCCCAGGCCTGGTTGAAGCCGAAAAGGGTTCCCCCAGGCTCGGGAAAACCCCTCGGCTCCAGCAGGGCCACCACATCCGGGGGGGCATTGTTGCTGTCCCACAACGGTGCACGACGTGGCAGTAAGCCTCATTACACAACAGATGAAACATGCACTAATGGTTTTTCAAAATTATCTTCTTTATGCTTCCACTACCCTCTTATTTTTATTCAACGCCCCCCAATTGCACCCAAAGCTACTCCCGCCCTCCTGGATCGTTCCTGCGCCCCCCCGGGGGGGCATTATCACCCACTTTGACAAAACACTGCTCCAAATCATAGCATGCAAGATGGGAATCAGGCTTAGGACTGCAAACACCCTTCCTCGCCTCCCTCCCTACTCAGATGCAAATCCCCTTTCCCATATGTGCCCTTATCATAAATAACCATGGTTTTACTAACCAAATTATTTTATAACTATGTTTTATTAACTCACTTCAAACCATGGTTTCAGGCTACGGTTTCTGAGGGAGCCCTGGTTAGCGCTGGTGCGGATTTAGTGTTACAAACTGAAATATGAAAGCCAGGAGCTAAATGCCACCTTGAACCTAGGTTATGGGCACCGCAGCGGAATGTCTAGGTGCGCTTTTTTTTAATAACAAGAATACAAAGCTGAAAATGAATGAGCTGCAGCTAAAATCTTACGTTCCTTTTTCACATTGTCTAGTCCTTCCCGTGCCCACCCCCCTAATATTCTTATGAGGGTCCCTTCTCCAGTCTTCAGAGAGCGGCTGGAAGCGGGGAGGCAGAAAAAGGTCCTCCTTTTCTTCCAGCAGAGGCAGTTTTAATCTGAAATCTTAGGCTCAGTACTGCGCCCAGAGCTCAGAAACTGCTCGCATTAATGAAATTCCCTGTCACAAAACGTGTCTAGAACAATGGGCGTTTCGAACGCTGTGTGGATGTAACAAAGATCGCTTAGGCCCAGGAGAACCAGTGTGGTGCTTCTAGGTGTCGTTAGACCACGGCTCCACTCAGCCTCCACAAGTATCTTCTTGGATGATGAGACTTTCACAGGCCAACAGCAACTGGAAGATGCCACATGAGCTACCCCTGGCTTATGCTGACATGCAGGGATTTGTGTTAGAGAGAGAGGCTGGAAGCCGCTTTATAAACCAGAGTTTGTAGGGAGCCGATGAGAAGAAACTAGCAAAATAGTTTCCGCCAAGGTACCGTATTTTTCGCTCTATAGGACGCACTTTTTCCCCTCCAAAAATTAAGGGGAGTGCAGGCTCCCTGGCTTCAGCGATAGCAACGCAAAGCCTCCGAAGCCTGCGCTCCAGAGGCTTCGCGTTGCTTTCGCTGAAGCCAGGAGAGTCTGGTCTTTGAAGCTGGCGGTGAGGGAAAGCAGCGCTTTCCCCCACCGCCAGCCCCACAGGCTCGGGGGGGGGGCAGTGGGAAGGTGCGTGACGCCTACGCGCGGCTCCCCGACCTGGTTTTGAGGCTGGCGGTGGGGGAAAGCAGCGCTTCCCCCCACTGCCAGCCCCACAGGCTCGGTCGAAAAGCCCGCAGGAGCTGCACGCTCTTTAAAGGGTGTGTGGCTCCTGTGGGCCTTTGCAGGAGATGGGGGAATTCCCCCACCTCCCGCAAAAGCACGCAAAAGCCGCATGCTCTTTAAAGGCTGCGCGGCTTCTGTGGGCTTTTCTACGAGGTGGGGGAATTCCCCCACCTCCTAGAAAAGCCCGCAGGAGCCACACAGCCTTTAAAGAGTGCACCGCTCTTAGGGGCTTTTCCCCAAGGAGGGAGAAGGGACTGACTGGCCGAGTCAGTTCCTTCTCCCTCCTGTGGGCTTTTGTGGAAGATGGGGGAATTCCCCCACCTCCCGCAATAGCAGGTAGAAGGTCTGGGAGAAGTGCACAGGCTGCGTGCAGCCTGTCCGCTGCTCCCAGAGCTGGGGAGGGGGGGGGTCATATTTTTTTCCTTGATTTCCCCCTCTGAAAACTAGGTGCGCCCTATGGTCAGGTGCGCCCTATAGAGCGACAATACGGTAGTTAGTGGTTTCTTGATGTTTTTCAGATTTTTCCATCATGACAGCTTTTTTAATGACGCTTTGGGAACTGGGAAGGATAGAGCCAAGAGCTCTTCACAGAGACTTTGCAGAGCATCTCTTTGGCAAAAGTGGATCATCGAGCCATCTCCTACTAAGATGAGACACGCAGTCTGCTTTCTTGAAAGAGCTGCAGACTCAAGGCTCCGGCTTACCTTTCGGCAAGGGCGCTGGCTGCAGAAGAAGAAAAAAGAAGGTTTGTGATGCCAGTGAACAGAAATGGGTAACTCTGAGTCACACGGGTGGCTGAGTGTTTTGTACACATTTTCCAGCTACTTCTGAGTAACAATCTGCCTTGCTAGTTACAGTTTCCGAGAAATTTTGTTACGTAAGTAGGGTGATTTATTAAACTCTTCTTCCTAATGCATTCTCGAAAAGTCATGTCTCCCTGACCACACCTTGCCTGAGTTCCTTGAACCCACAATACAATTTGGGATGTCCCTGGTGGCACAGATGTAAAACATATTGGAGGGGAATAGACACAGACCCTACACCTGCATGAAGCTTCCAGAACAAGGAAAGAAAAAGGAGAACACAGGGGATGAGGAACTTGTGGCCTCACAGATGCTGAGCGACTCCGTCTCCCATTCGCCCCAGCCAACCTGGCCAATGGTCAGAGACGATGGGACATGAAGTCTTTTGAGTGGCCCCAGGGGCCCCAGTATGCAGCCCTTTGCAGGCGGTGTTTTTGACTCTGCTGTGCCTCCCAAACAGCCCGTCCAGAACGTTTTCAGATTCTGCGGAGCTTTCGGATGCGGCCCAAGCAAGGGCTGAGTGTATCTTGCAAACCTTTCTCGAACATTGGAGGGCACATAATGAGTCTCCTAAGCTCAGTCAGGCTCAAAGACTGCCTTGAGAGCCTCTGCAGTTGCCTCCCGACCTATTTCTGCCACTCTTCCAAGGAGCGGCCTGTCCCGCGTGGAGCTGCAGCAAGCAGAGCTGTGCGCCAGCAAGGAAGGGCTGTGGCTGTACGACACGTACCGGGTGGTGCACAGCCAGCTCCTCATTCATCTCTGGATTGCCACAGGGTGGGAAATCATTCCTGTAGCCGCAGAGGGAGGGGCTGCCATCCAGAGGTGCAGCACAGGCCCTGTGTGGGACAGCCTCAGCTTAGTTCCCTCCAGAAGTTTTGGACCACAAACGCCCTGCCTGGGGCTAATGGGAACTGCAGTCCAGGGCACCAGGAGGGCACCAGGTTGGGGGAGGCTGGTGGAGGTGGCTCCAAGTCATGCATTGCTGCCAAAAGAATCATAACCAGCGGGGCAGAGGTAGTCAATGTGCCCTGACCAACTTTCATCATCCCTGAGCATCCCAGAGCAGGGTTAGAGAAGACCCTTCCCAACTTGAGACCGGGGAGAGTCGCTGGCAGCAGTGGGCAGGTCAAATGAGCCTCTTCGCCTGGCTTCAGGGCAGTTTTAGGTGCCCCTGTGAGGTCACCATAGGCACCCATTGGCTTTGGATGAAAAGGGAGGAATCCAGCAGGCCTGTGGGGAAAAGGGTGGAACCGATACTGGAAATGTTTGATTCACGCACTGACTTCGTTTGATTTTACTGCCCCCGCATTTGAGGATGTTTGCAGTGGTCATTCAAAAAGGGCTTATCTGGTGAAAAAGTCAGACGATCCAATTGCCACAAACAAAGCAATTGTATACACAGGATGGCTTTGTGATCTGCTTTGCAGAGCACGCTCCCCTGTTTGAAGGGCTGCCTAGTCGAAGTCCAGTTTAAAGATGAAGAACTCTGAGAAGGGGGACCTGCAAGGACCTTGAATTCAGGGCACAGCCGTAACATGCAGCACCCAGGCAGCCGAAATGCAGGTCCCCACGTCGCAGCCTCACTCACCAGGGAGGGATGCATTGCAGTTGTATTTAAATTGCACTATTTATTAGTTTGCGCCTGTGTATATAGGTTAGCAAATGCACATCTTTTGCAAAACCGTGCTTTGTCCCTTTTGGGGTGCATTAATGGCCCCCCTAAGCATCTGCACTGGGTCTCCATCTTTCCAGGATTCGGATTCAAACTGATTTGATATTTCTTGCATCCGGTTCCAAATTCAAGTTGAACTCAGAAAAGCAGATTTCAAGCAATGTAGTTTGGCAGCCAAACTGGTTTGGTAGCCAGTTTCTCCCAGCCAGAACTAGAGAAGGCCAAATCTCTCAGCTTTGGATTCTTTCAGTCTCTCTTTCATTTGTTAAGCTGACTTCTCCCCAGTTCCACATCTATTTGCAAACTTTTTGATTTAGAAAATGTAGATGAGAATTACCACACACTTTTGCGCACATCTTTCTTAATGTACAAAATATGCTTGGTAAACAATATACAGTGGTACCTCCAGTTGCGGACGGGATCCGTTCCAGAGCTCTGGTCGGATCCTGAGGTTTCAACAACTGGAGGTGCCACTTCTGCACATGTGTGCAGCGCGCTGAGTGCTTCTGTGCATGCGTGCGCAGCGGAACCCGGAAAAATACTTCTGAGTTTGCCGCGTATGTATCCTGAAGGATACATAACCGGAGGTGAACGCAAGTTGAGGTACCACTGTAGTGTACTCAGTTTTGTGTGCATTTTTCACTATCGTATTTTTGTGTGCCTGCTTTGGTTAGGGAAGTGCATTGCGTTGCAAAATTCAGATAAGTGTGGATTTCAAAGAGCTGTGTTTTGATTCATGTGTTGGTATGGGAAACTGAATTTGTGAAAGGATTTATCTCCCACCCCTACCCAGAAGGGGGCAGCATAAGATAACAGTGCTATCCTAGTCTGCCCCAGTCTCCTTTCTAGAGAGGCGGAATGTACCTTAATACCACTAGACGTGTTTGTTTTATGGTGGCTTCTTCCACAGCAAGTGTTCTAGCAGTTGGGCATTGCTGCGAATTTTCTGCCTGAGACCCCAAACACACCTTGCAGACCTGGGCATCCCTGGGGGTGCGAAAATGATCACTGAACCAGTTGAAAGTTGTGATGCAGACATCTCTCACCCCTCTGCCCCAGGTGTATTGTAAAATTGCACATATCACCAATTACCAAACTTTCCCAATGCTGGAGCTTGAATCACGGTAGCATTAAGGCAGATATTCTCCCCACTGTACCCCCATAACTGCAGGAATGATTTGTACCCAGTCCAAAACTGGGGGACTGAGACATCTTCAAATATGGCAGCTTTTCCTCTGGGGTGTGTGTGTGTGTGTGTGTGCATTATGCAGCACTAAAACAGAAGTAAATAAAAGAGCTGTATTGCAAGGGGGGTGGGAAACATACACAAACACACATTGGGCGAGAGTCTTAATAGCACAAGGATGGAAGAATGAGGAAATCCCGACCAAAGAACTGTGGCAAGAGAAACTGATGGATACGCAGAATTGGCGAAATTGACACACAAACTACCGTATTTTTTGCTCTATAAGACGCACTGGACCATAAGACGCACCTAGTTTTTGGAGGAGGAAAACAAGAAAAAAAATATTCTGAATCTCAGAAGCCAGAACAGCAAGAGGGATCGCTGCGCAGTGACTTCTGGGATAGCTGCGCAGCCTGCATTCACTCCATAAGATGCACACACATTTCCCCTTACCTTTTAGGAGGGAAAAAGTGAGTATTATAGAGCAAAAAATACAGTACGTGATAAGGACAACTCTGACTTTAAAGAAGAATGGGAACCTTTTACAAAGTACTTAAAGGAACAACAAAATGAACTGGACTCCTTGGCAGGTTTTGAATAAACATACACAATTTTTTTTATTGGTAACATATTGATAGATTAATTAAGGATCTTTACAATTTTATAATATGCAGATAATAACATGTGCTGAGAAACCAGAGAGAGCTGAGGGAAGTCTATGAGGGTGGGTTTTTCTTTTTAGGGGAGGGAAAAAATGGGGGGGGAATGAGGATGATGTATTTCTGATAAATTGTTAGGTTGAAATTCCTAATAAAAAAAACTAACACACACACACACACATTGGGTGGCTGGGATTCGCACTCAGGTCCTGCTTGCAGACTTGCCATTGGAGCATTTGGTTGGCCGCTATGAGAACCAAGATGCTGGGAAATCAGAACGGGCTCCCTTGGAAAGGGGGGGGGTTGCCTTCCTTGGAGATTTTAAGCAGAGGATGGAAGGCCATCAGTCAAGGATTCTTCAGCTGTGATTTCTGCATTGCAGGGGGGTTGGACTAGATGACCCTTGGGGTTCCCTCCCAACTCTACTGTTCTGTTATTGTAGGTGGGCCCCTTTTGGTCTGGTCCTGCAGGGCTGCTCCTATGACGGGTCGTCTGTCCATGGTCGGATGCATATGTTCTGCCTACAGAAACTGCCAGGTTTAATTCTCTGTAGCATCTCCAGGGTAGGACTTTGAAGAACTCCTGTCTGAAACGCCAGAAAGCTGTTGCCAATCAGTGCAGACAATATTGAGCTGGGTAGTCTAATGGTCTTGACCCAGCAGAAAGCCATGTCCTATGTTCAAAGACACCTGAATACCACTTAACCTAGACAGCATCTTAAAAAGCAGAGACATCGCCTTGCCAACAAAGGCCCATATAGTTCAAGCTCTGGTTTTCCCAGTAGTGATGTATGGAAGTGAGAGCTGGACCATAAAGAAGGCTGATTGCTGAAGAATGGATGCTTTTGAATTCTGGTGCTGGAGGAGACTCTTGAGAGTCCCATGGACTGCAAGAAGATCAAACCTCTCCATTCTGAAGGAAATCAGCCCTGAGTGCTCACTGGAAGGACAGATCCTGAAGATGAGGCTCCAAGAGTTTGGCCACCTCAAGAGAAGAGTCCCTGGAAAAGACCCTGATGTTGGGAAAGATGGAGGGCACAAGGAGAAGGGGATGACAGAGGACGAGATGGCTGGACAGTGTTCTCGAAGCTACCAGCATGAGTTTGACCCAACTGCGGGAGGCAGTGGAAGACAGGAGTGCCTGGCATGCTCTGGTCCAGGGGGTCACGAAGAGTCGGACACAACTAAACAACTAAACAACAACAACCACTTAATATATATATATAAATCTAACCAGTGTCTAATAAACCATAGAATTAAAATAATGTCAACAACCTAAAACTAGAAAAACAGCAATATAAAAATGCATGAATAGCTACAGAAGTGAATGAAATTCAGACTTGTGAAACAGGATCCAGCATTCCACTGACCTGAAAGATAGATGGACTTTCCTTGGTTTGGTCCCTGTCTGGTCTGCCTGTTAGAGCACCCTTGCCTCTCTCTCCCCTGTTCAGGGTCCTTAGAGGTCCCCCAGGGGCGATCTCGTGAGCTTTGCCCTTGCAACATCGGTCCCAAGAATTCAGGGCAGACACCAAGCGGACAAGGGAGCCTTTGTCTGCTAGATTCCTCTCCCACCAGTCCCCAAGGGATTTGAACCAGTTTGACTATCAAGTGTGTTCCTTGCAGATTTGGTTCCTGCAGAGACTGGAAGATCAAAGGATGTTCATGACTTGCTGCCAGCATTGTTTGCAGACTTGTGAAGGGGCTTCGAGAAATCTCCTGTTTTGCTTCCTTTTCTCCGCCTGCTCTCGTCATCCCGCTGCCGATCAGTAAGACCAAATGTGCAAGACCGTTGGGGCAGCAAAAGCTTGCTTTTTTAAAAATTGCACCAGTAAAAAGGACATTCACGTACAGGGTGCTATGGAAAAATAAAATTTGTCTTTCTGATAGGAATTTTGAGGTCTTCGATAAATGTTAAATGTTCATAAGTGTACCAACCAAGCACATACATAGATCAGCACAGGAAGACCGACCTGGAACCATTTTGATTCCCAAACTGTCCCAAACTGAGCAAATGTTTTCTCTGCAAGGTCAAAGGAAAATGGAAAAGCCTCCCCATTGTCTTTTCCTCCACAAAACCCTGTGTTTGAATAGGGTGTGACCCTGTGACCTGACCCAGGAACTAAGTATTTATCACTACGAAAGAATGGCCAGGCTCCCCAGGCAATCCAGTCAAGTAACCTGCCAGACAGGAGAAAAACAACAACAGGAGAAAAACAATATTCAAATTTCTGTTTTAGACCGCCTTTTCTGTGATGTAGGTGTGATGTATCTGAGGGGTGGTCTTAGGTTACACCCCTTCTGTGATGTATGTATGATGTTTCTGGGGGTGGTCTTGATCTACAGGGTGGCAATTTCAAAAGTCTTTATAAGGCCTTGCGCACCATTTTTCTGGGTCCCTCCTCTCTCCTGCAGGTGAGGGGAGCACCCTGTTGCAACAGATCAATAAAGATCAGGCTTACTAGCTGCTTTGCTTCTCAATATTTTCTGGTTGGCCTCTGTTATTCTCTCCTACCGATAGGGAACCTATGTAAGGACTCTATATGGGCTCTTGGATACCCCATAAGGGAAAAGGGCAATTTTTGTTTACATCTTCATGGCACAAACAATTCTGGCAAGAAAAAGGACCGAGGATGAGGACCAGTGATGCCCTGTTGCACTGGAAGCAGGCAGGTCCAGCCCTACCATTAGAGAGAGGCTAGTGGCCATTTGCCCCAGAAGTGTGCAGGGTCGTATTTTTTTTCCTACTTGGAGCCCACTCACAGGGGACATATACATGGCCTTCATCTTTTGTCTCCCTTCCTGAGACTCTGGCAGATGTGACTTCCCTCTGACATTTGCACTCTTAATTTATTCAGTTTTGAAGATCCTCAAAAGCATTTTGTTTATTTTTTTAGGAGGAAAATGGTTTGTTTGTACTGCATTTTTATTTCCAGGGAGAAAGAGAGATGCTTGTGTGATTTTCTGCCTCGGATGCCAAAAGACATTGATAATGCCTCTCTGGTGCCATTATTTATTATTTCAGGCATATAACTATGCACCTTGACTTCGACGTATGGGAGGCTGGGGGGGGGTTGCCATTTACTTCTTTGCCTCAGGCAGCCAAATGTCTTGTGTCAGCCCTGGAGCCATGCGCGAGTGCGCAGGCCCTGTTTAAGTGTGTGGTCTGCCCAGGATCTCTCCTCCGTGAGGCACTGCAGAACCAAACCTGTGTGGGAAGGAAGAGAGCTTCTGCGGTGGCTTTTAAAAGCTGTGTTGGGGAGAACCGTGAAGTTGCTCAGAAGTTTATTGAGGATCCGTAAGGGAAAGATCAGGAGGTAGGAGACAGTGTTGGAATCAAGCCTTATCAGTCAGAGGAATTGGCTCCCCTTGCACCACCCCTGAGCTTCTTGTAGAGCGTGTGGCTCAGAGGGATGGGAAGTGAGCACACCCTCTGTTTCCAAGCGCCGGTCATATCCCTGATGTTTGGGGACTAACAGGTGAGCAGCAAAGGTGGGTCCTGAGAGCCTTTATAGCTGCAAAAGACATACACTGCATGACTGGAAGAGAAAACACCCACAGTCTCCTCAGGAGGGAAGATCCGTGGCTCAGCTATAGAGTGACCACTCTGCATGCAGGATCAATGCTCAGGAATCCATCAACGGTGTCTCCGAAAAATTTTACACATCACTTGGGAAGACAGGTGAACTAATACCAGTGTACTGGAAGAAGCAAAGATCGACAGTGTTGAAGCAATGATTCTTCAACATCAACTTCGTTGGCCTGGTCATGTTGTGCGGATGCCTGATGATCGTCTTCCAAAGCAACTACTCTATTCCGAACTTAAAAATGGAAAGCGTAAGGCTGGTGGTCAACAAAAGAGGTTTAAAGACTGTCTCAAGGCAAATCTTTAAAAATGTAGTATAAACACCGACAACTGGGAAACACTGGCCTGCGAGAGCTCCAGTTGGAGAACAGCCTTGACCAAAGGTGTCATGAACTTTGAAGATGCACAAACTCAGGACGCAAGGGAGAAACGTGCTAGGAGGAAGGCAGGCTTGGCAAATCCATACCGTGACCAATGTCCCCACTGTGGAAGGACGTGTGGATCCAGAATTGGCCTCCGCAGTCACTTACGGACTCATTGTTAAAACCGTGTTTATGGAAGACAGTCTTACTTGGCCACGAGGGATCTCCAAAGAAGAAGAGGAGAAGAATAGGGGGAGAGAATAAAAATTGCCAACCGACATTGAGAGCCAGTGTGGTATAGTGTTTCGAGTGTCATCCTAGCACCTGGGAGAGTCCAGGGTTCGAATCCCCACTCAGCCATGAAGCTCACTGGGTGTGGCCTTGGGCCTGTCACTGCCTCTCAGCCTTCCCTACCTCACAGGGTTGTTGTGGGGAATAAAATGAGAGGGAGAGGACCATATGCCCCATTGAAGGAATAGGTGGCATATTAATGTGGTAAATAAATAACAAGCAAATTAACAAAATATCCCAGTGATCCTGACTTAACTGCATGCATTTCTAGTTTATTTTTTAAAAAAGATGCACGAGAAGCAGAAGAGCCATGCAACCCAGAGGCAGCAAAAAAAAAGGTAAATGTAAAGGACCCCTGGACGGTTAAGTCCAGTCAAAGGCGACTCCGGGGTTGCGGCGCTCATCTCGCTTTCAGGCCAAGGGAGCCGGCGTTTGTCCACAGACAGCTTTCCGGGTCATGTGGCCAGCAGGACTAAACCACATCTGGTGCAGTGGGACACTGTGACGGAAACCAGAGCGCACAGAAACACCGTTTACCTTCCCACCATAGTGGTAACTATTTATCTACTTGCACTGGTGTGCTTTCGAACTGCTAGGTTGGCAGGAGCGGGGACAGAGCAACGGGAGCTCGCCCCGTCGCGGGGATTCGAACTGCTGACCTTCTGATCAGCAAGCCCAAGAGGCTCAGTGGTTTAGATCACAGCGCCATCCGCATCACCCAAGCCTTGGATCGTGCCCTGGAGCCTTCTGCAATGCTCCGTCCAGAGGAGCAGGGTTGTGTCCTCTGCAGGCGGGTTAATGCGGAGAGCTGTCTCCAGACGGCATAGAGTTTGCAACTTCCTGCCCTCAAAGAAAAACAGGAGGCACTGATATGCCGTCTTGGCAGCCGGCGTAGAAAACACCAAAGTGAATGGAAATGTCAAGAGATCTCTGAGCACAGAGGCCCATCACTCTTTCCATGCCCCCTCCCCTCTGCCACCCCCAATTGTCACGCTTTACTTGGAGGCAGCAGAGATGAGAAGGGGAGCACTGGCTGCTTCCGGGGCTGACCCAAGACAGGAGACTCCAATGCGCTCCCCTTCCTTGCTCACGAATGAGCAGAGGTCACCATTCAGGCTTGTGCTTCCTTGCCAGGAGAGGCCCCCCGTTCGAATTGTGGATTGTAAGGGTGTCCTCTGGGGCACTGTGCCCTGGCCCTTGGTTGCCCTCAAAACCCGACATATACTCAAAGTTGAGTGTGGATTTCATGCTCTTTACTCAGCTCATAGTAGTGAGGAATGCCAGTTTCCCCAAAATGTCTGCTTTATATACATTATTTATACAATGGGCCCCACGCGATTGGCTAATTCCGGGATTCTCCTGTAAGCCAATCAGGTTGCGGATTTACTTCCACCTGGAGCTGGATTGGGTGGCTCCTGTGGACCAATCAGACTGCTGCATTCTGGATCCTATTGTTCTAGGACCAATCAGACTGCTGCATTCTGAATCCTATTGTTCTAGGACTAATCAGACTGCTGCATTCTGGATCCTATTGTTCTAGGACCAATCAGACTGCTGCATTCTGGATCCTATTGTTCTAGGACTAATCAGACTGCTGCATTCTGGATCCTATTGTTCTAGGACCAATCAGACTGCTGCATTCTGAATCCTATTGTTCTAGGACCAATCAGACTGCTGCATTCTGGATCCTATTGTTCTAGGACTAATCAGACTGCTGCATTCTGGATCCTATTGTTCTAGGACTAATCAGACTGCTGCATTCTGGATCCTATTGTTCTAGGACCAATCAGGCTGCTGCATTTTGGATCCTATTCAACTCAGTACATAACACAACCCATCTCCAAAATAGCAAAATGGCTGGGCATCCCTATTGCCATTCGCTTCAACCTGGATCTGCCGCAGTCAGAAGGGCAGAGGGAGGCGTGTCTGGTCTGTAGAGGGAAAGTGGGCAGGGGAGGGGGAAGGGGGGGGTCTGCAGGGATTTTCCAGAGAGGGAGTAGCAAAGTCAAAATAATATCTGAAAAGCGGGCAAAGCAGGCTTGTTTTGCGCGCACACAGGTGAGAATAATGCCGGTACATTTTGCCTTGTGGCTCAGATACTACAAATGCTAGAAACTGCCCCACTCTTTTAAAAATAAAAGTAGGGGATCTGGAGGTTATTTTCCGGGGGGGGGGCATGCTGGGAGGTCCACTTCCCAGTCTCTGTGAGAAAAGGGTGCTGGATTAGATGGGTCCATCTGGGTATGGGAGAAGTGGAGAAGGGAGCTTTTTCCTGACCTCTCTCCCCTTACCAAAATGTGGTATTATGATAAAATGACCCCGTTAAGGGAGCTCACCCCAAAGGAGGTAGGGGATAAATTAAAGGAGATCTCAATTGAGGAGATGGGGAATAGTTGGGGAATAGAAGGTACAAGGGAACAGGAAAGTGGTATTTGGAATAAAATTAATTGGCTACCAAAAAGACAAATTTCCTCTCCGCTAAAGGAAGAAGTTAAAAAATGTAGTAAAAGAATCATTACACCCTTTGAAGAATTAGTGAAAGCATATAGGACAGATACAGTTTCAAAATTGTATAAGGTGTTATTAAACAAGGGGAAATCACCAAAGGAAAGTTTGAAAGAATATTGGAGGTTAGATACTCAGGAACAGATTTTAGATGAAGATTGGGAAAGAATCTTTCGACAACCACCCTTTGTTGCAACCTCTAGGATGAAAAAGAAAGAAAGAAAGAAAGAAAGAAAGAAAGAAAGAAAGAAAGAAAGAAAGAAAGAAAGAAAGATGGGTCCCTGGCCTGATCCAACAGCCTCTTGTGTTCTTACGTTGCTGTTGATCTGCCTTTCATTTTAAAAAACACAAAGGTGGTTCTCTAAGACAATCCTTTCTTGAAAGTAGATTTACACACACAGACACACCCCTCCTTTTCTTCCTCCCTGCTGATCCCCTGGAATAACCCTGTCTCCCTCCTCTGCCTGCCTTGTTTGCCGACTGAATTGCAAGCTTGCCTCTCGTCTTCCCTGCTGTTATGTCATCCAAGAGGGAGTAACCGAGCCAAGACCAACCGCCATGTCTTGGTTATATTGGCACTAAGAAGAGAGAGAAAAAGGTTGTTGTTGTGAGTTGCAAGAAGAGCTGGGGTTGTGTGCAATGAGACGAGGATACAGGGAGCCTCTGGAGGGTCACAGGCATTACGGAAACCTGGTGGGATGAGACTTGTGGCTGGGATGCAGGAATGGGGGGGGGTATGAGCTGCTCAAAAGAAATAGATCAAACAGGAAGGGAGGAGGAGTAGCATTATATGTAAAGGAGGTGTACACTTGCGAAGAGATCCATGAGTTGGAGCATGGAAGGCGGATTGAGAACATATGGGTAAAAACCAGAGGAGAGGGAAACCACAGTGACCTTACTATGGGGGTCTCCTGTAGACCTCCAGACAGACTGAAGACCTGAGTGGTGCCTTCCTAGAACAGACTGCCAAACATTCAAAAAGGAGAGATGCAGCAGTCATGTGGTGAGAGCCAGTGTGGTGTAGTGGTTAAGAGCGGTAGACTTGTAATCTGGTGAACCGGGTTCGCTTCCCTGCTCCTCCACATGCAGCTGCTGGACAGGGGCTTGCAGAGCCAGGCAGAGGCCCGGGCCAGGTAGATAACGTAAAGGTAAAGAGACCCCTGACCATTAGGTCCAGTCGTGACCGACTCTGGGGTTGGGGCGCTCATCTCACTTTACTGGCCGAGGGAGCCGGCGTACAGCTTCTGGGTCATGTGGCCAGCATGACTAAGCCACTTCTGGCGAACCAGAGCAGCGCATGGAAATGCCGTTGTAAATAATGTGCCCCCCCTTTTTTTACCCTGGGGATAACTTAAGTCTTATAAATAAGACTCGTGCTGCCAGCCATGGCCCCAGGGAATCCGCCACCGCCTTTGTGCCTCCGCGTTCGCCCCAGTGCATCCCCCCAATTGTGAATATGCTGACCGAGGCCCCCTTTGGAATCGGAGGGCCAGGCCAAGTGGCCTATATGGCCCCCCCTCTGTCTGGGCCTGCTGCTGCGTGACCTTGGGCTAGTCACACTTCTCTGAAGTCTCTCAGCCCCACTCACCCCACAGAGTGTTTGTTGTGGAGGCAGAAGGGAAAGGAGAATGTTAGCCGCTTTGAGACTCCTTAAAGGTAAAGGTAAAAGGGACCCCTGACCATTAGGTCCAGTCGTGACCGACTCTGAGGTTGCAGCGCTCATCTCGCTTTATTGGCTGAGGGAGCCGGCGTACAGCTTCCGGGTCATGAGGCCACATGACTAAGCCGCTTCTGGCGAACCAGAGCAGCGCACAGAAACACTATTTACCTTCCTGCTGGAGTGGTACCTACTTATCTACTTGCACTTTGATGTGCTTTCGAACTGCTAGGTTGGCAGGAGCAGGGACCAAGCAACGGGAGCTCACCCTGTCGCGGGGATTCGAACTGCCGACCTTCTGATCGGCAAGTCCTAGGCTCTCTGGTTTAACCCACAGCGCCACTCCTTAGGGTAGTGATAAAGCAGGATGTCAAATCCAAACTCCTCCTCCTCCTCCTCCTCCTCCTCTTCTTCTTCTTCTTCTTCTTCTTCACCTTGGGAGACTTCAACTTCCCCGATATCGGTTGGGACTCAAACTCAGCCAAGAATGTAAGGTCCGACAAATTCCTCCATTGCCTCGCTGACCATTTCATTTCCCAGAAGGTAGAAGAAGCAACATGGGGTTCATCTATCCTGGACCTGGTCCTCACCGATCGGGAGAAACTGATCAACAAAGTGAAAGTGCTTGGAAACTGGAGAGGAAGCGATCATGTCCAGCGGTGTATCTAGTCGCTTGGGTGCCTGGTGCGGCGCATGCACCCTGCAGCCGAGGGCGGGGCGAGCCGCCCATGGGGGTGGGACGCGCTGCATGGAGCCTCTCCGCTGCCTCCCCCTCAGCTATAGGGCAGCTGAGGGAGAGGCGGAGGGCAGACGCAAGCCCCATGCTGCCATTTCAGACAGCGCGGAGCCTGTGGGCACCCAAGCCAGCACATCACTCCCAGGAGAGGTAAGTGAGGTAAGTGCCAACCCCCACGGTGTGGCGCCCAGTGCCAGCCGCGTCTCGTTACGTTTGTTGACTGAACTAAAAAGTTTCGTGAGCCCAATTTTTTAAAAAAACAACTCATATTTTTGTCATTTTGTCACACACACACCCCAGTGATGACACCTGGGGCGAACAGTACCATCCACACCCCTGTTCCTCCGCCACTGATCATTTCCTCCAGGGAGGTGGTTGGAGGATGGATGGCGGCTAATGGATTGAGGTTGAATCCTGACAAGACAGGAGTACTGTTCTTGGGGGACAGGAGGTGGGCGGGTGCGGAGGACTCCCTGATCCTGAATGGGGTAACTGTGCCCCTGAACTCACGGCTGTTCATGGAGGCGCAGGTCAGTTCTGCATCTACCAGCTCCATCTGGTACCCAAAACAGGGTGCTGGAGTTAAAGCCTACTGGGATATGATATACAATGAACTGAAAAAGATTTGAAAATATACAGTGGTACCTCGGGTTACAGACGCTTCAGATTACAGATGCTTCGGGTTACAGACTCCCCTAGCCCAGAAATAGTACCTCGGGTTAAGAACTTTGCTTCAGGATGAGAACAGAAATCGTGCTCCGGCGGCGCGGCAGCAGCAGGAGGCCCCATTAGCTAAAGTGGTCTTCAGGTTAAGCACAGTTTCAGGTTAAGAACAGACCTCCGGAATGAATTAAGTACTTAACCCGAGGTACCACAGTATTTGACGTTTAGAAGACATCTGAAGGCAGCCTTGTTGAGGGAAGCTTTTAATGTGTGACATTTTAATGTATTTTTAATCTTTGTTGGAAGCTGCCCAGATGGGCGGGGTACAAATAATAAATTATTATTATTATTATTATTATTATTATTATTATTATTATTATTATTATTTATTTTATGATACAGAGGAAAGGGGAAGCCCAACTGTGGAGGCAGTGCAGAATCATCCTGGTTAACAGCCACCAACAGCCCTCTCCTCCGCCAATGACTCCATGATTCTATGTGTCCAATCCTCTTTTAAACCCACCCAAATCAGTTGCCATCACTGCCGCCTGTGGGAGCATGGTCCATAGTTTATGCACTCCTCTTCTTGTGTTCTTCTGATTTCATTTCTTTCTTCTTCCCCACTAGATTGGATGCCACTCCTCGCCTAGGAGGGCTTCTTGGCCCCTGCAACCACCAGCCTTCTTTCCATCTGAAATATACTCAGAGTCGAGAGTGGATTTCATGCTCTTTATTCAGCTCATAGTGGTGAGGAGGAATGCAAGTTACCCCAAAGTGTCTTTTTTATATACATTATTTACACAATGGGCCCCACGTGATTGGCTAATTCCAGGATTCTCCTGCAGGCCAATCAGGTTGTGGATTCACTTCCACCTAGAGCTGGATTGGGTGGCTCCTGCGGACCAATCAGACTGCTGCATTCTGAATCCTATTGTTCTAGGACCAATCAGACTGCTGCATTCTGAATCCTATTGTTCTAGGACCAATCAGACTGCTGCATTTTGGATCCTATTGTTCTAGGACGAATCAGACTGCTGCATTTTGGATCCTATTGTTCTAGGACCAATCAGACTGCTGCATTTTGGATCCTATTGTTCTAGGACCAATCAGACTGCTGCATTTTGGATCCTATTGTTCTAGGACCAATCAGGCTGCTATATTTTGGATCCTATTGTTCTAGGACCAATCAGGCTGCTATATTTTGGATCCTATTCAACTCAGTACATAACACCATCATCTGTTGCTAATGCTGGCCAGGTAACGCAGCTTGCAAGAGTTCCTTGTTGAGAGGCCTCAGGCCGTGTCCGGCATCACGTCCGGCCTCTTTGACACAGGCAGCGCCCAAAGAGATCCTTTGAAGGAGCGCCATGCATTGTCTGTGGGTCATTGTCTGCCCTTGACCCAGTCGTGCACCTCCCCCCCAGGCATCCCTACCACCACAAAGCCTGTCAGATTACATGCCTGTAAGAATGGGCTACACAAATACCCCCTAGCTGTGCAGACAAAAAGCCCTGACATTATGAGCACGAGCGCTTGTGTCATAGTCACAGAGAATGCCAGCACTGTGCACTCAGGAATAAGCCTGCTCAGCTGCAAAGCTCTGTGGGTGAGGTCAGCTCTTGGGGTGACACGGAAGCAATGCATCTGTGGGATGACATCCCTTTGCCGAGAGACGGGAGCCCTCAAGTCAAGACGGGACTTGGGGGGGTTAATTGCAGCTATAATAAAGGCGGCATTTTTTCATCTCTGCCAAGCTAAGCAGTTGGCTCCTTACCTCTCTCGCCCTGACCTAGCCACTGTGATCCGCGCGACGGTCACCTCCAGACTGGATTATTGTAACTTGCTCTATGTGGGGCTGCCCTTGAGACTGACCCAGAAACTCCAGCGGGTGCAGAATGCCGCGGCGAGACTCCTTACGGGGTCCTCACTGCAAGATCCCATTCACCCAGTGCTATACCAGCTGCACTGGCTCCTGGTGGAGTACAGGGTCAGGATTAAGGCGCTGGTTTTAACCTTCAAAGCCCTATACAGCCTAGAACCCTCGTACCTACGGGACTGCCTCTCCTGGTATGTCCCACAGAGGACCTTACGGTCTTCAAACAAAAACATCTTGGAGGTCCCGGGCCACAGGGAGGTTAGGTTGGCCTTGACCAGAGCCAGGGCCTTTTCGGCTGTGGCCCCAATCTGGTGGAACGCTCTGTCACAAGAGACTAGGGCCCTGTGGGACTTGACATCTTTCCGCAGGGCCTGCAAGACGGAGCTGTTACCCCAGGCCTTTGGCCAGGGCACAGTCTGACCCCCTCCTTTGGTAATCCTCACAGAACTCTAGCCCAATGGTTGCCATTAATTTGATTTGAATTGATTTTAGAATGAATTGATTTTAGAATGCTGTGTTACTTTTATTGTTGTTAGCCGCTCTGAGCCTGGCTTCACCTGGGGAGGGCAGGATATAAATTATTATTATTATTATTATTATTATTATTATTATGCGAGATTTTGCAGTAAAATATAATAACACATATTCTTGTTACTTAGTAATGGGGCTAAGGACCAGAGAGCCATCAATTTATAGACAGGCAACATATATATATATATATATATATATATATATATATATATATATATATGATATTTATTCAAAATTTCATCAATACATAAACAAAGACACAAAAAAAAAACAAAAAGAAAAATACAGCAAAAAGTAAAACAAAAAGAAAAACCAAAAAGAAAAAAGGAAAAATACAGAACCCAAATTACAACTTTTCATTTGCTTATTTCTTGAACTTCCTCACACCTCCCTTTTTGTATTCTAGTTTAATTCATTATTCCAGCAAATTCTTCCCCTGTTTCTCAATTTTAATTTAAATAATTAATCTTCACAATCTATTTATTAATTCAACATAATCTTTCCCTCTTTTAATTTAATCTGTTATTCAATTTACCTTAATCTCTTTAACCTTATCTTATCTTAAAAATCTTAAAATTTCCAAGTTTACGTCATATTCATTCATATCTCCTTAAATAATTTCTACTAAAGCCAATTTAGTTCCTTTCCGGCATGTTCCCTGGTGTTTCATTAATGTTACACTGATTCCAAAATTAACAAAAGAATTTCCTTTGATATCTCTAATTATTTTCCAACGTCCCTTCTTCCTGGTTTCGGGTCATGTCAGTCCTTTCAGTCCATTACATCCAGTCCATCAATCTGGTGTTCTTATATCCGAGGCCCTTAAGTCTCTTCTAGGCCCCTTCTGCACAATTTCTTGTCCTTGTTTGTGGTTACACACTTCTTTGTCTGTTGTTAATTCCTTGGGGAGTGGGTCTCCAGAGGTTTCCATCCAGTAATAGTTTCCATTTTCCTTTGTCAGACTGGCCCCTTCCCCCCAGTCCCACTCCCTGTAGTCCAAAAAGTATTTATCCAGAAGCTAGTTGTTCACCTGTTTCATAGTCCCACTAGAGTTAAGAGCTTCATTTACTTCAAACACATCCCAGCACTCTCCAAGTTCAATCTTCCAACGCAATGACTTTTGTTCCTGCAGGACTTTGAATCCCTCCATTTGTGTTGTTTGAGGAGTAATTACTGCCTCTTCCTTCTTCATCTGCCCTTGGACTTGTCTTGTCAAGCCAGTTTCTTGAACTGGTTGTTGTATAACTTCTTTATCCTTATTCCCTGTTAAATCATATTCACTGGCCACAGCGCTCATCAAATCCAATTTTTCATGCATCAAGTTCATTTTCTCCTGCAGCTGCTCCAGCAGGGCATTTGTCATGCCAAGGGCAGACACCAAACCTTCCTTCCAACTCATTTCTATTCAAGGTCAAACAGCAAGTCCCACGATCCAAAACTTGCAGCTGTAGATTCCAGATAAACAGCAACAGCAAACTGACAGGCTCCCTCTAGGGGATACAGTTTCTATTTGTATCCACTTTCTTTTTTTAAAGTATCCAACAAAGAAAATTACTTTCGATTTCAAGTCCTTTCAATTTTCAAATACTTTGTATCTTTAAAATACAGAAATGCAGAAGGTAGCGTTGAAGTTAATTTGTTTCTCTTCTCTTTTTTACCTATCTGTCAAAATACTCCACTTTCAATCAATGGACGTCACAAGCAATTTCTGTCCTGACACCCCGTCCCCAGGTTTGGGACGATGGAAACTTAGATTCCTTTACTCTCCTTCTGCAGGATTAGACAGTCAAATCCCCCCCCCTTTTCTCCTGCTCCCAAGGGGGTTTTATTGGTTGTAGATGCAGGAAATTTCCAACTTTAAAGCAGTTTTCCAGGCTATTAGGTTGCAAGGTCTTTGCTTCAATCTATATACAAAAAGCGGAAGGCGGACTTCCTGTTTAAACCTTCCCGCTTGTGCCTAATTCAAAATTTTTGCAAGTTTCTTGATCCAATTCTCCGTTTTTACTCACGGGTACTTGATTTAGAGTCCGAATGTCATCAGGAAAAAGTCAGCGCTCTCCGGCGATGGCTGCGCGGCTTCCCTCCATGGAAATAGCGATCGGTTCGCAGCACCGCGCTGCTCACCCCACTTCACTCCGGAGCCCCAAAAAGGGGTTTCCTCGTGAGTAGGGGAGGTGCTCTTGGTGCTCTGCCGAACCCCACGTTCCCAGGCTTCTCCGCCTGGGATTTCTAGCGGGTCCCCACCTTCGCCGCGGAGGGAAGACCAAATTTCCACGGAGCCCGTTCCTCCAATCGGAGGAACTCCGCCATTCGTCGTTGGCGCTAACCCGGAAGCTCTATAGACAGGCAACTTATAGTTCTGCGGTCACATTAGCCCCTGGACTTGCTAATTAACAAGAATACACCTCGTTAGATTGGACTGCAAAGTCTCCCACAATCTGGACATTTCCACAGAAGCAAAAGCAAAATATGTGGAGCTGAACTGAACGGGGTGCCTGGCTGGCTGGGTGGGAGTCATAGCTGTCAACTTTTCCCTTTTCTCGTGAGGAATCCTATTCGGAATAAGGAAATTTCCCTTAAAAAGGGGGGAAATGTTGACAGAGTTGTGTTGTGCAAATTCTGAAGGGTCCCAGCTTGGCCAAGAATGCTCCATGGAATTTTAAAAAGCAAGCAGGCGGCAACATTTGCAGAACATTTCTGGGAATAGGGCAGGGAGATAGGTTCATGGGGACATTGGCACCGGCCAATAGGTACCTTCCGCTTGATGTCTACAATCTGCCTCCGCACTCGGAGTTAGCCGTTATTTTCTTTTTCTTCCTGTCGCATAACAGAAACTTTTCCTTTTCTTGCAAAGTGGCAAGCCTGCTCCTCCCGCTCTTGAAGCAATGCGTTCGCATGCTCCTTTGGGCTCGCACCTAAGAGTGATGGCGCATGGTGCAGAAACAGCCCGTGGTCAGAATTCAAACCGGGTTTGCAAGGAAGGAAAGAGCAGGGCCGGGATGCTTAGAACTCGCACAGAGTGCATTTTCATCTTGACCAGAGACCCTCTCCTTTTCCTTTGTGCCTTACACAACTGGCTTCCCTTCTGCCCAGTCATGCTCTATGGTTCAGACTTGCACCCTGAAATATACTCGGAGTCGAGAGTGGATTTCATGCTCTTTATTCAGCTCATAGTGGTGAGGAGGAATGGAAGTTCCCCCAAAGTATCTGCTTTATATACATTATTTACACAATGGGCTGCACGTGATTGGCTAATTCCGGGATTCTCCTGTAGGCCAATCAGGTTGTGGATTCACTTCCATCTGGAGCTGGATTGGGTGGCTCCTGCAGACCAGTCATACTGCTGCATTGTTCTAGGACCAATCCAACTGCTGCATTCTGAATCCTATTGTTCTAGGACCAATCAGACTGCTGCATTTTGGATCCTATTCAACTCAGTACATAACACCCCCCCTTCAGATCTACCTCTCTTTCAAATCGGAACAAGTGAAGGCGGTGAAGGTCCTGTGTGAGTGCCTGGAGGCGGTTGGACGATGGATGGCGGCTAACAGATTGAGGTTGAATCCTGACAAGAAAGAAGTACTGATTTGGGGGGGACAGGAGACGGGCTGGTGTGGAGGATTCCCTGGTCCTGAATGGGGTAACTGCACCCCTGAAGGACCAGGTGTGCAGCCTGGGAGTCATTTTGGACTCAGCTGTCCATGGAGGCGTAGGTCAATTCTGTGTCCAGGGCAGCTGTTTACCAGCTCCATCTGGTACGCAGAATGAGACCCTCCTTGCCCGCAGACTGTCTTGCCAGAGTGGTGCATGCTCTGGTTATCTCTCTCTTGGACTACTGCAATGCGCTCTATGTGGGGCTACCTTTGAAGGTGACCCGGAAACTACAACTAATCCAGAATGCGGCAGCTAGACTGGTGACTGGGAGCGGCCGCAGAGACCACATAACACCGTCTTGAAAGACCTACACTGACTCCCAGTACGTTTCCGAGCACAATGCAAAGTGGTGCTGACCTTGAAAGCCCTAAACGGCCTCGGTCCAGTATACCTGGAGGAGCGTCTCCACCCCCATCATTCTGCCCGGACACTGAGGTCCAGCGCTGAGGGCCTTCTGGCGGTTCCCTCATTGCGAGAAGTGAGGTTACAGAGAACCAGGCAGAAGGCCTTCTCGGTAGTGGCACCTGCCCTGTGAAACGCCCTCCCACCGGATGCCAAAGAGAACAACAACTACCAAACTTTTAGAAGACATCTGAAGGCAGCCCTGTTTATGGAAGCTTTTAATGTTCAATAGGTTACTGTATTTTAGTGTTTTATTGGAAGCCGCCCAGAGTGGCTGGGGGGGACCCAGCCAGATGGGCGGGGTATAAATAATAAATTATTATTATTATTATTATTATTGTTGTTGTTGTTGTTGTTGTTGTTGTTGTTGTTGTTGTTGTTGTTGTTGTTATATTTCACCCCCCAAAGAAACTAACCAGCTCAAACAAGAGACTGCTCGGTTTTCGGCCCCACCTGCCTGTCACCACCCGTCGGCCAAGAATTCTGATTGGTTTCAGCTTTCAGCAGTTTGTTAATATCCAGAGGCATCCCTGGAAGAGAGAGGGGTGGGGAGAGCAAACTTCCTATCAAGGTGAGGGTTGCAGAGGGGCCATCATGGATTCATTACTGCAGGCCCAGGGAAATTGGGCAATATCATTAGCCGTGCCCCTCCCACCTCCCCGCCTGCTGTTTGTCACCACGAGCGGATATTTATGCTGCTCCTGGGAAGCCTCTGAATCAAAGACACATGCCCTTGCGTTCTTGGAGCATTAGCTAATGGTGTACCTCATGCAAAATTCAGGGGAGGGCTGTGAAAGGTTGTGCTCATCAAAAAAAAAAGGGGGGGGGGGTTTCTGCCATACAGTGCAATCTCCAAACTAGGCTCCCATCAGAAGAATATTTATTTCTCTCTTTTTTTCTGTCACTTTTTTGTCACTGTTAATTCCTCCCCCCCCCTCCCCATTCTTTTATTTACATTTTATACATTCTTTTTTTGGCTGAAGAAAATCACCGTTTTATAATTCAAATTGGGAAAAATAAATACAGCAAGTGGACAAAAGTACAAAGATGCACAAAATGTTTAGAGGTATGCGTACCCCCAGGGGGGAAAAACCGCTGGTTATGCTAATCGTGCTGCTTAACTAGCCAGCCAAAACTATTAATTAGAAGGTCTGGATTTGGCAAGCCTGCTCTCAAATTCCAAGAACTGGAAGAGACTTGGGGCATCAGACTAAAATTATCCAAATTCATAACATCCTAAGTCCCAAGTTGTCTTCCTCTTGGAGGAGAAAGAGGATTGGAGATTTGGTTGTGGCTGATTTGTATTTCTGCAGCTTGCACATGCATGTTCAGCCATGTAGGAGCATGAATGAGAAGGAAGTCGTTTTGATTCGCGATTTCCAGTTCTAAAAATACGGTGATGGTTGCTATGATCCTGATCCGTGGCCCGTGTTTTATACTGTGACCCGCCCAGGGATTGTTGCACGAGGAAGAGGAGTGGGGGTGGGGGCTATAAAAGGGAGGAAGGAAATGCATGAATAAATCAACAGACCAGCAGCCCCTTCTCATTACTTTGCCGTGCTTCTAAGTGTTCCCTGCATTAGTCCACCTCTGTGCAGCTGATTTACAGCTCTGTAACGAAAGGAATGTGCAACAGGCAACAGGACTCTTGCGGTATCTGTAGGTTTTCATCATCACCCAGGATTGGGACCAGGGAAGGCTTGGAGGAGCCGACTCTTTTCAGCGCTTGACAGAAATCCCATAAATCACGGTGCTCAAATGTGCATAGCTGTCAACTTACAGATTTGAAAATAAGGGACCAGCAGCCTCGAAAATAAGGGATCAGCAGCCAGAATAAGGGATTTCCCCAGCACAGGTATGTTCAGCTTCTGAGCCCCTCCAAGCCAAAGGCAGAAAGCCCAGCCAGCAGCCAAACGAAGCCTCAAGCGGTGGTTCCCACAGCGCAGCAACCCGGCAAAGGGGGTGCAGCAAGGAAAACCACCGTCACCTCTCCGCTGGGAAGCGCTGAGCAAAGGCGAGTCCCCAGCAACGCGGCCGATTTGATTGGCAGAAGGTATGCAAGCTCCACCCCCCAGTCATTCTTAGACTCCTTATTGGGTGAGCAACGCAGCCAAGCAACACAGTTGGAGCCTCCCTCCTTCCTGGCCGGCAGGGAGGGAGGGAGAGGAGCTGCTTCCTTTGAAACCCGGCAAATTTAAGGGAAATCATCAATAAGGGAGAGCAGCGGGACACAGCGCTGGGATAAGGGACTTTCCCGCCAAATAAGGGATGGTTGACAGCTATGCAAATGTGGCCTCAATTCAGAGAAGACTAGAAGTCGTGGGCATCCAGTGAAGCTGAATTTTGGAAAATGCAGGACTGATAAAAGGGTTGTTATTATTTTATTATTCATTACATTTATATACCAGCCTACATCTGAGGTTCTCAGGGCAGTTTACAGTGTAATAATAACTGGTCCTGTTGTGCGGATGCCTGATGATCGTCTTCCAAGGCAGCTACTCTATTCCAAACTTAAAAATGGAAAGCGTAATGCTGGTGGTCAACAAAAGAGGTTTAAAGACTGTGTCAAGGCAAATCTAAAAAAAAAAAAGTAGTATAAACACTGACAACTGGGAAACACTGGCCTGTGAGCGCTCCAGTTGGAGAACAGCCTTTACCAAAGGGGTCACGGGCTTTGAAGACACTCGAACTCAGGACGCAAGGGAGAAACGTGCGAAGAGGAAGGCATGCTTGGCGAATCCACACCGTGATCAACTCCTGCCTGGAAACCAATGTCTCCACTGTGGAAGGATGTGTGGATGCAGAAGTGACTCCAGTCACTTACGGACTCATTATTAAAACTGTGTTTATGGAAGGCAATCTTACTCAGCTACAAGTGATCGCCAAAGAAGAAGAAATGATAAGAAGACTTGTGTAGAAGGTGAAGGAAGTCAATAAAGAAAATGGAGTCAAATTTAGGTTAATACATATCTTTATTTTTGAGATATGTTCTCCCCCCCCTTTTTACCCCCTTTCCACCCTTTTTCCTATTTTTATTTTCTTGTCTATATATTATTTGTATTTGGTTGGTAATATATTGTATGTCTGTTTTTGTTTTTGTTTGTCAGCATATAAATAAACTGTTTTTTACATTTTTTAAATAAACAACAAAGTGTTTATGGCTTTTATCTGCCCCGAGGCATAGGGCGGCCCCGATCCTATGGTGACTCGCCTCTCCTGGCCTGGAGGCGAGCACTTCTCCTGCGGGAACTTAGTTCCCCCCGCCTCTCTGCCCTGAGCCTCTAGCTCAGGAGAGGCTGGAGGGTTACCGGACCCCGAGGCAACCTCAGCTTCCTCTGACGGGGCTGAGAGTGGAGCACCTGCAGGCAATGGGTCCTCCATCACCTCAGGAGCCAGAGCAGACTCAGCTGGTGCCTGCACCTGAGGATAAAGCACAGGTGAGGACCCTTCAGGCTCATGCCCCAGCCCCGGTTCAGCTGGTTCTGGAGGTGGGGAATCCTGTGCAGGCTGGGATTCCTCAGGTTCAGCCTCTGAATCCGATTCCCAGACCATCACAGGTAGTTGCTGGCAAGCACAGGAGGGGAGAATTGCTCTTGTGCTCGGATCCTGCTTGCAGGTTCCCCAGAGGCACCTGTTCGGCCGCTGTGAGAACAGGAGGCTGGACTAGATGGGCTTGACTTATGTTCTTCCGCAGCCAGAACAGCCACTGCACTCCTCAGCTTTTTATTTTTAGAGTTTTTCATATCCTGCTTTGTTTTGCTGCCCCGTCTTCTTCCTGATGGCATTCCCTTTGGGTTGTGGTTTGGCCTGGCCATTGAGTGGCGGGGGGTCGGGAGAGCAATGGAGAATGACAGGCAATTAGCGGAAACATCCAGCGCTTTAATAACAAGCACCTGGGGCATGGCTTTCATCACACCCCGGAGAGCGGAAAAAACTGGGGCAGGAAAATACTAGAGTCCTCCTGTATGCAGACTGAGCTCCTGGATGAAACGGGAAGCTGATGATGATGATGATGACGATAATTTATTATTTGTACCCCGCCTATCTGGCTGGGTTTCCCCAGCCACTCTGGGCGGCTTCCAACAAAGACCAAAAATACACTAAAATGTCACACATTAAAAACTTCCCTGAACAGGACTGCCTTCAGATGTCTTCTAAATGTCAGGTAGTTGTTTATCTCTTTGACATCTGATGGGAGGGTGTTCCACAGGGCGGGCGCCACTACCGAGAAGGCCCTCTGCCTGGTTCCCTGTAGCTTTGCTTCTTGCAATGAGGGAACCGCCAGAAGGCCCCTCGGAGCTGGACCTCAGCATCCGGGCAGAACAATGGGGGTGGAGACACTCCTTCAGGTATACTGGACCAAGGCCGTTTAGGGCTTTAAAGGTCAGCGCCAACACTTTGAATTGTGCTCGGAAACGTACTGGGAGCCAATGTAGGTTTTTCAGGACTGGTGTTATGTGGTCTCGGCGGCCACTCCCAGTCACCAGTCTAGCTGCCGCTTTCTGGATTAGTTGTAGTTTCACAAGATATTCGCAAGCAGCCTTTCTGGACAGAGAGTGTGGTTGGTTCTGCCCTTGGGCATCTCCAGGGCAAACGCAAACACACCCAAGCTCAAGACGGCCTGGTAGAGACTCTGAACAACTCGGGATGCTGTTCCACTTCCCAGTTGAGCAAATTCAGTCTTTCAACCTCTTAATCTGCCTGTCCTCTACATTTGTTTTGGGAAAATGACTCTAAGATCTACATGGAAATATCCCACACTAGAAATGGCCGGCACTCACAGGACCCTTGTTGGCCACCGTAAGGATGCTGGAGTTAAAGCCTACTGGGATATGACATACAATGAACTGAAAAAGATTTTAAACTATACAGTGGTACCTCGGGTTACAGACACTTCAGGTTACAGACGCTTCAGGGTGCAGACTCCGCTAACCCAGAAATAGTGCCTCGGGTTAAGAACTTTGCTTCAGGATGAGAACAGAAATCACACGGCGGCAGCAGGAGGCCCATTAGCTAAAGTGGTGCTTCAGGTTAAGAACAGTTTCAGGTTAAGAACGGACCTCCGGAACGAATTAAGTACTTAACCCGAGGTACCACTGTACTTTTATTTTTAAAATGGAGGCTTTTCTATTAGGTATTGTGGGAGAAGAAATTCCCAAAGTAGACTTAAATATGTTTATGTAGCAGACAAAATTAATGGACTACGCAGAATCGGATAAAATGACAGGAAGGATTCGAAACCTGCGGGACCAGAGATTTACAGAAGATTGGTAGAAATATACGAATTATTTGAAGAGCAACTGTAATCAACAAATTACGCTAGTAGGACTACAAGAAGTTTTGTAAGGAGGAATATATGAAATATTGCAAAGAAGAGAAAAAAAGAGAGACATTAGTTATGATATTCAAATATAATAGTGAAAGTAAGAAATGTATATTAAGTGAAAGATTGGAAAATTTTCAGATGTGATTGATGGAAGTCAAAAAAAATGTATAAGATATAAAAGTATGTTTAATAATGGTTGAAAATGATAATCTAAAAAACTAATTTTATATATATATATATATATATATATATATATATATATATATATATATATATAAAATATATGTTTATGTATGCTACCACGGCTGCAAGGACACTTTTAGCCCATAAATGGAAGCCGCAGGAACTTCCAACTTTGGAAGAATGGCAGACAAAAATGATTGAATATGCAGAACTGGCAAAGCTGACAGGGAAAATCCGAAACAAGCCTGAGGAACTGTTTGAAAAGGACTGCAGTAAATTTATACAATATATGAAAGAACACTGTAACCACTTGAGAATGTTTGCAGGTTTGATTTAAAAGATTTTTTAATGATAATTTTTGAAACTGATTTACAAATACTAAATAATTTTTTTTAAGTATAGTAAGAAGGTAAATAGGTGGATATAGAAATGCTAAGTGGATTGTGATTGCTTAAGAAAGTCGGAGGGGGTGGGGAGTCGATGTTTGATATGAGGAAAGTTGTATGTGATATGATTTGATATGAATGTGACAAAGGGAAAATATGAAAAAATAATTAAAATTATGGAAAAACAAGAACAGGATGCTGGACTAGGTGAGCCATTGCCCTGATCCAACAAACTCTTCTTACCTTCTTGTGACCTGGCAAGAAGATGGTGCTTGATTTATCTGCAGGCTTATCTGGTTGAGGGATTTTTAACACACAAGCCAGTAGACCTGAGCATTGCTGGCCGGCATGCGCCATTATGTGCCCAATTAGCCGAATCTCTCCAGAAACTCATTCCAGCAAAGCAATGAAGCAGGACTCTTCTTTCCCGCCTCTGGTGGCTGGAGCTTCGCAGCATCGAGCCCATGCAGGTCTACTTTGGAGCAAGTCCCAAGTGGGGATGGGCAGACTCATGTAGGTTTGGCAGAAGTGAGGCACCAAGAGTTCTTAAAGGAACAAAGAGGAGAGGGGGGTGCGGACCAGGGTGGGGGCAGTTAAACCACTTTAAACATTAGGTCCAAGTGCAGAAAAAGAGTTTAAAAACGTGGTTTGGGGTGCAGCATTAAAATAATATAAAAACCAAATCTGTTAAAATGAAAATAAAAACAGCACAAAGCTATTAAAAACTGTTTGCTTGAAACAATAAGTTCCATGTAAGTACAGTGATACCTTGGTTTACAACGATAATCCGTTCCGGAGGTCCGGTTGTAAACCAAAACAGGTTGTAACCCAAGGCGCGCTTTCGCCAATGCGGCCTCCAAAAAAAAAAAAATTGGTTGTAATCAAAAAAATGGGACACATACTTCAGGGTTTGACATGGTTGTAATCCAAAACGGTTGTAATCCAAAGCGATTCACACTTACAGCTATTGAAACGGACAGCCAGAGGTGTTTCCATCACAGTGTATCTAACTGAGCTGTGGAACTCACTGAGACTAGATATTGTACTGGCCACAAACATTGATAGTCTCTTTATATAGTGTTGCACACCACCCCAATCACCAAGCAACGAGAGATTCCAGGGGTTCCAGAACCTACTACGAGTGATGTTTCCTTGGAACGAAGGTCAGCAAAGACTGTGTTGTCTTTAGGACATATTGCATTATATACATCCTGAGCATAGGATGTAGGGACTCACAGCATTAACACCCCGACAGATCCTGTTTCTCCGTTAGCTGCAGCTTTGGATCCAGCACAGAGCAAGTAGGTCTCTGTGCCTCCAGCTTCCAGCATGGTGTAGTGGTTAAGAGCGGTGGACTCGTAATCCGGTGAACCAGGTTCGATTCCCTGCTCCTCCACATGCAGCTGCTGAGTGACCTTGGGCCAGTCACACTTCTCTGAAGTCTCTCAGCCCCACTCACCTCACAGAGGGAGGAAGGGAAAGGAGAATGTTAGCCGCTTTGAGACTCCTTCAGGTAAAGCGACATATCAAGTCCAAACTCTTCTTCTTTTTCCTTTTCTTCCAGCTCAGCTCATGCACACCAAACCGGCTATTGCTTTCCTACCTAGCAACTCCCTTGGGGTTGTTGTTGTTTAGTCGTGTCCGACTCTTTGTGACCCCCTGGAACAGAGCACGCCAGGCACTTCTGTCTTCCACTGCCTCCTGCAGTTTGGTCAAACTAGCTTCGAGAACACTGTCCCACCATCTCGTCCTCTGTCGTCCCCTTCTCCTTGTGCCCTCCATCTTTCCCAACATCAGGGTCTTTCCCAACATCAGGGTCCCTTGGGGTACAGGACCCCAAGAATGGGAAGGGACTCAGAGCATCATCCACACTGACCCCCCACAAACCCACAACATCAGAAGGAGATTTGAACCCACAGCTCTCTTTGTGGCTACTGCTGGCCACAAGACAACCACAAGCACAGCCTTCGCTTTCCGCGCCAGTCTCTCTTGGGCTGGCAGGTGTCGGCTGCTGGAGGTGCAGATTGCAGCGACTGCAGGTCCCTCTCCTGAGCTGAGGCACCCAGTTGGCATGTGCCAATCAAGCTGCGTCACTAGACTGGCCCTGCAAGGCGGATGCATGAGCACTAGCCTCGAATGGCGTTTGCATTTTGTTGTGCTTGGACATTTCTCGGGTCCTGTGGCACGCTCCCTCCCCACAGAGAGACAGAGATATTTAGAGGGACACTGTCCTGGCTGAGCCGGCCCTTGCTGTCGGTGCAATTTCCTTTCAGCCCCCTGGTCAGCGGCGGCTGTGTTGAGCCGCCTGAGTATTAGCTCTGTATTGAAAACGACCTTGACAGATTAGAGAACTGGGCCAAAACAAACAAGATGAATTTTAACAGGGAGAAATGTAAAGTATTGCACTTGGGCAAAAAAAATGAGAGGCACAAATACAAGATGGGTGACACCTGGCTTGAGAGCAGTACATGTGAAAAGGATCTAGGAGTCTTGGTTGACCACAAACTTGACATGAGCCAACAGTGTGACGCGGCAGCTAAAAAAGCCAATGCAATTCTGGGCTGCATCAATAGGAGTATAGCATCTAGATCAAGGGAAGTAATAGTGCCACTGTATTCTGCTCTGGTCAGACCTCACCTGGAGTACTGTGTCCAGTTCTGGGCACCACAGTTCAAGAAGGACACTGACAAACTGGAACGTGTCCAGAGGAGGGCAACCAAAATGGTCAAAGGCCTGGAAACGATGCCTTATGAGGAACGGCTAAGGGAGCTGGGCATGTTTAGCCTGGAGAAGAGGACAGCCATGTTCAAATATATAAAAGGATGTCACATAGAGGAGGGAGAAAGGTTGTTTTCTGCTGCTCCAGAGAAGCGGACACGGAGCAATGGATCCAAACTACAAGAAAGAAGATTCCACCTAAACATTAGGAAGAACTTCCTGACAGGTAGAGCTGTTCGACAGTGGAATTTGCTGCCAAGGAGTGTGGTGGAGTCTCCTTCTTTGGAGTCTTTAAGCAGAGGCTTGACAACCATATGTCAGGAGTGCTCTGATGGTGTTTCCTGCTTGGCAGGGGGTTGGACTCGATGGACCTTGTGGTCTCTTCCAACTCTAGGATTCTATGATCAACAGGGACAGGCGAGGGCGAGTGGCGAAGGCAGATGCGGGGATGCCCTTTCTCTGCCCCCACCTTCTTCTTTGAAAGTTTTCACAGCTGAAAAGGGAGCCCCCAAGCTGAGTGGGGAGTTCCTAACCTACGGCTAGAAAGTTTTTTGGGGGGGGGGCGTTTTGCAATCAAATCAGGTCGAAGAGGAGATTCAGAAATGGGCAGAGGGGAATGAATGAAAATGCGGAAATAGGAAGCCGGGGCAACAACTGCATCGTGTCACTGTGGAATGTTGTCGCAGCTTTTGGCAATAAATAAAGCCTGTCCATTAATCAAGTCCATCAAGAAGGCTGATCGCCGAAGAATGGATGCTTTTGAATTCTGGTGCTGGAGGAGACTCTTGAGAGTCCCATGGACTGCAAGAAGATCAAACCTCTCCATCCTTAAGGAAATCAGGCCTGAGTGCTCACTGGAAGGACAGATCCTGAAGCTGAGGCTCCAAGACTTTGGCCACCTCGTGAGAAGAGAAGACTCCCTGGAAAAGACCCTGATGTTGGGAAAGATGGAGGGCACAAGGAGAAGGGGACGACAGAGGACGAGATGGTTGGACAGTGTTCTCGAAGCTACCAGCATGAGTTTGACCAAGCTGTGGAAGGCAGTGGAAGACAGGAGTGCCTGGCGTGCTCTGGTCCAGAGGGTCACGAAGAGTCGGACACGACTAAATGACTAAACAACAACAATTAATCAAGTGTCTCTCAGTCTGGCAAGAGGAGATCTGCATGCAGGAGGAAATTAGCCTGGTTACCGATCGAAACCCCATCTGCATCCCAGTTGAACTGGTTGGGCTTGGGTGGCTTCTGATGCATCCAGGGCCACCGCTTAAGAACGTAGGAACAATGGCCCATCTAGATGCTTCAATGGGAGGCATCCAAGCAGAATTCAAGAGTCTTCTCCCTCCCTGTAGTTTCCAGCAACTGGCAGAAACATCATTGTCTCCGACTGTGGAGGCGGAACACAACCATCATGGCTGGTAGCCATCGACAGCCCTCTCCTCCATGAATTGGGCTAACCTTTTAATGCCAACCAAGTTGGTGGCCATCACTTTCTCCTGGGGGAGTGAGTGCCACAGTTCAAATATTTTTCTTTGTTGAATGTTTATACTGCCCTTCATCCAAAGATCAGGGTCAGGGGAAAAACAATGCTGTCCAGGGTTGTAAAGACTGCGGAGAGAATAATTGGGTGCACTCTTCCCACCTTGGATCAAATCTACGCTTCCAGGTGCCATAAGAAAGCTGCAGAGATAGCGCAGGATAGCGCGCACCCCGGAAATGATCTCTTTCAGCTTCTGCCTTCTGGAAGAAGGTACAGGGTTATAAAGACTAGGACTAGCCGCCTGAGAAACAGTTTCTATCCAAATGCAATTCTGGTTTTAAACGCGGTGTAAGGTAGTCTCTGTGGGAGTATATTGTATTTAATTATGGGGTATCAGAGTTTTTAGGGGGCTAACCAGGCTGGGATAGCTGGGCTTCTTGGTTTCTGAATGTCTGATGTAGATTTTCAATTTCATTGTTCTGTATGGGACAATGACAATAAAGATGAACGTATCATATCGTATCTCAGGGCGGTTCACAGCCTAAAAACTCGAAATAAAAACACAGAATACATAATAAAAGAAAGAATAGTAACAAACCAAACCAATGCACTGTGCGAAGGAGAACTTTATTTTATCTGCCCTGAATCTTCCAACATTCACCTTCCTTGCACGCTCATGAGTTTTAGTATTGTGAGAGAGGGAGAAAAGCTTTGATCTACCCACTTTCTCCATTCCATGCATGGTTTCTATAAACTTTAATGTGATGCCTCTTACCTTTTCTTGCCAGGCTCTCGTCAGTGATTCCTGCCCCCCCCCATGGGATGGGGGCTCCCAGCAGATGCCTGCATTTGCTGAGCCCTGGTGCCAGCTCTTTTCCAAAGAGCCAGCTTGCCTGGCCGCTTGCTTCCTCCCCATCCCTACCCACAAGGCTTTGCAGGCCAAGAGGAGCAAAACAGATAGGATCCTGCCCCGAGGAACTTACACTCTGAATTCCACTTGAGGAGGAAAGAGATGGGGAGGAGGGAACGGAAGAAAGAGGGAGGCGGTGGGGAGACGAGAGCAAGCGGAGCTGCTTGCGCTTAAGCTGTTTCATTTTAGGGCGAGCCTCATTCCAAAGCATGCTCTGCACCCGCCGGCCAACGGCCCCGGATCCTGAAGAGCAAAGTGATGGCAATTAGCTGCGACAAAACAATTGATTGTTTCCCCTTGGTTGACCATAATGCAGGCGTTTCGATTGCTGCGACATGGTTTTAATTAAGTAGCAGGTTCATTACCAGCCACTAAAGAAGCTTTAAAAGGAGGACCAGAAACGTCGCAAGACAGGATGAAGGGCTGCAGGAATGATTGCTGCTGCTGCTGCCCTCAATAAAAGCGCAGAGCCACAATTGCTTGTGCCGGGTTTTCCAAAATAATGATGAGGACTGCTTTTTAATTTATGCATTTGGTTTAGATTCGCAGCCTGCCCAATCTTGCAGGCTCTGGGCAGATAGACGCAGAAAGCTGCCTTTTCCTGAGCCAGACCACTGGTCCACCTAACTCTGTGCTGTCAACACTGATCAGCAGAGACTCTCCAAGTTTCAGGCAGGGACAGACCTGGAGGGGCTGCCAGGGGTTGATCCTGGCTCTTTTTGCATGCAGAACAGGAGCTCTGCCTCTCAGACGCAGCCCCGCAGTACAGTGGACGCTCAGGTTGCGAACGTGATCCGTGCGGAATGCACGTTCCCGCAGCATTCGCAACCTGCGGCTGTGCATCTGCGGGTTGCAATTCGGTGCTTCTGCGCATGCACAAAGTGTGATTTAGTGCTTCTGCACATGCATGAGCGGCGAAACCTGAAGGTAACCCGTTCCAGTACTTACGATATATCCGATATATATGATATACGATATCTTTATTGTCATTGTCCCATGCAGAACAATGAAATTGAAAAACTACATAAAACTACTACAAAACTACATAAAAGATTCAAAAACCCCTAAAAACTCTGAAACCCCATTTTAAAATACACTATACTATAGAGACCCCTTATGCTGCGTTTAGAACCAGAATTGCATTTGCGTAGAAACTGTTTCTCTGGCGGCTAGTCCTGTTCTTTATAACCCTGGACCTTCTTCCAGAAGGCAGAAGCTGAAAGAGATCATTTCCGGGGTGCGCACTATCCTGCGCTATCTCTTCCGCTTTCTTATGGCACCTGGCAGCATAGATTTGATCTAAGGTGGGAAGAGTGCACCCAATTATTCTCTCTGCTTCTCTCTACTTGGGTTTTGGTGGTCCATAACCCAAAAAAACGCAAACTGAAGCGTCTGTAACCTGAGGTATGACTGTACGTTAAATCAGACGGCCAACTTAAATGGATGAAGCTGGTCAGACACAAAACCCGTTTCTGGCAGCTGCTGCCACCCCTAAGGCCCAGGGTTCCTTCTTCACATGCTGGGGAAAGTGGATCAGTTTCTCTCCCCCCCCCCCCCGGGTCTCTCATAATGCTGGCACACAACAAAAGGGTTAAGCAGGAGAAGGGGATGACAGAGGACGAGATGGTTGGACTGTGTTCTCGAAGCTACCAGCATGGGTTTGACCAAATTGCGGGAGGCAGTGGAAGACAGGAGTGCCTGGCATGCTCTGGTCCAGGGGGTCAAGAAGAGGCGGACACGACTAAACGACTAAACAACAACATCCTTTTCTGATAAATTTCAGCTAAGCACTAGTGAAGACCAGCCTGCTGAATTGATAAGCAGTCGATGCAGATGCAACAAATAATGGAAAGAGAGAGATCTGCTCTGTCCAGCCAGCCTCTGTCAGCAGTCTGGTAGGGTGTGAGGAAAAGCTTCTCTCTGCGCTTTGGTGCTGGAGCAAGCGAGCAAGTCCAGGAATGAGGGCTGCTGTTAATGGCACGGCTCTGGAACAACAAGGCGCGTGATACCCTCGGCTGGCTTTCGCATGGAGTGAGGCCGCTTAGCAGCTTCAGTGAACAGGCAATTTGCAAAAGTGCCTGGCAAATCGCCGTGTCAAATGCCACGCTCAGATTGGCGCAATTGCATGCTTAATGTCCGGAACCATCCGCAGCCCATGGCGGAAAAGGCAAAGAGCTCAGGCACAGCAGGCAGCAAGGAAATAAAAGGAAAGAGGGTCAGCTACACACCCCACCTCTGCCCCATAACCTAGGAGGGTTGTCCTGCTAAGGCAGGGGTCAGCAAATGTTTTCAGCAGGGGGCCGGTCCACTGTCCCTCAGACCTTGTGGGGGGCCAGACTATTTTTTTGGGGGGGGTGAATGAATTCCTATGCCCCACAAATAACCCAGAGATGCATTTGAAATACCGTATTTTTCGCTCTATAGGATGCACTTTTTCCCCTCCAAAAATTAAGGGGAAATGTGTGTGCATCCTATGGAGTGAATGCAGGCTCCTTGGCTTCAGCGATAGCAACGTGAAGCCTCCAAAGCTCAGAGGGAGCGCTCTCTTCACGCTCCGGAGGCTACGCGTTGCTATCACTGAAGCCTGGAGTGCGAGAGGGGTCGGTGCGCACCAGTGGCGTAGCGTGGGGGTGCAGGGGGGGCCGGCCGCACCGGGCGCAACATCTGGGGTTAGGGCAAATCCACGGGTTAGGGGGCGCAAATCCACGGGTTAGGGGGCGCAAATCCACAGGTTAGGGGGCGCAAATTACTTGCCTTGCCCCGGGTGCTGACAACCCACGCTACGCCACTGGTGCGCACCGACCCCTCTCGCTCTCCAGGCTTCAGGGATAGCCGCCTGAAGCCTTCGGAGCGCAGCGCGAGTGCCCCCTGTGCTCCGCAAGCTTCAGGTTCCTTTTGCTGAAGCCGGGAGAGCAAGACTCTCTTGGCTTCAGCAGAGAGGGAGAGCTGCGCAGCGCCCCTTCAGCCAAGCGGGAGGAGAAATGGAAGGGGCTCCGTTTCTCCTGCCGCTTGGCAGAAGGGGCGCTGAGCAGAGAGGGGGAGATTTTTTTTCCCCTGTTGTCCCCCTCCTATGGTCCGGTGCGTCCTATAGAGCAAAAATACAGTAAAAGCACACGTTCTACTTATGTAAAAACACCAGGCAGGCCCCACAAATAACCCAGAGATGCATTTTAAATAAAAGGACACATTCTACTCATGTAAAAACACACCGACTCCCAGAGTGTCAGCGGGCCGGATTTAGAAGGCAATTGGGCCGGATCCAGCCCCCGGGCCTTAGTTTGCCTACCCATGTCCTAAGGCCTCGGTGGCCTTGTTTTAAATAGATTTTAATATTGCATTGCTGCAACTCACCCTGGGACCTTCTGGTGAAAGGTGGGTAAGAAACTGAAGAAACAACAGCAATTATGTGTGTAGCAGGCATTGTATAAAATCACATCTGAAAATGGCGGCGTTGAAAATACAATGGCAATTAATTTTCATGAGGTCCTTAAAAAAACAAAAAACGCTCAAATTGATGCGCAAATGTGGTGAGTTGAATTTAAGACTGAAATAATGAGAACTGAGAGTGGCAGACGTGTTTGTCCTTGGATAGGATGCAAGATCTGCGCTTTCATTCTAGTTTGCTCCATTCAACTCCAGCAGCAAACGGGGGGTGGACCTTGTTGCTCATCCTTCTGTTTTAGACAGACTGCAAGTTACGTTCTTCCCTCCTCAAGCAACACTGCCAGGGAAGTGGGGGCCGCAACCTCGCCGTAGATTAGATGGGAGATCGCAGACCTAGAAAGAAATGACTTTTCCAGGACCAGATCTTGGCCTGAAATCGTGTGAGAAAGAAAAGCGCCCAAAATGGTCACCGTGCTCTTACTGGGGGAAAAACACAAGGATGTCCCTGTTTTTCTGGGGCAATTGACAGGTGTTTTCTTATGCTTAAAGGTAAAGGTAAAGGGACCCCTGACCATTAGGTCCAGTCGTGGCTGACTCTGGGGCTGCGGTGCTCATCTCGCTTTACTGGCCGAGCGAGCCGGCGTACAGCTTCCGGGTCATGCGGCCAGCATGACTAAGCCACTTCTGGCGAACCAGAGCAGCGCACGGAAACGCCGTTTACCTTCCCACCGGAGCAGTACCTATTTATCTACTTGCGCTTTGTGCTTTCGAACTGCTAGGTTGGCAGAAGCTGGGACCGAACAACGGGAGCTCAACCCATCGCGGGGATTCGAACCGCTGACCTTCTGATCGGCAAGTCCTAGGTTCTGTGGTTTAACCCACAGCGCCACCCGTGTCTTATGCTTATTCTCTTTCAAATGTTGCCCACAACTTGGATATCTTTGCTGTGTAACAAGTGGCTAACCAGTTTCATAAATCCTAAGTTCCTGGAAGTCATAGCTATCTGGGATGCATCCGATGATCCTGGAACGTGTCTTGGGCAGAGCATAGGGGAAAACAGCGGAGGCAGAAACAGCCTCAGGAAACATCTGTGCCCCCCACCCCACCCAAGCCACACCTGATCCGCCCCACCAACTCGCTTTGCAGACAGACGGCATCCTTTGTCTGCAATCCTTTTGATGAAGTGCAGCCTGATAAATATTTAGAATAAATAAATAGCCGCTTCCTGTCTACCGTCTTGATGCAAAAAGTCTGAACGGGCAAAACACCCATTTATTTTTAATTTTTTTCCCCAGGAATGGCAGGCTCTTCTTAGATGCCTCACTGGAGGGAGGGAGTTGCTCAAGGCGTATCACTCACCAAGGTCAGGCTAATAAGCTGATGCTATTAAAAGCTGGATCCGGCACACCAGCTGGACGAGAAGCTGGAGTCGTGGAATGCTGCCTGGCCGGTGAGACGAGCATCGCTCAGCGCAGGTTGCATTAAGGGAAGAACACAGGGAAATGAGCAGCAGGATCCCATCTCTGAATCCCCAAGTGGGAGATGTGCTCTCTCTTTCTCTCTCTCGACAGCTTCTGAAAACAGTGTGTGTATGTGAATGTTTGTGGGTGTGTGTTTTGGTTTGGCAGCTGTACAACTTCAGAGCTGGACCAGAGCCCAGCAAGTGATGAAGCAGAACCCTTGTGCAGGTGTACTCGGAAGTTGTTGTTGTTTAGTCGTTTAGTTGTGTCCGACTCTTCGTGATCCCCTGGACCAGAGCACGCCAGGCACTCCTGTCTTCCACTGCCTCCTGCAGTTTGGTCAAACTCATGCTGGTAGCTTTGAGAACACTGTCCCACCATCTCGTCCTCTGTCGTCCCCTTCTCCTTGTGCCCTCCATCTTTCCCAACATCAGGGTCTTTTCCAGGAAGTCTTCTCTTCTCATGTGGCCAAAGTCTTGGAGCCTCAGCTTCAGGATCTGTCCTTCTAGTGAGCACTCAGGGCTAATTTCCTTCAGAATGGAGAGGTTGGATCTTCTTGCAGTCCATGGGACTCTCAAGAATCTTCTCCAACACCATAATTCAAAAGCATTGATTCTTCAGCGACCAGCCTTCTTTATGGTCCAGGGACGGGCAAATCCATCTATTTCAGCTTCACTTCTCATTTTCCCAAACTGAAGTTCAGTTCAGTTCTCTACACTTTGACAACAGCTTGGAAATTCATTGGTTTCTCAGTGCAAATCTCTCCTAACGTACACATATGTATACAATCTCCCCAAAATGCACTTCCCACTTCAGCTATTTCTCCTAATATAAGGCATTTTGTATGTTATTTTCACTGATCTATGTGGGGTTTTTTTTTACATGGCCAGAGGACTGCATTGCAAAATTTAGAGGCATGCAAATTTTGAAGAATGATTGTGTTTTGTCTCGTTTTATTTTAGAATCAGGCCAGTTTACCTTCAAACGCAAACTGAATCAGATTTTCCTCCCTTGTGAAGTCAGCTCTCCTGTGAAACTGAGGGCAGAGTCACATCATGCATTCAGAGCACAACCAGTGCACACTTAAGTATGGGAAGGGAAAACTACAGTTTCCAGGATTCTTTGTAGTGGGAAAGTGTGCTTTAAATGTGCGTTGGGTTTGCTTCCGACGAATTCACCCCTGGTCTCGAGACACAGGCTGCTTCCAGGCTGCCACTATTTCACAGGTGGGGTTCAGTCATATACCAGCAAATTTAGGTTCTGCAATTAAATTAGGATCTGGCGCTCTTGTGCAACAAAACTGCTCCTCCCTCCCAATCCCCAATCCCCCTGCTTCTTGATGAGCAAATGCCCCAGAAAGTGTGGGATGATAATTGCTTGTTAGGACATCCGTATAACCACACAAGCAAGTCACAATGCATGTTCAACCATCAGCAGACATTGCATTGCCTCCATGCAAACTTTGTGAAAATGAATCAGGGTGAATGGCTCTTTTATGTAGCTTTACGTTAAATGGGGTTAATCAGAACATGAAACAGCCCCCTCCCAGGCCACATGCACTCCTGGAAGCCCAGCGCTTCCAGTTCTACAGCAGCAGCTTCGGAGACCAGGTTTGTAGTTACAAAGACTTTTGTAGTTACAAAGACAAATATGAATTCTGCTACTCTCGGCGCCAGATTTAAAAGATGGGCTGTGTGTTAGCTTGCAAATGGACAACATTCTTTTTCCCCTTGCCTCTTCCATCAGATACTCACAAGGGCGGGGGTTTGGGATGTCTCAGCAGAAAAAAATGGAGTGGCTCCGTTTACATTGCTCAACCAGGTTAGTTGTCTTTACCCTGAGTGTGCATGTGGGTGCAATTCAGGCATTAGGTTTTGTACGTGCAAATGGTTGTAGATGGGAGAAGGGAGAAAAAGTAGTTTTTTCCTCATTTTCTCAATCAAAAGCTCCAATAAGTGTGATCAACAGGTAAAGAAAGTGATCGCAGTGAGCTTCATTGCTGAGTGTGGATTTGGTCTCCCCCAGGTTCCAGACCAGCACTTTCAATATCTAGACCACACTGGCTCCGTTGTCCTTCTGACATTTAGTACTAGAAAAAATCTAGAAATGTCTTCAAAAAGAAGAATGGGTATGTTTGTGTCAAATGGGTTTTGGTGCCCTCCTGACATCAACAGGGAACCCACCCCACCCCTTCTAATATCTGGGGCTGATGTGTCTACGAAGCAGAAATCCCGCAAATAGAAGCAGGTTTGTGCATTCAAAGATTTTCCTTCAATCTTACTAATAAGCCCCATCAATCATTTCAGCATCTCTGCACTCATTCCTTGCAGGTTTAATGAAAAGCTGGGCTGAGCTGGTGCCTGCACATTTGTTATTTAACCTCTGTTCGTATTGCATCACATTTATATAATCAAAAGCCACAGACAATTTTAGAGAACGCTGTACATCCAGGCTAGAGAGAGGGCTGGAATACCCGCTCAGGTGCCACAAACCATCTACAGCCTCGCTTTGGGTCGCCCCGCTTAGCAATTCAGCTGTGTGCAGAGCTGCCCAATTTCAGAGCGAACGCTGTTACTGCTGCACAATTGAATCCCTTTTATCTAGAGCAGGGTGGTGGGGAGAACTCAGGCCTGAACGTGGCCCCTCCTGGGCTCTGGACCTGACCCCGGCGCCTCTCTCTAGGCCCCCTGTGCCCCACCACAAGCCTTGCTGCACATGCTCTTCAAATGCTTTTCCCCAGGCTGGGCTGTGTGTCCTTGCTTGAACCAGGATAATGCCTCTTAGTGCTGGGTGGAAAGGCGGGTGAGTGGGGAGACCTCAGATTTCTGCCTGGCTGGAACTTTACACCCAATTTTGCTTCTGGCTCCCCACCCCTGGCATGCAGCCCCAAAGCTTTGCCCATGATAGAATTTGGCCCATGGGATGGAGAAGGTCCCCTTCTCTTGATCCAGAGCAGGAGTGGGCAAATTTTTTGACCCAGAGGAGCTTTCTCTGCCCAGTCTGTGGGCTAACCTTTGACAGGTGCCCACCCACCTGTCAAAGTTGGACCACAGAGCACAGTCTGCTTTGCCAGCCTGGTCCATGCAGGGAGACACACTGGCTGGCAAAACAGAGCCAAGCAAAGAATAAAGTCTTTGCTCACCAGCTGATGAGCAGAGACTGCAGTCCTGCACTCCCTCAAGATCCTGCTGGTGCCCACTAGCCCCAAAAGGTTGGTGATCCTGGCACCAGCTTCCCATCTTTGCTGCTACACCCTGCCCACCCCTAAGTCTGTACTAGAGGGAGCAGAAATTCAATGCTGTTCGCACTGAAAGCCAAACAGGTGGAAAGTACTTTTCTTTTTACCTATTTTATTATTTGTAAAGGCAATCTTTGTATGAACCAGTACCTTATTGTGCCTTTTGAACTGCCCCGTGTCTTTGTACTGGTGTCCTTCCAGGCTGTGATGCTTTATGGTTCTATCACAATTAAGAATAAAGGTTCCATAAAATATTAGTGGTGCCTGGCGTTTGCAGACATTGGTGACACTAAGTGACCATGTGCCTCAATATTCGTGTATGAAATAAAATCATGCCATATGTGGGGGGGGGGAGTCATTTGACCTCTGCCCTTTAGATACGTCGGAAACTAAATTATCTTCTCAAGAAGGGCAGTCTGCCATTACCAGCAGTCCAAATTATTAAGAATTAGACTTCCAAGGTTTGGCAATACTGTATAAGCCCTGGACTGCTGTTAAGAGATGAGCAATGAGAACAAATATTACTAGCTCCTAGTTATCACGTATAGTTAAAGCTATGGTTTTCCCAGTAGTGATGTATGGAAGTGAGAGCTGGACCATAAAGAAGGCTGATCGCCGAAGAATGGATGCTTTTGAATTTTGGTGCTGGAGGAGACTCTTGAGAGTCCCATGGACTGCAAGAAGATCCAACCTCTCCATTCTGAAGGAAATCAGCCCTGAGAGCTCCCTGGAAGGACAGATCCTGAAGCTGAGGCTCCAAGACTTTGGCCACCTCATGAGAAGAGAAGACTCCCTGGAAAAGACCCTGATGTTGGGAAAGATGGAGGGCACAAGGAGAAGGGGATGGCAGAGGACGAGATGGTGGGACAGTGTTCTTGAAGCTACCAGCATGAGTTTGATCAAACTGCGGGAGGCGGTGGAAGACAGAAGTGCCTGGCGTGCTCTGGTCCAGGGGGTCACGAAGAGTCGGACACGACTAAATGACTAAACAACAACAGTTATCATGTTCCGTTATGGGCAAAATGAAGGCTTCTGCTTTTCTTTGGGGGGTGGGACAGGACAACATTCATTTCCACTTGGTGTTTTTAAATTTTAATACACAAGTCTCATGCAAGGCTGAAAAAGGTTCTTGCAATGCTGTTTGACATAAGGCCCAATGACCCAACAGTACTACAGATGCCAGTCTGTATTAATGATGAGAGTGTGAGTTATGCGCAATCATGTATGGGGTGTGTGTGTGTCAGAGAGAAGCAAAATGGATAAAAAGAAGTCTGTCCTCACAGCTCCAAGAGCTTAGGAGAAAAGCCGTAATGACTGGTTCATGGGAATTTAACATGCAACATGGAACAGGATCCCAGCCCTTGTGAAGAAAGACCCTTTGTCTTGGGCAGGAAATTCAGCCTCATTACTCCATCTTCCAGCTCATTAAACGGAGAGGAAAAGCGATTGTTGAACAGTGGATGCATCAAGAGCACATAACCATCCATTCTTGCCATGCTTGGCTCCTAAAGTTGGTTGATTTTCTGTTTCTAGAGGGGTGGCTGGATCAGTCTGTTGTCACACAAACAGCAAAGGGGTGGCCAATTTTTAAATTTGCATTTCCAAAGAAGCTCAATATTTAAAAAAACTTATCTAAAGATTGTAAGAAGAGTCTGCTGGATCAGACCAACAGCCCATCTAATCCAGCATCGTCTTCCGTGGTGCACAGAAGCATTGCTGCTTTCGACTGTGGAGGAAGAGCATAGCCATATTGACAGCCCTGTCCTCCATAAGGGAAGCAGGTGGTGTTGTGGTCTAAACCACCAAGCCTCTTGGGCTTGCCGATTGGAAGGTCGGCGGTTCGAATCCCCACAATGGGGTGAGCTCCCGTTGCTCAGTCCCTGCTCCTGCCAACCTAGCAGTTTGAAAGCACACCGGTGCAAGCAGATAAATGGGTACCGCTGTGGCGGGAAGGTAAACGGCATTTCCATGCTCTCTGGTTTCCGTCAGGGTGTTCTGTTGCATCAGAAGCGGTTTAGTCCTGCTGGCCACATGACCCGGAAAGCTGTCTGTGGACAAACACCGGCTCCCTTGGCCTGAAAGCGACCGCAACCCCACAGTTGCCTTTGACTGGACTTAACCATCCAGGAGTCCTTTACCTTTACCTTACCTGTACTCCATTAATTTATCTAATCCTCTCGTAAAGACATCCCAGTTGGTGTTGAATGATCTTCTGCCAACTGTGTTTGATAAGGTTAATGTTAAAAATGGGGGGGGGGGGTAAGAATAATTGTCTCTACAGTGGTACCTCAGGTTAAGAACTTAATTTGTTCCGGAGATCCGTTCTTAACCTGAAACTGTTCTTAACCTGGAGCACCACTTTAGCTAATGGGGCCTCCCACTGCCGCCGCACAATTTCTGTTCTCATCCTGAAGCAAAGTTCTTAACCCAAGGTACTATTTCTGGGTTAGCGGAGCCTGTAACCTGAAGCGCCTGTAACCCGAGGTACCACTGTACATTTGGATATGTGACACTCATACCACCAATAAGGAGCCTGCACTCCAAATCAACTTTAACTGCACAACCTGAATTTGCTGGTATGTGACTGAATCTCTTTGACAAGTGAGTGTCCAGTGCCTGTAGTTTGCCAATGAGAAGGATCCCGCGAACTCACTCACAGGAGGCAGCTGCCTACTGCTTCTCTGCGTGATCCAGTGTTCTGGCCTTGCTTTCTCCCAATCAGCCTTTCCTGCACGGAAAGAATTCTGCCACATTTTTTACCAACCAGTTCTGGTGCAGCCGTATCAGCTCCACTCAAGAGGACTTTCCCCATTGCAACCCTGGATGAGATTCAGAACACAAGAACAGACTCCTTCAAGGGCAGATGAATAAGACCATTACTGACTATAGAAGCCTTTGGGGGGATAAAATGGTGCCCTGCAACTTTAATCCAGAAAATGAGAGTGCGTCTGCTATCAGAAGTCGGAAATGCAAATTGCTCAGGGAATCGTTTGAGAGATGTCCAGAACCCTATTTGTTAACTCAGGTGTAATAGTAAGCAAGAACAAATTGCTCAGTCTAGGAAAGGGTGATCCACAGCCAAGACCAGCAGGAAAGGGGAACCGCCACTACCAAGAGGCGACAGACTATTCCAAACTAATCCAACCCCTTGTTGAGGAAAGGGCATCATGGCAGATGTTTAGCTAATACAGTAATTAGATTAACATGTTTTGCCAGCAAAGAGAAGTGGTAATTGAAAAGCTGGGAGTATTTGTTGTGCGTTAGCAACATGACAATAACACTGCCTGCTTTCACAGCGAATGTTTGCTTAAGGCAGGGCTGAACAGCTTAACGCCTAGAACTACAATGGAGTGGAACAGTCTTTGGTCACAGGGGGGCTATATCTAGCACCCTGTGTCTGGAAACCCTGAATGCGAATTGCATCGTTAAATTAAATTCACAGATGAACAAGGCTTTGAAGTTTGTTTCATGTCCAACAGTGACACCTGCACGCCAAGTAGCACCACAAAGATAGATAGGATCGTAGGAGTGGATCCTTGTATAGTTGGAAGGGACCCAAAGGGTCATTTAGTCCAACGCACTGCAATTTCAGAAACACCCCAGAAAGCTGTCCCTGCTAATGTTGGTGTACAGAGGTGGGATCACATCTCAGATCAAGTTTCAAAGCCATACACAGTCCTAAGGCTCACTGGGTAACCTTGGGCTTGTCAGATTTCACAGCTTATCCTACCGCCAAGGGTTGCCGATAGAATAATATGGAATAATTGGAATACTGGAAGCAGTTTACATGAGAAAGATGGGATACAAAGAGGAATTCAACACTTCTGTCAACTCTTGCCTATGCTGGTTGCTCCGATTTTGAGAACCAGCTTCTCCTCACTAGCACACTTGGAATGTACCGTATTTTTTGCTCTATAAGACTCACTTTTCCCCTCCTAAAAAGTAAGGGGAAATGTGTGTGCGTCTTATGGAGTGAATGCAGGCTGCACAGCTATCCCAGAAACCAGAACAGCAAGAGGGATCGCTGCTTTTGCTGCACAGCGATCCCTCTTGTTGTTCTGGCTTCTGAGATTCATAATATTTTTTTTCTTGTTTTCCTCCTCCAAAAACTAGGTGCGTCTTGTGGTCTGGTGCGTCTTATAGAGCGAAAAATACGGTAAGTCCAGCAGTTTAAATGACAAGCAGAATTTCGAGATCTATTATTCCACATATAGCCTGTCTTTCTTATAAAGGACTCAAGTCAACAGAGGATCCCTGGGTGGTTTCGCCATCCTGACTGATCAGACCCAAATCCATTTCGTTTCACTGAGGTTATTGTTTGTACCTCCAGATCATAAAATAGGACTTTTTGAGAGGCACAAGACACAGCTTGGCTGAGAGTGTTGGAGCAGAACCTTGGAGACCAGGGTACAAGTCCACACTTAGCTATGAAGGTCACTGGGGGACCCTGGGCTGGGCACCATCACTCAGCTTAACCTACCTCACAGGGTTGTGATAAAATGGAGAAGGGAGCAAAGATGGGAGCAGCGTTACAAACTGGGATAGAAAAGCTAGGAGGCAAATGGCTTCTGGGACCTGGGTTGTGGGCACCAAAACAGAATGTCTAGTTGCCACTGGGGGAGGCAGGTTGGCAACACTTTTATTTATTATTTTGATAAGCATGAATTAATTCACATAAGTGGCACATTGTTAATATCATTGTTAATAATTGTATTAAAAACTGTTAATACAAGGAGGTTCAATTTCCACTCTTAGTGAGTGCCTGTTCCAAGATTCACAAAGGAGTTAATCTAGAATTACTTCATTCTGACCGCATCATCACATCTACTTCATTGGCATGCGAGGCTCAGCCCTGGTCTGCGCCACCCCACCCCTCCAAGACATAAACAACACTGTCAACAATTCACTTTAGTCACTGCTGGCCCACAAATTATGGCTCAACACAATCTCTCAACGGGACAAACAGGATGACGTAATGCAAACTTTGCTAGGGTGATCTCTGCTTTCACAGTACAAAAGTGGATTCCCCTACCCTGTCAGGCAAGAGGGGGAGAGGAAATGGTGTGGTTTCATGTAAAATGTTTCAGTAAAACATGCTTAGGGAAAACAGAGAATTGAGAATGTGTGCTAGTTGTTTTGATCTTAACCTGTGGGACTGGGCAAGCAACATCATTTTCTTTTTAAGTCTGTTTTGACACATTTGCATACCACTCTTTTATACAAGCTGTGCATCAAGGTTCAGTTTTATCCTCATAAACACAATTTTTGATATATGCTGTAAGCAACCCAGAGTGTCTGGGGAAACCCAGTCCAATGGGTGGGGTACAAATAGTTGTTGTTGTTGTTGTTGTTAAGTGCCCTGGGCAAATCTAGCTAACATGAGGGCAAAGAACAGCTCACACTTTACATTTTGAGTTACAGATAGGTAGCTGTGTTGGTCTGCCATAGTCAAAACAAAACAAAAATTTTTTTCTTCCAGTAGCACCTTAAAGACCAACTAAGTTAGTTCTTGGTATGAGCTTTCGTATGCATGCACACGAAAGCTCATACCAAGAACTAACTTAGTTGGTCTTTAAGGTGCTACTGGAAGAAAAGAAAAAATTGTTTTGTTTTTACATTTTGAATTTGTATAAAAGAATCCACAGAGGCATTAGTAAGGAAAGGAACAGGGATATAGTGGAATAAAGATTTCAATCAATATTACAGGAGGAATGTATGGTGCAGTCCAGGTGCTGGTCTTACAAGAAACCCACTACGGCTGCAATCCTACGCACACTTACCTGTGAGTTAATCCCATTTTAATTCAATGGGATTTACTTCTGAGTAGGTATTTGTACTTTAAGAGGGAGCATGGCTGTAGGAATGGCAAAATACACATTTTATGGAAGACTGAGGAACCTGGCATTAGTCGTGGAAGCAGCTAGCCTTACAACTTATTTGGACTCTCTCTCATAGTCAACACAGATTCCATAGTCACCCAGTTCAAAGGGTGAGTTTTTGGTTAAGTAAACCATGATCTATTGGACCAAAAACACAAGTCAGGCTCCCAGGTTCCAGCATCCCCTTTTCCTTTGTGCACAATAATACAAGGTGACTTCTAGGAGCTGTTAAACCACTGCTTCCCTATAACATTCATATCAGAAAACTGCTTTAATACCCAGATACAGACCAGGATATCTCTGTTGATAAGAGATTAAAACAAAAGTTTCCCAGTTCAATTGTAGCAGGAAACAGTGGTGGAGCAATCCTGGACTTATTGGAGCCATACAGTATTGTGTGCTTTTAGGACACAGGACAACAGCTATTCTTATAAGCGACCAGAACCAGGCCACAGACTCCCTTGAGACGACCAGCAGTTATTTGAACTGTTTGAATGACAAGGAACAGAACAAGAAAATTCTTCTTCATATGTACCATATCAGGCTGTTTTATAGACACAGAATTGACTTCAACTAACAGATAGGTAGCCGTGTTGGTCTGCCATAGTCAAAACAAAAAAAATTTTTTCCTTCCAGTAGCACCTTAAAGACCAACTAAGTTAGTTCAACTAAGAACTAACTTAGATGGTCTTTAAGGTGCTACTGGAAGGAAAACTTTTTTTTTGTTTTGACTTCAACTAAGTAACACTCAGAGCAGACATGTTGAAATCAATGGAGCCGATTAATTTCAGTCCATTGATTTCAGTCAGTCTATTCTGAGCATGACTTAGTTGGATACAGCCCAAAGTGGCCCGAAATATATTTGCAGGGCCGAGGGGTAAATCCCATGCCATTTGTTAAATTATTTCTGGTGGGACTTACCCTACACTTGCTGGCACACAGTTTGCATTTCTGTCTTTCCAAAGGCTGACACACACACAAAAATTGGAATCAACAAATGCATTGTGGCACCTCAAAGGCTAATCATCTTATGGTGTCAAGCACATTTGTGGGAGTCTCATGGCTGTGAAAGCTCATGTGAGAATTGATCTGCTAAGCTTTGGGGTACCACAAGACATGTGTTTCCCACAAGAGCTTTCAATAGCAGCTCAGAATTCTAACACCCAGTTGTGCCCTAACACAGCCACTGTTCTAAAATTTATACACAAGTCAGTATTTCTGAACAATATGAAATCATGCAGATAGGGGAAGAAAACATAACCATCTCAGGGGGGTTTTTAAGAGAGGATTTGGTGTCCTGCAGAACAGAGGTTTTTGATTTGCAGTACGGAGCGCCTCCCGTGAGGATGATAAACATGGCTTGAAGGCAGAACATAGCCAGTTCCTTCCAGCCTTTGTCTGTATGCTTAGCATAGAAAGAAGGCTAAATGCGGCGGAGATTTACATGGCAGAAACCCATAGATTATGCAATGAAAGACGTTAAAGGGATAAAAGGAAAAGTTAGGCTGCGTTCAGACAGCAGATGACAGGACAACTGCAAATCCAAGTCAAACATTAGAAAGAAGGAAAAGAAAACTTGGTAAAAGCCAGCTCAGCGGAACAGTTTGACTTTGGGAGATTGTGGATTTGTTCTACCAAACTGCAAGGCTGGACTAGCTGTTTATCTGGGATGCTTTGCGCATCTTCATAGCTTTGTTACCTGGGCAAGACAAAACACAAAAATCTGGTTCAGCTGGTTTTATCTGCTCTGGGAATCGGCAAGTTGAGGAAAGGCTGTGTGGCACCACCGTCTCACTGGTCCACATGCTAAGTGGCGCACCCTAGTCCTGACAATCCGAGAGCTTTCCAGCAGTAAACCAGTCTAGCTGTAGCTCCGCCTTGCACAGCATAGCCAGTCAGTTGTTTGTACTTTCCACTTCCTGGCACTTAACCAATTCCTGATCCACAAGACGACCTCTCCTCTTATTCCATGAGCACTCAGCTCTTTGGCAAGGTCCAAGTACCCTCTGTGAACTGAATCAGCTCTATCTATATGCTTGTGGACACTCTCAAAGAACTCCAATAGGTTCATGATACACTTGCCCTGGCAGAAGCCATGCTGGTTCTGCTTCAGCAAGTCTTGTTCTTCTATATGTTTGGGTATTTTATCTTTAACAATACTTTCTACCAGTTTTTCTGGGACAGGTGTTAAACTAACTGGTCTGTAATTTTCAGGATTCCACTTTCCCATCCCTTTCTGAAAACTGGTGTTACATTGCCTGCTTTCAAGTCCTCTGGTATGGAGCAACTTACTGAGCAACTTACATATTTTTGTTAGAAGGCCACAAATTTCACATCTGATATCTTTTAGAATTCTTGGGTGGATGCATCTGGGCCTGGGAATCTGTCCGTTTTTATTTTGCCTATAATTAGGCTATTGGCCTATGTGAACTCGCCTTGGGAGGCTGACAGTTTTAAGATTAATTTTAAGTTACTGTCACATGTCACGAAACCACTGTAATTTTGAATCCTGGTCTCTCACATATACAGTGGTACTTCTGGATGCGAACGGGATCCGATCTAGAGCCTCGTTCGAATCCTGAAGCGAACACAACCCACGTCTGCGCGCCGCAATTCGCTGCTTCCGTGCATGACGTCATTTGGAGCGTCTGCGCATGCGGCAGAACCCGGAAGTAATGCATTCCGTTACTTCCAGGTCGCCGCGGAGTGCAACCCAAAAATGCTCAACCCGAAGCTACTTCAACCCGAGGTATGACTGTACATAGGTCGTGTAAATGTCGTAATAAAGCCATAAACACGAGTTAAAAGCCAAAACTGTTTGGAGCAGCAATTTAAACAGGTTTCAAAAGCTTCCATGCAAAAGAAATTCCCACATTTAAAACCAATAAGGCACCTAGACTACCAACAACGTTACTTTAAGTCTTCTGACATAAGCTTTATGGGTCATTCCACGCCAAATCACCTGGTGCTATGTGCTCTCACGTCTCAGATTTCGTTCAAAATTTTTGTGTGGGTACATACCTATGAGATAACCTCAAATTAATTTAAGATTTTTTTGATCCAAAATTGGGGTCAGGAGAAATTTTTTTAAAATCTTGATTTTCGCACGATTTAGGCTAATGCAATTTCTACGTCAGTTTAGAAAAAAACTCATGCTCCACTTATTTTTCATCCAATTGGGCTTATTTTGGTATCAAAATAAAGCTAATTCTTGTGTCTTTCAAAATAAGGTATAAAAATGGTATTAAGTGCCACAGAAAAGGGTCACTGACCATTCAAAGTGAATTTTAGTCATTTTCTACCTTGTTAGGTTCGATAAGCCATAGCGTGCAAACCACAACTAACACGTATCATACTTTTTTTGTAGAATGGGCTAACTATGAACTTGTTATGTTTTAAAAGAAGTGTGTTTTTTGTGGTTATAAAATATTTTAAAAGTAAGTTTTTTCACTTCTTGCAGTAAGGGAACTGCCAGAAGGCCCTTGGCGCTGGACCTCCATGTCCGGGCTGAACAATGGGGGCGCAGATGCTCCTTTAAGTATACAGGGCCGAGGCCGTTTAGGGCTTTAAAGGTCAGCACCAACACTTTGAGTTGTGCTCGAGAACGTCCTGGGAGCCAATGCAGGTCTTTCAGGACCGGTGTTATATGGTCTCTGCCACATTCTGGATTAATTGTAGTTTCCAGGTCACCTTCAAAGGTAGCCCCACGTACAGCGCATTGCAGTAGCCCAAATAATGTATCAAGAACATCAGATGACATTGTAACATAAGAGGGTACAATTTTAACTATTCTCATGAATACGTGAGTTATTTCAGTCCCACTTTTGGAGCAAAAAATCTTAAAAAATTAAATTGAGGTTATCTCATAGGTATGTACACACACAAAATTTTTGAACAAAAATCTGAGACGTGAGAGCACGGTCGAGTATTAAAATCAGGTGATTTGGTGTGGAATGACCCATCTGTTATTTAAATTTGGCCTGTCACAAAATAAAACTTAAATTACATGCAAAGCACCGTAATTCAGTAATGACAGTAATCTCTCCATTTTAATAGATTTATCCCTGGCACCACCACACATTAACTTTGAAAAGACAACACGGCAGAAGTCATTCACTCTTGAAGTAGGTTTTTGAACACCAAATTTAGATGTTGTGCATATTCTTCGAACTTTAACTCGAATTCCATGCACGGGGGGGGTAGGGAGACAGTACTTTAAACTTAGGAAGTGAATCAGAGTCCCCCTACTGAAAGTCAGATAATTTAGTCATATACAGTGGTATCTCGGGTTAAGTACTTACCGTATTTTTCATCCCATAGGACGCACCGGCCCATAGGACGCACCTCGGGGTTTTTTTTGGGGGGGGGGGAATGAATAAAAAAAATTTGATTCCCCCCCCCAGCCGCGGCTGCCGCCCCAAGCCTTGCGCACACCTGCCCGAAGCACGTGGCACCCTCCGGAGGGCTCCGTGTGCTTCGGGCTGCAGGCTGCCGCCCCAAGCCTCGCGCGCCCGGCGGGACCTCCCGCCGGGCACGCAAGGCTTGCAGATAGCTTCCTGAAGCCTGGAGAGCGAGAGGGGTCGGTGCGCACAGATGCCTCTCGCTCTCCAGGCTTCAGCAAAAGCCTGCATTCGCCCCATAGGACGCACACACATTTCCCCTTCATTTTTGGAAGGGAAAAATTGCGTCCTATGGGGCGAAAAATATGGTAATTCGTTCCGGAGGTCTGTTCTTAACTAGAAACTGTTCTTAACCTGAAGCAGCACTTAAGCTAACGGGGCCTCCTGCTGCCGCCATGCCGCCAGAGCCCGATTTCTGTTCTTATCCTGAAGCAAAGTTCTTAACCTGAAGCACTATTTCTGGGTTAACAGAGTCTTTAACCTGAAGCGTATGTAACCTGAGGTACCACTGTATATGCAACTGATTTAGACTATTTTAACTAAGAAATGTTGATGGAGAGAAAAATATGATACAGCTGAATACTATTTACAATGGGGCCCCGCATTTTGAGAGCTGCAAAGAACTTTCAAATCGCTCTCCGTTGCTCTTTGAGCCTCCATAAACCTGCCCACTAGCAAAAGCCTTTCACACAGATCATGCTGAACTTTGACATTCCGACAACCAGGGCTTCAAAGTGCAGCATCACCCAATGTCATTATGTCAGGTGATTGACAGGTGGGTGGCCTGCCTGCCTACCTGTCAAATTTGGCCCAACAGGGGTGGGGAGATAATGAAAAGATTCCCCGCCTTAGGGTTAAAGCATACCTGTCAGACCTGAATTAGATCTGATTACAACTCTCCAATCTTACCTAAAACCTCAATCCATGTATCTGGCTCTCCCACTCTCTTCTCTCAATTCACAGCTGTCACAGAACTAATGTATTCATCTTTCTGAACTCCACCTATCATAGGAACATTAACTTATGAAACCAACTGAACACAGCAGTTTAGTTTGCACGTCATGGTAAACCACGAACCCATGATTTGCTCCAACAAACCACAACCTCCAGTTTAGTCTAAACCAAGGATCATCAGCCTCAACAGACTGATCTGTGGCCAAAGTTTGTTCTTGGCTTATTGATCACTGTTTGTAGGAGCAAAAACGAAACTATGATCGCTGGTTATTACTGATTGTATTTATTAGTCGCCTCATGTGATAAGCTGCTAGGCAACATACCGCAAAATAAGAAACACACACACCAAAATACAAACAGTCCATAATAGAACACTTAAACTGTAGTTTTCAAAAAATCAAACCAGAACAATAATATAAAACTAGGGGCATCTAAAACCAACCATGCCATCAAAAAACTACATCACTAATCAGATTAAACAAACTAAAATTAGATGCTAAAACATCACTTAAACATATTAAATAGATGTTTAAAAGGCCTGGGAGGAAAGGAAGGCCTGCAGTCACAATCTGCACTGCTAAACCAGAGATTGTGATTTGTTTTCTCCCAAAGTAAGCCAGCTGGAACAAACTGGGTGCAATTCATTTGCGTGTGGTATGGCTTAATATCATGTATGAATATAGCTAGCAAGGCTTGCTTACAAGTTAGTATGCACACAGCATAGCTGCACCTGTCAACTTCCACAGACTTCTTTAATCAGTGTCGTCTTCACACCGGCCTTGGAGACAACTGCTGTACTAATGTTGGGGCCATAGTACAGGGTCAGCCAGCATGTCCAATGGTCAGGGCGGCCAGGTGTTGTAGTCCAGAAGGATCTAGAAGGCCATAGTTCCCCAACCCTGTTTTACATCCTCCTCTCATAGTTACTGCACTCTCCACCCTGAAACCCTCTTGTGCTTTTCACTTGAGATTTGTCACACGTTTTAAACCACTCTCTCATCTCTAACTTTTCTTTCTAAAGCACTCATTGATTTTCTAAAGCTTCTCTTCCTTCCATGCAGTATCTTCCAGTACTGATCTCTTTGGGACTGCTCTTATCCCTTCTTGACAATCAGACCTTTTCCTGTTGGCTGCGCGTTTCCTTAAAGCAGCATCGTTGCACAAATGGCCTACATAGCTGTCTTTGTTTAATACATCATCATCCTTGAGGAAAACATGTGGATCAGATATTCTTTTGACTTTTCAACACCAGATAAAGTTACATTTCACTTAGTTAAAAAACCCACCCCCAAAAAACTCTCCTCACCCCTAAGAATCCACCCCGCAGGCAAACTTTTTAACACCTGCCAAAGACTATGGAGACACACAAATATACTTATTTCTCCCACATTCAAACATAACAGGAGAACTGCACTTTATAATTGCTTTATTTTCTGCTTATTAGTTCTTTTACCAACACTACAACCATATTGCGAACACAAAAAATCCTGTTTACTTTATTCAGGGAGATCACAGTCTACAGACTCATTCACTTATCAGACAAAGTTAACGCCATTCAAAAACGGATTCAGTTGCACTTTATAGAGTCACATGAACACAGAAGTTGGATGTACTGAACCTTTTCCCCCCAAAGAAGTTGAATTCTAAGATTGCATTTTATCTTGCAAGCTGCAGATAAATCTCTAAAGTCATCAATTTTTATGGCTACCTTTGAGCCAGAGAGAACACAAAACGTTTCTTTGAAAGAGACACTTAAAATGAAACTTTACTAATTTTTGTTCAGTATCAAAAGTTATTTGATGCATTTGTCACACATTTTTCAACTTCATGTTTCCCACCAAAGACTGGCAATTTAAAGGGGAAAAACAAAACCAGAATATTTATCTTTTTTTACCTACAAAACTGGCACACTTGGAGGAACAAAATTGACATACCAAGTAACGATTTCAAATTAATGTATAAGTTATATGACAATTTGATTCTGTCTTGGTGAGAGAAAAGATACAATAAACCCTTCACCAAAGGTAAAACCACCCATGTTTTTACTGCAGTTAAGATTTATATGAAAGTTTGAGAACTAGTAACAGATCTTCAAGTTTTCCAGTTTAGGCAACTACTTTGTGCTTGGCTTTAGTTATTCCAGAAGACTACACTTAACTGTTTTGTGGACTTTTTGTTTGCATTACCACTCTTGCCAATGCTGCCAGGAAGAAAGATTCCAAATTTATTTTTATCGCAACCAGAATGTAGCATTTTTGTTCGATTCTCTCACAAATTTGTTGCTTTAGTAGAACTTTTTGTGAACCGCTGCTGTTTTCCCGATGAAAATTAATTTTTGTTCTGATCCTAAAATTATTTTATGTGAATAATCCACATCCAATTTGGAGGAAGTAAAAAATCCAAATAACTATGATATAAGTTTGTTCAGGATCAGAGCTCAAGTTTTTTTCTGTTAATGATGCTAAGCATTCAGTTCTAAGAAATTAATTTCTCATTACTTTATCCCCCTCAAACATCTTTGGTACAAGCTCTAGAGTCCACAATTTAAGTAGCAAAATCAACACTGAAGAAGTGTAGTGTAATGCCCCAATTTTATTTCAAACTCATACCCTTTAACAAAAGCAATTTTCTTCTGGTTTTGTAGCAATACATTCCTAAAATTCCTCAGATGAGTTTTACTCCTTGAGGAAATCTGAAATTAATCCTTAAGGCTGAATAGGAACCAGCTGCTTTACATTTTTTGCACCTAGTATTAATACTTGATTGAAACCACTTTTATGCTAACCTGAATTCACAATCATTTTCCCCCATACAACTAATCAGACATTTGAAAGCTGCGATATGACAAATGAGATGCTTGCCCTTGAAGAACGGAACGTGGAAGTTTACATTCATAGTCGTTTGCTCACTCTCCACCTGAATCATTGCTGCCCTTCCAAAGGGCTTTATACATCCAAAGCAGATCAAATAAAGGTACTACCAGAACAGAAGTCTAGAATTTGTCTGTCACTGCCTGCGTGAATTCAGTATGGTTTTGTAACAGATGAAAGGGAAGCAACTTCCAAAGACACGCATTTCTTCCATTTAATTAGTAGTATCTGCAAAACCAAGTTGCCACATCCTTCCTTCATATTAGTACATCTCAATAAATTCTTAAGAGTGACTTATTCAAATCATAGTATAGATGCAGATGCAGGCTACCCCCCACCCCCTCAAGTTAATAAAGATGCATCTTAGAAGCCAAGCTAGAAGGTCTACAAATAATCTACTTAAGTTTTTAGAAGCTTTTAGACCAATTGTGATACTGCCATCTTTGTCTCAATTATTAAGACAGGAAGAGTTTTTAACATTCAAGTTTTGACTACAAGTTTATGATTTTTTTTAAAGTAATGTGTACATCACACATTATTCTTACGAATTATTGCTGCACTTTATGGAATGAAAGCATATTTGCACTGAAACTGGAAAGTAATGCAGCTACTTAATATTGCAGCAGAAAAATTAACTTTACAATGCAAAGTACAGGAACTGTGGTTTGACACTAGTCTCGTTTCATCCTGCATACGGTTGCTATTTAGAATGGAAACTTATTTGCATCCTTAATCATGCATTATATTTGGTTCATAACCTCCTGCAGCTAACATTTTGAAGCGGTTCTTGAATTACCCAGCCATCATTGGGCCCAGTAAGCAACCATACATTTATTCTAAATGCTACCCTTCTGATTTGTCAAAAGGCCAGATAAAGGCGATGAAAATTTTAGTTTCTAGTTACAGGTAAGCTCTCACCATAAAGAGGACAGACTGCAGTTTGTTCATAAGCAATGGTTTTCAGTTTACTAGATAACAAGAGACCTATCAACATATTCTGCATGGTTGCAAAAGGAAGCAAATCTACAGCAGATGATAATGGAGAGGGGGGGGTCAGGGGGAACTAAATCAGAAAGCATACATTTAAAAAGGTGATGCCTTAGCCCCAAGACTCAAACAAATGAAGTCAAATCATCATAACCAAGGGCTCTCATAGTATGAGAAAAGTTGCTTTGCAAAGCTATGTGTCTCCTTCCCCCCTCCCCCCCCCATGTTGCTGGAAGCTTGCCATATAAACTAGTGCTTGTGTTCATTCACAGTTGAAGATTAGAGCATCTTAACACCAAGCAAGAATTGTATTAAACTGGGGATCCAGTCAAGTATGTGGAAGAAAAGGGTGGTAACTGGCGAAGAGGTGAGCAATCATTGTAATCCTATGGATGTTTAATTTCAGAACATTTTAGTATGGAGGATCATTCTTTCTCGGGAAGCAAGTATTTCTTTCCCCGCTAAACTCTCTTGAAGACTAGTAATAGTTTGTCTTTTTTTTAAATTTTTAAATGATCATTAGGATTTATAGTTAGATGTTAACCATGTCAGCCCTTCGTAGAGTCCGTCTCCCGAGGTGGCACAGGACGGCTGAACATACCAATTCCTATCCCTGATTCGGGTCAGGCCTAGTTTCTCCTGGATCTCGTGCGGCTTCATGGCGTCAGGAAGGTCCTGCTTGTTGGCAAAGATAAGGATGATGGCATCCCGCATCTCTCGGTCGTTGATGATGCGGTGCAGCTCCTGCCGGGCCTCGTCTATGCGGTCCCGGTCAGCGCAGTCCACCACAAAGATCAGGCCCTGGGTGCCCGTGTAGTAGTGCCGCCACAGCGGCCGGATCTTATCCTGGCCCCCGACGTCCCACACGTTAAACTTGACGTTTTTGTAAGTCACGGTCTCCACGTTGAAGCCCACGGTGGGGATCGTGGTGACCGCCTGGCCCAGCTTCAGTTTGTACAGGATGGTGGTCTTGCCCGCCGCGTCCAGGCCCAGCATCAGGATCCGCATCTCCTTGTTGCCAAAGATCTTGGACAGCACCTTGCCCATGATGGCGGCTGGGGGGAGGCAGGCATCCACGGGGGGAGAGGGGGGCAGAGAGTTGGGGGGTGGGGGGGGAGGAGAAGAAGAGGAGGGAAGGGCTGCTGCTGCACCCGCCAAGTAATCCACACGGGTGGGGGTGGTTAGGGGGGCGCCCACACCTGGACAGGGGAGAGACCAGTGGTTTACTGGTCTGTATGGGGCCCAAGAACTTGAGGAAGGGGCTTTGGGGGAGGAGGGAGGGGGGAAAGAAGAGGAGTAATGCAGCCCCCACTTATATGCACCAAGAGAAGGAATAAGGGGGGGAGATGCTTGACTTGAGACGAAGAGGGGGCGTGGCCTCGCGGGCGAGGGGCGGGGCTTGGCGCGCGAGGGGGCGGGGCTCGCGAGGTCTCCTCGCCCGTCAGTCAGAGCAGGCCCGGGAGCCTCCCCGCGCTCTGCTGGGCTCCCCCGGGCGACGCTTCGGAGCTCTGAGGAGAAAAGAGAAGGGGGGAGAGGAGGAGGAGGAGGAGGAGAGTCAGTCGGAGGCTCCGTCAGAGGCGGCGTGAGGGGGAGGGAGAAGGGAAGCCGCCGCCGTTGCCGCCGCCCGCACTTACCTCAGGGGGCGCCGGCTCTCCCTCAGCGCCAGCGAGCTGGGCCGTCCGCCGGCCGGCCGGCCTTTCCGGGTGGGAGAAGGAGCCCGCCTGCCCAGCCGGCCCGCCTCGCTGCTTCTTCCCTCACAAACTCCCTTGCCTGGCTTCGCTGGCTCGAGGCGGCCGGCGGCGACGCGCATGCGCGCAGCTCGCTCCCTCGCCCGACCGACTTGCGAAAGGGAAGCGGCCCCGCCTATAAGACGGGGGGGAGGGGCGAGAGGGCGGGGAGTTCAAACCCCGAATGCGCACGCGCAGAGTCAGGGCGGGAAAAGGGAGCCTTTGCGCATGCCCACTGGGTCGCCCGCTCCCTTCACAGGGAGCCTCGACGGCCGGGCTGTTCCTTCCACTATTAAACTTGGCCTTTAAGCGCCGCGCCTTTTTCCTTCCCCAAGTGCCGAGCAGAAAGAGAGGGGGAAATAACACCTCAGGTTCTCTCCTCTCGAGCGGGCATGTACGCATGCGCGGCTCCACTCCGCGCAGCCGCATTTCCAGTCGCCAATCCCGGAAGAGAAACCCCCACGGGGAGAATTTACCTCAAGTGCCCGGCCAAGGACCGCGCAAGCGTGGTGGCCTCCTCACCTAACGTGGCCTCTCTCTACTGCGCATGATCCGGAGAAACCGTCTCAGAGACGGAAGTGCGCACGCGCAGCGTGTCATCCCCCGGAGCCGAGAACGCGCGGTCTGCGTCAGTTGCTGCGCGACTCGGCCTCGCGTCTCCTTAAAGGGCCACGCACGTGGATGGGAGCCAAGATAAAATAGGAATATTTGACATGTTTGCGGCCTCTTGTTAAGCGCTCCCTTGCCTGAAGAGAAGATATGTAAGAGAAGGAGAAGAGGAATGCAGACCACGCCCCCTCCTGAATTGCAGCTGATCTCATGCAAAGCTTACCTGTCCTGTACAATTTCTTAAAAGACCTCAGGTGACTTTTTCACCTCCTTCTCGGCCCAAGTCTCAGCTCTTGTAAGGCCCATCATAATAAAGGTAAAGGAACCTCTGACCATTAGGTCCACTTGTGGCCAACTCTGGGGTTGCGGCGCTCATCTCGCTCTATTGGCCAAGGGAGCCAGCGTACAGCTTCCGGGTCATGTGGCCAGCAGGACTAAGCCTCTTCTGGCGAACCAGAGCAGCGCACGGAAATGCCGTTTACCTTCCCGCTGGAGCGGTACCTATTTATCTACTTTGACGTGCTTTCGAACTGCTAGGTTGGGAGGAGCAGGGACTGAGCAACGGGAGCTCACCCTGTCATGGGGATTTGAACCGCCGACCTTCTGATTGGCAAGTCCAAGACTCTGTGGTTTAACCCACAGCGCCACCCCATCATAATATAATATGATAAAAAGGACTTAATATTTATTGCATTCATTGCTTGCTACATAAAATGTCTCAGAGCAACTCCAAATTGTAAGAACGTACAGAACCATAGCTGTCAACCTTCCCTTTTTTTGCGGTAAATTCCCTTATTCCAGCGCCGTTTCCCGCTGCTTCCCGCGGCTATCCCGGATTGTTAGATACCCCGTAGACTGTCACCGGGACAGGTGAGGCTGCTGATCCCTCATTTTTCGAGGCTGTTGATCCCTTATTTTCAAATTTGAAGGTTGACAGCAATGTGCAGAACACAAAATAGAAAATAACAAAAAGGAGAGAACATTGTTAACCCAAAGTGCTCATCCTGCAATATTATGATGCCTAGATGAAGGTCCACCAGGCCTGTGTGTTGAGCAAGCTGCTTTATGGAAGTGAGCTGTGGGCAACTTACAACTGTCGGGAGCGATGCACAGCAGGACGGTGTCTCAAAGATATGTTCTCCCAAGCCCACATTCCCAGCAATGTCTACACTGGCTTGGTCATGTCCACAAAAGGGAAAATGGCAGGATCCCCAAGGATGTGCTGTATGGGGAGCTGGCTTCAGGGACCAGATCCAACTCTGAATTATAAGACATGATGGCTGACAATATCAACCCCGCTGTGTGGGAATCCCTTGCAGATGACCACAATACCTGTAGATGGATAGCCAGGTCCTGCATCCACAGTAATGACCAGAGGAGGAAGGACTGCTTGGAGGAATGCAGAGAGAAGAAATGCCATGATGCACCTGTAGCAGCACAACCAGACGCCTTCATCTGCCTCAGCTGCAACAAAACATGTCTCTCCTATATCGGTCTCTACAGCCACATCAGACGCTCCAACCTTCCAACAGTTTGACTTTGGCCTGATCCTGCCAGGCTTTTTCTTACGTTCTGCCTATTCTCACAGTAGGTCATTTACACTAACCATCATGATATAGGCAGGACTGTGGTGTTGTCCTGGGCATCAGCTGTGGGCATCTAAGCAGTTTGGGGAGACACAGCCCACGTAGGTGGGTTTTCTGAACAGAGAAAAGAGTATTTCTCATTATTTTAAGAATGTGAGAGGAGCCTCCTGGAGGAGGCCCATCTAGTCCAGCATCCTGTTCTCACAGTGGCCAACCTGATGCTTGTGGGAAACCAGCAATCAGGTTTGGCCACAAGAGCCCTCTTCCCACCTGTGGCTTCATAGAATCATAGAAGTGTAGAGCTGCAAGGGACCCATGGGTCTTCTGGTCCAATCCCCTGTGATGCAGGAAACTCAACTAAAGCATCTATGACAGATGGCTATCTGACCTCTGCTTAAAAGCCTCCAATGAAAGACAGTTCACAACCTCCTGAGGAAGCCCGTTCCACTGTCAAACAGCTCCTACTGTCAGAAAGTTATTTATCCATTTGAGAATACAGTATTGATTCATTGTTTTGATCTTTGCTGCCATCTTCTGGATGATGGACACACAGGAAGCAAACAAGGAGCCCTGGTGTGGTGGCTCTTGCCTGTAATCCCAGCTCCTTGGGAGACCTGAGCGTGGAAGGCTGCTCTAGCTCCAGAGTTCTAGGCTGCTGCTATGGACTACGTTGCAGAATGAGTGCATTACTAAGGTTAGGGTCAGTACAATGGTCCTCAGTGTGTCGAGATCCAGCAGGATGCTGAATTCGCCCAGATCAAAGCCACCATCCTGAGCATCCTTTCTTCTCAATTCTGAAAATAAAATTAAAATGCACATGTCTCTGAACTCGTGCAAAGTGCCTATTATCCCTGGAAACCATACTCCTCCTTGCTATCAGGCTGGCTTAAGCCTATCTAAGCACATTCTGAAAGTTAATCTCTTAATATTACGCTCACCCCACTTCTCCAAGCAGTAAGAAGTTCCAGGGCGCATTGCATACCCAGGTTTAGTTTAGTTTCCATTAGAAGGAGGTCTCTGGAGACTTACTGGTATTTTGTAATATTTGCATTTATTTGCAAAATTACGGGCTGAGCATAGATGGAGACACCGTTAGGATTATATCATTATTTCTCAATTAATGAGTTGCCTTTTACATGCACGTGAAGGTGATTACGGTCATATAATAAAAAAACAGCTAAAAAGTCTACTGTTTTAAAAGCAGTACAAAAAAAATAACTGGAAGGCTGAAAAACAACAGAATAGCGGATGAAATGCGCTATAGTAATAAATAAATTAATTAATAGCACAAAACACCTAAGGCAGAGGTGGCTTCATCCAGGTGCAAAAACTTGTCAAAACAAAAATATTCCATATCCACCTGTCCTATAGGCACCACTAACCATCGTTTTCAGAGCCCTGGGACTTTGCTAACACCATCTGATTTTTAACCTTGGGCTCAGGAAAGCAGGTCACCTGATGCCATGCGATTGGCAGGTGGGCACCACTGCCCACTTGCCAAATTTGGCCTCTCTCTGTGTGTGTAGCTTCAGGTAGGTAGCCGTGTTGGTCTGACACAGTCGAAATAACTAAAAAAATTGTCCAGTAGCACCTTATAGAGACCAACTAAGTTTGTTCTGGGTATAAGCTTTTGTGTGCATGTGTGTGTGTGAGGAAGGCATGTAGCCAACCCACCTAGGGATCCAGCTCCCCATCCCAGATTTAAACACTCAAGGCCCAAATCCGCTTTTCTCCAGAGTAGAATCTCAAGAGGATCCTCTCAAACAGAGCTTACAGAGGCTTAACTTGGCTCTCTCTCAGTCTGGCCTAACTGCAGTTTTTAATTCTCCCTTTTTAGATTACATCACTCTCAGCTGCTGAGTGGGAGGCCTCTTTTTGCTCCATTCAGAAGCCTTGAGAGAGATCACCTAACAATCAGTAGCCATGGAAACGCATCACCTGTACTTTCCTTAACAAAAGCTGTGCCTGGCAACTTTGTCAGGAGTATTAAATAAACCTTACTCCATTAACCCTGTCCTGGCCAAGCTCCCCATCTCACAGCAACATGCTCCCCTAAATAAAACATTTCAGAATTCTCCTCCTAGGTGCCAGCCAAACTCCAAACCCCAAGATCTGAATTCAAATCTGTGTATCAGGCTTCTGCCAACAGCTGAGCATGGTGGCACCTTGGGAGGCTGACGATTGCTTGAGCTCCGGAGTCCTAGGCTGTTATGGGCTATTATATGCTGAGAAGGTGCCCTTGCTAAGATCAGCATCAATAAGGGCACCCCTCGCAGGATACCTATGAACACCACCCTCCGCTTCAAGGAGGAAAGGTGGAGTAGAAATGCATTGCATAAACAAGATGAAGAAATAGCGGGGACCTCTGAGCATACGAAAAGTGCTTTCCCATCACCTTTAAACTCCTGCACTTCCAAGCGCTGCCATTTCCACGCCGTCCGGCAGAGGTCGGCAGAGAGCTCCTCTCCTTCCCTAACGCTGCGCCGGAACTGTTTTGGCCTAGTGGGCTCGCCGTAGGTCACGTGGCGCGAGGCGCATGCGCGCGGGCGACTCGGCGCCTGACAGGAGGAAAAGCGTCCGGGAGCGCGGCGAGGGGAGACAGGGCAGAGTCCGCCGCGGAGAGGAGAGGCCCGGCCATGAAGTCCCGCTTCAGCACGGTCGATATCCGGGCGGTGATAGCCGAGCTGCGCCAGAGGTAGGAAGGAGCCTCGAGACAGGCGCGCGGCGGCCCCGCCCCCGCGACGACGGAGGCCCCACCCACCTGGGCATTGGCTCCGCCCACAGCACCGCCCCTTTACCTCGCCCCGCCCACTCCCGCCCTTCCCCAATCAGGTGCCTCTCAGGAGCTTTGGCCTACAGTTGGCAGGGCCTGCTGGGAGTTGTAGTCCAAGTCACGTGGGAGCTGGCTGGGGGTCGATGGGCGTTGTAGTCCGAAACCTCTGTAAGGCACCAGAGGAAGGAGGAAGGCTGGTCTGTACCTGATGTTTCCCCTGGTTGTCAGACCAGGCAGAGACAAACTCGGCCCTCCAGATGTTTTGGGACTACAATTCCCATCATCTCTGACCCCTGGTCCTGTTAGCTAGGGATCATGGGAGTTGTAGTCCTAAAACATCTGGAGGGCTGAGATTGCCTCTGTCTGTGTTAGACTCCTAGCAGTGTTTCCCAAACTTGGGTCTCCAGCTGTTTTTTGGACTCCAGTTCCCATCATCCCTGACCAGTGGTCCTGTTAGCTAGGGATCATGGGAGTTGTAGTCCTAAAACAGCTGGAGGGCCGAGTTTGCCTATGCCTGTGTTAGACTCCTAGCAGTGTTTCCTAATAATAATAATAATAATAATAATAATAATAATAATAATAATAATTTATTTCTACCCTGCTCATCTGGCTGGGCTTCCCCAGCCACTCTGGGCAGCTTCCAACAAAATATTAAAATACAGTAATGCATCAAATATTAAAAGCTTCCCTAAACAGGGCTGCTGTGAGTTGGCAGACTCAGGGTTTCCCAAACTTGGGTCTGCAGCTGTGTTTTGGACTCCAGTTCCCATTATCCCTGACCCCTGGTCCTGCTAGCTAGGGATGATGGGAGTTGTAGTCCAAAAGCAGCTGGAAGCTCAAGTTTGGGGAAACCCTGAGTCTTCCAACTCGCAGCAGCCTGTGTAGCTAGTGGTCAGGAGTGCTGGGAGTCAGAGTCCAGCAACATCTTAAGGGTCCTCTCCCGATCCTGAGCTACATTGAAGGCCGCTGGCACGGGAGCACTACTGTACGGGAAACTCACAGCTTATACACATTTAACTTACACGCACTGGGCTTTATGCACTTAGCAAAAAAAGAAAAGGAAAAGGAAAGTGGGTGGGATTCACTGGGGCTACAGATCCCAGTCTTCTATCTTTTTCCCTTTGTTCCTGATGTAGATCTTCCCTGGTGGGGAGAGGGTGTGTGCTATTTTGGGGTCTGCCTCAGGTGACAACATATCTTGGGCTGGCCCTGTGTAGGACCAGCCACATATTTTACAGTGGTACCTCTGGATGCGAACGGGATCTGTTCCAGAGCCCCGTTTGCATCCTGAAGCGAACGCAGCGTGCGCAGGTCGCGATTCGCCATTTCTGTGCATGCGCGTGGCGTCGTTTTGAGCGTCTGCACGTGCGCGAGTGGCGAAACCCGGAAGTAACGGAGCGCCGTGGAGCGTAACCTGAAAACGCTCAACCTGAAGCACATTTAACCCGAGGTATGACTGTATTTGTCTGATTTTGAGACCCACGAATACATGTCACATTATTCTATCTCACTACAGTCATACCTCGGGTGAAATATGCTTCAGGTTGAGCATTTTCAGGTTACGCTACGCGGTGACCCAGAATTAATGGAACCCGTTGCTTCCAGGTTTTGCCACTCGCGCATGCGCAGACACTCAAAATGATGTCACGCGCATGTGCGGAAGCGTCAAAACACGACCCGCGCACATGCAGACGCGCAGTCGCGTGTTACGTTCTACTCAGGATGCGAATGGGGCTCCGGAACAGATCCGTTCGCATCCAGAGGTACCACTGTAGTCCTGTTCCAAGATAATCAGCATAGAAAACTACTCCAGATTGGACTTAGCCCAGAAAGATATTTGTGCTATAATTAGTTTGTTGTTCCTTTGATTTAAGAAACAGTTCTTTCACTGCCTCCTCCAGCCTTACCCACAATAAGATTGACAGTTGCTCTTTGTTAAAAAAATTATTGATTCAATGTCTGCAACAAGTCTTCTATAAATTTCCTTATACTGGTAAAAATATAAATATATATGTCTTTTCTCCTCTCTCTTTTTTTTTAGCTTGTTGGGAATGAGAGTAAACAACGTTTACGATGTGGACAATAAGACATACCTTATTCGCCTTCAGAAGTAAGAGCTGAAACTTCCTTGTTTTCTTTATTTCAGGAGCAGGAAGCCCTTGGCCCTCCAGATGTTGCTGGATTTCAGCTCCCATCAGTCCCAGCCAGCATGGCCAATGGTCAGGGAGCTGTAGGCCAGCAACATCTGGAGAGTCACAGGTTAGTATCCCAGCTCTCTTTGAAATATTTCTAACTTTTGAAACTGTATGTGTGTTTTACATGTATCTCAATCTCCGATGAGATAAAATAGCCAAACTAAACTAGAACACTATGTATGAAAAGGAGGTTGGAACACAGACCTGTTTCCTATGAATGTAATCTTTTGAATTTAGTACGTGAAATCAAGATGCATTAAAATTAATGGGACTTTTCTCCAAAGATCCAGGTGTATGTTTCCCCCTCTGCTTTCTTCTGTATTCTTCATTTAAATGTGAATGATTACAACCTCTCCCCTGCATAGCATGCCGTATTATGTATTTTCCTGGTGCTGTTGTTAAACGTAGAGAGAAGGTTCACCTGTCCTTGCTTTTCCAAGCATCTTCACACACTACTTTCCCTGAGTTTCTAAATATTGTTTAGTTCATAAAATTTATATACTGCTTGATTGTTAAAAATATCCTTCAAGTGATTACTCGTGGGAAACCTCAGTTCTGGGGATTTTTATGATTACCAACTGCATAAATTTATTACGAGTGAGTGGGTGCCAGCATGCAAATTCAGTGTTTGATTTTGAAAAAATTAAAAATGCAAGCTTGCACTTCCTAGAGGAGGAAGAGCAAGTGTTGCGCCCACATCTACGCCAAATCTGTGCCTAGATGCTCCCTGATGCCTTCTGTTGTCATTAGGCCAGACCTCAAGGCTACGCTTCTCCTGGAATCTGGCATAAGAATTCACACAACAGAGTTTGAGTGGCCCAAGAACATGATGCCATCTGGCTTTGCAATGAAGGTAAATGCATCTTTCTCAGCATGCTGAAGATTTCTGTGGTGGAGAGAGAAAACATGCCAAGCCGCTAATGTTGTCGTTTCATCTCTGGGGCTAGCCAGACAAGCATTTTGCATTTTTCACGTATGAACCTTGCAGTATGAGACTACAGGCCCAAATAACAGCAAGGCTTGTGCCTTGGTTTTCTCTTGTTGAGTGGAGAGCTCTCACCTGTCCTTCTCCTGGCAGGAGTAGGTGAATAATTCCACTCCATGTGTGTTCATGTGGCGGAGTGAGTTCTGGAAGCAGGCAGGCTAGCAATATCTGCTGAAGACTCAGCAGCCAAACAAGTGATGGGGAGGTCTTCGGGTAGCCAAAGTCACATCTTCTCCACCTTTTGCTTCTGCCAGACCTTCCCCATAGGTTTTTCTTTTTTTTAATACAGTTATACTTCATGTTGGGACGCGGTTGGCGCTGTTGGTTAAACCACAGAGCCTAGGGCTTGCCGATCAGAAGGTTGGCGGTTCGAATCCCCGCGACGGGGTGAGCTGCCGTTGCTCGGTCCCTGCTCCTGCCAACCTAGCAGTTTGAAAGCACGTCAAAGTGCAAGTAGATAAATAGGTACTGCTCTGGCAGGAAGGTAAACGGCGTTTCCGTGCGCTGCTGTGGTTCGCCAGAAGTGGCTTAGTCATGCTGGTCACATGACCTGGAAGCTGTACACCGGCTCCCTCGGCCAATAAAGCGAGATGAGCGCCGCAACCCCAGAGTCGGTCACGACTGGACCTAATGGTCAGGGATCCCTTTACCTTTACTTCATGTTACATCTGTTTCAGGTTGCGTGTTTTCGTCTTGTGTCCCGCAGCAACCTAGAAGTATTGGAATGGGTTACTTCTGGGTTTTGCCTCTCGTGCATGCACAGAAGCGCTAAATCGCACCGCGCGCCTGCGCAGACGCAGCACTTCGAGTTGCGGACTTTTCATGTTACGCCCGGGCCTCCGGAACGGATCCCATCCGTAACGTGACTACCACTGTAGACTCTCCCCAACACCATGCTTCTCCTGCTTTTATCAGGCCATTGTTCAAATATTCCAAATGATCCAAAAGTTTATGAGAGACTACGATATCAGCATTTTTATTTATGGGGTGTGGGAGTCCCCAGCTCCCCTGGCTTTTTGCAGGGGAAGAGCAAACGACTGTGCCTCATTGCCCCTTTGTGAGACCTGTTTGTGCTCTCCCCACTGACAGTGTCGCAAGCATCTGAAGACCAGAAGGCTTGTGAGTGTGAAGCAGCTTGGCGTTGACAGGATAGTCGATTTCCAGTTTGGGAGCGACGAAGCCGCCTATCATCTGATTATAGAGTTGTACGACAGGGTAAGTGGAGGGTGAAAGAGCTGCGGGTCTTGGAGGTGAAAAGGCTGGTCCTCGTGCGCTGCTTTGTTACTTGGTGGGAAGGTTCTTCATTTTTGTTTCGAATTTCCTTTACTGCCATTACTAACAACCCAAAAGGGCAGTAGCAGGGTACTGCGTCATACCATATGCAAAGCAGACAAGCAATAAATAAATAGTAATTAAAGACATCCAAATTTCCCTAGGTAGTGTGAATGGTGAACACTGAGCATCTAAGTCCACAGCATAGGAACTAAAATTGCACCCTTGTCCTCTGACTATTTTATTACTTTCCACAATAAAGTGTCTCAAAGCGGCTTACAAATCCATAAAACAGCCTGACACTTGAGGTATATCCTTTATTTTTGTGATCGTAATTTGATTTAAGCTGTTTTAAATACAGTGTTTTAATGTTATAACCTGCCCAGGGATTGTAGGGTGAAGGGAAGTAATTAATAATAATAATGCAGATGACAGCGACATAGGGAGAGGCTCCATAAAGGCTTTATAGGTTAAAACCCGCATTTTGTTGGAAACTCTTTTGCAGGGCAACATTGTTCTTACTGACCATGAATACCTAATACTGAACATCCTGAGGTTTCGCACGGATGAAGCAGATGATGTAAAGTTTGCAGTGCGGGAACACTACCCGGTCGATAATGCCAAAGCAGCAGCGCCGTTGCCCAGTTTGGAAAGGTACCTCTGTTCTTTGTGCAGCATTTAGTTTGGGGGAGAAAGCAATATCCGCACCCGCCCCATCCTTCTCCAAGAACTGAGTAGAGCTGCTTTTCAGAGACCTGCTTGCTGGGCTGTAAAGTTGCTCTGGTTTGAGTTTGACACCCAAAATGGTCAAGGGGAAAGGAGTGACTCCCCTGTGAAGATAGGTTGCATCGTTTGAGACTTTGTAAAGGTAAAGGTAAAGGGACCCCTGACCATTAGGTCCAGTCGTGGCCAGCTCTGGGGTTGCGGCGCTCATCTCGCTCTATAGGCCGAGGGAGCCGGCTTACAGCTTCCGGGTCATGTGGCCAGCATGACTAAGCAGCTTCTGGCGAACCAGAGCAGCGCACGGAAACGTCGTTTACCTTCCCGCCGGAGTGGTATCTATTTATCTACTTGCACTTTGACATGCTTTCGAACTGCTAGGTTGGCAGGAGCAGGGACCGAGCAACGGGAGCTCACCCCATCGCGGGGATTCGAATCGCCGACCTTCTGATCGGCAAGTCCTAGGCTTTGTTGTTTAACCCACAGCGCCACCCGCGTCCCTATTGGGACTTTGTAGTTTAGAGAAAAAGTAGGTGAGAGGCAACATGGTAGGAGTTTTTTAAAAATATGCATGGCACGGAAAAAGTAGATAGAGAAATGCTTTTCTCCTCTCAGAATGCTGGAACCGGTGGGTCTCCGTTGAAGCTGAGTGTTGGAAGATTCAGGACAGAAAAAAGAAAGGACTTTTTCACACAGCGCAAAGTCAAACTGTGGAACTCCCTGCCACAGGGGGGAGGGATGGCACCAGCCTGGGATTAGACAAATTCTTTTTTTTTTAATTTATCATTTTTATTAAATTTTATTAGATGTTACAAGAAAAAGAAAAGAAAAAAAGAAATAGAAACAATACATAACCATACATAAAAACATTTATCTACACAATTTTCCAGAATGCAGACTAGAAAAGAAGAAAGACGAAAGATAAAAGAAAGAAAGAAGGAAAAGGATGAAGAGAAAAAATACTTTTCATAATCAATAATTCCAAATTCATACTTCAAACATTACAATATATAAATCCTAGTTAAAATTTTATAAAAGACTTCCACCGCATTCACCACACGTCTCTTGGTTATCTATTTCACCTTTACATCTGTTCTTCAGTCACTTCCTTTCCTTAAATTCTTTCATAGTCCATCTAATCTTTGTACTTTTGTGTTTGATCCCTGTTTGTGTAAATATTCATTTAAGCATTCCCATTGTTTCTGTACCATAGTTTTAGATCTATGCCTTCTTATGTCCGTCAATTTTGCTAACTCCAGATACTCACATAGTTTACTTAACCATTCCCTTTTTGCTGGGATGTTATTTCCTTTCCAGTAACTGGCCACCAACGTTCTCACTGCTGTTGTTGTGTATAGGAATATGTTAATTTTATCTTTGGGGATATGGGATTAGACAATTTCATGGAGGTGGAGAGGGCGGTCAGTGGCTACTGGCCACCATGGCTATGCTCTATCTTCGCAGTTAGAAGCAATACAGTCGTGTTGTGTCTGCTTCATGTTGCGTCTTTTCGCGTTACGTCCCGCGGCAACCTGGAAGTACCGGAACGGGTTACTTCTGGGTTTCACTGCATGCGCAGAAGTGCCAAATCTCACCGCACACCTGCGCAGACGCAGCGCTTTGAGTTGTGGGCGTTTCACGTTACGGATGGGCCTCTGGAATGGATCCCATCCGTAACACGAGGTCCCACTTTGCTGGAAACCAGAGGAGGGGAGAACCTGTTTGCAGGTTTCCCACGGTCATCTGGCTGGTCACTGTGAGACGAGGAGGCTGGACTAGATGGGCTCTTGGCCTGATCTGGCAGACCCTTCTTATGTTCACAATGTGCTTTCCTCTTCAATATCATTCTATAGCAATGTATTCTTTTTGTGGGGTGACCTTCCTTCCCATCTCCCACTTAACAGGTTGACAGAAATAATAGCCAGTGCACCGAAAGGGGACCAGCTAAAGAGAGTCCTAAATCCTCACCTTCGTAAGTACCATTTATGTTAAGATTGAAATCAGCAATAAGCTATGTTCTGTTTTTCAAAGTTTGTAAGCAACTTTGAGCACTAGAGAAAAAAGCAGGATTACAAATATATCTAAGAGAACCTGTTGGAATCTCAAATAACAGGTATATTTCTTCCAGTAATAGCCAATTGCTTTTGAGAGCCGTAATGTTTTTGAGATGTGCAAGGTCTTTGCCGCGATACTTAAAATGACATATATTTGTTTGGGGCTGGGAAGGGACAGACTAAACAAATTGCTGATTCAGGTAGGTAGCTGTGTTGGTTTGACGCATTCGAAATAAATAAATAAAAAATTTAAAAATTGTCCAGTAGCACCTTAGAGACCAACCAGGGCAAACTTAGTTGACCTCTAAGGTGCTACTGGACAATTTTTTTATTTATTTAAACAAATTGTTGTTGAAGATGGAGGCCTCTTTATCCCCTGTGTATAAAATGTGCCATATTCTGCCTTGTTTGAAACAAATTCCTTGCGGGGGGCGGATTCTTTTAAATCCATGTCTCTGGCTAATTGTTTGGTCTTATAAATGGTTCTCTCCCTTCCTCCATTTTTTATAGCTTATGGAGCCACACTTATCGAGCACTGCCTTATGGAAGCGGGAATTTCCAGTAACGCCAAAGCAGAACAGATAGAAGGGAAAGGCAAGTGGCCAGACATTTCATCGCGAAATGCGCCGCACACCCTTTTGCATGTCACATGACAGAGTTGCATAATGCCTGGTATTTCAAGATCTTTGTGTTATGCAGTGTGGTGTATCAATTTAATTTCATCTATTAGGCCTGGCTAATTCCCTGTTTCTTGTGAGTGGTTCCCTAACGTACGAGTGGTGTTAAGTCAATCATCTCAGCAGTTATCACCAATATGCTGCTCAAAAGGTTAAAGGTGTTTGTATAGGATATATATTTCAGCTCTGATCATTATGGTCTGTCATTTTTGCACCTCATTCACCTCCCAACCTACGCTTTCCTTCTTTACATACCTGCCAGCTAATATTGTGCGCATGAGTCCTTGAAAGCTTAAACCATAATAAATTAGTTAGCCTATGATGCACTGGTTTTCAAACTTTTCTTTTCTGGGCCACACTTTCAGAAAAACAATTTGCCCTTAGCAATTTTTTAATTGCTAAGAAATACATTGGGAAACAAAAAGAAACAACAACTAGCAACTGATTTATAACACAGAACACAATTGCTTTATAATACAATAATGGGACACCCAGAAAGTATAAAACAATGCAGCTTACATAAGAACATGAATCATTCTCAGACTATAATTAGAAATGAGCATCTTATGTACGTACCTTAAATATGTGTACAAACTCCATGAGAGGTGTGAGCTTTTGCCAGATAACCTCATTTATAAAGAATATTTTTATACTATACTACACCGAAATGTTTAAATGTTTCCTTGATTGTCTTTGAATCTTCCACCACACTTGCTATCCTCTCCTGCCATGCCAATCTTTGAGAACCACTGCTTTAAGGTGTCACTGTACGGGGCTAACACAGCTGATGCTTTGGAAATGCTTAATTCTTATTCTCCTAAACCAGCCTTGGGGCAGTCTGCAGCTCTGGGCTTGATCATATCCCCAGCATCTCTAGGCAAGGCTGAAAAAATACAGTGGTACCTCATGTCGCATAACCTCCAGGTTACAGAATCTTCGGGTTACTACCGCAGCAAACCCGGAAGTGGGTTTGCCACTCGTGCGTCTGCAGAAGACCTCTGCGGCGCTGCGTGCGTGTGCAGAAGCAGTCCTCTGGTTACGAAATTTTTGGGATACGGCCGGGCCTCCAGAACGGATCCTGTTCGTAACCAGAGGTACCACTGTTATCCTGTCTGAAACCCTGGAGAGTTTGCTGACAACATTGAGCTTAGATCAGGGAGGAGGTACCTGTTGCCCTCTAACTTTTCCTGGAGTGCATCAACACCAGCCACCAGTCAGCATCATCAGTGGTCAGAGATTATGGGAGTTGCAGTCTAATAGTGTTTGGAGGCTCCAGGTTCCCATCCTGGGATTAGGTGGACAGATTATCTGATTTGGCCCAAGGCTGCCTCCAGTATGCAGAGAATATGCTGTAGCACGGCAGGAAGCCACAGAATCAAAAATCCATTTTTTCTCTTTTTAGATGTTGAAAAGGTTCTTACTGCGCTACAGAAAGCAGAAGAATATATGGCAATCACAGACAACTTTAACGACAAGGTAGCTCATGGTTGAAGTGCTCTGGTTTTTGCACACCCCACGGGTTCCAGAGAAACAATGTTTTCAAACACTGCCTTTGTAGATCTTCCAGGGAGGGGTGGGTTTAGTAAACATTCTCAAGCTCCCTAGCCCAGAAGTGGAGGCAGTCGGGGACCGTGATGCAAAAGGCAGACTTATTGGACCAAGGAGGAGGGGAGCCCAGAGAATCTCGTGCAAAAATAGCTGTGGTTTGACCCTTCTCATATCAAATGATGTATTCTGGAGAAGGTGTACAAATTTGGATTTTGTGGTCGTCTTGTTGTGATCCTTACTTTTTTCTCCCAATGTGTTCCGGCCTAGTGCTTACCTTCCGCTTTTTGTGACCCAAGCTTCTAGTCTCTCCTATCCCCTCACCCCAGGCAGTCTTGTAGGCTCTGGTCTAACTCGCCGTTATTGATGGCTAGCTAAAAATAAAAACCATAATAATCACAACAATTCCAAGAAAAAGAAAACTGAAAAGAAATTCTGCTCAGGGTTTCTCTACTTCTCTTTTTTTGGCAGGGTTATATCATTCAGAAGAGGGAGAAAAAGCCAAGTCTGGAACCCAACAAGCCTCCAGAAGAAATCCTCACGTATGTATTTTGAAGGGGGACTCCTTTTTGGTCCCTCATTTTCCTGCTGGTCATAGAATCATAGAATTGCAGAGTTGGAAAGGGACCTTAAGGGTCATCTAGTCCAACCCCTGCAATGTAGGAATCTCAGAGAACAACTATGTTTACAAAAATTTGTTAACAAAATGTATGACATTTCAACAGTTTCTAATTCATGAAATCTTAATTGATGTATACAATACCCAAAATAATTATGGCACACGCAACTCAACATCTCAAAGCCAAATAGTCGAAATATTCCTGAAATACGTCCGTGAGAACAACTCTCTCTATGTGTACTTGTGCTGGTGCTGTCCCAACGGAACTCCGACAACGAGATACGCAGATTTCAATCTCTGTTTCGTGAATCTTCTTATGATTGGCCCCAAAAGGAGCTATACAATGGCAATTCCATGCTCCACTAACTAAGTCAGCTACAACCTTAGAGTGGCCCTCTGCTCATTTTTTATGCAGCCTAGAATAGCATTAGCTGCTTTTGGTTTGCTGCTGCTGCTACATTATCCAATGTGTGTCTTGCAGATATGAGGAATTTCACCCTTTCTTGTTTTCACAACACACAAGATGTCCGTACGTGGAGTTTGACTCTTTCAACAAGGTACGGTCCTGTGTTTGATATGTATTGTATTTTATAAGTGGAGTGTAATTTTTTAATTGTGTCAGGTGGTACTGGGAAGCCCCAGTGGCCACTGAGTTAGAATCCTGCCAACTGTTTGTGGTTGCAGCAAGATGGATCTGAATGCAGCATAGCGGTTTAAGAGCCAAGTTTAGGATTTTGAGTTACAGATTTTTGAAGCGGCGGGTGGTGGCATCTGTACTTTTGGGCATCACCAGAATGTGGAAGCTGCGACACAGAAAGTTGCTTTGCTCAAGTGAATTCTGAACTCAAACTTCGGAGTTTGAGATTGAAGGAAATCTAACTCAAGGGCCTTTTTGGATGTAATTGGTTTTGTTCTGAAATTTTATTTTTTATGAGAAATGAAAAACAACTTCCTGATACATATATATATATTTTAAAAAGTTTTCATCTCTTTTGGAAGGCAGTGGATGAATTTTACTCCAAGCTGGAAGGACAGAAGATAGACCTGAAGGCATTGCAGCAGGTACGACCCCGTGAAAGAATTAGCATTTGACACAACACCTTGTGGGTTCCCTAAGGAGCCAGTTGCCAGCTGTGGATTGTCGTTCAGATGGGGAGAATTTTACTTTTGCCCCTGCTGAGAACCCTAATAGCTTCAGCGTTAGAGGGGAAAGTTTGCTGCTGTCAAACACACATGGAGCTCTCTGTGAGATAGCTTCCTTGCTTTTGCTAATACAGAGTAAGGCACAGCCTTGGCTCCTGCATCTTGTCAACTTGGGGCGATTCAGGAGATGAACTGCCTGCCAGCTGCCTCCAGACCTGCCAGGTCTACTCCTTTCCCCAGTAGACCAGAGTGGCTCCTTCTAGCTACCTGCTTGCAGCCTTTCCTCCCCTCCTGCTTTGCCTTCAGCTCACGATGCTTGAGTTGGCATGAGCATCAAATCACCACCAGTCTTTCTTTCCTCCTTCATTTTGTCCTGAAAGGAGAAACAAGCACTAAAGAAGCTGGAAAATGTTCGGAAGGACCATGAGCACCGGCTTGAAGCTCTCCATCAAGCTCAGGTAAAGGGTTGTCATCGTACCACCATGATGACTCCATAAATTGTTGGCTTCAGTCCATTTGTCATACTCCAGAGAATCTCAGCTGCTGCTTTTTTGGTCTCCTTCACTTTCCCAAAGGAAATTGACAAGGTGAAAGGGGAGCTTGTGGAAATGAACCTGGAGATAGTTGACCGAGCCATCCAGGTGGTCCGGAGCGCCTTAGCCAACCAGGTTGACTGGACAGAGATTGGCACTATCGTCAAAGAAGCCCAGGCCCAGGGGGACCCCGTGGCAAGCGCCATCAAAGAGCTGAAGCTGCAGACCAACCACATCACGATGCTCCTGAAGTAAGCGCCGGGCAGGTGGGAGAAACGCGCTGGAAAGGGGTGGTTGGGGTGTGTGTGTGTATTGAAACTCCTTTGCTAGGAGGTTCAGGGTTAGGCAGAATTGGGGGAGTGGGGCTGTGAATAGCTGAAAATGGGACCTCACTGCCTGGAGACAAACTAACCCTCCGAGGACCAAGTGCTGGAGCAATGGGAGTGGGGTCCCTGTTCCAGCAAAGACATCATTGGGTTCTTATCTGCAATTTAATTGGATGAATAAGCCCCAGCCCCAGCCTAGGTTGGCTTGAGGGCTGTAATCTGGAGAATATTGGGAGTGCTACTTGGGTACCACTGAAATCAGCAGTGCTGAGGCTTGTCCTACAAGGAGCTGTTTTTGTAAATTGGTATGTTGTTGTGTTATATTTATATCCTACCCACCTGGCTGGGCGGCTTACAGCATATATAGAAACACAGCAAAACATCAAATATTAAAAAACAGAATATCCTATACAGGCAACAAAGAAGCCAATAAATCAATAGAAATCAATAATAACAATAGTAACAATAATGAACACTTTATGTTTATACCCAAATTAAAATAACCGCCAAACCCAACTGAACATTTAACCAACCTCAACCCGACAAAAACAAAACGGAGCCGAAATTAGAACTGTTTAAAACATGGAAAAACATTTTAGCCAGTTTTCCCAACCCAAGAGTTGTCCCAGCAATGTCCCTTTGGCCTCCCAGGAGCCTATACATGCTTATACATGAGCCCAATAGGGACGTGGGTGGCGCTGTGGTCTAAACCACTGAGCCTCTTGGGCTTGCCAGTCGGAAGGTTGGCAGTTCAAATCCTCACGACAGGGTGAGCTCCTGTTGCTCTGTCCCAGCTCCTGCCAACCTAGCAGTTCGAAAGCACATCAGTGCAGTGGTGGGAAGGTAAATGGCGTTTCCGTGCACTCTGGTTTCCGTCACGGTTTTCCGTTGCGCCAGAAGTGGTTTAGTCCTGCTGGCCACATGACCCGGAAAGCTGTCTGTGAACAAACGCTGGGTCCTTCGGCCTGAAAGCGAGATGAGTTCCACAACCCCATAGTCACCTTTGACTGGACTTAACCATCCAGGGATCCTTTACCTTTTACCTTTACCTTTTTATACATGTGGCCAGGAGCATGTGGAGGGTGTCAAGATTGGCTACCCCTGCACTACGTAATTAAACCTCAGCTCTTGCCCACCCCTGCCAGTGTCGCATGACTTCCTTTCCTCTCCTTATGACTGACAGAAGCAGAATAAACCACACAGAACAGACAACGGAAAACACACATGACGTGTGTAATAACTCTGCTGAATTCAGCTTTCTAGGCACAGAAAACAATGCAGAATTTTACTGTATTATTAGGCCACAGATCATGTGCACAATCAACAGAATGAATGGGAAATCCTGGTCAGAACTTTTCAATTGGTCTTCCTGCAGCTAGCAGTGTACATACTTTTTTTTTTTTTTTTTAAAAAAGGGGGGGTAGACATTTTTGGCGCCGGACTTTTGCAATGCCTGTCTTTTCTGCTTGGCTAGAAACCCTTACATGCTCTCAGAAGAGGAGGAGGAAGCTGAAGGGGAGGTGGCGGAAGAGCCGCAGAGCGGGAGGAAGCAGAAGAAGAAAGCCAAACCACTTCCGAAGCCCCAGAAGAACAAGCCCCTGCTGGTGGACTTGGATCTCAGCTTGTCTGCTTATGCCAATGCCAAGAAGTAAGGGGTTCGAGTGTTTGGCTGGGGTTGCCCCTGAAAGCGGCCCTGGGATATAGGACCAGTTTAGTGCCCATGAATCAAGGGGTTCCTCTCGCCTCCTTAATTGCATTTATTTCGATCCTGCCCAAGGCATCAGCTCAAGATCTTTCTGAGATCCATTACTTCAAATCTCTCTGCAGAGCCCTAGGCCAGCTTTCCATTCCCACCCCCACCACGGACTTATTCCAGGGAGTCATTAAGTGTGGACGAAATGCTATGATTAGCACCCTTTCCGAACAAATTGACAATTCGCATCTTCCAAATCATGTGGTTCTGCACAATTTATGTGGGCGTACAAGGCATCTTGCATGGAAAGGCAAACAGGCCGTAATCCTAACGGAAGAGGGGAATGGGATGGAGACATTGACACAGCTGCTTCTCTCCCAGGTATTACGATCACAAGAGGCACGCAGCCAGAAAAACCCAGAAAACGGTGGAAGCTGCAGAGAAGGTGCGTTGGTGATTTCTTTGCCTTTCTTCCTTCGAGACACTTTATGGCAGCAGCCATAAGCAACTCTTTCCAGTCTGCTTGGAGCTTTTCACAATTTCCGCGGTTCATATACATCGATCGAAAATAAGCTCCAGTACAGTGGTACCTTGGTTTTAGAACAGCTTAGTTTCTGAACAACTTGGATTAAGAACAGTGCAAACCCGGAAGGAGGTGTTTTGGTTTGTGAACTTTGCCTTGGAAGCAGAACATGTTTCGCTTCCTGTTGAGTGTGTTCCATTTGTAAATTGAGTCCCCCGCTGCTATGGGAAAGCACGCCTTGGTTTAAGAACGCTTTGGTTTAAGAACAGACTTCCGGAACAGATTAAGTTTGTAAACCAAGGTACCACTGTACTAGAAACCAGGGTGGGGAACCTCCAGCCCATGGGCCCAGCCAAGCCTGCCAGGCCTGTGAATTTGACCTCCGAATCTTATGCAAACCAAGCGCACTTGTCAGTCACCTGAAGTCATATTACGTCCTGTACAGAGATCTGTTATCTCTGATCTAAGTGCTAAGTACTAAGATTGAAGACAAGGGATCTCTTCTCTTTCATCTTAGGGCTAAGTGCTAAGATCAGAGATAAGCCTCTGTTTGCTCTTTCGTAGTAAAAGCTGGCAGTGCACATTTTTGCACTCTCGTCCCACGGTGCTAAGATTGGAGGTTAGTCTGCGCCTCTTCCAAGCTTGAAATTTGAACCGCCTGATGCTGTAGGGTTGACAGATGGGTGGTGCCGCCCCCCCCATTGAAAATAGCCAAGAAGAGGTATGGATCTGGCCCTTGAGCTGAAAAAGGTCTCTTCCTGCCTGCAAAAGGGTCTCTTCCTCCACCCCTGATATAAAGGTTTAGTGGCAAGTGAGCCGAATTCAAGAGAATAGCCTTGTGGAGTCTGGGGGCAAACCCTCCAAGTCTACTGTTGGTGAATCCAGAGTGTCTGCTTCTGATCCGGCAGCAGTTAAGAGCAAGATGGTCAAAGGCAAACATGCCGTAAGCCGACCGCAGGTATAGGCAGCACATAGGCAGGTCCAAGAACAGAATACTAGGACACTGGTCATTTTGAGCACCTGCCATTTGCATTGCCTGCACTTTGTTGTTGTTGTTGTTGTTTAGTCGTTTAGTCGTGTCCGACTCTTCGTGACCCCCTGGACCAGAGCACGCCAGGCACTCCTGTCTTCCACTGCCTCCCGCAGTTTGGTCAAACTCATGCTGGTAGCTTCGAGAACACTGTCCCACCATCTCATCCTCTGTCGTCCTCTTCTCCTTGTGCCCTCCATCAATCCCAGCATCAGGGTCTTTTTCAGGGAGTTTTCTCTTCTCATGAGGTGGCCAAAGTCTTGGAGCCTCAGCTTCAGGATCTGTCCTTCCAGTGAGCACTCAGGGCTGATTTCCTTCAGAATGGAGAGGTTTGATCTTCTTGCAGTCCAGGGGACTCTCAAGAGTCTCCTCCAGCACCATAATTCAAAAGCATCAATTCTTCGGCGATCAGCCTTCTTTATGGTCCAGCTCTCACTTCCATACATCACTACTGGGAAAACCATAGCTTTAACTATACAGACCTTTGTTGGCAAGGTGATGTCTCTGTTTTGCTTTGCTACACACTTAGGAGATCTCTTTAAATTCCAAATTCTAGTTGCTGAAAATCACAGGAGGGGAGAACTGCTCTTGTGCCCAAATCCTGCTTACTGTTGTCCCACAGGCAACTGTTCAGTCACCGTGAGAACCAGATGCTGGACTGGGTGGGACATTGGCCTGATCTAGCAGGACTTTTCTCACATCCTTAACTCTTTCCTTGCTTGCTTTGTTTATTTGTTTGCCTAAACAGGCCTTCAAATCAGCGGAAAAGAAGACCAAGCAAACACTGAAAGAAGTTCAAACGGTTTCCACTATTCAGAAGGCGAGGAAGGTGTTCTGGTGAGTGTCTGTGCACGGATATAAGCAAGTGAATTATCTGAACATCTTTTGCATGTTCTTGTCTGTGTGATGTGAGTTAAGTACTTAATGCTTAACATCCAGATGTATTAAGTGTTGGGTTGGGAGGAACTTGCCATTCCTCTTTCGGTTGAGTGGGGTTGGCAAGGGACGGGCTTAAATGTTCCTAAGATGCGGGGCTGTTCCCTGACAACATCATGAGCTGCCTTTTTTTTTCGTTATTCCAATGCCTTGCTCTGTCTTGATGGCTTGATGTAATCTGGCAGGTTTGAGAAATTCCTGTGGTTCATTAGCTCTGAAAATTACCTTGTTATAGCTGGAAGAGACCAGCAGCAAAATGAAATGATCGTCAAGAGATACCTGCGGCCAGGTGAGTCTGCCTCGCTCCTCACTCGGGGGTGCAGTCCAGATTTGGGATAGGCTAAATAAAGTTCTGGGACACGGGTGGCGCTGTGGGTTAAACCACTGAGCCTAGGACTTGCCGATCAGAAGGTCGGCGGTTCAAATCCTTGCGACGGGGTGAGCTCCCGTTGCTCAGTCCCTGCTCCTGCCAACCTAGCAGTTCGAAAGCACGTCAAAGTGCAAGTAGATAAATAGGTACCGCTCTGGCAGGAAGGTAAACAGTGTTTCCGTGCGCTGCTCTGGTTCCCAAGAAGCGGCTTAGTCATGCTGGCCACATGACCTGGAAGCTGTACGCCGGCTCCCTCGGCTAATAAAGCGAGATGAGCGCCACAACCCCAGAGTTGTTCGCGACTGTACCTAATGGTCAGGGGTCCTTTTACCTTTACCTTAAAAAGGGACGTGGGTGGCGCTGTAGGTTAAACCACAGAGCCTAGGGCTTGCCGATCATAAGGTCGGCGGTTCGAATCCCCGCAACAGGGTGAGCTCCCGTTGCTCGGTCCCTGCTCCTGTCAACCTAGCAGTTCGAAAGCACGTCAAAGTGCAAGTAGATAAATAGGTAAATAAATAAGTACATAAATAGTACCTATTTATCTACTCGCACTTCGTGCTTTCAAAATGCTACGTTGGCAGGAGCAGGGACCGAGCAATGGGAACTGCTCCGGCGGGAAGGTAAACGGCGTTTCCATGCAATGCTGCTTTGGTTCGCCAGAAGCGGCTTAGTCATGCATGCCACATGACCTGGAAGCTGTACGCCGGCTCCCTCGGCCAGTAAAGCGAGATGAGCGCCGCAACCCCAGAGTTGGCCACGACTGGACCTAATGGTCAGGGGTCCCTTTACCCTTTATCTAAATAAAGTTCAGCCGCGCTCTGTGTGAAGGAGTCCTGTGCAATTTGCTCCTACAACATGTAGTAATGGTCACCAACTTGGTGAGCTTTAAAAAGAGGTTTAGACTAAAACTGCACGGATATTCACCACTGGCCTCTCTCTGTCTCCCTTCCTCTGTGTAAGGCGACATCTACGTGCACGCTGACCTCCACGGAGCGACCAGTTGTGTCATAAAGAATCCAACAGGTAAATGCTTTCAGGAAAGTGAATTTTGAGAGGGCAAAATTCTGTCTGTCGTTATTATGGCGATTGGTTTTAGGGCTTTTTTTTTCTACCTTAAATTTTATTGATTTTTGAAAATGCTGTGAACCGCTCAGAGGACTTTGGTGGAGATGAGGCAGTATAGAAATTGTTAAAAATAAAAAGTCATCCTGCTTTTTGTTCAGCAAGCAGAGGTATGTTGGCTGAAGTCTCGTGATTTTGCCTCTGCTGTGCTACAGAGCAAATCTCTTAAATAATGTGCCCAAACTGCATTGAGAAGACTACAAAGTTTACTTTTAGCAATGCTAAACTTGGAGAGCGCTGTTTTCTTTGGTGTTGGGGTTCCCTGATACTAACTTGCTTCTGGCGCTGCTTCTGTTCCAGGGGAGCCCATCCCTCCACGGACGCTCACCGAGGCCGGCACGATGGCCCTGTGCTACAGCGCTGCCTGGGACGCCCGGGTCATCACTAGCGCCTGGTGGGTGTATCATCATCAGGTAATGAGGCCTGGAGTGGCTGCTGTTGTTATTATTATTATGCATTGAGCTTATATACCGCCCTAGGGACACGGGTGGCGCTGTGGTCTAAACCACTGAGCCTCTTGGGCTTGCCGATCAGAAGGTCGGCAGTTCAAATCCCCATAACGGGGTGAGCTCCTGCTGCTCAGTCCCTGCTCCTGCCAACCTGGCAGTTTGAAAACACACCAGTGCAAGTAGATAAATATGTACCACTGAGGAGGGAAGCTAAACAGCGTTTCCGTGCGCTCTGGTTTCCGTCATGGTGTCCCGTTGCACCAGAAGGGTTTAGTCATGCTGGCTATATGACCCAGAAAGCTGTTTATGGACTAAAACCAGCTCCCTCAGCCTGAAAGCGGAGATGAGAGCCGCAACCCCATAGTCACCTTTGACTGGACTTAACTGTCCAGAGGTCCTTGACTTTTACCTACCTATACCGTCCTATACCTGGAGGTCTCAGGGTGGTTCACATAAAAACTGAGAGGGGTGTGGCTTGGCTTAACTTTGCATTTTAAAAAGAATATTTTTTCCAAACTTGATGAAGCATAGCCAATGAAATTGATAACACATCAAGGGAGAAAGGGCGTAGAAATGGATTCAATTTATAAGAAAGGAGACTCCCATTCAATGTTAGGAAGAATTTTCAGACCATAAGAACTGTTCAAGAGTGGAATAGACTCCATTGGAAGGTGTAAGACTCTCCTTCTTTGGAGGTTTTTAAGGAGAGGTTGCAGGGGGTTGGACTGGATGATCCTTGGTGGTCCCTTACAACTCTACCGTTATATAATTCTGTGATATTGGTGATGAGTCACCGTGGCTGTGCTGGGAGGCACCAAGATTGTGGAAGGCTGTTTTGGAACATCTCTATGCTTCTCAACCGCCTCTTTCTGGTACTTATCATGCTTATTTATTTATTTTATAAAAAATTATGCACTGGTTAATTGTAAAAACCCTCAAAGCAGTTAACAAAGCAGTTAACATAATATTAATAATAATATTTTATTTATATCCTGCCCTCCCCAGCCGAAGCCGGGCTCAGAGCGGCTAACAACAGTAAAAATAACACACTTTACATAAAATCACAATCAGTTAATTGAAATGCATTCTAAAATCAATTCAGAGTCAAAATACATACAGCAAAGTTCTACATTTTTGGATAGGCTAAAATGTTTTTAGCAGGCGCCGAAAAGGGTACAGTCAAAGAGCATGCCTGATGTCAAAAATCAGTGTGTGATTAACATCTCTGGATAAATTCCACGCAGGTGTCTAAAACGGCCCCCACTGGAGAATACCTGACAACTGGAAGCTTCATGGTCAGAGGTAAGACTCACCAGGTGAGACACAGAGAGGGTTCCTGGAATCCATACCTGGCTGGGCAGCCCCAGGTCCAGCTGGGGGTGGAAGGGGAAGAGTTTTGTCTGTTCCCTTTGGGCATCTTCACATCAAGATCCCCAAACGGCTGAACTTTGCAGAATTCCTCCCCTCTTGCAGGACGGAACAGTGGAATGTTCACAAAACCCTGAGCAAGTTTGCTTCTTTCGTTTCCTCCTATACAGGGAAAAAGAATTTTCTCCCTCCTTCCTATCTGATGATGGGTTTCAGCTTCTTATTTAAGGTACAGTGCCTTCAGTTTCTGGTCTCCAATTATTTGGAGGTCCTTCTTAAAAAAAAACTAATCCTGCGTTGATTCTTCTGTATCCTGCTGCACCCTCAACTGCAGTGATGGGAAAGGAGCCCTGTGCACATTCAGCCCTTCCCCAATCCTGATTGGCCTAGATTTTTTTGGGGGGGGTTGTATCTATTTATATTTATTAATTAAATTTCTATACTGTCCTTCCCCTGAGGATCACATGGTGGGTTACATTATAAAAACACAAAAATAGACAACACAGTAACAAACAAAACAATACCCCGGTCCCACACACAGTTTAAAAGGGCATCGATTTTGGCTATTCGCCATTTGGCTAATTAAACAGTTGCTGTGTTCTCCTCCCACTCTCGGAGGCAGTAAGTGCCTTTAAATGCCAGATGCTGGGAATTTCAGGTGGCAAGGAGAGCTGCTGTTTTCCTCTTGCCCTATTTGTGGTGCTCCCTTGTCAGGCTTCAGGGAACCGGCTTCCCCCCCCTCCCCCCGTGGCTGTAGATAAGCAGAACAAAGGAAAGGGAGTCTTCTTACCAGTTGGAAACTTTCATAATCGCAGCGGGAGAACAAAGAACCCATCTCCTAGAAATGGCGGTGCTCCCACTTAAGGATTTCACCCCCCTATGTCCTTATTAATCCATGTCACTTCTACGTCTTGTATTTTTAAAACAATCTTTATTGCATTTTTAAAAAATTACAGAGAAAGCATGAATTAAACATTACATCCAAGTGTTCAAAAATAAAAAGGAAAAATATGAAAAGGGAAAAAACCGATAAATAATAAAAAATGAAAAAGAATTAATCAAGTACACAAAATTGTTCAAAGGATACCAACAGTAATTTGAATAATCTATATGCCAGGTTCTCAGAAAGAAATTACATTGTAAAGTGACTGTAACGAAGGAAAGAAAAGAAGGATTACACTTCTACGTCTTGTAATCTGAGCCTGTCCCCTCTGTGCTTTCTGTTCTGCCACTTTCTCAGCTCTCCTTGACCTTGGGGAAAGCGGATGGATGCTTTCCGGAGACAGTGAATCTGTTAACCCTCTCTCTCCCAGTGTTTCTTCTCCTAGATGTTTCCCCTCCAGTATTTCCCAGCTTCTGCCTTCTGAACTATGTCCCTCTGCAAACCACTGTTCCAAATCTATATTGTCCTCCTGCTCCTGGGAAGATTCAAGAGCAGGGGGAGGCTCCCACCATTCTTCCTCAGTGCAGCCTTCCTCAGCACGGTCCCTAACACCTGGTTGGCCACTGTAAGAGCAGGTTGCTGGATTAGTTGGGCCGTTCGGGGCCCCTTTTTGTGTGAGTGGCTTCTGCCTGTGCAGCCCGCCTGCTTCAGCTTTGATGGGTGCCTGGGAGGGCTCCCTGCGTCTCGTGGTCACATGGCCTTCTCTCCCCCAGGTGGACGAATCCTGCGTGTGGCGACACAAAGGGGAGCGGAAGGTCAAAGTGCAAGACGAGGACATGGAGACTGTGACCAGCAGCACCAGTGAACTGGCGGCGGAAGAGATGGAGCCCTTAGGTAGGAGGACAAAGGGGTGGGTTTAGGGGGGTGATCGGGGGCTCCACATACTGCCAGGGAGAGCTTGGGGTGGCCCTGGGATATGGGACAAAGTCCGTTGACACAGTGAACTTCATAGAAAATATTCATTTTGAGGTTTATTATTATTATTATTAGAATTTATAGACCGCTCTATACCCGGGGGTCTCAGCATGGTTCACAGAATAAAATCAGGATGTTGTTGTTTAGTCGTTTAGTCATGTCCACCTCTTCATGACCCCCTGGACCAGAGCACACCAGGCACTCCTGTCTTCCACTGCCTCCCGCAGTTCGGTCAAACTCATGCTGGTAGCTTCGAGAACACTGTCCCACCATCTCATCCTCTGTCGTCCCCTTCTCCTTGTGCCCTCCATCTTTCCCAACATCAGGGTCTTTTCCAGGGAGTCTTCTCTTCTCATGAGGTGGCCAAAGTATTGGAGCCTCAGCTTCAGGATCTGGCCTTCCAGTGAGCACTCAGGGATGATTTCCTTCAAAATTGATCAGTTGGATCTTCTTGCAGTCCATGGGACTCTCCAGAGTCTCCTCCAGCACCGCAATTCAAAAGCATCCATTCTTCGGCGATCAGCCTTCTTTATGGTCCAGCTCTCACTTCCATACGTCACTACTAGGAAAACCATAGCTTTTACTATACGGACCTTTGTTGGCAAGAAAAAAAATCAGGATATAAAACCACAAAATACCTAATAAAAATAAAAACAGCAACCCAATAGCCCCCCCAAAAAAACATATTTTAAAAGGGCACAGGATGTAAATTGGATCAACCAAAGCCCTGGGGAGACGGCAGCCTTTGCCAACCTGATGCCCTCGAGATGTTTTGGAGGAAGACTCCCACCCCCCTAGCGAACACGGAAGCAATCCAAAATATCTGCAGGGCACCAGGTTGGTGAATCCTTGGAGAGGGAGAGAGGGCCCCATGCAAGCTTTCTGGTGGGGAGAGTTTTGGGTCCAGGAGCACTATAGGAAGAAAGGGCAAAATCTTTTCAGGCAGCAGGAGATTTCCCAGTCCTGTCCTGTCCAGGTTGGAATACAGGTTGGAATACAGTTTGTCCAGGTTGGAATACAGTTCCCATCAGCCCCAGTTGGCATGGCCAAAGGTCAGGGACGGTGGGAATTGTGGTCCAAAGTATCTGGAGGACATCTGCTTGCAGATGGCTGTTAGACTCTAAGCCCTGGAGAATGCAGCTGCACTTTCTTTTCCAAGACGCACCGGAAGGAGACGACAGCAGCAGCAGTGATGGCGAAAAGGAGGAACCTCAGGAGAAGGCTGGGGATGAGGAAGACCCGGCCGAGACCCCCCACCAAGAGGTGGCTGGGGATGGGGCAGGGCATGCCCTGGCTCCAGAAGGATCGTCCGACGAGGAGTATGCAGACTCAGAGGAGGAGGAGGGCAAAGGAACTCAGGCCTCGGAAGAGATACGTTTTCCTGACACGACCATTGACCTCTCGCACCTGCAGTCCCAAAGGTAACCGAGACAGGCTGAGCCACACCTTGGCTTGGTGTGCGTCGCTTTCAGGAGGACGAAGCAACGTTTGGATTGTGAGCTTGGCTGGGTGTGAGCAGCGATTGGCGTAGTGAAATCTGGGAAGTGGTTTCTTGGAGCCAGATTAAGGAGGGTGTTGTCAAGTTGGAAGGTGTGCAGAGGAGGGCGGCCAGGAGAATGAAGGGCCCAGAAATCAGGCCTTACGATGAAGGGTTGAGTTGGCCCGATGTTTAGCCCGGATAAGAGATCTGATAGCCATCTTCAAATATCTGAAGGAGATGGAGCAAGATTGTTCTTCTATTCCAGAGGGTAGGACTTGAGCCAATGGATTCATATTATTATTATTATTAATAATAATAATAATAATATAATAATATTAATTATTTGTACCCTGCCCATCCAACAAGGATTAAAAATACATTAAAATGTCACACATTAAAAACTTCCCTGAACAGGGCTGCCTTCAGATGTCTTCTAAATGTCAGGTAGTTGTTCATCTCTTTGACATCTGGTGAGAGGGCGTTCCACAGGGCAGGTGCCACCACCGAGAAGGCCCTCTGCCTGGTTCCCTTGGCTTCTCGCAGCGAGGGAACCACCAGAAGGCCCTCAGCGCTGGACCTCAGTGTCCGGGCAGAACGATGGGTGTGGAGATGCTCCTTCAGGTATACTGAAGATGACAAGAAAGGCGAGCCTGAGTAAACATCAGGAGGAACTTTCTCTCCCATAATCAACATCCACTTCCCAACATCTCACACCAGATTGGCAGCTCCTGCTAACAAAGGACTTATTCGTTTCCTTCCAGATCCCAGCTGAAACCTGCTCCAAAGGAGGACGTCTCAAACTTGGTAAGCTCTTGCCTGATACCAGCCGCTGATCGTACCGCTTGCCTGCTGCCCCAGAGGAAACAGACCAAGTCTTAATTCCCTTTTCTCTCTCCTTTGCAGAGCGACAGCAAGTCTCAGGGCCGGAGGCACCTCTCAGCCAAGGAGAGGAGGTGAGAATCATTGGGCGGCAGTTTCAGGGCTGCTTGAGAGATTTGATTCATTGTGATCCAGCAGACGTCTTCAGCCTTGTGGCTGGCTTGCTGGTCTGACTTTCTCCCTCCCCGAGGAGATTTCTGCAGGGCCACGTGCAGCACAGACTGAGCCAGGCTGAGGTTTGCTGGCTGCTGGTGCCAGCGTGGAGGGAGTCCCCTTTTTCCTCCCTCTCCTAGCAGTAGCCTCCAAACAGAGGCCGTCCGTCCGTGTGTGTGTGTGTGTGAACAGGGGCTGTGCTTTGAAGGGTCCCCCTGCCCCACTGGCCCTCTCACCCATCCTCCTGCCAAAGCTGCCTGCCTCCTCCTTCCTTTGAGCAAAGCAGCTCAGGTGAAGGGTTTGGGTGCCCCTGCTAAAGGTAAAGGGACCCCTGATCATTAGGTCCAGTCATGGCCGACTCTGGGGTTGAGGAGCTCATCTCGCTTTATTGGCCGAGGGAGCCGGCATACAGCTTCCGGGTCATGTGGCCAGCAGGACTAAGCCGCTTCTGGCGAACCAGAGCAGCGCATGGAAACGCCGTTTACCTTCCCGCTGGAGCGGTACCTATTTATCTACTTGCACTTCGACGTGCTTTCGAACTGCTAGGTGGGCAGGAGCAGGGACTGAGCAACGGGAGCTCACCCCGTCGTGGCGTTCATCACGGGGATTCGAACCGCCAGCCTTCTGATTGGCAAGTCCTAGGCTTTGTGGTTTAACCCACAGCGCCATTTGCGTCCCTAGTGACTAGTAAAGGTAAAAGTAAAGGGACCCCTGACCATTAAGTCCAGTCGTGGCCGACTCTGGGGTTGCGGCGCTCATCTTGCTTTAGTGGCCGGGGGAGCCGGCATACAGCTTCCGGGTCATGTGGCCAGCATGACTAAGCCACTTCTGGCGAACCAGAGCAACGCACAGAAACGCCGTTTCCCTTCCCGCCGGAGCGGTACCTATTTATCTACTTGCACTTTGATGTGCTTTCGAACTGCTAGGTTGGCAGGAGCAGGGACCGAGCAACGGGAGCTCACCCCGTCCTGGGGATTTGAACCGCCGACCTTCTGATCGGCAAGCCCTAGGCTCTGTGGTTTAACCCACAGCGCCACCCGTGTCCCGCCCCTGCTAAAGCAGCAGCAAAAAATGTAAACTGGGGTGGAGAAGAATTGGGAAGAGAAGGCAGTGGCCATTCACAAGTGCAAAAATTAGTCTTGTCCAGGCAGTGGGTGGGTAGGGGGGACCATTGACACCATCACCATGTAGAGGAGGAAGGGGGTGGCAGAGGCACGGAGGAGATGAAGTCAACCATGGGGAGCGGTTTGATATGCCCCCCTGACAGTGGCTCTTCTCTCAGCTGCTGGTTGGTGCCTCCTGGCTGAGTTTGAAGCCAAGCAGCTGGTCGGACTCTGAGCCCTTGGATGGTCTTTTTTTCTTTTTCTTTTTTTAAAATATATTTTTATTAAGTTTTACATTGCAAATTTAAATCCAAACACATCATTCACCTCCTCATTTAGGATTCTCTGGATCCCTTGACCTCCCTCCGTCCTTCCCTGGTTTTCATTATCTTTCTTTTTTCATCTGCTTACCTTATTTTCTCTAAATTGCTAAAAAAAATAATAGTCCATTTTTCCATATTTTTTCGTACATTACAAGCTTTACTCAAATCCTGCCAAAGTTTTCAGTTGTTTACAGTGTTCTCTTAAGTACATTATAATTTTTTCCCATTTTCCTTGAAATTTTTCTATTCCTGGTTTCTGATTTTCCCAGTCAATCTCACCATTTCGGCACTGTCCATCATCTTCATCAGCCATTATTCTCTGAGACCTTGAATGGTCTAAGGCAGTGGTTTCCAAGCTTTTGGGGGGGCCCTGCCCTCTTGTTCCCCCGTGTCCCCTGCCCTACCTTATAAAAAGCTTTATTCGGAATAGCTGCAACCTGCTAAGGAAGACGTCACTAAGGGGTCGCTGTTGCCCAGTTTGGGGACCACAGGTCTCAGGCCCCCTGCCTTCCCTCCAGGGAAATGAAGAAGAGGAAGCCAAGCGACCCAGAGGATCCAGACCCGCCCAAGGGGAAGGAAGAGGACGACGGCCCTCAGCTCCCAGCGCCTCCTCCCAGTGCCGGCAAGAATTCAGCAGGGACCCAGCAGCCCATGAAGAGGGGACAGAAGGTGGGCATTGCAGAGCTGTAGAGTTAGCCTATTTTGCCTGCCGCCTGCACTTTGGAACTCCCTGCCTCTTGAGGTCAAGCAGCTGCCTTCCCTTTCCCCTTCTTGGCACCTGCTAAAAACGTTCTTGTTTAGACAAGCGTGCCCAGGTGTTTAGAAAATAGCATTTTAGCTTTGGCCTGGTTTAAAGCATTGCTTCAAATTTGTCTCAGTTTTATTGTTTTGTCTTTCTGCAAACCGCTCTGAGGGTTTCTCTTACAGTCAAGCAGTGTTTAAATATTGACAAATGCAGCGGTACCTTGGTTCTCAAACTTAATCCGTTCCAGAAGTCCGTTCCAAAACCAAAGTGTTCCAAAACCAAGGCGCACTTTCCCATATAAAGTAATGCAAAATGGATTAATCAGTTCCAAACTTTAAAAAAACCCCTAAAACAGCAATTTAACATGCATTTTCCTATCTAACGAGACCATTGATCCATAAAATGAAAGCAATAAACAATGTACTGCAGACACACAATCAATCAATCAGTCAATCAATCAGTAGCTGAGCTGGGTTCCACAAAGTTACAAAAACAAAACAAAGAAGCCACAAAACAAAAACGCAAAATAAATGGCAAAACAAGACAGACCTCAGTGTAACACTCAAAGCGGAAGTGTGGCACTCAAATCGGATGCGTAACACTCAAAACGGAGCATGTTCGGCTTCCGAAAAAGGTTCGCAAACCGGAATACTTACTTTCGGGTTTGCAGGGTTTGGTTTCCAAGTTGTTTGAGTACCAAGGCGTTTGAGAACTAAGGTACCACTGTAAAATGAATGAAATGGCTCGGATCCAGACCGAGTTGGGTGCCGCATTCGGAACGAGTGCTGTGGAGGAGCCTAGAGCGCCCTGTCTGTGGGAAAAGCTGCTCAACTCTTCTCCTTCCCTCTCTCTTCTGCAGAGTAAACTGAAGAAGATCAAGGAGAAGTACAAGGACCAGGACGAAGAAGAGCGGGAGCTGATCATGAAGCTGCTGGGGGTGAGTCAGGCGGAAAGGGGCTGGGTCTCTCTTTACCTGGGGAAGAAGGGCCTTTGCAGCTGCTCAGAGGCTAGAGCATCTTTCTTGCATGCAGAAGGTCTCTGGTACAACCCCCAGCGGCTCTCCAGGTAGGGCTGGGAGAGATCATAGAATTGTAAGGCTGGAAGGGACCCCCAGGGGTCATCTAGTCCAGCCCCCTGCAATGCAGGAATCCCAGCTAAAGCATCCATGTCCTGCCAAAAACCCCAGAGAGTTAGTACTGAGCAGGGTGGACCCAGTGGCCTGGCGCAGGGTAAGGCAGCTCTTCTGTGTCCACGGCTGGATTAATCGTGAAGCAGAATAAGCACATGCTTAGGGCATCAATGGAAAACTGGAATTTTCCATTGCTGGATTTACCATGGATCATACGGTGTAGCTGAACCAGGTTCCACAAAAAAAGAAATAGCAGAGAGATTTCTTTGAAATTGAAAACTATTCTCAGTGTTGTCAAAAACGGACTGATACTTGTATGATACCCAACTGATTGATACCTGAGAACTTGGACGCAAATTTCTCAGCTCAGCTTGTATGTGTGTCATACGTTCAGTGTAACGAAAAAAGTGAAAACAAGATTCGGACAATATTGAATGTGGTTTTCCAAATGCTGACATTTGCTTTCGTATATTTTTAACATTAATGGTCACAAATTGCCCAGCTGAGCATTCATTTTCTCAGCTGAAGCATATTTAAAAAATCCCAACAGAATAAATGTTCAACAAGGCAGGCTGGATGCCGTATTCCCGTGGAACACCCTCTTCAGATGTCAAGGAGTTAAAGAACTATACAACTTTTAGGAGACACCTGAAGGCAAACTTTTAATGTTTGATGCTTTATTATGCTTTATATATTTTGTAAGCCACTCAGAGTGGCTGGGAAAACCCAGCCAGATGGGTGGGGCATAAATAATAAAATTATTATCATTATCATAATCTCTGCTAAGCATAGAAGCAGACGTGTTATGTAAGATTAGTTCTGAGGATCTGATCAAAAACCTTGCAATTATAAAAAGTAGTAGAAAATGTTTCAAATACAAGTAAAATGGAAGCATACCAAAATAAACATTATTTTCCATCTTACTGTAGGTTTTGTTTCATTTTGAAAAATAAAATTTCATTTTGCTGTTTATTATTGTTTATATTTTGAATTGGACATGTATGGGAGCACCAAAAACTTTTTAAGTGGTTAAGGCCTCTCAAAGGTATTAATCTGGCCTTGTCTGTGGCCTACGTTCTGGGGTGGGGGGTGGAGAGAAAGAGAAAATAAATGTATTTCCCCTTTGCCTCCTGTGTCGGGTCTCGAATTCTAACGCCGCTTGTTTGCGCCCAACCCAGTCTGCAGGGTCCAGCAAAGAAGAGAAGCCGAGGAAAGCCAAGAAAGGGAAGGGTGGTCCGGATTCTTCAAAGAAGCAGCCCCAGAAGCCGCGAGGGGGCCGGAGGGGAGAGGGGGTCACGATAGAGCACGTGGCCCTCGACTTGCAGGACGTGGCTTTGGAGGAGCACCTGGACGAGAAGGTAAGCCGTCGAGAGAGAACCTGTCCCTGTTAGCGCACAAAGCCCCTGTGGCGATCACACACAGGGCCCCCGGACGTTTGACGGTCTATTGCCTTCTTCGCTACCACCACCCCGTATCTCACGGGGACACACGGAGTCCAGTCAGTTGTTAACATAAATCAAGTTTATTTTTAAATGCAGGAACAAGCTTATGGTTACAGTTACTGTATTTTTTGCTCTATAAGACTCACCTTTTCCCTCCTAAAAAGTAAGGGGAAATGTGTGTGCGTCTTATGGAGCGAATGCAGGCTGCGCAGCTATCCCAGAAGCCAGAACAGCAAGAGGGATTGCTGCTTTCACTGCACAGCGATCCCTCTTGCTGTTCTGGCTTCTGAGATTCAGAATATTTTTTTCCTTGTTTTCCTCCTCCAAAAACTAGGTGCGTCTTTTGGTCTGGTGCGTCTTATGGAGCGAAAAATACAGTAATTTTACTTGGCAGTTTCTTATCTTAGTTCCTAACAACTCCAAACTGATTATTCCAACTATCTATCTGACTCCACCTAACAATTCCTCTCACTCTCTCAAAATACAGCTCTACCAACCCACTGCCTATTCCTCCCTCTTCCTTCTTCAACTCCCAAACCTCAACTTCACTCAACTCAACTCAACTCGACTGACTTTCAAAACCTCCCACTCTTAACTTTTATTCCGCCCTTGCATTCTCACTGGCCAATCACATCACACCTATTTCAACCCTTTCCTTATGACCCATCCTAGGAGGCAAACGCCACAGCCCCTAACAACTTAGGACCAGTTTTCCTGCGAGATCGCCTGATCCCACAGGCTCCCACTCGATCCCTTAAGTCTGTGTAAGGGGCACCACTGCAGGTGCCACGTCTGTAAGAAACCAATGTTTTAGTTTGGCGGTACCTGCACTTTGAAACTCCCTGCCTAACAATTGTTATAAGGAAAAAAATGCTCCTTTTCCCTTATAGGGTACCCAAGAGCACTAATAGAGTCCTCCTGTAGGTTCTCTATTGGTAGGAGACAAATAACAGAGACCAACCAGAGAATATTGAGAAGCAAAGCAGCTAGTAAGCCTGATCTTTATTAAATTGTTGCAACAGGGTGCTCACTCACCACATGAAAGAGGGAGGAGGAACCCAGAAAAATGGTGTGCAAGCCCTTATATAGACATTTGAAAATTGCCTCCCCTGTAGCTGAAGACCACCCTCAAAAAACTTCCTACATATATCACTGAAGGGGTGGTCTACAGCAGAAATCCTGTCTGCCAGGATACCTGATAATGGTCACTGATTGCTTTTACCTGGGCATCCTGGCCATTCTTTGGTGATGGTAAATATTCAGTTCCTGAATCCAGGTCACAGGCGCACCCTATTCAGACACAGATACACCCTTAAGACAGGATTTGTGAGCAAAGAGACAAAGGGGAGGAAATTTTCCCATTGCCTCCCTCCTTGCAGAGAAATATTTGAGGTCAATTTGGGAGAGTCAAAATGGTTTCAGGATTGCTCTCCTGTACTATTTCAGACACGTGGTTTATATACTTACGTATGTGTTTGCCTCGTACGTTTATGAACATTTATTTTATATATATGTAAGACCTCAGAATTCCTGTAACATGATCAAAACAAAAAAAAAAATTTTCTTCCAGTAGCACCTTAAAGACCAACTAAGTTAGTTCTTGGTATGAGCTTTCGTGTGCATGCACACTTCTTCAGATACACTGAAACAGAAGTTGCCAGATCCTGTAACATGATGTTAGGCAGGGGCCTTTGCTGTGTTCTTTTCGGTACCTGCTAGAAACAATTTTCTTTTAGACAAACCTGCCCGCACTTGTAGAACGTTGATATGCATTTTAGCCTGTTTTTAGCTCATTGCTGGTTCTGTCTTTTGAATACTTTAATGTGTTCTTTTTAACTGGTAGTTTTCTTGCTTCTTTTTTTACAATCAAGTGGTATATAAATTTTAATAAATAAATAAGAGGCGGCTGCTATAGAAGGCAGAGACTCCTCCTGCCCCCATTCTAAGTACTGCAGGCTTTTCTCCCTTGGAACCAGCCCTCCCCCAGGTACTTCCCCCTTTGCCAACCTGGTGCCCTCCAGGCTGATGGGAGTAGCAGCCCCACAACATCTTGCAGACACCAGGTTGGCGAAGGGTGAGTTGCTGTCGTTTCAGGGGTCAAGGTGAGAAATCTCCCCTCCCCACTCCCTGTTTTCCTGTTTCTTCTAACTGGTGCTTCCTAATCTGTTGCTGCTCGGCATGTTGAGTCCTCTCTGGGGTTTGCACATTCTCTTCTGCCCGCCCCCTTCGCCTCATTATTTCTTTGGTCCTGAAATATTTGTCGCGCTTCTGAGAATCTTGGGGTTCTCCCAGGCAGGCCAGGATTCCCCTCTTGTTTCTCGAAAGGCCCGTTTTGGATCTGTTCATGTTTTGTTGCTGGTGGAGGGAACAGGGACTGACGGATCCTGATGCTGATCTAAAGATAGACAGGAAGTGTCTTACAAGAACTCATTTATCTCCCCTTTGTTCTTTGCATTGCATTGCTTGTTTTTTGGAACATATTATGCAAACACCTAAATAAATAAATAAATAAATAATAATTTATTATTTGTACCCCACCCATCTGGCTGGGTTTCCCCAGCCACTCTGGGCGGCTTCCAACAAAGATTAAGAATACATTAAAATGTCACACATTAAAAACTTCCCTGAGCAGGGCTGCCTTCAGATGTCTTCTAAATGTCAGGTAGTTGTTTATCTCTTTGACATCTGCTGGGAGGGCATTCCACAGGGCAGGCGCCACCACCAAGAAAGCCCTCTCCCTGGTTCCCTGTAGCTTTGCTTCTCGCAGGGAGGGAACCGCAAGAAGGCCCTCGGCACTGGACCTTAGGGCAGAGCAATGGGGGTGGAGACACTCCTTCAGGTAATTTGACGAATGCAAAAATATAGACTTAAGACATACAAGACGCGGGGGGTATTCAGCTCAGAACAGACTCATTGAAATTGGAGTGGAAGAGAGGGCACAACAGAGGACTGTTGTGTTCGAATTTTGCTTGCTGGTTTCCCATTGAGGAATCCGGTTGGCTCCTGTGAGAACAGGATGCTGGACTCGATGAGCCATTGGCCTGATCCAGGCTCTTCTCGTGTTCTTGATTTCACTGGGCGTACTCTGAGCAGGATTCAGAATCATGGAATTAGAAGGGACCCCGAAAGTCATCTAGTCTAACCTGCTGCAATGCAGGAATCAATGGGTAGTAGTTGGTTACTACCCAGTAGTAGTACAGTAACAAAAGCAGGCAGTTTTAAAAACCCAGTCACCAGATTCAAAGCAGTGAACAGCCACACTGAGTGAGATTTCTCTATTTTCCAGCTTCTGGGCCTCCCGAAAGCTGGGCTTCTTTGCACCTTTCTCCCCCTGCCCCCATTTTTTTGCTGAAGACTCAGCGAGTTGCTTGAGATGGTTTCACTCTACATCAAAGACAGCACTGAGTCCAGCAAGCTAGAAATCTCAAAAGGGGCTGGACACCTGCACATAATCAGGAGTACAGTGGTGCCCTGCAAGACGAATGCCTCGCAAGACGGAAAACCCGCTAGACGAAAGGGTTTTCCGTTTTGGAGGTGCTTCGCAAAACGAATTTCCTATGGGCTTGCTTCGCAAGACGAAAATGTCTTGCGAGTTCCTGTGGGGTTTTTCTCCTTCCCCCCCCTTTTTCCCGATCCGCTAAGCCGCTAAGCCGCTTATCAGCTGATCCGCTAAGCCGCTAATCAGCTGATCCGCTAAGCCGCTAATCAGCTGATCCGCTAAGCCGCTAAGCCGCTTATCAGCTGATCCGCTAAGCCGCTAAGCCGCTTAATAGCTGATCCGCTAAGCCGCTAAGCCGCTTAACAGCTGATCCGCTAAGCCGCTAAGCCGCTAAGCCGCTTATCAGCTGATCCGCTAAGCCGCTAATAGCGCTAATCCACTAATGGGCTTGCTTCGCAAGACGAAAAAACCGCAAGACGAAAAGACTCGCGGAACGGATTCTTTTCGTCTTGCGAGGCACCACTGTAATTTAGTCCTGGGGATGTGCTATCACCCCCCTGATCAAAATGTTCAAGGAGACCTTGAGATGATGAATGAAATCAAGGAAGCATCCAAAAAAGGAGTAGTAGAGGGTGATTTCAAGCACCTCATGTAGACTGGCTAGATATGTGTTCCAGTCGTGACAAAGGGGCAAAATTTCTAGATACCCCAAATAATAATAATAATAGTAATAATAATAATAATAATAATAATTGACTGTGCACTAACAGTTGGTGTTAGAACCGCGACCCTCGACTTAATTTTGAGTGGCGCCCAGGTGTGAGATATAAGTGTTGCTGAGCCAAATATACAGTGGTATCTCGGGTTACATAGGCTTCAGGTTACATACGCTTCAGGTTACACACTCCGCTAACCCAGAAATAGTGCTTCAGGTTAAGAACTTTGCTTCAGGATAAGAACAGAAATCGTGCTCCGGCGCGCAGCAGAGCAGGAGGCCCCATTAGCTAAAGTGGTGCTTCAGGTTAAGAACAGTTTCAGGTTAAGAACGGACCTCCGGAACAAATTAAGTACTTAACCTGAGGCATCAGTGTAGATGCAAATGGCCAAGGAAATCCAGCATGGTCACATTTGATTTCAAGAGGAAATTTTTCCCAATAGAGAAGATTGGTAAAGAGGAGGTTAAAAGACAGAGGTTCAAATTGCCAAAACGCCTGGGAGTTGTTTAAGACCACAATATTGGACACTCTAGTGTATCCAGCAGATCAGGAAAAGGTACTGTGAGAGCCAAGAGACCCCACCAGCTTGGACCCCAGGCAGAGTCAGAGAAGCTATTGGAGGCAAAAAGGGTGTTGTCCATATGAAAAGAACACAAAGGAACACCAATCTGGCAAAGGAAGTGCAGATAGAAAGGGATGCTTTAAAAAAAGCTTTGAAGAACCAACAACAGGAAGTTCTTTAAATATGTTAGTAGCAGAAAACCATCTAGGGGGGCAGTTGGTTCCTCGGATGGCTAGGGAGTCAAAGGAGTTGTAAAGGAGGATAAAGAGATTGCGGAGAAGCTAAATGATTTCTTTGCATCTGTCTTCACAACAGAGGATATAGGGCAAATATCAGAGCCTGGATTAACCTTTGCAGGAGGCAAGTCTAAAGAACTGAGACTGTGGTGGCAAGAGATGAAGTTCCAGGCCTAATAGACGAAATAAAAATTGACAGATCGTCATACCTGGATGGCATCCACCCCAGAGTTCTCAAGGAACTCAAATGTGAAATTTCTGATCTTTGCACAAAAATATGTTAACTTATATGTAACAGATCAGCCCCCACACCTGACAACTGGTAAGCCGGCAATGTAATGCAATTTTTAAAAAAGGCATTCAGGAGGCCATTCTGGAAATTGCAGGCCTGTTGCCTTAATGTTTGGAAAACTAGTGGAGAGTGTTGTTAAAGATAAAATAACCCAGCACATAGAAGAACAAGCCCCACTAAAGCAGAGCCAGCATGGCTTCTGCGAAGGAAAGTCCTGTCTCACGAACCTAGTTATTTGAGAGTGCCAGCAAGCATATCAACAGAGGTGATCCGGCTTACATTGTTTACTTGGACTTTCAAAAAGCTTTTGGCAAAGTACCTCACCAAGGGCTCTTGAGTAAGCTTAGCAGTCAAGGAATAAGAGGAGAAGTCATCTTGTGGATAAGGACTTGGCTAAGTTGCAGGAAGCAAAGAGCAGGAATAAATGGACAGTTCTCTGAATGGAAAGAAGTAGGAAGTGGAGTCCCCCAGGGATCAGGACTGGGACCTGTGAAGTTTAACTTGTTCATAAACGATCTAGAGTTAGGAGTCACTTCTTAAAATGAGATTGCAAGGAGCTCCAAAAGGACCTCTCCAAGCTGAGTGAATGGGAAGTAAAATGGTAGGTAAGTGCAATTCAATGTAAACAGGGGTAGATACATGGAGGGGCCAAAAACATAAATTTAACATAAACGTTCATGGTGATTGACCACGAATGAATGAGACCTTGGGGTCATAGTGAAGATGTCAGCCAAGTGTGCAGCAGCCGTGAAAAAGGCAAATTCCATGCAAGGGATCATTAGGAAAAGAATTGCAAATAAAACTGCCAGTATCATAATGCCATTATATACAAATCTTCTCGAGCAACCACATTTAGAAGACTATGTACAGTTCTGGTCGCCTCAACTCAGAGAGGATATGGTAGAGTTGGAAAACGTTGAGAAAAGGGCCACCAAGATGATTGATAATTTCGAGCGAAGGAAGGTTGCAGCGTTCAGGACTTTTAAGTTTAGAGAAAAGGCAAGCAAGAGGCAATATGATAGAAGTTTATGAAATAGCACAGAGAAAGAGGGCAGTTTTTCTCCCTCTCATAACAATAGAACTCCTCAATATCCAATTCAGCTGAGTGTTGGAAGATTCAGGATAGATAAGAAGACAGGACTTCTCCATGCAGCGTATAGTTAAACTGTGGAACTCATTGCCACAGGAGGCAGTGATGGCCACCAACCAGGATGGCTTGAAAAGAGGATTAGACGAATTCATGGAGGAGGAGAAGGCTGCCAATGGCTCCTGGCCCCAATGTCTACTCTCTGCCTCTACAATCAGAGGCAGCGATGCATCTGGACGCCAGTTGCTGGAAACCACAGGAGGGGAGAGTTGCTCTTGTGCTCAAATCCTGCTTGCTGGCCTCCTACAACCATCCGGTTGGCCATTGTGAGAGCAGGACGCTGGGCTATGTGGTCCATTGGCCTCATCCAGCAGGACTCTTACTTTCTTACATTCTTACGTTGACTTTTGCAGGACGATCAGGACCAGGATCAGCTGGGGAACGAGGTAAATACAAAATTTCTGGGGCAATGTTGGAAGTGCTTTGACTCGGTCACATCTGTCGTATCCTGAATGTAAGAGAGCTGTGGCTTGGGGAGGGAACATGAAGATCCCTCCTCGGAACGTGTTCTCCCTGCCCCCCCACCCCCCCACATTGATGCGAGGAATCATCAGCGCAGTGTATTCTCCAAACCCTTTTCTCTTATTTCTGTTGAGTTTCACCTGGTGACGAGCCACTCACAGATAGCCTGTTGCCAAAAAGACTGAAGGAGGTTCCTTCCTTTGTTTTATAAAATGAATGCCACATGTTCTTCATCCAGTGGGCTCTGGAAATAGCTTAGTGTCAGTTTAAGATTTGTAAAGGTAAAGGAAGCCCTGACCATTAGGTCCAGTCGTGGCCGACTCTGGGGTTGCTGTGCTCATCTCGCTTTATTGGCCGAGGGAGCCGGCGTACAGCTTCCGGGTCATGTGGCCAGCATGACTAAGCCGCTTCTGGCAAACCAGAGCAGTGCACGGAAACGCCGTTTACCTTTCCGCCGGAGTGGTACCTATTTATCTACTTGCACTTTGACGTGCTTTCGAACTGCTAGGTTGGCAGGAGCAGGGACCGACCTACAGTCGTGGCCGACTCTGGGGTTGCGGCGCTCATCTCGCTTTACTGGATGAGGGAGCCGGCGTACAGCTTCCGGGTCATGTGGCCAGCATGACTAAGCCGCTTCTGGCAAACCAGAGCAGCGCACGGAAACGCCGTTTACCTTCCCGCCAGAGCGGTACCTATTTATCTACTTGCACTTTGACGTGCTTTTGAACTGCTAGGTTGGCAGGATTAAGATTCTTACATGGGAGCATTTGAGTGAAATATGGAATGGCTGCAAAAAGCTATAAAGAAAACTTGGTTACATCCATCCGGCCAATGGGGAGTCTTTAAAGACTGTATAAACCACCACCACCCCATTTGAAAATATGGTGCGGCACATACAAAAAGAAATGAATTACAAAGTTAAAACTGTGAAGAGTCCATTAAATCTGTCAAGCCAGCAGGAACGGTATGCTTGTTTTTACCCCAAGAAAGCTGGCTTGAATGCGTCTGTGTCTAAAGGATTTGCCAGAAAGGATAAAGTACAGAAAATTCCCCAGAACCAGGCATGCCCACCCCTCTCCCTTCGCAGCCTCTGCTCCCATCTCCTCTGTTCTGTTTCAGGAAGGAGAGACGCTGTATGATTCTCTGACTGGGCAGCCCCACCTGGAAGACATTCTCCTCTTCGCCATCCCATTCTGTGCCCCTTACACCACCATGACCAACCACAAGTGAGTGGCAGCAACTCTTGGCCCCTTTGGCATTGCCCCTCGTAAAAGGGGCCTCCGATTAAACCTTGTGTTTGTTCTTGTTCTCTTTTTAAAGATACAAAGTCAAGCTGACACCTGGCACACAGAAGAAGGGCAAAGGTATTGTATGCTCTCCGTTGCGTTTCAAACCAGCTCCTTTTTGTTCTTCTAGCCAGTGGCTCAATTGCACACACAAAAATTCTGCAGGGCAGCATTACTCGGGAAACTTGAGTGTATTTTTCTTACCGTATTTTTCGCTCCATAAAACACACCTGACCATAAGACACACCTAGTTTTTAGAGGGGGAATGCAAGGATAAAAATATTCTTTAAAGGGAGCGCTGAACAGAGCCTGTATGCATCCCAGGCTCTGCTCAGCACTCCCTTTCACGAGCCGTGAGGAGCGTGTGTGCGGCACTTGCGGGCTTTTCCCCAAGAGCCGCACACACGCTCCGTGTGGCTCTTTAAAGGGAGTGCAGCTCTTGGGGGCTTTTCCAGGAGGTGGGGGAAGGGACAGAGGGGCTAAGCCAGAAGCTAGAACAGCAAGAGGGAGCGCTGCGCAGTGATCCCTCTTGCTGTTCTGGCTTCTGGCTTAGCCACGCAGTCTGCATTCGCTCCATCAGATGCATACACACACAAGTGCGTCTTATAGAGTGAAAAATACGGTAACTTCAGGAGCCAAATTTCATGCTTACACTCCAATCTCTCAATGTCATTATCACATCATATGATTGACTGGTTGGTTTTCCTGTCCACCTGCAAAATCCCTTCTGCGGTGTCCCCAGGCACCCAACAGCCAGTCATGTCTGGCATCAGGTGAGCTTGACTTCCCCCAAACAGCCTTGTGGGCCAAATGGGGAGGCCTGGTGGGCCCCATTTGGCTGCAAATCTGGAGGTTCCCTTTCACTGCTGTAGAAAGATGGGTAGCCCAGAAATCTGTCCGGCTTGCAAACAACCACTCACCTGTCCTCTGTAGTGATTTGAGAATCATCTCCAGGTAAGCAAGCTTGGGGTGCTTTTCCCCCTTTGGCCTGCAATGTGCCCACTGACTTCCACGGTGGGCAGAAAGGCTCATAATCCGTCAGTTGGGTGGTGGCCGCGGTGAACCTGCTAGCAAGGATGTTCTAAGTGAACAAACTGGTACATTTCTGTCTCTGCTTATGGCCCCCACATAAATCTGTGCCTCCTGTCTTTCCAACAGCTGCAAAAACGGCTCTGCACAATTTCATGCAGTCCAAGGAGGCGACCCCGAGAGAGAAGGATCTCTTTCGCAGCGTCAAGGTAAGAAGCCCCTTCTCTGGGCAGGGGGCAGGTCTGCAGCTTTGGCTGAAAGCAGGTGGCGTCTGCTTTTGGAGCCAGTTTGTGTGGTTTTTTCCTTACCAAGTTTCCTGCTAACAGAACCAAGCTTTTGCTCTGTGCATGTACAGCTGATCAAGATGGAATTGTGTGATTCTCTTCTACAGGATACAGACCTGTCCAGAAATATTCCAGGCAAAGTCAAGGTGTCGGCCCCCAATCTCCTGAACCTGAAAAAGAGGTGAGGGGCCATTGCTCACAGCACCGCTGGCCTTCGACTGCCTTCACCCACTGCCAAGAGTGACAACTGACCTCCCTGTCTGGGCCTCCTTCCAGTTTGGCAAATACAAGTGTGACTGATACTGATGACTTCTGTTACTTATTTGGCCAAAGTGAGAGCAGAACATCCTGTTAACTTAGGTCCAGCTTTCAGATCACAGCTATGTGTGGAAGCGGGTTATGGTCTACCGTATTACCTAACGGCCCGAGTCCTTCTCTTGATTTAGACTCCAGATTTGAATGTTCATATTGCTACAATGTCCAGAAAGCTGCTTATGGGACACCTTGCTGAGATGCTTATTAAAGGCCTCATTCCCCTGCCTGTCTCTTCCCAAATGGATTGAGTTAGGTTTGAAATAAGAGGGTGTGTTTAGCAACACCGAGAGGACCTTGCATTTCATTGGTTTAGTATTCGTGTGTGGGCTGATGTCGAGAAATGAAGTCAAAAAAACCATCAGGGAGAGGGAAAGCCCCTTCTAAAATACAAATTAGCTCTAGTTACACCTGTTTAAAGGTAAAGGGTAAAGGGACCCCTGACCATTAGGTCCAGTCGTGATCAACTCTGGGGTTGCAGCGCTCATCTCGCTTTATTGGCTGAGGGAGCCGGCGTACAGCTTCCAAGTCATGTGGCCAGCAGGACTAAGCTGCTTCTGGCGAACCAGAGCAGCGCATGGAAACGCCGTTTACCTTCCCGCCGGAGCAGTACCCATTTATCTACTTGCACTTTGTGCTTTTGAACTGCAAGGTTGGCAGGAGCAGGGACCGAGCAACGGGAGCTCACCCCATCGCGGGGATTTGAACTGCCGACCTTCTGATCGGCAAGTCCTAGGCTCTGTGGTTTAACCCACAGCGCGTCCCTTAGGGAGAGGGAAATCCCCTTCTAAAATACAAATTAGCTGTTACACCTGTTTACACACCAACATATTCATTCCACCGTTGAACAGCTCTAACTGCCAGAAAGTTCTTCCTTATATTTTGTCCGAATCTCCCTTCTTGTCATTTGAATCCATTGGTTGGTTCCTGCCCTCCGGAGAAGCTCTTCCTCCCATGGACATCCCTTCAGATACCTGAAGCTGGCTATCAGATCTTTTGTGATCTAGTGCCTGACAGATGTAGCTGAGCAGGTTCAGGGAACTACAGTCTATGGAGCGATTTTCCCTGAAGGAAATAACAGCTGCGACTGTCCCAAAGTCCACCGCTGCTTTTTCTTCCGCCTTAAATGCAGCACTAACAATACAGAGGGTTCAGTTTCCTCTGCTGATCTGTTTTCTTTCAAGGGCTGCAGCCCCACTGCTTTTAAGCCAGCGGGAAGCCCTTCCCAGGAATCGTTCCGGGGGGCAGGTGAAGCAGTGACATCCTCTCGCCTTGCATTAAATACATTTATTGCAAACAAATTTTTACACAAAAATAGGTTCTCTCTCTAAGCCATTCACATGCAAACAGAAAAGAAAGGTCAAAGCAGAGAAGCCATTACCTACAACGCAGAGTTTTTTTTGGGGGGGGGGGAATTAACCTATACAAATGTCACACACACTTTGCCAAACCGGGATGGTTCAAATTATTACATCTCTTTATATAAGAAGGGCTCGTTCATGCGCAGCGCGGCCAGCCGAGGGAGTGCTTCGCTGCCGTCCTCCTAGGAGCCAGACGTGTTGTTACTCCCAAAGCGCTGGTTGAGGCTGTGGAGGAGGTGTTTGGGCAGGCAGTGCCAGGAGCTGGCCAGGATCTCCTTGAAGCACATGATGGCTTCTAGGCACAGCCTGTGGGAAGGGAAAAAGAGAGGGGAGAAAAAGGGGGCTGAGAATTTGCGCCAGGCTCCTCTCTTCCCCTGCCCTCCACCCTCAATGGCCAACAGAACATGGGGCACATCTCCACTGGGCTTTCTAGGGTTCTCCTAGAGCAGTGGCTCCCAAATTTGGGGGGCCGCCGTCCCCTCGGTTTCCATTCATGCATCCCCAGTGCCCCTTACTCTACAAAAAGCACTGTTTGCACAAGGAAGGTTAACACAGCACAATGCTAAACTAACAAGTAATTGCACATTTATTGACAATCCAATTAAAACTATTGAATCTGATCCAACGAAACGGACAAATTTGATTTAATGATACTAGCTGTTCAAAGTCTGATAGTTGTTAACACCTCCAGCACTCCCCCTGACTCGTAGTGTCCACCTTGGGACCCACTGTGTTATCCAGCAATCAGAGTGGGTCTGGCCTCCCTTGCTTTTCTCTTGGTTAATCCTCTTTGCTAAACCCTTCCCACCACTCGCTGGGTGTGACCTTTATACAAAAGAAACCAGCCCCTGACCTTGCGATGAGTCTCAGCTGGCCTTCTGGGAATCTCTGCTTAGGGGTTTATGTGGGGAGATGGAGAGGGGGCTCTGTTCTAAAAGCAGAACCCTCCCCAGCAATAGATTTGCTTCCCAGCTTTTCAGAGTAATAATTCAGGCTGTGCAACTACTTAAGAAAGCAGAGCCAGGCTGGATGGGCCCTGCACAGTTGGAGGCGGGGGGAGACTTTTCATTCCTTTCTTGGGTGACCTACTTTTTAGGCAGGCAGAAATTCAACAGGTGCAGCTGTCCTTATCCCAACTGGCAGGTTGAAATGCACCTGCCAAATGCTGACTGGTTTCCCAGAGCTTACAAATGGGGCGAAATCTTGTTGACATATGGTCACCCATTCCTAGAGAGGAAACCTCAACAGAAGTTGTTTCTCTGACTCCGAGAATACCGAATTTTTTGCTCTATAAGACTCACTTTTTCCCTCCTAAAAAGTAAGAGGAAATGTGTGTGCGTCTTATGGAGCGAATGCAGGCTGTGCTGCTATCACAGAAGCCAGAACAGCAAGAGGGATTGCTGCTTTCACTGCACAGCTCTTCTGCTGTTGCTGCTCTGGCTTCTGAGATTCAGAATATATTTTTTCTTGTTTTCCTCCTCTAAAAACTAGGTGTGTCTTGTGGTCTGGTGCAGCTTATAGAACGAAAAATATGGTAATTCTGCTCCTATTTTTCTCGGGAAGAGACTTGAGCCCGTCATAAACCATATGAAAGTCCCCAGTTTCTCATGTTGCATATCCAACCGTAACTGCAAGAATACACAAGCAATTAGTGGGTTACCCCCCACTTTAATACATACCTTACGAGGGATTTTGGTTGAAGAGAAAAGACAAGAATCTCATTACTATGTGCCTGAAAGAAAAAAAGAGAGAGCAGCTTGTATAAATCCCAAGATTGAAAAAGCACCTTTGACTTCCAGCCCAATTCAAAAGGGTCTGTGTGGAGCTGTAGAGACTACATTGCTGGCCCTGGACCAGAGAGAGCCGGGTTCAAAGCCTTGCTCAGCCCTGAAGTCTCTCAGCCCAGCCTAACTCCCCAGGTGGTTCTGAGGATAAAATGGCAGGTGGGGTGGAAGATCCCCAAGCGGGTGAGTAACGTCTGCCCTCTTGGGAGACGTAACACTGCCACTTCAGGATATTTGAAATCCGTCACCAGGGAGAACCACAAGGGCAGAATTCACAAGGAATGGGGAACCTCAGGAGTCGAATCCTGCCCTCCAAGCTTCCTTAACTGGTGCCTTCGTTGCATATCTTTAGGTGCCGGGCAAACACATTCCTCTTTGCTCAGGCCTTTGGTTAATTAAACAACCTGATGGCCTTTTAAACTGAGTGTTTAAGGGGAATGCTGTTTTTATTCGTTATGATGGCTTGTAATGTTGTGCTTTTAGATTGTAAACCGCCCTGTGATCCTCGGATGAAGGGTGATTTAGAAATTTAATTAACAGCAACAGGCCCTCGGGACTCTACAGAGGCTGCGCACTCAGACGTACCTCGTCTGCTCCTTCCTATAGTGATTTCACCTGGCTAGAGCATTCCTTTGACCCATGGCAATGCCTTTTGCTAGCCCAGATGGAGAGTTGTGTGCCAGGCCCTGGCCCCTGGAAGTCTTGCCCCAAAGGAATGTGGCCCCTGGGCTGAAAAATGCTCCCTCCCAGTTCTGCACAGACTTGGACTGGGGTCAGAGGAACTGACCAGGAGGTGGCAGCCAAGTTAGAGCAAGTCAAGACCCATCATCATAGATTCATAGAATTGGAAGGGACCCCAAGGGTCATCTAGTCCAACCCCCTGCAATGGAGGAATCTCAGCTAAAGCATCCATGACAGATGACCATCCAACCTCTGCTTAAAAGCCTCCAAGGAAGGAGAGTCCAAGGAAGGAACCTCGCAAGGCAGACTGTCCCGCTGTCAAGCAGCTTATCCAGTGGGTCTTGCTGGAAAATCCGAATGCCAACGTTTTGCCATGACCAAAACCAGAAAGAATGGTCATGTGCACCACATCTTCTGCCCCACTGGCTGGTAATCATGGCACTGAAAGGTGTATGAGAGGGGGTGCCTCTACCCAGGCGGAACTGCTTTGCAAGGGGCCAGTGGGGTGTGTGAAACCAGGAATTCTGCCCCCAAGCGATGACGGAGCAGGCAGCCTTTGGGCTTTACAAAGGGAGCGGTGACTCGGTGCCCAGGTGCCCTGAGAAGAACAACAGCAAGGACTCACGGCTTTGTGGTGGGCAAGCAGATTGTTGGCACAGCCTCCAAAGACAATCACTTCTCCCTCGTCGCTCGCGCACGCCGTGTGCCAGAGCCTGTAAGATCACACAAATTAATAATAATGATGATGATGATGATGATGATGATGATGATGATTTATTTGTACCCCACCCATCTGGATGGGTTTCCCCAGCCACTCTGGGCGGCTTCCAACAAAGATTAAAAATACATCAAAATGTCACACATTAAAAACTTCCCTGAACAGGGCTGCCTTCAGGTGTCTTCTAAATGTCAGGTAGTTGTTTATCAATCAATCCTTTATTAGGCATAGCAAACCACCCATTATAAAACAAACACCGTATACAGATTGTGGAAAATACGAATTCAGCATAACAATTTGCATGAATAATACAGTCTAACACTACCACATCACCGACCAATCAAGAACCACTAAATCTCTCTATAATGGCCCAGTCTTTCCACATGGACAGCACTCAAAAATTTAGCCACTGTCAAAGTAATTTGATCATTCCTGTCCGAGAGCAGGTCCTGAACCGCTGTTTATCTCTTTGACATTTGGTGGGAGGGCGTTCCACAGGGCGGGTGCCACTACCGAGAAGGCCCTCTGCCTGGTTCCATGTAGCTTTGCTTCTCGCAATGAGGGAACCGCCAGAAGGCCCTTGGAGCTGGACCTCAGTGTCAGGGCAGAACAATGGGGGTGGAGATGCTCCTTCAGGTATACTGGGCCAAGGTGGGGTCAGGCAGCAGGGAGATTCAGCAGAAAGCTTTGGCTGCAACTCAAGGGAATCCTGCTGCCGTATACGGCTTTCATCTCCTCTGTTTTTGTTGTTGTGATTATCCATTTCTGTGAGTTTTTGAACATTTTGTGTCGCTTTTAAACTGTCTTGTTTGTGGCCCAGAGAAGTCAGTGGTTGGACAGGAGGGTTTATCCGCCCTCCACTCCTTTAAGGAAGGGCCTGTTGCAAGACACGCCTTTGTTTCTTACCCCTGAGGTGGTAAGGCTACCGGACAAGCCATATGGGCCCCTTTGTCCAAACGTGCAGCAAGATTCAAGAATGGCAAATTGCTTTTTAAAAACAGAATAAAAGCACAGACCTAAGTGGCTATGCTTAATAATAATAATAATAATAATAATAATAATAATAATAATAATAAAAAAATTATTTATATCCCGCCCTCCCCAGCCGAAGCCGGGCTCAGGGCGCATAACAACAATAAAATAGTACAACATTCTAAAATCATTCCATTATAAAATTAATTCAACTCAAATTGATGGCAACCATTAAGCTAAAGTTCTGTGAAGATTGCCAAAGGAGGGAGTCAGGCCGTGCCCTGACCAAAGGCCTGGTGGAACAGCTCTGTCTTGCAGGCCCTGCAGAAAGATGTCAAGTCCCGCAGGGCCCTAGTCTCTTGGGACAGAGCGTTCCACCAGACCGGAGCCACAGCCGAAAAAGCCCTGGCTCTGATTGAGGCCAGGCTTCTCTGGGATGCTAACAAGAGAATGACTGACATTTGAAGCCCCTTGCAGGCCAGCCAAATGGAGACTGGCCTGAGTTTACTGGAACTGAAGAGTCTGGCCTAGACACACTGCCCCTTATGCAAAGGGGAAATCAGAGAATTGTAGAGTTAGAAGGGGGCCCAGAGGGTCACCAAATCCAATCCCCTGCAGCGCAGGAATCGCAGCTAAAGGATCCCTGACCAACGGCTATCCAACTTCTCAATCTCCTCTTCTTCAGGCTAAACTCCCTCAACTGTTCCTCACAAGGCTTGGATTCCAGGCCCTTTATCATCTCGAGGCTGCACACATTGCAGCTTGTCAATATCCTTTTTAAACTGTGGCGCCCAGAACTGGACACAGGACTCCAGGAATAGAGGGGCACTATCACTTCCCTTGACCTGGATGCTACATATCTGCTGCAGACAGCATTGCTGCAGCTGTTTGACAATATTCTCATCCAGAATTTGTCCCTGTCAAATGCAAGACGGTGGAGTGGTTTCTCTGTCCTCCACCCCTTAAAAGCCAATTTTAAGGTAAAGGTAAAGGTACCCCTGACCATTAGGTCCAGTCGTGACCGACTCTGGGGTTGCGGCGCTCATCTCGCTTTACTGGTCAAGGGAGCTGGTGCACAGCTTCTGGGTCATGTGGCCAGCAGGACTAAGCCGCTTCTGGCGAACCAGAGCAGCACACGGAAATGCCGTTTACCTTCCCGCCAGAGTGGTACCTATTTATCTACTTGCACTTTGACGTGCTTTCGAACTGCTAGGTTGGCAGGAGCAGGGAAAAAGCAATGGGAGCTCACCTCGTCGCAGGGATTCGAACTGCCGACCTTCTGATCAGCAAGTCCTAGGCTCTGTGGTTTAACCCACTGCGCCACCCATGTCCCTTGTAAAGCCAATCTTACTTGAGTTCAAAAAACACAAGAGCCGAAAGGCCTCCCAAAATCTAAAGAGCCACGAAGGTAGAAGCCAAAGAGGGCCATCAGTGCAAGCAAAGCAACGACCAGGAGAGGTGAGTTCTGTGGAAGGTTCAGAGTAGTGTTTGTTACTGCGCGTGGGACTGCTTACCGGGGTTTCTCTGAATAATTGTGCTCAAATTGTATCCACTCGTTTTTACTAATGCAATAGATCCAGGCATCACCTGCAAGGAACAGAAGGGAGGTTTTCATTGGGAGGGCATTTGGAGTGTTAGCAAAAGAAGCTTGGCCACAACTTGATCCAGACTTTGAACTCACAGGTGGTCACTTGAAGCCGTCATTTCCCACAACTAACGTGAGCGGCTCAAGAGACAAATAGGAAACACGAGGATCAGGATTTAACCCCTAAACTAATTTAACCCCTAAACTGTGGTTAAATTAATTGTTTTTGCATACAATCATTTAACTCCAATAATTCATTGTACTTTTATTTTATTTTATTTTTTGGTGCAATGAAACACATCCACGTGGAACACTGGTGGTGATGGTGGGAAGGCACAGAGATGTTTCCAATTTTTCTTTACAAACATGAGGTCTAGAAACTTGGGTTTGTTTTTTTAAAAAATGAAGTGATAGCCAAGATTCTCAGGATGCCAAATTTAAACCAGATGTACTAGGTGGGGGTGGGAGGGCGAGAGGGGAGGAGGAAAGACTTCAGAGTTATCGGATCTACTTTGGTTTTCTTGCTAGAAGTTCAAGGCTCACCAGCTGAAGCCAGAGCACGGCTCAGGAGGTGGAGGCTGTTGCCAGCTGAAGGCCACAAGCCAATATACATCATATCCAAGTGCCACCCCAAGCCCTTGTGGTCAAGGGCGGGTAAGAAATCTGATGAAATAAAATATGTTAAGAAAGAAGTGTGGATTCCAACACAGACCTCTGAAGCTGGCCAGGACTTAACAAAAGGTAAAGAGTAAAGGGGCCCCTGACCATTAGGTCCAGTCGTGGCCGACTCTGGAGTTGCAGCGCTCATCTCGCTTTATTGGCCGAGGGAGCCGGTGTACAGCTTCCGGGTCATGTGGTCAGCATGACTAAGCCACTTCTGGCAAACCAGAGCAGCGCACGGAAACGTTGTTTACCTTCCCGCCGGAGTGGTACCTATTTATCTACTTGCACTTTGACGGTCCCATCCTACAATGTGCCCACCCCTGATATGTATTATTTGAGATCCATATCAATCAGCCCAACTTCCCACCAGCCTGTTGTGTTTTGTCACCCTTTTAGCCGCTTTAAATCTAGCCAGTGTTTTTGAGAGGGGTGGGCAACAAACAGCAGCAGCACCAGACCCCAGATGCCACTGGGTCCTGAACTGCAGCCATTGCAAGGACCTTCTGGGATCATCCCATGAAGGCTAAAATAAACCCAGGGCCAACCAATTCTGTGGAAAAGGCTCTTCTATCTAAACCGAAGGCTATTTTTAGCTCTGCTGGGATTTACTTACTGAGAGGCTGCTTGTCGGTGGTGAACCCGCCAAAGAGGAAGAGATGGTCAGACGAAACGGGGGTTAGAGAATGCCAAGATCGGCCAACCGGGCAGATGCCTTGCGTGATTCTGTGTTGGGGAAACACACAAGGGATTGACAAGAGATTGTCAAAACAGCAGCCAGGAATGGAGTGTCTGATCTTACTATAAGCAACCTGTTCCTGACCGGGGTGGGAGATTGTGGAAACTCTGGAGACATCGATTCAGGTGATTCGCTGCTCCAGCCATGAAGTCAGGCTCTGGGAGAAGATTTGGCTGGCTGCTCAACCCATACAGGGTGGTCTTGCAACCCATGCTTCAAGTTTTCCTGGCCAACTAAAAATGGGAATAGGGGAGTGCTGCAAACCACTTAGGTACAGGTGAAACTCGAAAAATTAGAATATCATGGGAAAGTTCCTTTATTTCAGTAATTCAAGAGAGAGCCAGTGTGGTGTAGTGGTTAAGAGCGGTAGTCTCGTAATCTGGTGAACCGGGTTCGCGTCTCCGCTCCTCCACATGCAGCTGCTGGGTGACCTTGGGCCAGTCACACTTCTCTGAAGTCTCTCAGCCCCACTCACCTCACAGAGTGTTTGTTGTGGGGAAGGAAGGGAAAGGAGATTGTTAGCCACTTTGAGACTCCTGAAGGGGAGTGAAAGGCGGGATATCAAAACCAAACTCCTCTTCTTCTTCTTCTTCAACTTAAAAGGTGAAACTAATATATGAGATCAACTCATGACATGCAAAGCGAGATCTGCTTCTACTTCTCAGAGGTCCAATCTTGCTCCATTTGCAATCCTTGTTTTGCTGATTTCCTTGAATATTCTAATTTTCTGAGATTGTTCATTTGGGGTTTTTATCAGCTGTATGCCATGATCATCGCAATGATAACAAATCAAGGCTTGACATATCTTGCTTTGCATGTCACGAGTCAATCTCATATATTAGTTTCACCTTTTAAGTTGAATTAGTGAAAGAAAGGAACTTTTCCACGATATTCTAATTTTTCGAGTTTCACCTGTATATTTTCGACGACATAGCAGGATAGAAATCCTTCTCTAAACAAATCAATAATAAACAATTTTAGGCCCCCCCTTATTTCAGTCATTTTAAATTGTACAGAACTGTTTTAAAACTGTGTGAGTTGTTGTAACCTGCCCTGGGACCTTAGGGCAGGCAATAAATCGCGATAAATGAAGTAAGAACAGCAAACGAGACCCGGTGCTCTCCAGATGCAATTCCCACCGGCCCCCAACAGTGCTCGCTGGGACTGATGGGAGTTGGAGTCCAAACCATTTGGAGAGCACCTGCTGGGGAGCAGCTTCCCTGCGCCGACAAGGGGAGACAGAAGCCTACGTACATTTCATGCCACTCCCACTTGTCCAGATTGAGGGAATAGAGATCGTTCATCCTGGACTCCTGAGGGAAAGAGGGAGAGAGGGACGAGTTTAGTGAAACCTGCACTCCAGAAAGGCAGCAGCAGCAGCGCCCCCACTCTGCTCTCGCACTCACTCGGTATCTTCCGCCAAAGACGTAGCCTCTGTTTCCAACTGTGGCGCAAGCGTGGGCTGCTCGGGGCGACGGCGATTTCCCCTGCAGGGGCAAGAAGAGGGGACAGGTGAGAGACTACCTGCTTTGGCCTCTACGAAATCTCCTTGCCGTCTCCTGCCACTGACCACTTTTCGGGAACTTGCTGTTGCTGGTTATATTTGTTAGGATCTGATGGGCAGTGGAAATGAACAAGCTGATATTAATCAATACGGTGGTCCTACCGGATAATAATTTTTTAAAACGTGAAGGTAAAGGTAAAGGGACCCCTGACCATTAGGTCCAGTCGCGGACAACTCTGATGTTGCGGCGCTCATCTCGCTTTATTGGCCAAGGGAGCCGGCGTACAGCTTCCGGGTCATGTGGCCAGCATGACTAAGCCACTTCTGGCGAACCAGAGCAGCGCACGGAAACGCCGTTTACCTTCCCGCCGGAGTGGTACCTATTTATCTACTTGCACTGGCATGCTTTCGAACTGCTAGGTTGGCAGGAGCAAGGACCGAGCAACGGGAGCTCACCCTGTTGCGGGGATTTGAACCGCCAACCTTCTGATCGGCAAGTCCTAGGCTCAGTGGTTTAACCCACAGCGCCACCCGCATCCCCCCCTTTTTTTTTTAATGTACGATTGCCATATTTTGGAAGTCCACTACTTTACCTTGGTTACAGGCTGGCTCCACGTAAACGTGTCTGTGTCCAGGACGTGAACGTGATCATTCCACCCACGAGGAATACCTGAATTCTTTTAGACAAGAACAGGGACAATGGATAAAATTTCATTCCGTGCAGCTGTTTCGACATTTGCAAACTAGGACAGAAAAATCTGTGGAACGGAGCGCTGACTACCCACGGCCACTGTTCCTCCTGTGATGTGTGCAAGAGGCTTCTAGAACAGGTGTGAGTTTCAGCCTCCACCGCCCAGGAGGAGCAGGACCACAGAGCAGGTAAATATGGGCAGGTATTCAAGGTGGTGGAGCTGAAAGCCACAGTTATTCTGGGGGCCTCATGTGCAGTCTCCCTGCATTTTTGGTATTATTTATTTAACGCTTCCTCACCCTTCCTCAATCAGGAAGCACAATGCAGCTCACAACAAGAAACAAGATAAAAACAGCAACAACAGAATGATAAACCCAATAAAATAAAAAACCCACAATCAGAATCAAATAAGCAGTGGCAAATATCTAGAATAAATTCCACTTATGGATCCAAAGGCCTGGGCAAAGATACATGCCTTTAGCTTTTGCTTGAATGTTTGTACTGAGCGAGCCAAGCAGATGTCACCTGGGAGGGGGTTCCATAGAAATCACAGGTGAGATGCCACCACCGAGAAGGCCCTGTCTTGTGTCACTGTCCAACAGATGTGACTACAAGCACGGCATTCTTTGTGGATCATAATGCAAAGGCTGGATGGCAGGGGGCGGAGAGAGAGAGTGCTTCTTTGGGTCCTAATTCACTTAGGGGTTTTGATCACATGCAGCCACTGCAGTGCTTTCAGGATGTGGCCGATACAACCCCTCCTTGCTGCTCCAGCCAACAGCCAAGCAGCAGCATCCTGAGCGATCTGCAACTTCCAGAATGTCTTTAAGGCCTTTACGGCAGGCATAGGCAAACTCAGCCCTCCAGATCTTTTGGGACTACAACTCCCATGATCCTTAGCTAACAGGAGCAGTGGTCAGGGATGATGGGAATTGTAGTCCCAAAACAGCTGGAGGGCCGAGGTTGCCTAAGCCTGCTTTAGGCCCCCAAAGAGCAGATTGCAGTAATCTATTTGTATGTATTATAGTATTACAGTATTTAAATATTTTTTGGAAGCCGCCCAGAGTGGCTGGGGAAGCCCAGCCAGATGGGCGGGGTATAAATAATAAATTGTTGTTGTTGTTGTTGTTGTTGTTGTTGTTGTTATCTATTTGGGAGGCTACAAGAGCATTAATTAGTAAATGAGCCACTCCTGAGCTAGAAGATATTCCAGTGCACAAAAAGCAGGAGACTTACCCAAAAAGAGGTTTCATCAAACTCAAACCTTCCAATCTGCTCCCCTTCAGGGTAATACCCGTAGCCACCAAAAAATATAAGCCTGTTCAAAAAGAAGGGAAGGGAAGGCAGAAAAACAAAAGAATAAACTATCATCAGAGTGCCCAGGTAATATGCGGTAATGAATTTCCACTTACAAGAAAGCACCACTTAAAGAGTAGAAGCCCAGAATACCTGAGAAAAGATTCCATTATTTACTTTAGCCTTTCATAAGCTGAGCCAGCGTGTCTGAAGGGCACCATGTGGGCAAAGGCAGATTTATTTAAATGAAACTGAGCACCCATGACCTGCTACTCCTGCCTTTACATACTGCAGCTAAAATTCGCAAAGAATCATTTGCAAAGGCAGTTAGAAGTGCCACAGGACAAGAGCAGGACGTAGGCAGTGTTAGCTCTGAGGTGCTTTGCTGTTGCTATTTCAGAAAAAAAAACATGAAGCCAACAAAACATTATTTTTCAGGGGGTGGGGGAGGGAAGAGGCATCCAGTCGTGTTGCTATTTTGGCCGGAAAAGTTTCTTAGCTTGTTTCCTCGCCCTCTCTTGCTGTTGCTAACTCTACTCTGAAAATTACTGTTAACTCTGCATGGTCACAAACCTATATGCTATTTGGCTGCAAGTTTCTTCTAATATTTACATTCATATGCCGCCTATTTTTATATAAAAGCTATCGGTTGCTTACACGAAACCAACATAATCCAATTAGGCCAAATTAAATTACAAATTAAATACAAAGAGTGCTATTACAGTAATGAATGGGTAACAGAGACATTTTGGAGAACAGGCAACATGGAAACCCACTATTTTTTGAGTCAAATGAGGCTGCAGAACACGCAATCATTTCCAGGAAAGAGAAGGGACCCCGGAATGGCCAGGCTCTGGTTCACGCCGACAAACTTACTTGTTTCTATAAACCCAAACGCCGAGTTTGTCTTTTGATGACGGAGGGGTGCCTTGGCACTCCACCCTGACCCACTGCAACACTTTGTTGCTCGACCTGGAGTTAAGCATGTAGAACTGCAAGAAAATGAAGGAACAGATTATAAACGTGCAGCTCATTGGCCCTAAGGAGTCCTGATTATTTGGACTGCTCTGTGTCGATTTAAAGATCTTAGGGATGCGGGTGGCGCTGTGGTCTAAATCACTGAAGAAGAAGAAGAGTTTGGATTTGATATCCCGCCTTTCACTCCCTTTAAGGAGTCTCAAAGTGGCTCACATTCTCCTTTCCCTTCCTCCCCCACAACAAACACTCTGTGAGGTGAGTGGGGCTGAGAGACTTCAGAGAAGTGTGACTGGCCCAAGGTCACCCAGCAGCTGCATGTAGAGGAGCGGAGACACGAACCCAGTTCCCCAGATTACGAGACTACTGCTCTTAACCACTACACCACACTGAGCCTCTTGGACTTGCCGATCAGAAGGTCGGCGGTTCGAATCCCCGCAACGGGATGAGCTCCTGTTGCTCTGTCCCAGCTCCTCCCAACCTAGCAGTTTGAAAGCACACCAGTGCAAGTAGATAAATAGGTACTGCTGTGGCAGGAACGTAAACGGCGTTTCTGTGCTCTCTGGTTTCCGTCACAGTGTTCTGTTGCACCAGAAGCAGTTTAGTCCTGCTAGCCACATGACCCAGAAAACTGTCTGCGGACAAATGCCAGTTCCCTCGGCCTGAAAGCGGAGATGAGGGCCGCACCCCAAAGTCACCTTTGCCTGAACTTAACCATCCAGGGGTCCTTTACCTTTAAGATCTTAATTTGGCCTGTCAGGCAACATGGGATGGATCTGATGTCAGATAGTGTTGGGGTTTTGGATACTGTAGTTTTCCAGGTCCAAAACGAAGGCCAAAAAAGGGGGTGAGCCCCACCCCACCCTGGGAAATTCGAGGACTGACCTTGTTTGTGTTGCCGCGTGCATGGTGCCCTCCAAACAGGTACAAGACTCTGTCCATACAGACGGCGCAGCTCCCTGACATGGAAGGGGGAACATCTCCAGCCGTTCTGTGCTTTGTCCTGGCAAGGCAGGGGCAGAAAGACCTCTGGGTTGAACAAGGAAGCTTTCCTTTCTCATGCTTATCTGTCGTTTATAGCTTTTGTTATAGCTTTTAATATCTACATGCAGCCGCTGGGACAGATCATCAGGGGGTTTGGGCTGGGTGTTCATCAGTATGCAGATGACACCCAGCTCTACCTCTCCTTTAAATGAGAACCAGTGAAGGCGGTGAAGGTCCTGTGTGAGTGCCTGGAGGCGGTTGGAGGATGGATGGCGGCTAACAGATTGAGGTTGAATCCTGACAAGACAGAAGTACTGTTTTTGGGGGACAGGGGGCGGGCGGGTGTGGGGGAATTCCCTGGTCCTGAATGGGGTAACTGTGCCCCTGAAGGACCAGGTGCGCAGCCTGGGAGTCATTTTGGACTCACAGTTGTCCATGGAGGCACAGGTCAATTCTGTGTCCAGGGCAGCTGTCTACCAGCTCCACCTGGTATGCAGGCTGAGACCCTCCCTGCCCGCAGACTGTCTCGCCAGAGTGGTGCATGCTCTAGTTATCTCCCGCTTGGACTACTGCCATGTGCTCTACGTGGGGCTACCTTTGAAGGTGACCCGGAAACTGCAATTAATCCAGAATGCGGCAGCTAGACTGGTGAGACTGGGACTGGCCGCCGGGACCACATAACACCGGTTCTGAGAGATCTGCATTGGCTCCCAGTACGTTTCCGAGCACAATTCAAAGTGTTGGTGCTGACCTTTAAAGCCCTAAACGGCCTTGGTCCTATATACCTGAAGGAGCGTCTCCACCCCCATCGTTCAGCCCGGACACAGATCCAGCGCCAAGGGCCTTCTGGCGGTTCCCTCATTGCGAGAAGCGAGGTTACAGGGAACCAGGCAGAGGGCCTTCTCGGTGGTGGCGCCCGCCCTATGGAACACCCTCCCTTCAGATGTGAAGGAAATAAGCAGCTATCCTATCTTTAAAAGACATCTGAAGGCAGCACTGTTCAGGGAAGTTTTTAATATTTATACTGTTTTTAACACTTGATTGGGAGCCGCCCAGAGTGGCTGGGGAAACTCAGCCAGATGGGCGGGGTATAAATAATAAATTATTATTGTTATTATTATTATTTTGTTGTAACAAGCCGATTCAGAGCTCCCATCACCTCCCCAAACTGATGGCACTTCAATCCGAAGTGTCATATGAACATTCTCAATGGATTCATGCACATGTTATAAAACAGTGGGATCCCCAAGCATAAAACCCAGTGGAAAAACACTGGCACCACCTTCTGGAATCAGGCATCTAGGTAAGGAGAGGAACCATCTCTAGGCAGTACCTCCAGCACTCAACTCAAGACAACCTGACTAGGAGGATCCATCAGGGATGATGGTACTGAAAACTTCTGTGGATTCCAAGAAATCCAACAGAGGAAGGCAACTCTCCCCGTCTTGCTTTCCGCAAAGCGGATCAGAAGACTCATTAACCAAAGGGCCCCTGATTTCCTTCTTTCAATGCACATTTTGTCTTATCTGCCTTGAGCCATCTAGAAAGGGTGGGTTGAAAAATAAAAAAAACTAAAAAAACCCGGAAGGACATGGAAGTACAGTCGCAAGTCAAACGCTTTGGCTCCCGAATGATGCAAACCTGGAAGCTAGTGTTCTGGTTTGCGAACGTTCTTTGGAACCCGAACGTCTGATGGGGCATCCACAACTTCTGAAAGAAATCAGAAGCCAGGGAATCAGAAGCTGTGCTTTGGTTTCTGAACCTTTTGGAAGTTGAACAGACTTCCGGAATGGATTCTGTTCGACTTCCAAGATATGACTGTATGTTTCTGAGCACAATTCAAAGTGTTGGCGCTGACCTTTAAAGCCCTAAACGGCCTCGGTCCAGTATACCTGAAGGAGCATCTCCACCCCCATCGTTCAGCCCGGACACTGAGATCCAGCTCCGAGGGTCTTCTGGCGGTTCCCTCCCTGTGAGAAGCCAAGTTGCAGGGTACCAGACAGAGGGCCTTCTCGGTGTTGGCACCCACCCTATGGAACACCCTCCCATCAGATGTCAAGGAAATAAACAACTACCAGACTTTTAGAAGACACCTGAAGGCAGCCCTGTTTAGGGAAGCTTTTAATGTTTAATAGACTATTGTATTTTAATATTCTGTTGGAAGCCGCCCAGAGTGGCGGGGGAAACCCAGCCTGATGGGAGGGGTATAAATAATAAATTATGATTGTTGTTGTTTTCTACTGCTCTAACAAAACGTGATCATGGTTGGAGGTATTTTTTGGTATTGGTGGGGAGATAGGAGGCAGTCAACATATAATTTACCATCTTCCAGTTTCCATGTTGTATATCCAGATTTCATCTCGGGGCAGGTAAAAGTCGTAGAATCCTCTCACTTGAGCATTCTGAAGCAGGAAAGAAGGAAAGGGGGGAAGCACCGCCATTATTAAACTGAACGATGAATTAAAAAGCACCGTCTGCTTCTCTCTTTATGCCAATAGTCTAAAGAACACCCCACCCTCCATTTCCACCCAAATACCTGTATTTTGAGAATCATGGCCAAAATGGGTATAAAAATGTGGGATATTCCAGGGCAAGACTGTGAGCACCATTTATTTATTTCATTTATATTCTGTTTTTTCGATCTGACATTCTGATGAATCCACAGGGAGCATTTTTCTACAGAGGATCCTGACTAAGCCAGGACCAACCCCAGCCCCATGTCATAGAATCATAGAGTTGGAAGGGACCCCGAGGGTCATCTAGTCCAACCCGCTGCAATGCAGGAATCTCAGCTAAAGGATCCATGACAGATGGCCATCCAAACTCTGCTTAAAAACCTCCAAGGAAGGGGAAACAGCAGAAGAGGTCAGATGGGTGGGGTACAAATAAATTATCACTATTCAGGGTGGATAAAAATCAATGTTTAAAAAAATATATATTTAAAAAATATCAATTTTTTTATTTAAATCAGATTTTTTTTTTATTCAGATTGGATTTTTAAAATAAAATGCTTTTGGAGGAAAAATCTTTCTATAGAGAGTTTTCTATTTAAGTTACATTATAGTCCAAAGACTATTCATCAGGAAATAAGGATCTGTCTTAAGTTTTTCATGTGTGCTAAAACTCAAAGGTTTTTTTAGAATCGTTTAACCACATCAGTTAACAAACATGGATACATATGCTATAATGTTATTGTTTTAATTAAATGCATTGTTTAAATTGTTATTAAGGAAATGATTATTTTTCTCCTTCCAATAAAGTACACCAGAAAAGTTGTCCAAATATAAAGTTAACTTATTAAATCTCACCATAATTTCATAATAATCTGTCAATCTATTTCTAATAGTATAACCAAATCAGTATTCTTTGATATAACTGTAAAAACTACTCTGAAAATTTATTATTCGAAAAATGAAACCTTTGTCTGGTTGTAAATATTAAGATTATACAAGCAAGAATGAGCCTTTCTGTAAAAAATCAAGTGATGTAAATCAAGTCTTACTGACTATTGATTTAAATCAAGTCTTACTGACTAGTGATTTAAATCAATTTGATTTAAATCAAGTCCACCATGTCACTATCATCCTCATCCTCTACAGTGGTACCTCGTTGCGAACAGGATCAGTTCTGGAAGCCCGTTCACAACTCTGAAAGTAACGCAACCCGCATCTGCGGGTCGCAATTCGCCACTTCTGCACATGACGTCATTTTGCTCATCTGTGCATGTGCGAGCGACGAAACCCGGAAGTAACCCTTTCCGGTACTTCCGGGTCGCTGCAGGACGCAACCTGAAAACGCTCAACCTAAAGCAAACGTAACAAGAGGTCTGACTGTACTTAATACATCCCTTGAGAGCTTGGCGCATAACACAATGCGCAAATAAAGTAACATCCCACAACGTCCCTTGAGACCTTCAAATATAAGGCAACACATCAATTACTGTATTTTTTGCTCTATAAGACTCACTTTTTCTCTCCTAAAAAGTAAGGGGAAATGTGTGTGCGTCTTATGGAGCGAATGCAGGCTGCGCAGCTATCCCAGAAGCCAGAACAGCAAGAGGGATTGCTGCTTTCACTGCGCAGCGATCCCTCTTGCTGTTCTGGCTTCTGAGACTCAGAATATTTTTTTTCTTGTTTTCCTCCTCCAAAAACTAGGTGCGTCTTGTGGTCTGGTGCGTCTTATAGAGCGAAAAATACGGTGAATTATTACAACACGGTTAGCAGCAACCTGTTGCTCTCTCCCTCTCTCTCTCTCTCTCTCTCTCTCTCTCTCTCTCTCTCACAAACACACACACATTTTAAACCAGGTGCATCTTCTCCAGCCCTCTGTCATGAGGGGGAACAAGGCCTCCATCTCTTCTTGTCCTGCCTTTGCCAAATAAAGAGTCTTTTTTGCTGCTCACCTTATACCCGCCCCAAACGAACATGCACTGCCCGTCGCTGACAGCCACGTGGCCGCTCCTTTCAGCAGGACTGCCATTCTCTAGATGTTCCAAGCTGTCCTCTGCTGGCCCGGGAATCTCTTCATCCGCCGGCAAATCTTCATCCTCCGGCAGATCCTCATCCACCGGCAACTCTTCATTGTCATCTGCCATGCCTGGAACAGGATAGTCTCCTTCAAGAAGGGCACAAAGAGGAAGAAAAGCTTTCAAAATTGTGCTTAGCCAAAACAGGATGGAGAAAAAGCCACGCTCAGAGCTGTTTCCTTTGCCCGGGGGCAAGAGGACTCAGCGAGGGGCAAGAGACACTTCTGGCAGTCTCTGAAAATCTCTTGTTTTCTTTTGGCTGGCTCCTAGGGTTAAATAAGTTGGAGTTCGTGTTGTTAAATATACAAAGAGAAAAGAGCACACCAAGAACTCTGGCCAGTATAAGTTTCAAAAGTGGGAGTGGTCCTTTCTCGCAAATCAATAGTCAATTGAAAAAACTAATCCATTCAAAAGTATGTATTCTGACAAGGAGTACAAACTCAAACAGAGATTACAAACTCAAACTCATAAGGATATGTATAACACAATAATTTGTTACAGTATTAAAAATAAGAGTTTATGAGTTTATGCTCAATGACTGAAACTAAGATCTTCATGTCAAATCTTACTATGGACTAACATGAATTTATCTCTACTCATAAACTCTTATTTTTAATACTGTAACGAATTATTTTGTTATACATATCCTTATGAGTTTGAGTTTATAATCTCTGTTTGAGTTTGTAATCCTTGTCAGAATACATACTTTTGAATGGATTAGTTTTTGTTACAATTGACTATCGATTTGCGAGTAGGGACCACTCCCTCTTTTGAAACTTATACTGGCCAGAGTTCTTGGTGTGCTCTTTTCTCTTGGCTCCTAGGGTTGGCAGGGGTCACTTATTGTGAAAAACACCTCTTAGCTATTGTCCACAGATGAACCTTGGTCTCTGGGGTGTCCGTTTTTAGCGCGGTGAGTTCTTTCGTCACTTCCTAGCCACGCTGTGGGCTTTTAGAGGCACAGCGCTTCCAAATCATGCAGACCTTTCCATCAGCCACAATGGAAAAGCAACTAGGCGCATACTTAGCACTCCAGGATTTGGCCATTTGCTTTTCATGCAGAAGGTGCCAGTATAAAGCAGCTTCTCACAGTCCTATAGGAAGAGCCTGGATACTGGATGAGGTCCAAGGGGCACCACCTTGTCCAGCATCCTGTTTTCAAAGTGAGCAACTGTTTTTAAAGGGAAGCCCCCGAGGGAGAGGTGCCTTTTCACAAACTAAGATCTCCTTCAAATAACCCATTTCTTGAGCATTCATCTCAATTTGCTTGTCGAGTGTGTACACATCTTTCCATTAACCATTCACTCATTCCTCACTTTTCGGTGCATTCCTCTGTCATTTTCCTCCTCGCAAAAACAACAACTGGATTTGTTGCTCTGGACTGGCAACAGAGTGCTTTAATCCAATTTAATTGCACAAATCCAAACTTCCTAGTATGCACTCAAATCTGTCCCGTGAAGCGTCCTGAAAAACTGAAGAGAGCCACCCATTCCTCTCCAAGCTCACTCTGTGAAGATGACCTCAATGTTGAGTGCAAATAAAGGTCTTAGCCAACCAGAGCAGGAAAAACAAGCTCCGTGGCGCAGTAGTCTCACCCACAGCCAAGCTCAGCATCTCAATGATGTCTTTAAAAGCTCTTTGGGAAAAGCCAGCCCTGAAGGTCTTGGCCAGTGAAGCAGGAGGAGGAGCAGGCAGCCGGAAAAGAAGAATTGGCTCTTGGCTACCTTTCCTAGACATTTGGACATCCCAAGGCTTAGCTGCTAGATGACAGTACCTGGAGCCTGAAATACTGAATGCTGTTTAAAGGCATTTTAAATGGATTTCTTGCTAGCCAAAACAGATGATGATCAAAATCACAGCTTAAGCGGCTGCAAAGCGTTTGACATTTAAGGGCACAGATAGACAGGAAGGTTCCCCAGCACATTCTTCAAACTGTTCAGAGCTTTTTAAAGCTGCTCTGCACCTGGTCAGGGATCTGGGCTGGACACATGGGCCTGCCTCATGACCACTTTGCATCTGTACTCAATGGTCCAGTCATAACAACACGGACACATAGGAATTTGCCTTACATAAGTGTCAGACCAGTAGAATGACTCATTATAATCTCCAGCACTGGCTTGCGGGATCTTTCTGGGCTTTTCAGACAGGAATCTGGAGGTATCTGGAGATGCTAGGGACTGAATCAAGGACCTTCTGCCAAAGCTGTACCAGGTGCTGTACCACGGAGCTATGGCTCAGACCCCTTTGCAGCAACATACAGAGGTAGATTCCTTCAAGGGGTGGGATGGGTTGTGCTGAAGCCATTGAGGGGAAATCACAGTTTTGAAGGCTGCCCTACACATTATTCATTGAAAGAAAAAATGGGGGGTTGCTATATAAAACTAGCACAACGGGGATCAGGGCTAGAAACCCTGGAAAGGTAGCATGGTGTAGTGGTTGGAGTATCATACTAGGACTTGAGAGGTAACGGTAAAGGGACCCCTGACCGTTAGGTCCAGTCGTGACCGACTCTGGGGTTGCGGTGCTCATCCCGCTTTATTGGCCAAGGGAGCCGGCGTACAGCTTCCGGGTCATGTGGCCAGCATGACTAAGCCGCTTCTGGTGAACCAGAGCAGCGCACGGAAACGCCGTTTACCTTCCCGCCAGAGTGGTACCTATTTATCTACTTACACTTTGATGAGCTTTCGAACTGCTAGGTTGGCAGGAGCAGGGACCAAGCAAGGGGAGCTCACCCCGTCGCAGGGATTCGAACTGCCAAGCTTCTGATTGGCAAGTCCTAGGCTCTGTGGTTTAACCCACAGCGCCACCTGCGTCCCAAGAATTGAGAGATAAGGGTTCAAATCCCCACTGGACCACATGAAGTTTACTTGGGGTGATCTCGTGGGTCAACCAATACCGCCCTCTCAACCTACCTCACAGAGTTGTGGGGGTTAAATGAGGAGGGGTGAGAACCACGTACCCCACTTTGAGCTCCTTGGAAGTAAAGGCGGAATATAAATCCAATCAACAAACAACCCCGCAAGTCTGACCAGATGTGGAATTGTGGAGAACTGCATTTAAGACTGGAAATAATAGGAAACAGAGAGGGTGGCGTAGTCATGGTTCAGAGTGTCTGACTAGGGCCTGGGGGACATGGGTTCCAATTCCACACTCGGCCATGGAGCTCACTGGGTGACCTTGTGGCCCAGTCACTCTCCCTCTCAGCCTATTTATCTTACATATTTCTTAAATACACATGCTGCCCTCCACCGGAAGATCTGCAGAGTGGTTTACAGTATAAAAAAACAATATACATAACAACACCCACCACCAATACCCAATATAGGGTGAGGGTTGGGGAAAAGGGGGTTGTTGATGTTATTATGCATTTTGTGCTTTTATCTTGTATCTTGATGCTGCGAACCACCCAGAGATCTATAGGCGGTAAGCAATTGAAATAAAGAACCAATTGCTCCCCTACCTCGCAGGGCTGTCTTGGGGGTGAAATGAGGGGGGGTGAGGAGAACCCTGCTCTCCACTTTCAAGCTCCTTGGAGGTAAAAAGGATGGGATAGGAATGCAGTATACCTGAAGGAGCGTCTCTACCCCCATCGTTCTGCCCAGACACTGAGGTCCAGTGCCAAGGGCCTTCTGGCGGTTCCCTCATTGCGAGAAGCCAAGTTACAGGGAACCAGGCAGAGGGCCTTCTCGGTGGTGGCGCCCGCCCTGTGGAACGCTCTCCCATCAGATGTCAAGGAAATAAACAATAATCTGACTTTTAAAAGACATCTGAAGGCAGCCCTGTTTAGGGAAGCTTTTAATGTTTAATAGCTTATTGTATTTTAGTGTTTTGTTGGAAGCCGCCCAGAGCGGCTGGGGAAACCCAACCAGATGGGCGGGGTATCAATAATAAATTATTATTATAAATTATTATGCAGTAAATGAAATGACGGTTTCTCCCTGATGGGCTAGTCCAGGCACAGGCAAACTTGGCCCATCAGCTGTTTTGGGACTACAACTCCCATCATCCCTAGCTAACAGGACCAGTGGTCAGGGATGATGGGAATTGTAGTCTCAAAATATCTTTAGGGCCGAGTTTGCCTATGCCTGCTTTAGGCCCCCAAAGAGTAGATTGCTGTAATCTATTTGGGAGGCTACAAGAGCAGGGTACTACTACTAATAATATTATTATAACCCTTGCAAGATAATAATAATAATAATAATAATAATAATAATAATAATAATAATAATATTTTATTTATACCCCGCCCCTCTGGCTGGGTTTCTCCAGCCGCTTTCCTTTTTAACGGGGGGGGGTGTGGAGCTTCCTAAAAGGTGACAACCCCCCCCAAAAGAGACACCCCCCCCCCAGCCTGCAGTGGTGCAGCCCATTCCGTCACCTTATTCTGCTGAGGAGGAAGGAGCCACTGAAGAAGGCCGGGGGGGATAGGAAACCTTCGCCCGCCTCCCCTGCCGGGCTCAACGGAAGGCGCCCCCTTCTCCCCTCTCGACTTACCTTAGCGGGGTCCGCTCACAATGTCAACATCCGCCGGTGCCGGCGGATATCCGGCCCGCCTTCCTGCCCCAGCGGAAGCTCCGCCCCTTCTGTCGTCGACGGAGGAGGCGAGAGATCGGGACAGAGCGCCCGCCGCGGTCTTGCTCCCCCTGCAGGGAAGGAGGGGAACGGCACCTGAGAGAGCGTCAGATTGTCACTGGTCTACCTTGCAGGGGTGGCCGAGAGTGGCCGCTGTGGTCGTTGGAATGACATATTCATTTCTACCCAGGGACGACTTATTAATTATTATTATTATTATTATTATTATTATTATTATTATTATTATTATTCAGAATTATAACAAGACATATTATCCAAAAACATATCATCCTTGTTCCCCCCCCCCATTTTTCATCCCACCCCCACAAAACCCACCCCCCCACCCCACCCCCCGACTTCCCTCAGTTCCAGTCTTTGGTTTCTCTAAAAATGCTGTTTTCTGCATGTTACACAGTTGTACAGATCCTCAAACTATTTAGCTGATTATTATCAATAAAAAGTTTGTGAATGTTTATTCGAAGCCAGCCAAGGAGTCCAGTTCGCTTTGTTGCGTCTTCAGATACTTTGTAATGGGTTCCCATTCATCCTTAAAGTCACAGTTATCCTTGTCCCGTAGCTTGTATGTCAGTTTTGCCAGTTCTGCATAGTCCGTCAATTTTTCTTGCCGTGATTCTTTAGTTGGGGTTTCTTCAGTCTTCCATCCTTGTGCTATTAGAACTCTTCCTGCCGTTGTCGCATACATGAAGATGTTTTTCAACTTTTTTAGCAGGTCTTTCCCTACAATCCCCAACAAAAATGCCTCGGGTTTTTTAACAAATGTTAAATGGAACATTTTCTTCAATTCGTTGTAAATCATTTCCCAAATTTTTTTTAATTACCTTACAATCCCACCACATATGATACCCAGGGACTTCAAGGCGGCTTCCAAATGAGAGTGGTGTGTTCTCCCTGCTCAGAGGGAGGCAGGGAAGGGGGGGGGAAAGAATGGTAGAATCATAGAATGGTAAGGGAACCCAATCTTGGGAGAAAAGCAATGACAAACCTGGACAGCATCTTAAAAAGCAGAGACATCACCTTGCCAACAAAGCTCCGTATAGTTCAAGCTATGGTTTTCCCAGTAGTGATGTATGGAAGTGAGAGCTGGACCATCAAGAAAAGGCTGATCGCCAAAGAATTGATGCTTCTGAATTATGGTGCTGGAGGAGACTCTGGAGAGTCCCATGGACTGCAAAGAAGATCAAACCTCTCCATTCTGAAGGAAATCAGCCCTGAGTGCTCACTGGAAGGACAGATCCTGAAGCTGAGGCTCCAAGACTTTGGCCACCTCATGAGAAGAGAAGACTCCCTGGACAAGACCCTGATGTTGGGAAAGATGGAGGGCACAAGGAGAAGGGGATGACAGAGGATGAGATGGTTGGACAGTGTTCTCGTAGCTACCAGCATGAGTTTGACCAAACTGCAGGAGGCAGTGTAAGACAGGAGGGCCTGGCGTGCTCTGGTCCAGGGGGTCACGAAGAGGCGGACATGACTAAACGACTAAACAAGGGAACCCAAAGGTCATCTAGTCCAACCCCCTGCAATGCAGTAGTCCCAACGAAAGCATCCATGACTGATGTGTTGCTCATTCAGGCAATCATAGAATTGTAAAGTTGAAAGGGGTCCCCCCAGGGTCATCTAGTCTACCCCCTGCAATGCAGGAATCGCAGGTGAAGATTCCCTGACTGAGGGCCATCTGGCTTCGTTTTTTTTAAACCTCAAATGAAGAATGGGGATGAGAAGCCAAGCCATTTTTGCTTCTCCCCCCCCCCTTCATGCTGTCCTCCCAACAACCCGGTGAGGTAGGTTACACCTGAGAGCCAGTGGCTTGCCCAAGCAGGTCTTAGAGGATTTGAACCCGCATCCTAACCCCAACAGTGTTCACACTGATTCTCGTCTGCCTGCGCACGCAGAGGATTGAGATGCAAGCTGTTTTGCAGAGCGGTGCTGTCCATTCCTTGGGTTTCTTGCGCATCCACTCTGGAAAGTGAAAGGGCTGTCAGTTAATGAGGGGTTATGACAACTCACAGGCACCGAAAAGGGGGCCTGGATTCCAAGCCTTCAGCTTGAGTATTCAAGTGACTAAAATTGTGCAGCCTAGTATCCTCTTCCTTCCATTTTCCTTGGGGTGAGTGGATTTAGTTTTCGGTGGACACACAGAACCTTCTGCTCTCAACCATCCACTTCAACTGCTAGATTCACTGTCTACCTGACTTACCTGCACCCCTAACCCCCACTCAATTGCCATTCTGTAAACTCACAGGCAACCATGTTTTTAAGTGTGATTTCCTTTCCTTCTATAAACTATGCGCTTCTGAATTCCTTGACTATACCCCTGCCACAGTGTACAGCTCATTTTATGGGTTATTTGTTTTTGTACTGTATTGCTATTTTGTACTTTGTGTTATTTTGTATTTTTCTGTTGTGTTGTGAACCACCTTGGGATCTTCGGATGAAGGGTCGTATACGAATTTAATAAATAATAAGCCTCTTTCATTTGTTTCCAAAGTAATAAAACGTTGTTGCAGTGTGCAATGCTCCATTCCTTTCCCTTCTCCCCCTTGGTTTTCCACTTCTCTGTCCCCTAACAGTTTTCTATGGCTACTGAACATGCCCAGTGCTCACTGGTGTGTGTGTGTGTGTGTGTGTTTCTTCCCTAAAGCTTCTTGAGGGTGGTGGTGTGGGTACTTCTGCAAACTGCAGGGTCACCGCATGCCTGCCGACACCCTGCTTGTGTGCATGATATAGTTTCAGCCCTATAATAATAATAATAACCGTAAGTTTGCTATTGGTAGACAGGATTATATAACTGTATAACATAAACAAGATAGTCAGAATTCCATGTTTTTATTGCAAGAGAAAATTTCAGTCTTCTGCAGATATTGTAAAACACACATGAAAACATAATAAGGCAATAAAGGCACTTTTCTTTGGAACTGATTCTGAACACAATTTCAATATGAAAAACTTGTGGATACTTCCCTGTCAAAGTTTTCTAGCTCAGGTATGGTATAATCATCAATGTTGCTACTGAAGTTCAGAGTCAAGTTCCTCTGACTTTGACCTCATCAGGATTTGACCTTTTAAGTAGCACCATTGCTATTTGCAAGGTTATCTGGAAGTCCATAGAATTCTCACACCAATCCTAAACACATTATGTAGAGGTTCCATTAAAATAAACGACCATCACTTCAAAATACTGTCACAATCCACTGAAGTTTTCCTGCTCATGTATGGGAGCTGCTCCCATTCGTTCTGCAGAGGCCTTGGGCAGAACATCCCAGTGGATTGCATTTTAATGCTTGACGCGTATGGCACTCTTGAGTATCCTGCATGTGCTGGGGACCAGAAGGCAAGAACTGAATGCTCCTGTGCAGCATTCTCCAATGCCGTAATTTTCATAACTGGTCAGATCAATTCTAATAATGCAATAAAGGGTTCTCATCCTACTAGGCTAGGTTTGCCAACTTTTCTTTAGGATGGCCTTCTTTTGTGTTTTAACAGCTGTGCAACAAGCAGAGATTCAGAGGAAACTAACTCATTACTTCACCTGCACATCAGAAAAGCTTCGTCTGCTGAATTTCAGCTTGTTAAAGGCACAGAACTTCCACACACAAGTTTTCAGCCTTAACCCAAACATCTGCCAGGATGATCATTAAAAATACTTTAAGAGAAATATTTGTGACATCTTGATTTGCTCCAAGACTGCGTCAATGCCAAGTGCAACATTTTACCTAGAAGGGAGCAGAACTGGAGTGAATCTCATGACAAAAGGTAGATAAAAAGTCACTTGCTACCTACAGTACGTTCAAAGTACGTTATGCCATTGTTCCACGACAAAGGTTGGCATTAATGACTTCACTAAACTGCTGCATCTGTTCAGGTGCTTGAACCACCTGATTCCTCTGATTTTCAGTCATTCATATATTAGGTCCAAAGTCAAATATCTGAAACATAGCTCTATACTTGATAAGTCACATACTCGGTTTTGGGAGTAAAAGCCCACATTCCTTATTTTTAGCTTGTAGACTAAGAACAAGGAAGCAAAGATCAGTTATATAAAATCTGCATCACCCCTTCCCCAACAGAAGCAAAATTGCCATGGTGGGATTCGGCTAACAAGTCCCATTAGCACAAAGATTTCCACTTGCGCAATGGGCTCCCCACACCCCAGGTTTGAGGGAGAGAGTAGGCAAGGGAGTGTCCCCTCTGGGGAACTGAAATGCATGTGCTGGTGGAATGATCAGAAGAGTGTGATGTTGAATTCCTCCCCTAGTATCAAAAATATCCCTAAAGAGATATATGGCTTAAATGTAATACTGAGTTATTAAGCAGCATATCATGGCATGACTCCACCTCCTCCTAATACCACATGTGCTTAGTTATTACTGCAACCAGCCTGAAGGCAACTCAAAGTAGATGTATAAACAAAAAGATTTCCCCCAAAGATTTTTGCTCAAAATGGCAAGTGAGTAAAAGTATTCAGAGTAAGATTCTACTCAAAACATAACAGCAAAATGGTAACAACAGGGTCCCTATTAGCTAAATACCTAACACTGATAGGAAATTTGTATTTTATAAATACTTTACAATAAATAACAAAAAAACAGCTAAGTTGAATACAAACCTTACACATTGTGGTCTGTGTAACATTTTTAAAATTGTGATTATTTACAGTCTATCAATGTTTATTGCAACAGTAAAACTTTGCCCAGTAAAAACATTTAACACAAAAGTGCAACTTTAAAGTGTTTCTATAAAATAGTGTCAATACCCGGCCCATGCAACTTTCAACCAAGTTTTTTATAGTGCTGTCGAAAGAAGAGAGTTTTGCGGCTTCAGAGGTATTAAAGAAATCCCCCTCTTCAGACAATGGCTAAAGTGTAGCAATACACAGGAATATGACCAAATAAAGGTTTGACTGTCTGAAGCCTCATTAACATATTTAGCTTTAATAATAATAAATGGCTCAACTAGCTTTAAGAACTGGCTCAGTAAACCCAAGAAAGTTGTTATTAACCTCCAGAGCCCCTAAGTGGAGCTGTTATTACATCAGTAGACTCTGCTCCCGTTCCTTATGCACCAGCAAATCAGAGTGCCTTTCACCCGATCTGACCCAGCCTTAGAAATTCAGCCCAAACAGTCAACAGTAACATTTCAAAATTATCTCCAAGAAGGGTCTGTACTCTGCGCTGTATATTCACGAAGAATGGTTGCTAAGAGACATTAATTTGCTCCTGTGCTGCTTCTTTGGCTTTTCTTTCTCGACGATGGCTAACAGCAGCCCAAAAAGTTATTTTATCCATAGCTTCCTCCAAAAGTCTAGATGGTAACCAGGATAGTTGGTTCTCCAAGAGGGCAGCATTTTTACCAATGCAGTCAAGGCTCAGTCTGAAAGAAATAATGCCAGATTACAAAGTTTTGCAGGTTAAACATTAAACTATATAGAAGAAAACAGTTTTATCCATGTGAGTACCTAGGTATTCTCATCTCAACTATGAATTTACCAGGTGGCTTTAGGCAAGTTAATATGGCTTAGTTGAAACATCATGCCAAACTGGTTTGTGCTAACTGCAATTAAGACTCCACACCATGATTTGGACGTCCAACATTAAACCATGGCTTAGAGCAGCTTTTGTCTTCCATCTGCTCAGCTTTGCAAGTTTGCTCCCATCCCCATGGTGCATTAGCCTTCTGAAGTAGGTCTGTGTTTTCAAGGGTTTGATAACTGAAAACCACAGCCCACATCAACTGTGGTTTGCAAACCAGCTTCAAATAGAGGCTTGATATCATAGTTTGACAGTGTTTCACACACCATGGTTCGTAACTGACATTGGGTCAGATACAAAGATAGACAGGCCATGGTTTGGAGCCGACAACTGAAATACTGTCGCAACCTCAGTCCTGGCCCCTTACCTGCAATATGGGGACTAAAGTGATTAATTCAACGCTGTGCTAAGGTGATCCTTCTGTCAGCTCGTCTGTGCACTGTTCCTGACACCCACCCACACTAAGCCAATTTGGAGTGTGGGAGAGGTTAGTGAAGAGGTGCTGGAAGCAGCCCTGTTGCACAAGGCTTCCGCTGACGGGACTCATCAGCTGCGTCGCACCCATAACGTTGACCTATTTAAAGTGATGTTGCAAGGATTATCAAGTGAATGGAAAAGGCTTTGGACTCTTCAAAGTTGTACACTGTTTTGTATATGGTTTCAAGTTTGAGGTTAACAGATGCACAACTGAAATAACACTCGGATTTCAGAGCCTCTGAAATCCACAGAACATAACTGTCGTTTCTCACGAACCAAAATTCTGCAGGACTTTGAGGTGCAGGGGATACCCCCTCTTCCCTTCCTTGTCAGGGAATGCTTGAAATCATTGCACTGTGTGTGGAGCATTCCTTGACTCCCTGAACAGCCCCTGCATGGGTACAGCTTAGTGTGTGTCAGTGGCCCTGCATGTGCTCTGAAGCCGCTATGTCGGGATAGTTACCGCTTAACATTTTGGAATATACGGTTGCTTTTAAACAGTGTTGAACTCAACTAGGCTCATGGCTTTATAATATTGTTATCTGAGTAATTTCTCAGCTCACCTGAGAAGTGAGTATGGTTGTGTCTGGAAAATCAATAAATCGCTGCAGTGTCCCTAAGCAAGAACAACAAAAAATTCAAATATTTATGAGTTACTTTGCAACAAAGGTACTTATAGCAATGCACAACAATAAAACATTGCATTAAAATATATGCAATTAAAAATAACATAAAATCAACAATACCAACATGCAGCAGAAACAGTTAAAAAAACTCAGTAGAACTGGGTAAGGAAGAACAACTAAATATTTTAATGAGGTATTTAAAAACATTGGGCTAAGCCAACAAAGCAGTTCTGATAATGCAAGGATTTCAATTTGTGAAATGCAATATCCTCACTCTCTCCTCAAGCACCCCCAAGCGCCCCCCGCCCCAAATCTGCTCTGGAGGGTTGTGGGAGCCCCAGAAGAGATTTAGGGGTGCACAGGGAAAGGAGAGGGAGGAGGAGTTCAGGAAGGATCAAAACCCCTCTCATATGATCTGATTCTGTTTACCTAAATTCTCTCCATAAAAATATTTTTAAATTTCAATTAAAAGACTTATCAGCACAATGGTGACATTTAACATGTGTTCTATTTACTGACCGTGTCCATGAAATGCAAGTCATCTTTGCTTCCTCCAAAGACCATCACTTCACCTTCTTTACCAAGACAAGCTGTATGCCACAATCTAAAAGTATATTATAGTGAGAATAAATACTCAAATAACTGTGCATTTAAAACAAGTTTTCAGGTAGCTATCATAGGGTTTTAGTGCATTTTGTAGGCTATTGTAGCACTCTCCCCCTTTAATCTCTACTGCATAGTAAATAGATTTATTTGAATGGAGCTGGCTCTCAGCTCTTGAACTAACTAATTAGTCCACTCAAATGGATTCTAAAAACATCTGAATTCATTAGACACAAATCAAGAACTTACTACCCTTTTACTACTTACCATGAGTGGGCTTACTTTTTTTGTCAAACACAACTGTTTAATAAACATTTAACAATGTATGCATTCCAATTCTTATCATAAAACCCAGCAAGATAGATTTAAATTGGAGGAACACAACCAAAATAGTTCTCTTGTGAGTGCAGATTTAAAAAGTACCTTTAGCAAACACAATTAAAAATGGCTGCTGTGATGTAGAGGGACTTGATTTGAGAGTAGGTATGGCCATGGCAACAATTTAAAAACTGGGCCATCAGAAAGAAATCTTTCTTTCTTACAGATCTTGGCCTTCATTCAAAATCATAGGGTGAAACCCAGGCACTGAGTCTTGAACTTGCTTATTCTGAAGTGCATAATTTGAGAGTTGGAGAAACATCTCTGGGACAAAGAAAGCACCTCTCTTCCCTCCCCTGTCTCAGTTCAAAGGAATCTGACAAGCACGGAGATGAAATTTGTTACCTTAAAAACACACTTATGCAAAAAAGTACAAGAAGAGCTTGGTAATTTAGTTTAGATACCAGCTTTCCACAGCTAGAGTGAGCTGCTAAGTTCAGTTTCTCCTCACCCCACCCCTGATATGTCACTGAGGTCAAAGGAACGAAGGGTCTTTAATCTCTCATCCCTCCTTTGTATCTTCCAAGAATTGGAGCTTTCTGAATGTTAATGGTTTACAAAATTATGCTAAAGGGAGTAAGTTTTCTTTTTGCACATCCTAGTGCAAAATAAACAAATGGGTATGCATGGATACACAGAAGTTCAAAATAGGACCAATTCATATAGGTTTGTAAAGAGAGCTTCACTGAACTGAGGTGAATTTTCTTTCAAGAATTAACAGACTGAGTATAACTCACTGAGGTCAGCAGGATTGCAGAATTTGTCCCCTTTTGTTTATTTAACTATTGCAAAAATATGTGCAAGATGACTCGGTACTAAATAGCACTTCTTACTTCATTAATTTCAGCAATTATGCACTGTTCTCCTTACACTAAACTGTATCCCACCTGTTCTCTTCCTCATACCTGTTGATAGGTCTGCCTCTGTCTTATCTGCATTAGGAAAACTCTGGCCTGGACTGGATCATCGCAGAACACTGGAAAGCCTTTCCTGCCTTGACTCTGTGCCTTGACTCCTAGCTTGAAACCTGAAGCTTTTTTCTACAGACTGATAGGTTTATGTCCTCTCACAGCTGCTCTAACTTAGTACCTAGACATTCTAATAAAGCATGTTATTTGCATCACATATCGGCTAGATTAACGTCACCTTTTAAAATAAACCCTCCACCTAGAATTATAGTACTGAGTTACACTCTGATTTCAATCTAATTTTATATAAAATTGCTTTAATATGAGAAGATCTAAGTACCAAAATATGTTATGGTTAGTGTGTGCTGCTGCGCATCTACCTAAAACATTGGGGGTGGAGACTTCGTTAGAATGGAGGGGGATGATGATAGTTTGGCACAGTTTGAATCAGCTTCTATCTATTGTAGAGACTAGCTGTGGTGTGGGAGTGTAATTCCAATCCCCCTTGGCGGCACCGGTTCAACCATCAGTCTGCAGTGATATAATATTTGCACAGGGCCTGCACAGATAAAGTCAACATGCAGGCCCTCTGAAAACATGCATATCAAGAATGTTTTGTTATAGTGCAGCCTACACACACCCCTTCCACAAATAAATAGAAGGTGTGGATGCAATCTCACTCCCTGACCCATGTAGATTTTCATTCGAATCAGGGCTTTAAGGCCGCCGTCCCAATCGCATGAACCAAGCAAGCAATTTCTCCTGAAGTCAATGTGCCTTTCTTCCAAATGAGTGTGTTAGGGTGGACGTCAAATAAAATTCAAATAAATGTCCAATAGGTGCATGATTAGGTGAAATTTATCAAATATTTCTTCACAATCGTATGTATCTATACTGATACCTTTTTAGTATCACCTGGAAAATTATATTACTGGCTCAGACAGAGATATAGGATAAAGTTAACTGAAAATGTGCACAATTCATTTTGGGTTTTTTATTTAAAGATACCTGGTTGGATTCTATGACCTATGATGAGACCTCCACTTGTCTAACAGGGCTTTCCTGCCTCCACCCTCCCATTCCAGAAGCTCAGGGGACCCTATAGGACAACATCTGATGTGAACAGAACTTCTGCCTGAACAGAAGTTTATACTTGTACTTGGCATCACTGGAGATCCAAGCCTATGCTCCAATGTTGAACATAACATAACAATTTATTCATACTTTCTTCAATTCCAGAAAAAGTTGACTAGTTTATTATACCCAGAGGCATGCCTAGGAGCCCTTAAACCACTGGAAAGTAATGTATTGGCCCCCTGCCCCCCCCAAAAAAACCAACACTTTACTGCAATAGCCACATTAGAAATGACTACATTTTATGTGACCCAACTACTCAAAGCGTCCGGAGTGAAGGCAAGGCAAGGAGGAAGGGCAAAAGAATTAGCATGCATTTGTGCCATGGTGCAAAAAGGACAGGAAGCTTCTCCTATGTTTGATTTCACCACGACAGTGGAGGCAAGTCACCACACACACCTACATCATACACTCCACAGTCTGATAGGTGTTTTTTGCACGCCCCTCCCCCCGGGCCTGCGCCCCTGGTTGGGGGCTGGTTTCACCAACCCCCAGGTACGCCTCTGATTGTACCTCGGTATGCTCTTTGGTAAGTATGTAAGTTGTTGCCATTTGTTTGTTGCGACATCATAAATCCAACCATCACCTGAAAATAAAGAAAGATGCATAGTTACTGCTATTTATTTTCTTTAAACACACACACACATTGATAATAAGAGACCATTTAAGTTATGCAATATATTACGTTTCGTGTTTAAACATGAAATAAATGATACTGAATATGAAAAACTAGGGCAACTGTGGACAGGACCCAAGGAGCAGCTTGTACAGCTTGAACCCTATGGGCTTTTGACACCCTCCTCCTACAGAACACTGGACTTTAGTGCCATATCAGAACTTCCTGCTTTTAAAATTCCCTTCCGTTACAAAAGTGGTGGCAAAGAGGGATGCTGTAACTTGAAGCCTCTTTGAGCATAGACTTGACTAGTTATATGGTTCTATGGACTGGGAACACACTATGTTTCACAAGCATTCAGCATTTCTGCTTGGGCTGCTACGTGAGTCCTCTTCTTTTCACCACTTTTCCCTTCTGTCTGTTGTGACAGGCCGCAGACTAGGCTGCACATTTCAGACTTCTGCTACAGAGGCAGACAATAAACTAGTCTTGGGAGGCAGGGGTACCATTTTAAAGCCCATATATCTTCAAAAGGCCTATTGGCTGGAGATGGAAAATACCCAGAACTAAAGCAGCTTGTTAGAAGGAAAGGTGCTCTGAGAGTCTCTTTGGTCTGAAGACCTGGATAAAACTGCTTTCAATAAATAACAATAAAAATTTACCCTATGTCTGTTTTGTTAGAAGTAAGCTCTACAAATAAATAGATTTACCCCTAAGTAACTGCAGCCAATGAGTTACAGTACTGTTTTTTAAAATGCCAAGTCTGAAACTAAAAACTAAAGGAACAGTTTTAAAAAACATTCTGACATTGATTTTATCTTCAGCTGGCTGCAGTTCTTTGACTTATAAAGAAAGCCACAGCAGTTTCCTTCTGAAACATGAAATCTGCTAGACTTTGATAAAAGATGGATTGAAATATTATCTTTAAGTTTACTTGTAGTCAGATTTGGAGCAGGGGGACAGGAGCCAGGGTGGTGGCAAGTCCTTCAAGCATTATGTATCCAGAGTTTTTTTGTTGCTATTGTGCCAGCAATTCATTGACAAACAAGTTTTTAATTTATCTTAGCATTATAGTTTGTTAATCACACAAATCATTCAGTTGTAACTTGCTTCCTTCTTAGCACAGTGTACTCAATAATTTTGAGTAAATAAAATGATAGCAATCAATTAATATCAAACTACTTACTTAAGGGTACATTGTCTGAACTCAGCCCACCAAACAGGAAAAGTTTACTATCTGTTACAGATGTCAAAGTATGCCATGATCTGTCTCCCGGTTTTTCTCCATTTGTGCAAATTCTAGAAAAAGCAAGCAAAAAACAAAAGGCCTACATATTTCAAGAAACAAACAAAATAATTATTGGGTGGGCAGTTTAGCATCTTTCAGGTGGGGGAAACAACTATTTTGCGAAGTCAGCATTCACGTCAGGCGATTTGCTTACAGGCAGCTTGCTTACTGCACCACTGCCAATGAGAGTCCTTCCCATGGGTAATGCTCTATTTTTCAAGTCTTTTTGCTCTTGGGAACCTCCTGTTGGGACATTCTTAAAGGTAAAGGTAAAGGGACCCCTGACCCTTAGGTCCAGTCGTGGCCGACTCTGGGGTTGCGGCGCTCATCTCGCTTTACTGGCCAAGGGAGCCGGCGTACAGCTTCCGGATCATGTGGCCAGCATGACTAAGCCGCTTCTGGCGAACCAGAGCAGCACACGGAAACACTGTTTACCTTCCCACTGGAGTGGTACCTATTTATCTACTTGCACTTTGATGTGCTTTTGAACTGCTAGGTTGGCAGGAGCAGGGACCGAGCAACGGGAGCTCACCCCGTCGTGGGGATTCGAACCGTCGACCTTCTGATCGCAAGTCCTAGGCTCTGTGGTTTAACCCACAGCGCCACCCGCGTCCCATTGGGACATTCTTAGGATCCATGAAAATCCCAAGATCTGCCTGGGGACTCTCCTTGTCTTTCAAAACCAGGAATCCATAGCTGCCAAGGAGGCAGGCTCCTAACAGAAGCACTATCTGATACTGGTAAGAAGGGGACTACAGACCCTGTTCTCCCTAGAGGCTTGGCATGTGTAATAAATATGGTAGTAAATTCATTGGGTCTGAGGCAATAAATAACAATAAATAACAATAAATACTACTAATTTAACGTCAAACAAAAAATTTAAAGGAGGGACAGCTAATGGAATCTGTCCTTATAGAATTCCTTCCTTCCTTCTTCTTTTACAAAATAATGTTTTCCCAGTCTGAGAACACGCAGAAGAATGGATAAACGTACTTCATAGATATGTCAAACTGAGATTTCCACACAATCCAAATAAATGTTCCCCAAAACCATATTGCTGTTTATCACCCTGAAACAATTATCTAAAAAGGGCATCGTCGTTATTTTAAGCATAACAAAGAGCAGTTTTTAGCTCAAGCTCCCCCAAAAAAGAAAACCAAAGGGGGGAAAAAAGTAATGACGCGAGTATTCAGGACAAAATATACAAATACAGTACATGAACATGAATTGTTACATACAACAGAGCTATGACATGAGGAAAAACTTACTTTCCCGACCAAACCCAGGTATCCAAATTCAAATAATGTAAATCATTCATTCTTTTTTGCTGTTCAAATAAAAAAGTTTAATTAGGAAAATATGACAATACAGAATGATTTTCAAAGGACACCCAAGTAATAGATTCTGTCTGCGCACTCCTCAAATGGGCAAATTGCAGCTGTTTCAAGACAGATTGTGTTCTTTATGGATTAAGGCAATATTTCCTGGCCAGGTAACCTCCAGATGTTCTGAACTACAACTCCCATGAGCTCCACCCAGCTAACATGACCAATTTTCTGATTTCCTACCTAGCCCCCTCTCTCTAACTTAAGGCACAGTTCCGATATATTTCATTTGGTCAAGAGGAAAAGCAGGATGGTGAATAGGAAGAACTTTGGCTTCTTGTATTGAATACTGGTGGATGGAGAAAGGGAGCTCCACAGAGGAAATCCCTTTATGTCTGCTGGCTGCACTCTCATTAGCAGGAATCATGTATTTACGTTATTATTCTTGATCACAGCAACTTCAAATGCAATCTGCATTTTCATAAAAATAAATAAGAGCAGCCCTGCTGGATCTAGACCAGCATTCAGCTCCACCAACAGCCCACCAGATACATGGATGGGAAGGCCTCAAAGAGGACCTGGGCGCAACAGTGCCCTCCCCACTTAATTGGAATTGCTCCTCTGTATCCTGTCCACATAGAGATGCCTTTGGGAAATCCACAAATGGACCCAAGGGCAAGAGTTCTCTCCTGCTGATACTCGGAGGCAGACTGTCTCTGGTCCTGCAGATAGCAGAAGTATAAACACACTTGTAGCCTAATCTTGCTAAACATGACATGCATACATTAGTACCAACTACAATCCAAAGTATTTTCCTTAGAAGATATATTTTACATGAAATGTATATTTTGGGGAGCAGTATCTGTTGATTGCATTCAGGATGTCACTGACAATACAACCTGCCTTTGTAGTTTTGGAACTCTGTTAGTTTGGTAAAGGCTGACTCGCTTTTCAAAACACTGCAGCAATTTTTAAAAAGGAAAATAGGCTCCCTTTCCCTCACAGCAGGCCTCACCATTTATTTTTATTTCAAAGTTGAATGCTTTTCCCTTTCCAGCACTGACATGCTCCTTTCCCCCCGTTTTTTCATAGCGTAAACATAAAATCAGTACAAACCAAAACACGGCCTCCAAACACGTAACCTTTATTTCCTAGGACTGTGCATGAATGTGCTGCTCGAGGCTGAGGTGGAACTCCATTCTGCAAGCAAATACAAAAGAAGTACTGCTGTGATTCTTAGGACTGCTGTATTGTGTTTGAGCCAGGACTGCCTTTGAAGAGGGTTTAGAAACTTCAGTTGCTGCAGAACGAATTGACTATCTACATTCTGGTATGGACCAGAAAGTCAGAACATTAAAATCAATCCTGTCTGTGAGTTTCTGGGGCCAATTTAAAAATTGTTGTGGTAACCTAAATCCCTAAAAGTTTGGGATCAGGTTATGGGCTTCGCCCATATGATTTTTGCCTGCATTAAAATCTGCATTGAAGGTCCTACATGGATATGGATATCTTACCACTGGTAAGATCAACAAGGTTGCCTAGCACAAGAAGACAGGATGGGCAACCTGTCTAGGTTCACCTATGATGTCTCTTTTGTGTGGATTGCATTGGCCTCTTCAGTTCAGGCATTCAAGCTGGCCTCAAAACCAGTTTTGTTCACTGCTGTCTTCTTCTAAGACTGCAATAGGTTTTTATTTCTTAGAAACACTTTAAAATGTTTGTGTTTGCAGATTTGTTTTTTACTATGGTAGGGCGTTATCCTTAAAAGCTGCCTAGAAATACTTCAATAAATAAATAAATGACTCAGAATATTCACATCAATCCAAGAGCATAAGGAAAGATATGTGAGATTGTGTTCGGAAAGCCTCTGGAGGACAATGAAACATGACAACAACAAATCCAGAGTTCAAATAACACTTACTTTAATTTTTGGCTGATACCAAGTTTGTGTAGTTGTATCAAAAACATGAACGTCATTGTGCCATCCCCAGAATATCCGTTCTCCCTGGAAGAAAACAAAGAAGTGAAACAGTAGGTTAAAGGGAATAAAAGACAATAAAACCACTGCTAATATTCCTTCCAACACAGGGTCCTCTTTATTTGAAACTGTAACAGATCTCTTACCCAATATGCATCATGAACATCAAAACAGTCACACAGCTCACTCTGCTTTCTACAGCCATAGCCACCAAAATAGATGAGCCTTTAAAAAAAAAAATCAGAATTAAAATTTACAAATTAATTCCTGCCATTAGATCTAAGAGGTCAGATGCTCTAATTTAATTCCTCTAGAGCAGCCTTCCCTAACCTGTTGCCTTCTACACCTTTTTGACTACAACTCACACACCTAGAAGGCAACAGGTTAGAGAAGGCAGCTCTAGAGTTCTTTGACATCTGCAATCATCTTGTTTCAATTCTCCTTGTGTGTGAAACCTTCCCACCCTCCAGTGTGCAAGGAACTACTGGAGCAAGGCATTTATGAGTAAAAGGACTTATCTGTGCTACCAAAATGCAGATCAATCAGCAGAGGAAAAACTCAAATATGCATTCATATTTTAATCATCTAATATTTCTAAGTCAGTGAACCACTGTCATTTAACAAGGTTTTAATACTGCCTTGGGCTCTAATCCTATCCAGTATCATGCCTCACACATAATTTGCAGGCTGTCGACATCAGGACAATTCTCATTTTATAAGTGAAGGAACAGAAGCACAAGTGAATTAAGGGAAGACAAAGGTCATGAAGCCACACAGAATTACAGCCTGGTCTGTTCACCAGCTAATGCCACCTCCCCATTTGTGAAATCACCCATGACAATTACCTGTCTTTATACACCCAGCAGGCAAGTTTGTCACGTGGTGTAGGAGGCTGACCTTTAAAGTCTGTGATTTTTTTCCACAAATAGGTTCCATTTCTTGTTCGCAAATTAACATAATAGAGCTTAAAAGGAAATTAAGACACTTTCAACACACAGCAATATTCTGGAAAAAATGAAGTGCTAATCGGCAAAAGTGGTGTCTGGAGAGAACAACCAGTAATATTTAGTCCTTTATAGTTTTAATAGAAAATGCTTAAATTCTTCTTCCTCCACTTCCTCATTGCTAATAATGAGCAGCACTTCTTATTGCAGGGGGCTTCTGTATTCTAATTTTAACTGTTGAAAGTCAGACTGTCCTTAACCTTTTCCACAACAGCAACATAAATTCCAAAGAAATAAAATGAAGCAGAAAGGCTTAACCTCTCAATTATGTTTGGTCACAACTTCTACTAAAATTAATTACTGTGATGCCCCATCATAGAGAGTTATAGAATCTAGTTACTCCACAGAATCTAGTCAAGGTCAGTTCCTAAACATCGGTGTCAAGCAGAGTCCCTCTGACATCAAAGGGCAGCTCTGAAGGCTTATATAAATTTTGAATGGCAGCATAACAAGCAGGTCATCAAATTCACACTGACATGAATGAGTTGCTGCCCTTCTTTTGGTAGCAGCATAAAATGCACAGAACTGCAAAACAAATTACACACACACAATTAGGCTGCTTCTCAAACATAAGCGCCCACATCACATGGTAAACCATTATGGAAATTAGGAGGAGGGTTAAAAGATTTTGTGTGTGTGTGTGTGTGTGTGTGTGTGTGTGTGTGTGATAGGTTCTGCAGTTCAAATACTTGGGCATACCCTAAAGTTGTTATTCTGGTTCTAGCCTGTAACCCGTGTGAAAATCAAATCAAAACATAATGTTAAGATTTCTTGAACAGTTTAATTCTTACTACTATACTATTTCATCCTTAACAAGCTTAGTAATTCTATCCGAAAGTTTCTAAAAATAAAGGAACCCTTTACCCGATTGCTGTATCCTTTGTCATCATATCCTCCAAAGATGTACAGCTTTCCATTAACAGACGCTCCGCAACTTCCAGACATGGATGGAGGCAATTCACCTTCCATCAGATGCATCGACCTGTAAATCAGCGAACATAAGAAATCCCATAATTTGGCCCACAGATTCAGGAGTAAATTCCTTCAGGAGCCCTCATGGGAAGCGATTCATGAATGAAATATGTAATAAAATACAGGTAGTAATTAGCGAAGCGTAGACTGAGGCTGGTTGGGCAGTGCCCCATTTGCCCTAATGGACCAGACTCCACTAGTGCCATCCCTAGACACAACCTACTATTGACATGTTTCTCTGTCTCAAGAGACAATGGAGTGTGCCTTTCGGGATGAAGTCAAACTGCTGCGTTAGGAACATCAAAGTGACCGCCCTGGGGTGCAAGCCTGGGCAGTGTGTATGGAGGTCCTAGAATGGCCAGATGACAAGAGCCCTCTCTTTGCCTTGCTACGGTCCAAAGAAAAGCAGAGCAATACGTTCAGGCCAACCGACTTATGGGCTCCTCTCCAGATTTGTGTAAGGTTTACTCCTTAACCTTTTCTTCTCCTGAAGATATCCCACAAGGCAGCAGAGGTTTAGGGTCAGAGTTTTCCTTCTCTTAGATGGGCTACATTCCCATGCTGCTCCTCACTTCCCTCTACAGCAGGGGGGGGGGTCAGCAAACTTTTTCAGCAGGGGACCGCTCCACTGTCCCTCAGACCATGTGGGGGGCTGGACTACATTGGGGGGAGGGACAATGCAAGAGCATCACAAGCCCCCCGTGACTGCTTACCTGTGTCTTGCGAGTGGCAGGGGCTGGCGGCGGCGGGGGGACGATGAGCGGTGTGCGAACAAAGCCCAGCCCCCTTCCTCCTCTAGGTAGGGTGGGGAGAAGCCAGGAGGAGGGAGGGAGGAGGTGCCACTGCTGCTGCCATGAGAGGGAGAGGGAAAGAACACGCACACTGGCGATCCATGTGATGATTCCCGGACCATCCGCAGGCCGGATCCAGAAGGCAATTGGGCCTGATCGGGCCAGCGCACCTTAGTTTGCTGACCCATGCTCTACACTACAGCATATGCAGAAACTGCCTTCTTGACTACTGGACCCACTGTTGGTCTCGTCTGCTCAATCCGCCAGAGCCTGCCTTTGCATGCAGAGGAGTCCCTCACCCATCGGCTACCCTCACCCGTTTTGGCCGGCCTGTCAAAGCCACTCCTGGGGTGTGTCCACTGTCACATGCTGAAAGCCTCCAGGACTAGTTGCAGCAATACAATAAAAAGGAAGGAGAAACACTGATACCTATTTTCCAGCACATATCATGCAGAAAGTCCATGAAAATCCATGGGATTTACTTTTACCCAGGGAATTTAGGATCATGCCTTTTGAAACAGTTTTGAAGGCTTGTGATATAAAGGCCTTGTTAAAAATTGTCAGTAAATAATATGACTTACCATAATCCACTGTCAATTTCATAGATCCACAGCTCATCGTTAGGTAAGTAAACTTCATTTTCTTCAATTGACTAACCAAAATAAGAAAGAAAATCACAGGCATACAAATGTTTCATCAGGGTCACTGGAAATCTTCCTTTCTACTAACAAGCTACTTTTCATTTCAAATTATAGCTTCTCATCAAGTGATTTGGATTGTGGAAGCCGTGCTGTAATAATGCACACTCATGGAATTATCTTCCTGAATATAGGAGTTTTGCTAGCTACCTAAGATCCACTCTGCTCAGAGTTCCACCAAGGTCTCTTGGGAAATTAAATTAAGTCTGGTTCAGCAGCAAATGGGAAGCAGGGAAATCGAGGCACTCCAAAGTATTGTTAAAAGCAATGTAATAAAGAAATTCCTATTTTGAAAAGCTGCTCATCGTGAAAAGTATTAGTGGTGATCAAGACTTTCGGGAAGTATTAGACATTAAAACCAGCCACCATAAACTGGGATATTTAATGCCTAATCTCATGGCACAAGGCAATCAGGATTCTGGAGCTAGAGAGGTGGAGACTATGCCACTCATGTGGAATTATTATTTTGTACTAAAATCATTGTAAGATCTTTGTGCCTGAACAAAGGCAGGGAAAGGCAGGCTAGCCATAGCACGGCACAACCTTCTCCCGCACTCCCGTAGATCTCAGCGAAAGGTCAGCCACTGCTCTTTCTGCACTGCTGTTCTGTGATCATTTAGCTGCACACAAATGGCCTATTTGGGAGGATGTGCACGTGTGATATCCATGCAGAACCAAGAACTGTATTTGTGAAACTGAAATGGCATCCCTCCAGTTTGCTAGCAAAGCCAGAGGAGAGAAATCACACCCAGAATCATCCAGCTAATGGCACTGTAAATAATTATTTGAACTATGAAGTTTTGCATATGAGAAGTGGTGGTTGCTGCCAGAGGTCCCTGTCTAAGGCTCCTGTGACTTCCTGCAACTGCTATTCAGAAGCATGGAGGCAGAGCACAGCTATCAAGGCTATTATTCTCCAGGAATATGTCCAATCCTCTTCTAAAGCCACCCAGGACCATCTTGGCTGTGAGTCGTGGAAGACTTGCACCCATGCCATGCAGGCATGTTTGTGCTGGCTGGGGCTGACAAGATAGTACAGTGGTACCTTGGTTCTCAAACTTAATCCATTCCAGAAGCCTGTTCCAAAACCAAATTGTTCCAAAACCAAGGCGCGCTTTCCCATAGAAAGTAACGCAAAATGGATTCATCCTTTCCAGACTTTTAAAAACAACCCCTACAACATCAATTTAACATGAATTTTATTATCTAACGAGACCACGGATCCATAAAATTAAAGCAATAAACAATGTAATGCAGTCACACAATCAATCAATCAGTAGCTGAACTGGGTTCCACACAGTCACAAAACAAAAAAAAGAGAGCCGCAAAAACAAAAATGCAAAATAAATAGCAAAAACAGATAGATGTCAGCATAACACTAAAAACGGAAGTGTGGCGCTCAAAACAGAAGCTTAAAACTCAAGTCATCAGTGTAACACTCAAAACGGAGCACTTTTGGTTTCCAAAAAAAGTTCACAAACTGGAACACTTCTGGGAATGCAATGCTTGGGTTCCAAGTTGTTTTGAATACCAAGGCGTTTGAGAACCAAGGTAGCACTGTAGCCCAAAACATCTGGAGGGCATCGGGTTGGGGAAGGCCACCCTATGCTATGGCTCCAACAAGGCTGGGACCAGTTTACCTGCAAGGTCGCCTCACCCCATAATTGCCCACCCAGCAGCTTCAATCGACAGAACTGGCACTGTTAAAGGTGCCCCATGAGATCTGTTCCACATTTGTAATAATTTCATTTTTTCATGTGGCGGCACCTACACTTTGGAAGTCCCTGCCTATTGACATCAAGCAGGGGTACACTACACTGAAATTCCACACCTGCTAAAATCATTATTTACACAAGCCGGTATTTGCGTTTTCATGTTTTAAGACTACTGTCATTCCAGCTTTCTGAAAGTTTTTAACCAGTGTTAGCTTTTCTTGCAGTAAAATTGTTTTATTATTATATTTTGTAAACCGCTTTGAGGTTTTGTGTCCCGTCCCCCAACCAAGCGGTGTTTGAATCTTATGAAATGAAATGTTATTGGCGAAAGAGCGCGAGTGGCGGGGAACCAAGCCGCCCTTTTATTTATTGAATTTATACACCGCTCTATAACAGAAGGTCTCCTCAGGGCAGGGGGCGGGAAAATAGGCCGGCCGCCGCGCCTCGAAAAACCAGCGACCAATAGGCGACGTCGCTTAGGTAAACGACGGCCCCTCTCTCCAATCCCGCTTCATCTCTACATCCAAACCCCCACCCCTCCGGGGCCTCTCGCCCTGTTATGCTTTCCCGCCCATTTTGCTCTCCTCAGCGAGCGCCCGAGTGGGCGGAGCCAGCGCCCCTTCCCCGTCTCCTCACGGAGCCTCCCGCCGCCGCCCCGCTTCTCCGCCGCCTCCCTCGCCCCTTCCTTACCACGTATCCCCCCCACACGTAAAGGCAGCCGCCGTCCACCACGGCGCAGTGCCCGCTCCGCTCCTCGGCCACGGAGAACTCCTGAAGCGGTGGGGAAGCGGCGGCAGCAGCAGGAGTCGCCGCCGCCGCCGCCATCTTGACGCGGGGTGAAAAGGCAGGCTGCCGTCGCCCCGCGTCGTCCCCTCAGCAACCGCGCGACGCCCGAGCGCTCGGAACGCGGGCCTGGCTCGGGAGCGCGGCGCCGTTGGCCTTGGGGAAGGGAGCCGTCGCGGAGCCGCTTCTTCCGCCGCCGCCGCCTCCTCTCTCCCTTGGCGCGGATGCGCAGGACTCGCCTGGCGCCAACCGCCCCGAGAGCCGTTTGAGGGGGAAAGGCGGAATACGCCGGGGAGAAGGCGGCGGGCCGAGGGGGGCGGGGGAAGAGAAGAAGAATAAATAGCAATAAACTGACGGGCTGGTGTCTTCGTTATTGTCTCTTCGTAAAACGGCGCTGTGATGATGATGATGATAATAATAATAATAATAATAATAATAATTATAATTATAATTATAATTATTAATAATAATAATATTATTATTATTTATTATTTGTACCCCGCCCATCTGGCTGGGTTTCCCCAGCCACTCTGGGCGGCTTCCATAGAAAACCAAAAATACACTAAAATATCACAGATTAAAAACTTCCCTAAACAGGGCTGCCTTAAGATGTCTTCTGAATGTCAGGTAGTTGTTTATCTCTCTGACATCTGGTGGGAGAGCGTTCCACAGGGCGGGTGCCACCACCAAGAAGGCCCTCTGCCTGATTCCCTGTAGCTTTGCTTCTGGCAATGAGGGAACCGCCAGAAGGCCCTCGGCGCTGGACCTCAGCATCCAGGCTGAACGATGGGGGTGGAGACGCTCCTTCAGGTGTCCTGGACCGAGGCCGTTTGGGGCTTTAAAGGTCAACACCAGCACTTTGAATTGTGCTCGGAAACGTACTGGGAGCCAATGTAGGTCTTTCAAGACCGGTGTTATGTGGTCTCGGTGGCCGCCCCCAGTCACCAGTCTAGCTGCAGCATTCTGGATTAGTTGTAGTTTCCGGGTCACCTTCAAAGGTAGCCCCACGTGGAGCGCATTGCAGTAGTCCAAGCGGGAGATAATCAGAGCATGCACCACTCTGGCGAGATAGTCCGCGGGCAGGGAGGGTCTCATCCTGCGTACCAGATGGAGTTGGTAGACAGCTGCCCTGGACACAGAATTGACCTGCGCCTCCATGGACAGCTGTGAGTCCAAAATGATAAGGCAAATCCCACGTCCTTGAAAATGAAAATGAGGAACATGGCTATGCGGACAAGGATTCTAAATTTCAGATGGAAATTATAGATAAGGACGGAAAAACTTTATCCAAAATGTGTCAGTTGTTAGAATGGAATTTAAAGGATGAAGAAGTTAAGTGGGTAATGATTCACTGGGCCAGAGATGTGGGTCATAACATACAATTTGAGGACTGGGAAAAACTATGGAAGGAGGGTTTAAAATTTACTGCATGTATGAGGTTAAAAGAAAATGTTATGAAAATGTTTTATAGATGGTATATGACACCCGTAAAATTAGCAAAAATGTATAAGACATGTAATAAGTGTTGGAAGTGTAAAGATAAAGAAGGTACTTTTTATCACATGTGGTGGGAATGTAAGAAAGTGAAAGACTTCTCGGAAAAGATATATAATGAATTGAAGAAGATTTTAAAATATACATTTATAAAGAAACCAGAAGTCTTTCTGTTAGGAATATTAGGAAGTGAGATAAAAAGAAAGGATTGTAATTTTTTTCAATTTGCAGTAACAGCAGCAAGAGTGTTACTGGCCCAGAAATGGAAACAACAGGAAATACCGACTGTGGAAAAATGGAGAATGAAGCTGTTAGACTATGCGGAGCTGGATAAATTGACAGGAAAGATCAGATACTTAAGAGACCAAAAGTTCATCGAGGACTGGGGGAAATTTGTGGAATATCTGGAATATATAAGTGAGGGACAGATAACGCTAATGGGATTTAAAGAAGCACTGTGAAAAATTAAGAAATACTGTCTAAAGGGAATAGAAAGAAAGATATAATGTCAATATAAAACTAAGAAATGCGTAATTTAAATAATAACTATGGATGATTTACGGAAAAGCTGAAGGAAGTCCTGAAAAGGAATAAGTTGTGAAAAATTTGATGTGAAACTAATATGTTTTTTGTTTTTTGATGTAAATTAATAAAAATTCATTTTAAAAAAAAAGAAAGAAAATGAAAACGAAATGGCCTCTGGCACGGCCGCGTTGGAAATACCGGCGCCATGGGGTCGCCTCATCTGAAAAAGGGCATCGCGAGGTTGGGAATGTTGGCTATTTGCAGTTTAGTTGCGCTGCAGAAAGCTTGCTGGGGAGACCACACGTTACAAGGAACTCAAAAACAACTTTAACAAGGTTTTAATAACAAAAGCAAAAACTCCTTTTACACTAAATATATCAACAAACACGACCCAACCACCAACCCATCCCCCAGGGTACTGAGAGAGCTAGGTGCTGCTCTTTATATACTACAGTGGTACCTTGGGTTACATACGCTTCAGGTTACATATAGTTCAGGTTACACACTCCGCTAACCCAGAAATTTTGCTTCAGGTTAAGAACTTTGCTTCAGGTTGAGAACAGAAATCGTGGTCTGGTGGTGCGGCGGCAGCAGCAGGAGGCCCCATTAGCTAAAGTGGTGCTTCAGGTTAAGAACAGTTTCAGGTTAAGAACGGACCTCCGGAACGAATTAAGTACTGAACCTGAGGTACCACTGTATACCCAATTGCTGACACAGCTTAATTAACACAACTTAGCAGCACCTGCTATACTGTTTCACAGCTGTAAAACTGGGTCTTGTTATTTGCGCTGGCCCTTAAAGAAATGCACATCTTGTGGAACAATAATGAACCTTCACATTTAAAGAGATCATTCAACAGGGAAAAGGGCCAGAAAAGGGAAACCCAAAAGAACCGAGGGGCTGGAGCAGCTTCCCTATGAAGAAAGGGTCCGACGTTTGAAGCTTTTTCGTTCAGATTGAAAATAGCGAGTAAGAGGCAACATGATAGAAGTTAATGAAGTAACACATGGAAAGGGCATTATTTTATGAAAACCAAGTACAGTGGTACCTCGGGTTACATACGCTTCAGGTTACAGACTCCGCTCACCCAGCAATAATACCATAGATTAAGAACTTTGCTTCAGGATGAGAACAGAAATCGTGCTTTGGCAGGAGGCCCCATTAGCTAAAGTGGTACCTCAGGTTAAGAACAGTTTCAGGTTAAGGACAGACCTCCGGAACGAATTTAAGTACTTAACCCGAGGTACCACTGTAACTTTTTAATTTTTTTTTTTTAAGTAAGCAGTATATCATCATCATCATCAAACCTTTATTGGCATCACAAACATTCAGAATAAATAGGCCAGTGCGATCTCGTTGCCATTTCAACAGTACAGTCGTTTGCCAAAGGGAAGAAGAAGAGTGCGATCTATTTCAAAGCAGTATATAAATCTTGTTAAATAAATAACCCAGTGCCCAGTAAGGGTACCTTGTCATCCTGGGGATAAGTGGAAGCGTTCTGTCCTGGACAGGTTTTTCGATGTCTTTATAAATGACTTGGATGAAGGAGTTGGGATGTTCATCCTCCTTCGGCGATCACTCAAAGCAGAGTAAAATTGTCTTCCATGAGTCTGTAAGTGACCATGGAGGCCAAGTCTGGATCCACACGTCCTTCCACAGTGGAGACATTGGTTTCCAGGCGGGAGTGGATCCCGGTGAGGGTTTGCCAAGCGTGCCTTCCTCTTAGCACGTTTCGTCCTGAGGATGCTCATCCAATTTGCAGATGACACCGAACTGAGAGAGGTAGCTAATGCCGCAAAAGACAGAATCAGAATTCAAAATGAGAACAGATGAGAGAACCTGGCGCAAGCTAACAAAATGAATTTCAATAGGGACAAATGTCAGGTTCTGCACTTAGGAAGGAAAAACCTGGTGCACAAATATAGGATGGGGGACACCTGTTTTACTAGCAGTACAATAGTACCTTTGGTTGTGAATGGGATCCGTTCCGGAGCCCCGTTCGTAACTTGAGTACGCAACCTGCATCTGCGCGGGTCGCGATTCGTCACTTTTGCGCGTGTGCGCGCCATCATTTTGAGCATCTGCATATGTGCGAGTGGCGAAATCCAGAAGTAACCCTTTCCGGTACTTCCAGGCCGCCGCGGGACGCAACCTGAAAAGATTTAACCTGAAGCAAACGTAACGAGGTATGACTGTACATGTGAAAAGGATCTAGGAGTCTTGGTGGACCACAAGATGAACAGTGTGTCAACAGTGTGATGCAGCAGCAAAAAAATAGCTAACGCTATTCTAGGCTGCATCAACAGAAGTTTAGTATCCAGATCAAGGGAAGTAATAGTCCTATTCTATTCTGCCTTAGTCAGACCACACCTGGAATACTGTGTCCAATTTTGGGTGCCACAATTTGAGAAGGATGTTGACAAGCTGGAACATGTTCAGAGGAGGGCGACCAAGATGATCAAGCGTCTGGAAACCAAGCCTTAGGAGCAGTGTTTTTTCTGGGGGGATGCAGGGGTACGCATACCCAGTGCCGGATTTACATATAAGCTAAACAAGCTAAAGCTTAGGGCCCCACTACCTTGGGGGCCCCCAAAAGATTTAAAGCAAAAAATTCCTGGATGCACATTTGCAAAATATAAGATATAAAACATAAAATAAAACCTACATATGGCAACAGAAGACATCTGAAGGCAGCCCTGTTCAGGGAAGTTTTTAATGTGTGACATTTTAATGTATTTTTAATCTTTGTTGGAAGCCGCCCAGAGTGGCTGGGGAAACCCAGCCAGATGGGTGGGGTACAAATAATAAATTATTATTTTTATTAACAGTGGCAAATGGCTTTAGAGACCTAATAGGTCCATAAATTACCATATAGCATATGCTCAATACAAAAAAAAATGACAATTTGTTGTTGGCAAAGGACAGCTGGACGTATCAAGGGCCCCATTACCTTCAGTAGCTGAGGGCCTCATCAAACCTAAATCGCCCTACCCGTACCCCTAAACATTTTGTGAATCTTTGCACTTTTGTCCATTTACTGCATTTATTATAGACGAGTCCACGTTTCAAATGCTAGAAAAAGAAGTTCAAACTACACTGAGTAGCTATAAGCTTAATACGAGTTTGTGAGCTGAATTAAAAACAGCAAGGTAGAGGTCATTTCTACATTGGATCTACTTGTGAGTAAGCACTGTGTCACACTACTGGCTGTCACTTCTTACCAGTTATAAAACATTAAATTACCTTTAGTGTTTTAGAGCTGCCATAGGCCAGAGAGAGCTGGTACATTCCCAGAGGCATTATTTGAGTCCCATGTATTACAGCAGCATAGGAAGTTACCTAAAACCAAGCCGGGCCATTGTTCTGTCTAGTTCAGAATACAGTGGTACCTCGGGTTACATATGCTTCAGGTTACATATGCTTCAGGTTACAGACTCTGCTAACCCAGAAATAGTACCTCGGGTTAAGAACTTTGCTTCAGGGTGAGAACAGAAATCGTGCTCCGGCGGCGCGGCGGCAGCAGGAGGCCCCATTGGCTAAAGTGGTGCTTCAGGTTAAGAACAGTTTTGTATCACCCTGCTTGTGGTTAACGCTTAGCTGGAATGAAATATTCAACGCAGCAATAGAGAAATTAAAATAATAATTTATTTGTCAGACAAATAAATGAGAGACACAGTGGTATATGGTTACCAAAGCTCTGCCCACTCCAGCCCTGATGGTCAGCACTTATATTTCCTCAGCCCAGCCCCCTTGCTCCTCCTTTGGCTGCCTCTGTCCAATCAGCCTGGTTGAAATTCCTATTGGCTGTTTGCTAGAACCAATCATAAAAGATACACCCATTTCCTATTACCTTTTATGGGAGACAAAGAGCTATATTTCCTTCTATCCATAAATGGCAGACAAGTAGCCATATATCTTACATTTGCCTCGACAAGGCACCTTAATTACCAGATCACCTTTTGCCCCTGCTGCCCCTGCATTCCAAAACAAATGGCTAAAACAGATGGCTCATGGTATTAAGTTCTATCTAAACAGAGATCTTACTATTTACCAACTCTTAGTTAGTGTTTTTGCAGCTTGATTGTATTCTGTAATATGTAGGGTCAGTGTAACCTTTGCTCCCAGCCTGTATTTCCCTTTTACAACCTTGAGAAACCTGTCTCCTGCTACTGCTATAAATCAGGGGGGCCCTTGTCCAGGAGGATAAACAACTGCCAAAGTCCTTAGCCAGCTGGTTTTCTGCCTGGCATGAAACATTTGCAAATCTTTAAGCTCATTTTAAAATACAGGCCTTGATCAGATGCCTCAGTTTCAGGTTAAGTATGGACCTCCGGAATGAATTAAGTACTTAACCTGAGGTACCACTGTAGTCTACACTAGGCATGTCCAACTCCCAAGAGTCTGTGATCTACTCCCAGTATAAAAAACTGGCAGTGATCTACCCCTTGTCATTGGAGGGAGGAGGAGCGTGCATGGGGTGGGTGGATTGTTGAGCTTTTGGGGGGAGGATTGCAGAGAGTTTTTTTTTAAAAATAAATTTTTATTAATTTTCCAACATATATTAAAACACAATACAACTAACAATACATAAACAAACAAACATATAAACACGTATAATTTCATAACCTCTTTTTCTTAAACCTTATTTCAACGACTTCCCCATACCTCCCTTTTCTGCATCCCTGTTTTAAACTTTTCCAGCAACCCCTAATTTCAATTACTTATAATTCACTTTCTTTAATCCTTTTTCTCTTACCCAATTATTTGTCACTGCAATTCTGTTTTACATTACCCATGACATTTTAGCACTCATTAATTTTACAACAGTTCTTAAGATAAACTTTAAATTTCTTCCAATCTTCTTCCACCGTCTCTTTTCCTTGGTCGCGGATTCTGCCAGTCATCTCAGCCAGTCCCATATAGTCAATCACCTTCGTCTGCCACTCTTCCAGCGTGGGTAGTTCTTGTGTCTTCCAATACTTTGCTAAAAGAACTCTTGCTGCTTGTTATGTACTGAGTTGAATAGGATCCAAACTGCAGCAGTCTGATTGGTCCTAGAACAATAGGATTCAGAATGCAGCAGTCAGATTGGTCCTAGAACAATGCAGCAATATGATTGGTTGGCAGGAACCACCCAATCATGCTCCAGATAGAAGTGAATCCACAACCTGATTGGCTTACAGTAGAATTCCGGAATTAGCCAATCATGTGCAGCCCATTGTGTAAATAATGTATATAAAGCAGATACCTTGAGGGGACTTTCATTCATTCCTCCTCACCACTATGAGCTGAATAAAGAGCATCAAATCACTTTGCGACTCTGAGTATATTTCACTGGCGACGAAGGTGGGATCCCGCTGAGCTGACTGCCACACACAGCACCGCAGCACCGCCACCTGCCGCACCGCTGCCTCGCACCGTGTATCCAGGCTTCAGCTCCGGGACACAAGGAACTCAGAATGGCAACCGACAGCAGCTTCTCGCCGTTCAACCCAGCATCTGGAGACTGGGAAGCGTATGCCTCCCGTTTCACCTTCCTCCTAGAAGCCAAAGGGGTCACCGATGAAGAAGACGCCAAGAAGAGGGCGATATTCTTCAGCGTCTGCGGAGAGGAGACGTTTGAAATCGCCCGGGCTCTCCTTGCACCCGAAGACGTCGCTACTGTTCCATACAAAACAATAATGGAACAGCTGAAGGGGCACTTTTCGCCACAGCCCTCTGTGGTGGCTCGTCGAAATGCCTTCTATGCAAAGCGGCAAGCCCCTGGGGAAACCATAACTGGGTTTGTGACCTCTCTCCGCCAAGCTGCCCGGTTCTGCAACTTCTCAGAGCTGGAGAACATGCTTCGTGACCGCCTCGTCGGTGGCCTGAAGGATGAGAAGCTGCAACGACGCCTCTACGCTAAGAAGGACCTAACGTTCCAGGTCGCTCTGGAGGAGGCCCTGGCAACGGAAGCTGCCGAGAGGTCGACGCAAGAGGCACGGCCGAGCCAGCCGTCCCAACCGAGGGTCCACCACGAAGACCTCACCGACGACTCAGGATCCAACAGGGAGGAGGTGCACCGAGTACAGCAGCGCACTCAAGCAGCCCACATACCACAGCTGCCTCGACGAGAAGCAGGGAACTGCGCAAGCTGTGGAGACAGTCACGAGAGGAGGACCTGCCGTTTCCGCAACGCAGAGTGCAGGCAGTGCAGAAAATTGGGACACATCGCCCGGGTGTGTCGAGCTCGGCCCACCCGACGCCAGGCATCAGATGACCAATCCAAGAGCCCCAGGTCCCGGGGCCCAACACACCAAGGCAACTCGACGGAGCTCACGGACTTCCAGGTATACCAGTTGCCCCACCCCAACGTAGAGAAAATTTATGTAGAGGTACAGATAGAGGGGGCCCCATGCCGCATGGAGCTTGACACGGGTTCAACTCTATCCATAATCTCGGCAAGGACCTTAAGGAAACTGTGTCCTACTGGGGGTCCCAAACTCAGGCCGGCCCCATTCACCCTCCGGGACTTCCAGAAACGTAAGGTCCCCACAATGGGGGTGGGGACCTTCAGGGTGCAATACCGAGGGCGGACGCGGCAACTGGACTTGCTTGTGGTCAAGGGCCCCTACATTAGCTTACTGGGATTGGCATGGTTTGGACCACTGGGGCTAGCCGTCACCGGGGTGAACCACACGAGCTTACAAGTGGACGTGGACGCCATATGCAAGGAATTTCCGGGGGTTTTTGATGGGAAATTGGGACAGTATACGGGCCCCCCCATTGCTCTACAGCTTGACCCCGCAGTACGACCAGTCAGGCTCAAGGCCCGCCGGGTCCCGTTCGCCCTGAAACCCCGTATAGACGAGGAATTGGACCGACTCGTGGAGCAAGGCGTGCTGGAGCCGGTGCCTAATGCCCCCTGGGAAACCCCAATCGTCACACCCGTCAAGCCGAATGGTTCGGTCCGCATCTGCGCAGACTACAAATGTACCATAAACAAGGCCCTCACGGCCCATGCATACCCAGTGCCAGTGGTCAGCCATGTCCTTGCCACCCTGGCTGGGTCGAAAATTTTTGGCAAGCTGGACTTGGCCCAAGCATATCAACAACTGCCAGTAGATGAGGCCACAGCAGAGGCACAGACGATTGTGACGCACAGAGGAGCGTTCAGGGTAAAGCGGCTGCAATTCGGTGTCAGCGTGGCACCAGGCATATTCCAGAATCTAATGGACTCTCTCCTTAAAGGGATTCCTGGCGTCACCCCCTTCTTCGATGATATGTTGATTGCCGGGCCCACACCAGAGGAGTTTGAGGACCGCCTCCGCACCGTTCTGCACCGTTTCCAGACGGCGGGTCTCAAGGTGAAGCGGGAAAAATGTCTACTAGGAGTGCCTCAGGTGGACTTTCTGGGATTTATGGTGGACGCAGAAGGGGTCCACCCGACTGGGGACAAGGTACGGGCCATTTGTGATGCCCCAGCGCCCAAGAACAAGACTGAACTTCAGGCCTTCTTGGGACTATTGAACTTTTACCATTCCTTCCTTCCCCACAAGGCGGCGGTAGCGGAGCCCCTACACAGACTCCTGGACAAGCGGGCCCCTTGGGTGTGGGGCCAGCGCCAGGAGGCCGCATTCCAGGCAGTCAAGGACTTGCTTGTCTCAAACTCGGTCTTGGCACACTTCGACGAGAGGCTGCCGGTGGTGCTAGCATGCGACGCCTCACCCTATGGCATTGGCGCTGTCCTGGGACACCAACTCCCGGATGGAAGAGAGGTACCGGTGGCATACTTTTCCCAGACACTCAACGCAACCGAGCGGAACTACTCGCAAATCGACAAGGAGGGTCTGGCAATCGTGAAGGGAGTAAAAAAATTCCATGATTTCTTGTACGGGCGGCCCTTCACCGTGGTGACTGACCACAAGCCCTTGCTTGGCTTGTTTGCCTCCGAAAAGCAGACCCCCCAAGTGCTGTCTCCTCGTGTCCTCAGGTGGTCAATTTTCCTTGCCAGCTACCAGTATGCACTGATTCACCGCCCTGGGAAGGCGATGGGCCATGCGGACGCCCTCAGCAGGCTACCACTACCGGAAACAGGCCCCGACCCAGCACCTGCACAAGAGGTTATGAGCCTGGAGCTGCTTCCCGACCGCCCCATTCAGGCACAAGAAGTTGCACACCATTCCAAGAAAGATAGGGTCATCTCCCGCGTCCTGGACTGGGTGTGGAGGGGATGGCCCAGCAGCAGCCCCGGGCCAGAATTCGCCGGCTACACAACCCGCAAACATGAACTGTCGGCCCACAAGGGGTGCCTGTTATGGGGAAGCAGGGTCGTTGTTCCCCAGCCCCTCCGCAAAAGGGTCCTCACAGCCCTACACGAGACACACCCAGGGGTAGTAAGAATGAAGGCCCTTGCCAGGAGTTATGTGTGGTGGCCGGGGATCGACGGAGAGATAGAGGCCTGGGTCAAACACTGCCAGGCCTGCCAAGAATCCCGCCCAGATCCCCCAAGGGCCCCAGTCCAGTCCTGGGAGTCCGCCCGAGCACCATGGTCACGCCTGCATGTGGACTTCGCTGGCCCCTTTCAGGGGAAAACATTCTTCATAGTGGTGGACTCCTACACCAAATGGCTGGAAGTCGCACTGGTACCGTCCACTTCTACGTCCGCAGCCATCCGGGTACTACGCAGGCTGTTTGCAACCCACGGGCTCCCTGACACTCTCGTCTCAGACAACGGGACTGCATTTACGTCAGGAGAATTCCAAACCTTCACAGCGCAGAACGCCATCCGCCACATCCGTTCGGCGCCATTCCACCCTGCCACCAACGGCCAAGCAGAACGCATGGTGCGGACCACCAAGGACACCCTTCGCCGCATGACGCAAGGGGATTGGGAGTACCGCCTTGCCACATTCCTCCTAGCACAACACAGCACCCCCAGCTCAACGACTGGCCGGAGCCCCGCTGAACTACTAATGGGTCGGCGCCTTGCAATCAGATTGGACCGCCTTCACCCCGATAGAGCTCAGGATGAGGTAGTGGTGGGGGAAGGCAGGAACCCCCGGACCTTCGAGGCCCAGGACCCAGTGTACGCAAAGAATTTTGGGGCAGGCCCAGCATGGGTACCCGCCACAGTCACCAGGGTCACTGGTCCCGTGTCGTACGAGGTGCTAACGGATGGGGGGCAATGCTGGCGCCGCCACTGCGACCAGATACGGCGACGATTCCCGGGAGAAAACCAGGAGGAGGAAAGGTCAGAGGAGTCCCAAGGGAACAGAGGGGCAGTGAGGCCCATAGAGCAGGAGGGGCCAGCAGGAGAGGCAGAATCAGTAAATACAGAGAGGACCCGCGAAGCCAAAAGGACACCGGAACCAGAACCACGACTGAGCGAGCCGGTTGCACCAGACCAGACAGGCCCATCACAGCCAGCATCCTTGGAACATGAGCCAGAACCTGAACCCCGGACCAGGGAACACCCCAGGCCTCAACGCACACGTAGGCCGCCAGCGTACCTTGAGGACTATGAATGCGACCTCCCGGGCAGGACTGGAACTTAGAGGGGAGGGGTGTTATGTACTGAGTTGAATAGGATCCAAACTGCAGCAGTCTGATTGGTCCTAGAACAATAGGATTCAGAATGCAGCAGTCAGATTGGTCCTAGAACAATGCAGCAATATGATTGGTTGGCAGGAACCACCCAATCATGCTCCAGATAGAAGTGAATCCACAACCTGATTGGCTTACAGTAGAATTCCGGAATTAGCCAATCATGTGCAGCCCATTGTGTAAATAATGTATATAAAGCAGATACCTTGAGGGGACTTTCATTCATTCCTCCTCACCACTATGAGCTGAATAAAGAGCATGAAATCACTTTGCGACTCTGAGTATATTTCACTGCTGTTGTAGCGTACATAAAGAACGTCCTATCTTTCCTTGGCACCAATTGGCCCACCATGCCCAGGAGGAAGGCCTCTGGTTTCTTATGAAAGGTACACTTAAGTACCTTCTTAATTTCATTATAGATCATTTCCCAGAAGACCTTGATCCTTGGGCACGTCCACCAAAGGTGGTAGAAAGTACCTTCAGTTGATTGCAGAGAGTTTTTTAGCTTACCCCCCCCCCCATATTTTTTTGTACACGATAAGGATCCCGCGATCTACCAAGATCAGTCGGGGTTCTACCGGCAGATTGCGATCTACTGGTTGGACATCCCTGGTCTACACTGATTGAAAGCTGCTCTCCAGAGTTTGGGGCAGGGGGCATTCCTAGCCCAGCCTGAAGGTGCTATTATGGGTTGTTCTTCCCCTGAGCTCTGGCTCTTCCCCATACTCTTTTCCATGCAATCACATTCTCTTTTCAATATAGTCCAGGCATCCCCAAACTCGGCCCTCCAGCTGTTTTCGGACTACAACTCCCATCATCCCTAGCTAACAGGACCAGTGGTCAGGGATGATGGGAATTGTAGTCCCAAAACATCTGGAGGGCCGAGTTTGGGGATGCCTGAATAGTCATATTTACTTGAAGCGATTCTAAATCATTAAAAAAACAACTTCTATAAAACATGCAGATCTTGGAGATGCATATGCTTTATTTCTGCACCGGACGATGCTCACTTCCCTTTTATTTTTATTATTTATATTTAATTATTTCAGATGATGACGATGCCTCTGCCATGTCCAGCCCAGCAAGCATCCGCAGTCGAATTAAGACCCCGAAATGGACTTTGGACATCCCTAGCCATTAAAAAAAAACCTCTCTATAATATATATCTCTCAATCAACTTGTTTTTATAATTGGTTGTTAGTCGCCCTGAGCACAGTCTTGCCTGGGGAGGGCGGGGTATAAATAACATTTATTATTATTATTATTATTATTATTATTATTATTATTATTATTTTAGAAAGCCACAGGGGCCAGGTAAAAACGGGTTTTGGGGGCTGAATTAATGGACTTTGGACATGCCTTTTCAATGTATTTACTTGAAGCGATTCTAAATCATTAAAAAAACAACCCTCTATAATAGATGCAGATATTGGAGATGGATATGCTTTTCTGCACCGGACGATGCTCACTTCCCTTTTATTTTTATGATTTATATTTTATTTTATTTTAATTATTTATATTTTATTTTATTTTTTATTTTTATTATTTATAATTATTTCAGATGACGACGCTACTTCTGCCCCGCCCAGCCCAGCCAGCCTCCGCGGAGGACCCTGCGGGGTGAAGGGAGCGGAGGCGGCGGCGCCGCGGCGGGCCTTCCCTCCCCGCGAAGGGGCCGGACGAGGGCCGAGGAGGCGGCGGCCTGGCCGTTGGCGGGAAAACCTTTCAAGATGGCCGCCGAGAAGCTGAGGGGCAAAGTGGGCGCCGCCTTCAAGATGCACGGCTTGCTGCTCCGCGCGTGAGTAGCGGGCAAAGAAGGGGGGCCCTCTCTGGCAGAAACACCCCGGGGTCAGGGAGGGTGGGAAGCAAGACTCTGCCCCCCCCAACCCACGCGTGGGTTGCGTGTACACGTGTACGAGTGAACGTGTGAACGCAGCCTCAGGCGCGCGCGGGCGCCGCATCCCCCCTGGGGCTCCTCAATTGACAAAAAGATAAGAAAGGGTATGTGCAAAGAATGGATCTTTTTTCGCCATATCTGATGACTTGGGTATTCCTCGTGTGAAATGGATAGGCAACGTCGAAAGCGGGGGCGGCTCACACGTAGCCAAACTTGGTCCTCAAGATGTTTTTTGGGACTACAACTCCCATCATCCCTAGCTAACAGGACCAGTGGTCAGGGATGATGGGAATTGTAGTCCTAAAACGTCTGGAGGGCTGAGTTTGCCTATGCCTGCCCTTGGTCATGCGGGCTGATGGGGGTGGAGTCTCACAACATCTGGAAGAAATAAAAAAAATTGTCCAGTAGCACCTTATAGACCAACTATATAATATAATAATGTAGACCAACTAAATAATATAATTTAGACCAACTAATAATATAGTAATAATAATAATAATAATATAATATAGACCAACAATACAATACAATACAATACAATACAATACAATACAATACAATACAGACCAACTAAATAATAATATAACAACTTCAACAACAATAATAATTTCTTATTTATACGCCGCCCATCTGGCTGGGCTTCCCCAGCCACTCTCGGCAGCTTCCAACAAAATACTAAAATACAGTAATGCATCAAACATTATAAGCAAAAAACATTAAAATCGTGCATGCACACAAAAGCCTATACCAGAACAAACTTATTTGGTCTATAAGGTGCCACTGGATAATTTTTTAAAAATTATTTTTATTTTGACTGCATCAGACCAACACGGCTACCTACCCGAATCTAACATCTGGAAGGGCCACCATCAGCCACGGGTCGCAAGGACCATGGGGGATTTGGTGCTGCAAGATGTGGGAAAGGTTTATACATATTAGGTTAGAAAGCTTTTAGGAAAAAAAAGAGTCAAGCCAGGCATCCCCAAACTCCAGATGTTTTGGGACTACAATTCCTATCATCCTTAACCACTGGTCCTGTTAGCTAGGGATGATGGGAGTTGTAGTCCCAAAACATTTGGAGGGCCGAGTTTGGGGATGCCTGAGCCGGTGTACATCCACCCGATGACTACTTGGCAAAGCAGATGAATGAAAAAAACCAAACCTGAATGTACATTTCCAAAATATAAGATAAAAAAACAAATAAAACCTACAATTATTATTTCATATTATAGCAAGTTTCTAGAGACTAGATTATGAGTCTTTGTAAATCGTGTTTCTAAAGGAACTTTCGTTATTGCCAAATGTCAAAGTGTTTGCATTATTAAGTTTGTTATGAGTAAAAAATCACTTTAACTTAGAGCTTAATAAAAATCTCACTATTAATATACTTAATTGTATTTCACTGTTAATATACTTCTAAACTGTATTTAAGTTCAACAATTCATTTGATAAAATATATACAGTGGTGCCTCGCAAGACGAAATTAATTCGTTCTGTGAGTTGTTTCGTCTTGCGATTTTTTCGTCTTGCAGAGCGCGGATTCCCTGGGTATTAACGGCTTTAAGAAAAAGGAAGCAAACTCGCAAGACGTTTTCATCTTGCAAAGCAAGCCCATAGGGAAAATCGTCTTGCGAAGCAACTCAAAAAACGAAAAACCCTTTCGTCTTGTGCGTTTTTCGTCTTGCGAGGCATTCGTCTTGCGAGGTACCACTGTATTTTGTTATGTGCAAATGGCTTGAGATACCTATTAGGTCCATAAATTACCATATAGCATATATTCAACACAAAAAACAACGACAATTTGTTGTTCACAAAGGACAGCTGGACATATCAAGGGCCTCATTACCTTCAGTAGCTTAGGGCCTCATCAAACCTAAATCTGGCCCTGCCTGCAGGTCCCCTCCCTCTGCTGAAATTAGCAATATACAGTCGTACCTTGGTTCCTGAACGCCTTGGTACTCGTACATTTTGGTTCCCGAATGCTGCAAACCTGGAAGTGAGTGTTCTGGTTTATGAACTTTTTTGGAAGCCGAACGTCCAACGCAACATCCGCAACTTCCAGTTGAGTGCAGGAAGCTCCTGCATCCAATCAGAAGCTGCGCCTTAGTTTTCGAACATTTTCGGAAGTCAAACGGACTTCCGGAACAGATTACATTCAACAACCAAGGTATAACTGTATTTTAGTTGACAAACTAATGATTCAATGGGGCAGTTCTTACGTTCAGGTTCACTTTCTGTATGCCATCGTCATGTGCATTATTACAATCGTTTCAATCACATATTGACTAATTTTGTTATTTATTCTTTAATCAGAGAAGCTACCAAGTATCTCACAGAAGCTCTTCAGACAGTTAATGAAGCGGAGCTTGAAGATATGATAGAAAATATAATTGATGCTGTGGAAAAGCAGCCTTGTAAGTAGAATTTTAGTTACCTTAAATGCTTTGAAGAGAAAAGAAGGTTGGATTCTTATGAGTTTTGTGGCGTCCTTGTGTGGCTGTGATAATCAAGTGTGTTAAAAGTTCTATGGATCTAATAATTGGCACAATAGATGGCAGGGGCAGAACTTTGGGTCAGATAGATAATGCAAATAGAGCATTATGTTCCAGTTAGCTTCTCATTGCTAATAAGATTGCAATTCTGTTATGATTTCTCTTGAAGCAAAGGTATTTTACAATGCTTTGTGAAATACTTCTGTAGCCTGCAGATGCGCAGGTTACCATTTTAATCTTTTTTTAAAAAAATTTTATTAGGAATTTAAACAAAACATATTATCTTAAGACATATCATCCTTAATTTCCCCCTCCCTCCCATGAAACAACCCGCTCTCCCCCCCGACTTCCCTCAGTTCCAATTTCTGGTTTCTCTAGAAATGCTATTCTCTGCATGATACAAAATTGTATAAATCCTTAATTTATCTAACTGGTTATTATCAATAAAAAGTTTGTGAGTGTTTATTCAAAGCCTGCCAAGGAGTCCAATTCACTTTGTTGGATCTTTAGATACTTTGTAAAAGGTTCCCATTCATCTTTAAAGTCACAGTTATCCTTGTCCCGTAGTGTCAATTTTGCCAATTCTGCACAGTCCATCACTTTCTCTTGCCATAATTCTTTAGTCGGGATTTCCTCAGTCTTCCATCCTTGTGCTATTAAGACTCTGGCCGCCGTTGTCGCAGACATGAAGATATTTTTCAACTTCTTTGGCAGGTCTTTTCCTACAATCCCTAACAAAAATGCTTCAGGTTTTTTAGCAAATGTTAGATGGAACATTTTCTTCAATTCATTGTACAGTGGTACCTCAGGTTAAGTACTTAATTCGTTCCGGAGGTACGTACTTAACCTGAAACTGTTCTTAACCTGAAGCACCACTTTAGCTAATGGGGCCTCCCGCTGCTGCCGCACGATTTCTGTTCTCATCCTGAAGCAAAGTTCTTAACCTGAAGCACTATTTCTGGGTAAGCGGAGTCTGTAACTTGAAGTGTATGTAACCTGAAGCATATGTAACCTGAGGTACCACTGTATGTCATTTCCCAAATTTTTTTAATTTCATTACAATCCCACCACATATGGCAAAATGTCCCCTCCTTTTCCTTACACTTCCAACACATATTTGAGCTAGTTTTATACATTTTTCCTAACTGCACTGGTGTCATATACCATCTATGCATCATCTTCCTATAATTTTCTTTCAACAAAGAACAATCTGTAAACCATTTTAATCTTTTGAATTGTTCTCTTCAGTGACATGTAATATGATTGAAAGAGCCATGGTGGAAGCCGCAGTCCTGGAATGCAGCCAGTCCCTAGATGAGACCATGTAAGTTGGCATCAATTCACATAGAGGAGTAAACAAACCACTGGGAACATTTCTGCCATCAAATTCAGTTAATTGCCATTTGTAGCCCTCCCTGCTGATATTTCAGATTTAAAACTCATTAGCGCTAGCCCCTTCTTTAGACTCTGAGCGACTGTAATCTTTTTTCTTACATTAAAATGGCATGTCTGCGTGGCTTTTACCAGAGATCATTAGCTGATAGAATTGGGAAGAAAATGTTTAAAATAACGTTTCCTAAAAACCCAGAAGCTTTCCTTCTGGGAATAATAACAGCAGAAATTCCCCAAAAACCACACTACATTACGGATGTATGTGACTACAGCGGCCCAAACTCTGGTAGCACAAATGTGGAGAGCAGATGCGGTATCATCACAGAAAGAATGGCACCTTAAAATATTAGATTATTTGGAACTCGCCAGCATGACAAACAGATTAGGAAATAAGGATGATAAGAAACTAAAAGAAGATTTGACAATATATATAGGTTATATGGAAAAATACTATAACAAGAAAATAAGTGTAACAGGATGTATAAATACTCAGCAGTAGATGTGACAAAGTGGGATAGTGTATGGCAGTGAAAACAATTTAGTAGAGTAAGAAAATGCAGTTTGAAAAGATACCAGATAGGAAACCAGGGAAAGAGTGAAAGGGGAGTTAACATCAATGTATATAAGAGCGGAGGAATAAGTTATGTTGCGATTATTGCTCATATACATATGGATTATATTTAAAACAAACAAAAAAATTCCTTCCAGTAGCACCTTAAAGACCAACTAAGTTAGTTCTTGGTATGAGCTTTCGTGTGCATGCACACTTCTTCAGATCTGAAGAAGTGTGTGTATCTGAATAATAATAATAATAATAATAATAATAATAATAATAATAAATTTTATTTATATCCCGCCCTCCCCAGCCGAAGCTGGGCTCAGGGCGGCTAACAACAATCAAATAATCAAACAATCAAATAAACCAACATTCTAAAAATATTTCATTATAAAAATTAATTAAAATCAAGTTGATGGCAACCATTAAGCAAAACTCTGTGCAGGTTGCCAGAGGAGGGAGTCAGGCTGCGCCCTGACCAAAGGCCTGGTGGAACAACTCTGTCTTGCAGGCCCTGCGGAAAGATGTCAGGTCCTGCAGGGCCCTAGTCTCTTGTGACAGAGCGTTCCACCAGATTGGAGCCGCAGCCGAGAAGGCCCTGGCTCTAGTTGAGGCCAGCCTAACCTCTCTGAGGCCTGGGACCTTCAGGATGTTTTTATTTGCAGACCGTAGGTTTCTTTGTGGGGCATACCAGGAGAGGCGGTCCCGTAGGTACGAGGGTCCTAGGCCGTATAGGGCTTTAAAGGTTAAAACCAGCACCTTAAACCTGATCCTGTACTCCACCGGGAGCCAGTGCAGCTGGTATAGTACCAGATGAATGTGGTCTCGCAGTGAAGACCCCATAAGGAGTCTCGCCGCGGCATTCTGCACCCACTGGAGTTTCTGGGTCAGTCTCAAGGGCAGCCCCACGTAGAGCGAGTTACAATAATCCAGTCTGGAGGTGACCGTCGCATGGATCACAGTGGCTAGGTCAGGGTGAGAGAGATAAGGGGCCAACTGCTTAGCTTGGCGGAGATGAAAAAATGCCGCCTTTGTTATAGCTGTAATCTGCGCCTCCATAGAGAGGGAGGTATCGAAGAGGGTATGAAGAAGTGTGCATGCACACGAAAGCTCATACCAAGAACTAACTTAGTTGGTCTTTAAGGGTCTACTGGAAGGAAAAAATTTTTTGTTTTGTTTTGACTATGGCAGACCAACACGGCTACCTATCTGTAACTGATTATATTTAAGTTATTTTTCTTTTCTTATTACCTTGTGCTTGACTGTAACACAGTATGCATTGATGGTATGATTATACAGAAAAGCAAATAATAATAATAATAAAATATATATTTTTTAAAAATCCATGAACTTGACTGTCAGTTATTTAAATGAGATAGAGGACTCAGCTATACAGCTGAAAATAAAGTTTTAAGTCTGTTTTAAGTGCAATATACAAGGTGACACTAGATGGCGATGATGAGCCTTAAGGAAAATTCAATGTATTTTTTAAAACGCTTTTTAAAAAAGCATTTTCAGGACAGTTTTTATATGTGTGTAGATTCTACCTCTGACTTAGTTGGATACAGCCCAGTAAGTCTGGAATGCTCTTTGGCTTAAGTCCTATTCAGATGTTCTACTTGTGTGTACAACCAATACTAGGGCAGGTAGGAGAGCACTAAGTTTGTAATCTGAACCATAAACTATGGCTCATTTAGCTGTGGTTAGCGAAAGCAAGCCATCTTCATAAACTGTGGCTTAGTTTCACTAACCATCAGTAAGATAAATCACAGTTTGTCCAGGAGTGGACAACAAACATCCCCTCTGTCATCACACTGCAATCTGGGGGATCTCCAATGAAGGTGAATGTTTGGAAATTTAGGAAGGGGAAAAAGAAGTCCTTCTTCATACAGTGCACACTTAAACTATAGAACTTGCTGGCATAGGAGACAGTAATGGTAATCGACCTGAATGGCTTTAAAGGAGTCTTAGACAAATTCATGGAGGATACTGCTATCAGTGGCTACTAGGCAGGGTGGCTGTACAGTCATACCTCATGTTACGTCTGCTTCATGTTACGTTCTTTCAGGTTACGTCCCGTGGCGCCCTGGGTGTACCGGAAAGGGTTACTTCCGGGTTTTGCCGCTCGCGCATGTGCAGACTTGCAAAATGACATGTGCAGAAGCGGTGAATCACAACCCGCGTATGCGCAGACGCGCCGCTGCGGGTTGCGTTCCTTTCATGTTGCAGGCGGGCCTCTGGAACGGATCCTGTTCGCAACCAGAGGTACCCCTGTATTGCTGCAGAGGTGGCATGCCCCTGGTCATTTGCTGGGAATCAGAGAGTGCTGTTGTGCTAATATTCAGTTTGGGTGCTTCATATATAGGCAAATGGTTTGCTACTGTGAGAAAATAGTCCTTTGCTCTCATCCAACAGGGCTTTTTTGATGTTCTTAGGACGCAACAAACTGGTTAATCAAAAGCATAAGGGAAAGCTTCTGAACTCCTTGAGCTGTGCCAGGGGAGTGTTTGAACCCCTAGGGAAGCTGTTTTATTTGCGTCTGCTAGAATAAATTGAAAATCAAAGTAACCGTATTCTTGTAAATGTGTATTTCTTGTAAATGTGAAAATACATGAATAAGATACAGTAGGATAATGAATCAAATTGTTCTTAAAGTGATTTTTTTTCTTTAAAATGCATTCATATGTATGTGCCTTACTGTGTATGTCTTTGTTTTAATCCCCAGGGAACATATTTTCAACATTATTGGAGCATTTGATATCCCCAGATACGTTTACAATTCTGAAAGAAAGAAGTTTCTCCCGTAAGTTCTGGCTTTGAGTTTCGGAAGAGCTGGCATCCCAACTATTGTTTCCCCATTTCCTCAGACCAGGTTTGACTTATAATATGCAAAAGTTTCCTAGTTCCCTATTTTAGCACGGAGGCGCAGGTCAATTTTATGTCCAGGGCAGCTGTCTACCAGCTCCACCTGATACACCGGCTGAGACCCTCCCTGCCCACAGACTGTCTCGCCAGAGTGGTGCATGCTCTAGTTATCTCTCACTTGGACTACTGCAATGTGCTCTCCATGGGGCTACCTTTGAAGGTGACCCAGAAACTGCAATTAATCCAGAATGCGGCAGCTAGACTGGTGACTGGGAGCGGTCGCCAAGACCACATAACACCGGTCCTGAGAGATCTGCATTGGCTCCCAGTACATTTCCAAGCACAACTCAAAGTGTTGGTGCTGACCTTTAAAGCCCTAAATGGCCTTGGCCCAGTATACCTGAAGGAGCATCTCCACCCCCATCGTTCTGCCCGGACACTGAGGTCCAGCTCCGAGGGCCTTCTGGCGGTTCCCTCACTGCGAGAAGCGAAGTTACAGGGAGCCAGGCAGAAGGCCTTCTCGGTAGTGGCGCCCTCCCTGTGGAACACCCTTCAGATGTTAAGGAGATAAAGAACTATACAACTTTTAGAAGACATCTGAAGGCAGCCCTGTATCGGGAAGTTTTTAATGTTTGATGCTTTATTATGTTTTATATATTGTGTAAGCCGCTCAGAGCAGCTGGGGAAGCCAGATGGACAGGGTATTATTATTACTATTATTATTAATAATAATAAATAATAAATTTTTATTTATACCCCGCTCTCCCCGGGGCTCAGGGCAGGTGACACCAGTAAAATTACAATAAAAACATAATGGAGGGGGGGGGGAGAAAAGAAAAGAATAAAACCCAATTTAAAATACGGGTTAAAATACAATTTAAAATGCAGCCTCATTTTAATAGTAGCCCATAGATCAAAACCATAAGGGGAGGGAAACATAAGGGTCAGACTGAGTCCAAACCAAAGGCCAGGCGGAACAGCTCTGTCTTGCAGGCCCTGCGGAAAGATGTCAAGTCCTGCAGGGCCCTGGTCTCTTGTGACAGAGCGTTCCACCACGTCGGGGCCAGTGCTGAAAAGGCCCCGGCCCTAGTTGAGACCAATCTAACCACCTTGCGACTTGGGACCTCCAAAATGTTGTCATTTGTGGACCTTAAGGTCCTCCATGGGGCATACCAGGAGAGGCAGTCCTGTATTATTATTAGTGCACACTTTTTGTGCTCACTTAAAACCCACCTTTACACAAATATCTGTAAAAATTGATTTCAGCCTCTCAATGACCGGCCATTTGGCTCCAAATTTATTCGGCTCTGCCAGGGATAAAGCAGAACTGTTTCGGGAGCGCTACATCATCTTGCAGCAGGTGAGATAAAGTGGGGAAATACTCCATCAGATACGTATCAATGCCATAAGTACATGACAAGAATGCTGCTGAATCGGACCCAAGGACCCATGTAGCCAAGCATCCTCTGCCCGCAGTGGCCACTCAGACGCTCCCAATGCCCACAGAAGGACTTGAGGGCAGTAGCCTTTCTGTGCTGTTTGCCCTCCAGCAACTGATTTTGCAAGGTATGCTACCCCTGGACAAGGAGGTTCCACTTAGCTGCCATGGCTGACAGCTGCTGACAGTGTCCTCTTCCTTCACAAATTTGGCTTATTCCCATCTTAAAACTGTCTGTAATAGTGGCTGCCACCAAATGCTGTGGCAACGAATTCCACGAGTTAATTATATGTTAAGCAAGCAGCTGCAGTTTCCTTCCAAATAATTAACTTTGTAGATGTGGAACATCGTTTCGTTTTACCACCAAGCTTGTAACGCACATATCCCAACCATAGTAGGCTAGGACCGTGGTTAACGTGGGATAACAGCTTGAGGGCATCATTGCACGGGGGGAAATGTTTTAGCCATAACTGCATGGTGCTTTCCAAATATGTAAAATAACGAAGCAAGTATTAGACATCACCCCAGAATTGGCCCTACTAAACATCTTCCAAGACAACAATGCCCATTTACACCACAAAGAACTCATAACTCACCTACTTTCAGCAGCCAGAAACATCATAGCCAGACACTGGAGAGACCTGTCAGGAGTAAGCATGGACCAATGGTACCAAATAGTATGGGAAACAGCCCTACTAGAAAAATTAACCAATAAACTGAAACTCACATGGGGACAAATAGAAGAAGACACCTTCACCCCAGTATGGCTCCCCTTTATCACATACACAGCCCAACAAGACAAGGACAATAATCCACCAACAGCATACAAATCAATATGGCTAACCTGATCCAAAACACCCACCCACCCCACTCATACACGAAAACAAAGATCACCATAGCCAATCACAAACAAACAACCATACCGTAGGCCAAGTCCAACCTCTTGTCGGAAATCAAGCCCATATCAGGAGAAACTGGCAACTCTTCCAGGCACCCGGCTTGATCTCCTGTTGACCTCCCTGGCTGCATTCCCCAGCAAGATCCAGGGTAGGTCGCAATAGGCGATCCTTCTCAGCGTGCGAAGAACACCCCCCCTCTTTCTTGCCCCCCCTGGCAGGGGAAAGAGATAGACAGAAACGTATTTACATGCCTTTATTTCTGTCTTTGCAGCGTTACAAAAAACATGACTGCTCTCTTCAAACTCCAGCAGTCTAGTGACAAACACTTCCTGCTCTTCCTGGACAGGAACAAACGGAAGAGCTCATATTACACTCTGAGCTAATTCCGGTGCTTCACACTGTGAAATGACTGTCCCTCTGTTTCCCACGGACAGTCCCAACATTCCCATCATGTTTTGTTTTCAAGCTAGCACTTTGCAGCTGCATTGCTTCTATATCGTAACACCTCTCTCACCACCAAAGAAACAACTGAGCAGCAGAGAACCTGCATGAGCAACACTGACACCAGACCCTACGTACATTAAGCAAAATAGAAACATCGCCACCCGACCCCACCCCCACCCATCTTCCCCCCCTCCACCCCTTATTTCCCCCTAACGTCTCAACAAATGAAACTGATTTGTAAAAATGTTACATGGAAAAAATACGAGAGACATTACACATACTTCTGTAAAACAAGAAAATCTTTAATAAAAAAAAGGAAAAAGATAATAGCTTGAGGGCATCACTGCATGGGGGGAAATGTTTTAACCATAACTGCATGGTGCCTTCCTTTGCTACCTGGCTTGTATTTCCCACTGTGCAGAGAACGCATAGGCACGAACTGTTCACACCATCTGCTATTGGCGCACCTGCAGAGGAAAGCAGAAGTAAATTCCAGGTAAAATTTAAAATGTTTTCATTTACTTCCTTACTTAAATATTTACAGAATTTATATCCTGCACCTTGCAACACAAAGGCCTTTTGGAGACTTTGGGCCTGCGTTTCTCAAGCAGCAGCTCCCATTTTTCCTGAGAGCAAACTAAAGGTAAAGGTAAAGGGACCCCTGACCATTAGGTCCAGTTGTGGCCGACTCTGGGGTTGCGGCGCTCATCTCGCTTTATTGGCCGAGGGAGCCGGCGTACAGCTTCCGGGTCATGTGGCCAGCAGGACTAAGCCGCTTCTGGCGAACCAGAGCAGCGCACGGAAACACCGTTTACCTTCCCGCCGGAGCGGTACCTATTTATCTACTTGCACTCCGTGCTTTTGAACTGCTAGGTTGGCAGGAGCTGGGACAGAGCAACGGGAGCTCACCCCGTTGCGGGGATTCGAACCGCCGACCTTCTGATCGGCAAGTCCTAGGTTCTGTGGTTTAGACCACAGCACCACCCACGTCCCACGAGAGCAAACGAAGGACAAACTAAGGAGTCTTTAAAAACCGCTGAGAGCCGTTTGCAGTAGGGCACCAGGGACTGACATTCAAAGGGGGTAAAGTAGCTCTAAGGGCCGTGTAGCTAATTTTTGAATCTGGGAAACGCAGGCCTTAACTAATTTAATTTATTTGTCTCTGATTGTAGCTCAAAACTATAGAAACTCTCTTGGGGAACTCAGCTAAAGTTAAGGAAGTTATCGTTCTGGGGATGATAACCCAGCTGAAAGAGGTAAGCCGGGCCACATCAGCGGCTCTTAAGATGACGTTGCTGTTCAGTGTTCTGGTGGCGATGCACATGATTTGTGTTAAAATGTGACCAGGGGAATGGTCCGAAATATTCAACTAATATAAGCAGAAGTGTAGTTTTTTACAGTTGCATGACCTCAAGGCGAGTGTTTTGAAGCTGAATGGCTTGGCCCTAATTTATTTTATCCATATTTTTAAGGGAAAATTTTTCTTGGAAGATCCAACAGGAGTTGTCCAGCTGGACATTAGTAAAGCAATATCCTTTTATGTGCATCCTAAATAAGAAAAGGGACTGAACAGTGAGAAAAACTTATATTTCCCCTTTTGCATTTCTTTGTGGACTTTCTACTTGTTTCCCCCCCCCCAAGTCTTTTTTCCTACCTGTAGTTTAATCATTGTATAGGGTTTCTTTATTATTTTATTTTATTTTGCTTTCTTTTTTCTCATTCAACTGCTACAAAGTTTTCCTTTCTCCAACCTTCTTTTCGTTTTTTTCACATGTTGATTTTAGTTGTTAACCCTGTGGACTGGGGCATTAAATTCCTTTTTTTTTTTTTAAAGTAATATTTATTTAAATTTTAAAGGTTACAAAAAGAAAAAAGAGAAAACACCAAATTAAACAAAAACAGTACAATACATCATAATAAGAAAAAAAGAAAAAAAACAAAAAAGAAAAAACAAAAAAATAGAAACTATTAAAAACACTACGAACCTTCCCATAACTTACCTTTCATTTGCTTGTTTCCTTGACCTCCTCACACCTCCCTTTTTTGTATTCTAGTTCAGTTAGCTATTTCAGCAAATCCTTTCCATCTTTCCCAATTTTTGTCCTATAATTTATCTTAATATAATGTAACTTTACTTTCCCTCTTTTCACCAATTAACAATCTATTTTTACTTAATCCTTTATAACATTTCTGCTAAAGCCACATATCTTCATTCCAACATCCTTCTAACATTCCTTAATTTTACAATGTTTCTGTAAATAAACTTTACATTTCTTCCAATCTTCTTCCATTTCATTCCTGTACAGTACCTAGTCCTCACTTGTCTCCTCTGTTTCAAATGGCCAGACACTGAGTGTTGCTGCTTTTGCAGCCAAACAGCTGGAACGGTTTAATTAAAAACATAGTTTTTCCCACCCAACAGTGCTTACACAGCTGCCTTTTTATCTTTATAACTATCAACTTGCCATGATCACACACAGCTGTAGTCATCATAACCGTCTTCCTGGAGATTCACCTAGAAATGGAAGTTTTCTGTTCCTGCACTTGCTACTCAGCTGACAAAAAACCCCAATATTTTTGTATATGAGCTCTCTGCTGGCCCTTAGCAATTTGCATTTTTACAACAGTATGAAGGCCTAAATGTTATTGTTCTGTTTTAACCAATACATGGAAAAATTTAGACTGCTGGCTTTCATGTGTAGAAATGAAGGTGCAAAGAATATTCACAGCCTTGCCTAAAGTCTGTGTTTTGAGCCACAGCTGTTCATTTGCTTTGATTAGAACAATTAGAATCATTTCTATATTGCTGCCTACATAGCAAGAATATCTTCCTTAACTGTTCTGTACCAGTTCCACAGTGGCTTATACACAGAGTCATGTTTTGTTTTAACAGAAGGTAAGCCAGATCATTTTTCTTCTTCTCAAGCTTCACTCTTTTCAGTAAGGTCAGACTTGTTCAGCTGATATAACTACTGGCTCTGTTTGCATGATAAATCCTGGGATCTGAACAAATAAGGGTGGAGAGGAGAGAATTGTACCAGAGGACACTGCCTAGGTGTTGTTCGAAGGCTTTGAACAGAACCTATTCATACAGAAGTTGTGTACACAATCCATACACTCCAGCAGAGTACAGATTGCATCAACAACTTATGTGTTGTTATTATTATTAATTATTATATTATTGGGGACGCGGGTGGTGTTGTGGGTTAAACCACAGAGCCTACGACTTGCCGATCAGAAGCTTGGTGGTTCGAATCCCCGCAACGGGGTGAGCTCCTGTTGCTCGGTCCCTGCTCCTGCCAACCTAGCAGTTCGAAAGCACGTCAAGTACAAGTAGATAAATAGGTACCGCTCCGGCGGTAAGGTAAACGGCGTTTCCGTGCGCTGCTCTGGTTCGCCAGAAGCGGCTTAGTCATGCTGGCCACATGACCCGGAAGCTGTACACTGGCTCCCTCGGCCAATAAAGCGAGATGAGCGCTGCAACCCCAGAGTCGGCCACGACTGGACCTAATAGTCAGGGGTCCCTTTACCTTTATTATTATATTATTATTATTGTTATTATTATTAACCTGGAAGACAGGAGTGCCTGGCGTGCTCTGGTCCATGGGGTCACGAAGAGTCGGACGCGACTAAACAACAACAACATTATTAACCTGCTCTTCATCATGAGATCCCAGGGTGTGTTATAACAATTTAAAAATGCAATATTAAAAACAATTAAAATGAATTATAATCCAGAGAGTAGGGTGGGTCCTAAAATATCTATCTTGGGTGTCAAAGGCACCTAGACTGGTGACTGGGAGCTGCCTCCAGGACCATATAACACCAGTCCTAAAAGATCTACAAATTTCCAGTTTAAATAGATGGTAAAATCTAAGGGCTCTAGACAATAAAAAGTGCTATATCAAGTTGCAAAAGAAGAACCCAGCCTAAAAGAACAGCTTTGTTGAGCTTGGATGTTCTGTTTGGTGGAAGCTCTCCATGCCTATTCTACTAAACCAAAAATATCTAGCGGTTCTTCAAAATCCAGGAAAACAGAAATGTTTTTATCTGGCACTGCAGTGATCTTAAGCAGACCTCTAGGTGGGCCTCTCTGAGTAAGACATTCCTCTAACCAGGTTATTTCTCCATGCATCCAACTTGCTGCTTCCTGTGGGAATTTTCCTCTGTCCCATATGGAAAAAACCAAATTCGCTTGCTGAAAGGTACTTGGGGATCAGCTCCTTTATTGCATTTATGAATCAGTAGGCGATTAGCTTGTGGTTTTTCTGTTCGTGTATTATTTACACATTTGAGAACCTGGGAGAAAAATAATGTAAAATATGTTCAGAGAGCCTGGCATCTTCGGTGGAGGATGTAGTGTCAATGGGAGTGATAGGTTTAAAGCATACCTTGGTTTTTTTGAATTTGGAAAAAAAACATGCTAATCTTATTTCCTAGGCTGGTATGAAGATGAAATATTTCACGTCAACGCATTTGGCTTCCCCCCTACGGAGCCTTCTACAACAACTAGGTAAGAAAATATAAAACTATAAATTTTCATTTTGCTCCATTTTTATGAAGGAAAATCTTAGGTGTAAGAGTATACAGTTTATTTAATCTCTTGAGGAACTGATGTTTGTCATGTGGATTATTATCAGCAAAAATTTGCATTTCAGAAACTTTATGCAGGTGAGGGACAGAGTGAGCTGGGTTGGGGAGTCAGTGTTCAATGCTGGAAGCTACAGACCCTCATTTAAAGTCAAACTCTTTGCAACCAACAAGTGACAAACTGAGGAGGTGATCTGGGAGAGGAATGAGCTTAACTTGCTTCCGCAGGGCCTGTAAGACGGAGCTATTCCGCCTGGCTTTCAGTTTGAACTTAGCCTGATCTTTCATTCCCCTTCCTTCCCTCCCCCTCCCCTTTTTATGAAGATTTCCCACTCTGGAATCCCACAGGTAATTCTCCCCTGGTCTCCTCGCTGGCCCAAACAGGACTAATTTAGCCAGCTAGCCCTGGTGATCATCTAATGTTTATTGGATGGATTTTGCCCCTAAATTGATTTTTGTATTCTGAATTTATTGTTATTAACGTTTTATACTGTATTTTATGCTGTTTTTTGTTGCATTAATTAAGTGTTTTAAATTTGTTGTTTGCCGCCCTGAGCCTGGTTTTCTGAACCGGGAAGGGCGGGGTATAAATAAAAATTTATTATTATTATTATTATTATTATTATTATTATTATTATTATTATATGGAGCCTTCTGGTGTTTGCTGTTCACGCTGTAGGGCGTATTATGGAAACACAAACTTCTTTGGAGGGCCTTCCTCGACCTCTGTGAAATCTTCTGCGAAATTGAAACAGCTGGAAGAAGAAAATGAGGACGCCATGTTTGTGTTCCTTTCGGACGTTTGGCTGGACCAAGCAGAAGTTTTGGAGAAGCTGCGTATTATGTTTTCAGGTAGCTCTCTTGACCCATATTTGTCAACCGCTTAAAGGTTTCGGTTGAAATGTGAAGCAATATGTAAAAACAAAAAAGATACGTGCTACCAAATCAAAAGTCAGTGATGTTCCTTTTTCCTTTAACCAGGTTATTCCTCCATGCCTCCAACTTGCTTCTTCTTCTGTGGGAACTTTTCCTCTGCCCCATACGGGAAAAACCAAATTCAGTCGCTAAAAGGTACTTTGGAGTCAACTGCTTTATTGCATGTTGTGAATAGTTTGTGTTTTTTTCTATTTGTGTGTTATTTAAACATTTGAGAGACAGTTCTGTAGAGAGATCCATGGTGGGAATTTGTCATGAATGGGAGGGCTAAAGCTAATAATAATAATAATAATAATAATAATAATAATAATAATAATAAATATTTTATTTATACCCCGCCGTCCCTGGCCAAGACCGGGCTCAGGGTGGCTGACACCAAATACAAAATACAGTAAAAACTTTTTAAAAACAAACGAACAGTTGATTAAAATATAGGTTGAAATACTGTTTAAAATACAGCTTAAAATGCAGCCTCGTTTTAGTGGTAGCCCATAAATCAAGATCACAAGGGGAGAAAACGTCAAATATTCACCAGGGCCAACTATCCATGCTGGTCCTACATGGGCCAGCAAAAAGAGCCGAGGGAAAATTTATATACAAAATCCCATGTGCGGGGTTCCATCAAAAAATAAAAATAAAATAAAAAAGTGAGTGACTGGTACAAACTTGACATGCTTTGAATGAAGCTGGTGGAATGTGGTGGCAACTGAGCTGTTTCAATAATAATAATAATAATAATAATAATAATAATAATAATAATAATAATTTATTATCTATACCCCGCTCATCTGGCTCGGCTTCCCCAGCCGCTCTGGGCGGCTTCCAACAAAATATCAAAATACATTGATGCATCAAAAATTAAAAGCTTCCCTAAACAGGGCTGCCTTCAGATGTCTTCTAAAAGTCTTGTAGTTGTTCTCTTTGACATCTGGTGGCAGGGCGTTCCACAGGACGGGTGCCACCACCAAGAAGGCCCTCTGCCTGGTTCCCTGTAACTTGGCTTCTTGCAGGGAGGAAACCACCAAAAGGCGCTCGGCACTGGACCTCCATATCCGGGCAGAACGATGGGGGTGGAGACACTCCTTCAGGTATACTGGGCCGAGGCCGTTTAGGGCTTTCAAGGTCAGCACAAACACTTTGAATTGTGCTCAGAAACATACTGGGAGCCAGTGTAGGTCTTTCAAGACCGGTGTTATGTGGTCTCAGGGTCCGCTCCCAGTTAGAAGAGTTTACCCATTTCAACAGTGATTGAAGTAAAGCGGGAGGGAGGACACCATGGCAGCAGGCTCATATCCTAGAGAATGCCATGTTTATTTGAATATGCAGCACTCTCCCCCCCCCCCCCCACACACTAGGGTTCTCAGTGTGGCTTTTCACCCAGAAGTGGCTGAAATGGAACTACAGTTTTGCCCAGCTATAATTGATATCTCAATTTAAACTTGCTTAGGTTCAGTAATAAAAATACTGCCTTAGTGATCTTTGCATTGTGAGAAATAGCTTCCACAAAGCCATTTACAATATAACCAACTTGTTTAGTTACTTAAGGTGGTGGGAAATAAGAGGTATTCTGCGTAAGTGTTGTTCAGCTGTCCATGTGAGATGCATATTGGTTACCTGTGGATAAGATGAGAAAATGTAGGAATAACTATGCAGTTTCATAGGAAAGCTTTTACGATTGTACCTCTAGGTTCACTGAAAGCCCTTGCAAATATCATATGTGAATACCCCAGTATCCATAAGAGGTATGTGCTGTGTTTTTATTTGCTTGGTGAAAAATCTTACTGAAGAAGATGTTCTTCAGATTTGTCAGTTAGAGAAAACATTCCACCCTGCAGAATTTAGTCCCACTTAAAGAAAGAAAGAAAAATGGGTCCATTCACATCAAGTATTTATTCAGAATTTTGATAACAGCTGCCAAAAAGTTCATTCTCCTTTGTTCAGCCACACTTAAACATTTTGTTGTTGCCGGCATCCCGTCTGTCTTGGGAGACTTATGGTCTGTGTGTGTGGTTTGGGAGCTGCACGGTCAGGGAAAAAACAATGCTGTCCAGGGTTGTAAAGACTGCGGAGAGAATAATTGGGTGCACTCTCCCCACCTTGGATCAAATCTATGCTTCCAGGTGCCATATGAAAGCTGCAGAGATAGCGCAGGATAGTGTGCACCCTGGAAATGACCTCTTTCAGCTTCTGCCTTCTGGAAGAAGGTCCAGGGTTATAAAGACTAGGACTAGCCGCCTGAGAAACAGTTTCTATCCAAATGCAATTTTGGTTTTAAACGCAGTGTAAGGTAGTCTCTATGGGAGTATATTGTATTTAATTATGGGGTATCAGAGTTTTTAGGGGGCTAACCAGGCTGGGATAGCTGGGATAGCAGGCTTGTTGGTTTCTGAATGTCTGATGTAGATTTTCAATTTCGTTGTTCTGTATGGGACAATGACACTAAAGATTATCGTATCGTATCATACAATGGAGGAGTGCACCTTTGTTCATTCACCTGTCATAACTGGAGGTTTATGTGGCCTGCCATCCAGTTCTAAAACTCTAATTGTATATGAGTAATGTTGCCATTTACTTTACTTATGCTTTGATTTTTACCTATCAGTTATGTTAAATGTAGTATATGTATTCAACTATTTATAGCAGTCGATTTGTGTTTGTTCCTGGCTCTGAGGACCCTGGCCCAGGCTCAATTTTGCCAAGGTATGCTTGTGACTTGACAATTAAGGTGATTCATTCAAACATCCAACTTTGAGAATACACACATTTATTTCTAATACATACCACACAAATTTATTTCAGGCCGCCACTTCCTGAAAACATTACTGAAGAGTTCAAACAGCAGGTTCCATTTTCAGTCTTCACTACAAACCCTTGCAGGTAAATGTCCCAATTTAAAAGAGATCTTTTAAATTGAGAGCTTTAATACGTGTCAGATTAATAGTACACATAACGCTACATATTTGTGTAGGGTTAATACTCTGAGTATCCGGGGAGAAGTCTGTGTGTGTTTCTGCCTTGCTGATGGTCTCTCCTGGATGCCTGTTTAATCACCCTGAAAAAATAAAATTGCGCTTCTTCCTTCCAGAGTCCAGTATTGCACTCAGGAAATAATAATCTTTAGAGAAGACCTGGTAAATAAGATGTGCCGGAACTGTGTCCGTTTTCCTAACAGCAACTTGGATATTTCTAATCACGTAAGGCAAAAAAAAGCATGAAACATTTGGGAATAAGCCTCTGCTGGTTAGGTCGTTACTATTATTCTAGCATGGTTATTTTTAGTAATAGAGTAAGAAATTGAGGAAGAGATCCCGTGTGATGTGATCAGGCACCTGCTTCTCATTCCATTCCTTACCTCTGCATCTCCCCCACCTCCACCTGCTCTGAAGGGTGGGGAGGAAGCAGATTTGGAGGATATGGGGAGGGCTGGAGAGGGAAGAAGAGAAAACAGAACTCCTTACAGTACCGTATTTTTCGCCCTATAGGACGCACTTTTTCCCCTCCAAAAATGAAGGGGAAATGTGTGTGCGTCCTATGGGGCGAGTGCAGGCTTTCGCTGAAGCCTGGAGAGCGAGAGGGGTTGGTGTGCACCGACCCCTCTCGCTCTCCAGGCTTCAGGAGAGCCGCAGCGCCAGCCCCACAAGGTCAGGGGACAGCGGGGAGGCGGAACGCCGCCATCCCACTGTCTCCCGATGTGGTTTGGAGGCTGACGGCGGGGAGACGCGTGCTTCTCCCCGCCGCCAGCCCCGCAAGCTCCGGGGACAGTTGGGAGGCGCAGCGCGTCTTCCCGCTGTTCCCGGACCTGGTCTGCAGGCGGGCGGCGGGGAGAAGAGCGCTTCTCCCCGCTGCCTGCCCCGCAAGCTCCGGGGACAGCTGGGAGGCACAGTGCGTCTCCCCACTGCCGGCCCCACAAGCGCCTGGGGGGGGGGAAATAATTTTTTTTTTCTTTATTTCCCCCCCAAAAAACTTGGTGCGTCCTATGGGCCGGTGCATCGTATGAGGCGAAAAATACGGTATATGCAAGCAGATTTCTTCATTGCTTTTATTTTTTATTCAACTCCTATACTACCCTTCATCCAAGGATTGCAGGGCCGTTTTAAATAAGTGGGCTGTGCAAGTGGACTGCCACATTTGGATCTCACCCAGAGAAAACCATCTAATAATAATAATAATAATAATAATAATAATAATTAATAACTTATTATTTATATCCTGCCCATCTGGCTGGGTTTCCTCAGCCACTCTGGGCGGCTTCCAACAAAGATTTAAAATACATTAAAATGTCACACATTAAAAACTTCCCTGAACAGGGCTGCCATCTGTCTTCTAAAAGTCTGGTAGTTGTTTATCTCTTTGACATCTGCTGGGAGGGCGTTCCACAGGGCGGGTGCCACCACTGAGAAGGCCCTCTGCCTGGTTCCCTGTAGCTTTGCTTCTCGCAATGAGGGACCCACCAGAAGGCCCTCGGCGCTGGACCTCAGTGTCCGTGCAGAACGATGGGGGTGGAGACACTCCTTCAGGTATACTGAACTGAGGCCGTTTGTGTCTGATTACCAGCGGAGTGGACTCCCACTTGTACTCTGGGTGATATTCAACACTCTGCAAGCGATACCTGCTCAAACAACGAGACTTTCCCTTCTCTACTGCCTCCCGCATGCCCTCCCAAATCTGCCGGGGCAGGAGCAGAAGGGGAACTTTGGGTGTCCTGACGAATGCAGTATGTTTAAAGTGGCCGCCTTATTTTAATCTTCACACACCCAAAGTTCTTTTCTGTTCAGTGCATTTCTGTGCAAATAATATGGTACACGTATACAAGTGTTCTACCGAGGGAGAAGTAGTCGTCATTGAAAAGAGAGAGAGGAGCTGAAATTCCATCTTCTTTCTTCTGCATATACTGTAGAAACTTTTTAATATAGTTAATGGAATGTATGTATGGATTCTTTTTTTTTTATAAATTATTTTTATTCAATTTTTCCAATACAAAATTTATACAAATCATACATCTTTTTTATATCCATTCTCTTTTTGACTTCCCTCAACTTGCCTGATACTCCTTCCCTTCTTAATTTCTTACACATTTCTAAAACCTTTCTTCAATTATTTTTATAAATTAATTCTTAGTTTTACTCATATTCTAGCATTTCTTGTTACAGAGCTTCATTAAAGCTTACAAACGTTATTTGATTATCACTTAATTTATGCATATATTCTGTAAACTTTTCCCAATCTTCTATAAATCTCTGATCTCATCGATTTCGGATCCTTCCAGTCAGTCTATCAAGTTCTGCATAGTCCGTCATCTTCATTCTCCATTCGTCTAGTGTAGGCAACTCCTCTTGCTTCCATTTCTGAGCCATCAGTATTCTTGCTGCAGTCACTGCATATAAAAATAACTTCTTTTCTTTCTTATTAATCTCATTCCCTGTAATACCAAGTAAAAACGCTTCTGGTTTCTTAACAAAAGTGTACTTAAACATTTTCTTCAATTCATTATATATCATTTCCCAAAAGCTTTTTACTTTCTTACACTCCCACCACATATGATAAAATGTACCCTCTTTTTCTTTACATTTCCAACATTTGTTACATCCTTTATACATCCTTGCTAACTTCACTGGTGTTACATACCATCGATACATCATTTTCATCACATTTTCTTTTATTGTTGTACATGCAGTGAATCTTAAACCATCTTTCCATAATTTTTCCCAATCCTCCATTTGCATATTATATCCAAAATCTTTGGCCCAGTCAATCATAACCGATTTTATCTCTTCGTCCTTTGTATGCCACTCTAGTAATATCTTGTACATTTTAGCCAACACTTTAAAATCACAGTTTATTATTTCTTTCTGAAATTTCGACTCTTTATCCTCAAAGCCTCTTAATCTTAAATCTTTTTTGAACATTTCATTGATTTGAAAATAATGCAGCCAATCATTAACATGTTCCTTAACTACCTCAAACGGCTTCAAACTCCATTTGCCTTCAATTTTTGTTATTAGATTCTGATAAGTTGCCCATCCCCCTTTCATATTGATTTTTTTCACACTCAACGCCTCTAATGGTGATAACCAATACGGAGTTTTGGCTTCCAACAAGTTTTTATACTTTTCCCAAACCTCTATCAGAGACTTTCTTATGATGTGGTTTTCAAAACCTTTATGTACTCGCTTTTTGTCATACCATAAATAAGCGTGCCACCCAAATCTGTTATCAAATCCTTCTAGGTCTAATAAATCAGTATTGAATGTATGGATGGATTCTGATGACTAAATTGGATTCCAAATGGTTCATCTTCCATACAAGAGGCCTTGCAGCTGCTCTGCTCTAGAAAAGTATAGCTTCCCCAAAGCATGGTCCTCAGAGATCACTTCAGATGCTGTTGGTAGCATGGGAATTTCATTGGGCCACAGTAGTGTTCCCCAGGGACGCGGGTGGCGCTGTGGGTTAAACCACAGAGCCTAGGACTTGCCGATCAGAAGGTCGGTGGTTCGAATCCCAGAGACGGGGTGAGCTCCTGTTGTTCAGTCCCTGCTCCTGCCAACATAGCAGTTTGAAAGCCCGTCAAAGTGCAAGTAGATAAATAGGTACCGCTCCAGCAGGAAGGTAAATGGCATTTTCGTGCGCTGCTCTGGTTCGCCAGAAGCGGCTTAGTCATGCTGGCCACATGACCCGGAAGCTGTACGCCGGCTCCCTTGGCCAGTAAAGCGAGATGAGCGCTGCAACCCCAGAGTCGGCCACGAGGGGTCCCTTTACCTTTACCTTAGTGTTCCCCAAGTCACCGCACAACCCTGCAAGACTGCAGAGGTTTGAATGAGTCTCAATTCTGACTTCGTTTACCAGATTTAGAACTCAAAATGAAGCATATAGTGCTCTTTTTAACATGTGCTAATCATCAGGAAAGGAAGATGGTTTGTGATTTATATAGTAGTTTGAAAAACAGGTTTTTGCTTTCAAATGGAAACCAAAGTAATTTGTGTGCCCTTGTTCTTTGCCTTGCAGTTTGTAAAGACTATTTTATCACAAGGGCATCTGACTCCATTGCCCCTTAATGTTAGTCCTGTCTACTGGGCCTATGACTATACATTGAGAACCTACCCTCTGCCGGATCTCATTGTCTTTGCTGACAAATATGACCCGTTCACTGTGACCAACACTGATTGCCTCTGCATAAATCCCGTAAGATCCTATCTCTCTATCCACCCTTTCCTTCCTTTCTTTCTTCTGTAAGCATGATGAAAAACAGTCTCTAGTAAGAAAAAAAATGTGTTTAATGTATTGTTAGTACACACTCTTAGTTGGGATTGTTCCTACTTGGTGCCGCTCATTCTGATGGATATATAGTAGAAACATTTATTTAGTTTTTCCACAACAAAAAAAGGGCAAGTTAACTGAAAGTTATTGTACCTGAGCTTCCTTCCTTCCTTCCATTATTATTCTTAAATTAAATGCTACCAGGTGGTGGTGACTAGTACTTATTCTTCTGCAAGCAATGCACTGTTTTGTTAATGTGGAGTTTCAGATTCTACTTTAGTCTGGTGCTAGAACAATGTGTCTTTGAAAAGAGTGGCATGGATCAGCCTCTTAGAGGTGTCCCCGTAAAGCTGAACAAATTGGAGATGCCTTGTGTTATAGGGAAAGCTACTGATTTAGCCTTTCCAGAATCTAAATTACCGTATTTTTTGCTCCATAAGACTCACTTTTTCCCTCCTAAAAAGTAAGGGGAAATGTGTGTGTGTCTTATGGAGCGAATGCAGGCTGCGCAGCTATCCCAGAAGCCAGAACAGCAAGAGGGATCGCTAAGCAGCGATCCCTCTTGCTGTTCTGGCTTCTGGGATTCAGAATACTTTTTTTCTTGTTTTCCTCCTCCAAAAACTAGGTGCGTCTTATGGTCTGGTGTGTCTTATAGAGCAAAAAATACGGTACGTCCTTTTAGAAAGATCCAGGCAGGTACGCAATTGGCGTTTCAAAACAAAAGGCAAGTGTAGAGAGTTCCTGGGACATCCTGCACAAGGTGAGGCGATAGCCCAGCCATGGGGCATTACCTGCTCATTAAATCTATTTTATCAAGGTTCTATTGCCATGGGGACGAGAACAAAGGAAGCTGGTTTTACATTGAGTCAGATCTGGTCTCTGTTGTCTATGTTGACTATCAGTGGCTCCCTAGGGTTCAGATGGGCTATTCCCAAGCCTTTATAGTGATGCAGAAGACTGAACCTTCTGCATGCAAAGTAGATGATGTACTGCTGAGCTACAGCCCTTCAGAAGTTCTTAAGAAATCCAAATGACGAGCTTTAAAAACTAAAATCCTTTCTTACCCCCTCATTCCAGGGATCTTTCCCAAGAAGTGGCTTTTCATTCAAAGTATTCTACCCATCTAACAAAACAGTGGAGGACAGGTAAGGTCTTGTTTTTTCATATCAAATAGTAAGTGTGAGTGATGTTTTGACCCCCTGCTTTTACAATACAAATTTCACCATTATTTGGGCTGCCGTTGTAAACTCTTTGTTTGGTGGAACAAAGAGTTTGGTGTTTGACTGGGATAAAAACAAACTGTTCAATATATAAAGCATGACTACAGTAAGTCCGCAACTTAGACACATTTAATTTGTGCGTATTCAGGTTTATGTGCTTGGCAAAAAAAACGTAAGAAATTAAAAAGTGGACGGACGTTTGGGTAAGAAGGCTTTGGCAATCCCCCCCTCCCCATTGAACCTAGTGTGTCTTAACTATATGAGATTTTGGCTTTTGGTGCATTCCACAGAATGTAACCCCTGCATGAGTTGCGGGGTTACTGTACTCGCAAGGAAAAATCCATACTCAAGAATTTCAGCCCCATAGCACCATAGTGGCTACAAGGTGTCTGAATATAAGGGTTTTTAATACTATTCAGAGGAAGATTGAGATTCAGATAAACCTTTCCAGGGAGGGAATTATGAAGCTTGTCTACCCTCTATATACCAAAAGGAAATGACCCAAGAATGTGCCCTCTCTGCTATTTTGCTCTGCAGGACTTGTGCTTTTGCCATGCCATGCTTGCCCTGCTTTTGTAGGCAACGGGTCCTTTAGTGTTGCACCACCCATTCTTGAGAACTTCCTGCCCATTAATATTTTGCAGGTGCCTTCAGTGAATCGTTCTCCATGCCTGCTAAGAACTTTGTTTCGGCAAGCCCTGCCTAGGCATACAATTCTAGCATTTCAGTTTAACAGGAGTGCATTAACTGTTCACCAGTTTTAAGTTTGTTTTAAACTTTCATGCCACTTGCTTTTAATACTTGTTTTCTGTTGGTGTTTTTGGTATTTTAACTGTTTTGTTAAACTGCTTTGGGGGCTTTTTTGGTTGTTGTTCTAGTAAGTGGTAAATACAGTCTTGTTAAATAGAAACGAACAAATCTCCATTCCTGTTTTGGAACTCTTGCCCTTGGGTAACAACATGAATTGGACCAGTCTGCCTTTGTGAATACATCTGTGTAGAATTCTCAGTGATGCATTGGGTTGAGCATTTTTAGTAAGAAGGTTTTTCATTCACATGTTTTTATTCACAGAATGTAGGCTATAAATGATGAGTATAAAATATAGCCTATATAAAATGTAGATACAAGATATATTAGAATATAAAAGACTGTATGCATTTTTTTGTTTCCTTACCACAAGGACAATGTTGAAAGGCAGCAGTGACACCCTAGCTAGTGCACTTAGTTAAGAGTGGGCATTACAAAATTTGTATTCCCCCCCCACCCTCCCGCATATTTGTAACACAACCCTGAAATCTTATTCTGCGTAACTGGCAGTAATTCTCTTAGGTACATTTGTGATTTTCAGACCAAACTATGGCTTTTAAAACCTTTCCTTTATAACTAAGCTAATAAACTTTCAGCGACCCCAGCCATCTGGAAGACAGCCAAGCTGAGTTTTAAGGGAATTAAATATGGAAGCATTAAGACTCAGCGATCAGAGGCAATCTCGGTAGCCTTCCGTGTGAAGTGTAAAGGGCTCCTTTTTTTGTTGTATTAAACAGAACTTAATCCTCAGGGCCTGGGACAAAGCATTACAAATCTGTGTGAAGTGGGCTCTTTGTGTCCCCATCAAGTGCACTAATCTTGGATCTAGAATATTCACGTAACTTTAATCAAATGCAAGGGTTTAATTCTATGTAACCATAGGAACAGAGATATATTAGCATGACAAACTCCTTTGAAGTTGCTAGCGCTTATTTTACAAACTTTTAAAAAGCAAGCATTAAGGCCAAAGAAAGAAAGGTAAGAAGTTAAGTTTCAAGAAGCACCAATGTAGTTATGGTAACTTGATTTTTTCCCCTCCCCCCCCCCCCAGCAAACTTCAAGATATTTGAATCTCAGGAAATAACAGTGGATCAAGTATTCTGACCTTAATACCATGGAAGCACTACTTCTGGAATCATGGATTTTATTATATACTGCTGTTACAGATATTGAACGTCTTGTAAATAAACTTTCAAACAATGGATGGAATAGGCTTGTGGCGTACTTGCATAAGTCTTACAGCTCTATTTGTAACAGCGATGGCGCAATAGCCCAACAACTTTTTCTCTTAAGTGATTTTTATTCAGACAAAAAAAATTGTGGCGGGATTCTGACTTGAGAAATTTGTGCCCTTTTGCTTTCTCCTGCCATAACAGTTCAGCTATTTGTGGATGGCCTTTCTGAATTTGGGGGGATGGGGGAACCTCTCCAAAGGGGCTTGAGAACCTTCCAGTACTGCTGAACTTAAGGGGCCAGCAGCCTTAATAATAATAATAATAATAATTTATTATTTGTACCCCGCCCATCTGGCTGGGTTTCCCCAGCCACTCTGGGCAGCTTCCATAGAAAACCAAAAATACACTAAAATATCACAGATTAAAAACTTCCCTGAACAGGGCTGCCTTAAGATGTCTTCTGAATGTCAGGTAGTTATTTATCGCTTTGACATCCGATGGGAGGGCGTTCCACAGGGCAGGCGCCACTACCGAGAAGGCCCTCTGCCTGGTTCCCTGTAGCTTTGCTTCTCGCAATGAGGGAACCGCCAGAAGGCCCTTGGCGCTGGACCTCAGCATCCGGGCAGAACGATGGGGGTGGAGACGCTCCTTCAGGTATACTGGGCCGAGGCCGTTTAGGGCTTTAAAGGTCAACACCAGCACTTTGAATTGTGCTCGGAAACGTACTGGGAGCCAATGTAGGTCTTTCAAGACCGGTGTTATGTGGTCTCGGCGGCCGCCCCCAGTCACCAGTCTAAGAGGAAGAGCATGTGGAACATCAGTTCTAAGCAGACAAATTCTCATTTTACATCATCCAAAACTGGGGTCTCTTAACAACTGAAAGGGATTGGCGTCATATCATGGTCCTACCTAACCACAAACTGGCTGAAATATTTAGCATAGCAGGTTTTGGAACTTTGCTGTGGATGGATGTTCTGAGCTCCCATTTATTAGGCAATTGCTAAGACTAACTCTCCTATGCCTATTCTGCTAAAAGCTCTTCTATAATGTGGAATAATTACAGTTCTCCCTACAGCGGCCAAAAGCCCCACACCAAACCCTGTTGGTTTATTGCATTAATATCCTGCCTGGCAGTCTTCCATTATACCAGACACAGCATACGTATCCTTGAGGCAGTCTACCATCCAGACATCAATCACTTCTGCAAAGTTGCTACTGTATGTATCTTCAGCCCACACCCCAGTCCTGAGAATACACACCACCACCAGCACTTCAGACTGATAATGGGATTATAACTTCTGAATTCACACAGCCTCATCAAAACAAGATAGCCAAGACTGATAGCATAAGAAACAAGATGCTCCATCAACCTATGCAGCTAATCTACTGGTTCATGTAGCATATCAAAAGGTATGTTGTTCTAGCATAAGGAAGTAGATTTGGTGGGGAATATTACTCTGGTTGTGTTCAACTGATGGATGGGACTCTATACTTTTTAAAGCTTAAGTGTGTGCCCTTTTAAAAAATAACTAAGTGGGGCTTCCTGTTCCCGGCGGTGGAAAATGGCAGATCCCACACGATCGGACCTCAGCCGTTCCGATAATTCAGGGCTGATATGGGGGTAATTAGCCCTGGCTGCCTCCCCAGGGCAGGGGAGGACTGTCTCAATGACCCGCGGTTTGCCCCAGATTGCCAGTGTGGCAGACGGCAGGGGCACTGGGTCACGGAGCAAGGGACGGACTGATACTCCTGCAACGCCACCCCATAGCCGGACGCATCTGTTTGGGAAAATATAAAGATCTGAAAAACAAACAGACACATTCTGAACTTCAAAGAGATCCTGGAGAAGAGGAGGTTAAGGGGTGATATGATAGCCATGTTCAAAAATATAAAAGGATGTCACATAGAGGAGGGAGAAAGGTTGTTTTCTGCTGCTCCAGAGAAGCGGACACGGAGCAATGGATCCAAACTACAAGAAAGAAGATTCCACCTAAACATTAGGAAGAACTTCCTGACAGTAAGAGCTGTTTGACAGTGGAATTTGCTGCCAAGGAGTGTGGTGGAGTCTCCTTCTTTGGAGGTCTTTAAGCAGAGGCTTGACAACCATATGTCAGGAGTGCTCTGATGGTGTTTCCTGCTTGGCAGGGGGTTGGACTCGATGGCCCTTGTGGTCTCTTCCAACTGTATGATTCTATGATTCTATGATCCTCATCATGACTTTGGAATTTGAAGGGGCTTGGTATGTTTTTTTCTACTTCCTTTAACATTAACAATCCGTATTGCATGCCAAGTCCCATTAAGAACCTAAATTGTTCTTCAAAAAGTGAGTACAGATGGACTTTCATATATAATTGGGACCTATTCGCAGCTGCTTTTCTTCTAAGATTTGAAATGCTTGATAAAGACGAAAACAAAAACAAAATGGCTTCTACCCACCACGCACTTACGGAATATCTGAAATACTTCCCTGATTAAGAGAAACAGGAGCTAACTGATGGTTGGTCATAAAGACTGGAAACAATATTATATATACAACTGTTTGCAAAAAGGAAGTTTTTTATTATGAGCGAGAGAGAGAGGGCTAAATGGATGTCTGGCAGCCCCCCTCTAGGGCCCGGAGGGGGGATTGGATTGGGTGGATTCCAAAGGCTAATTGTTAACTGTCTGATATATGGCTACATTGCAAACAGTCTGCTCAAGAATAAATCAGCAAGGAATTTCAGAAGGAGGTTTCTCTCTGTTTCTTTGATAACACCTGGACGGGAAAGATTAACAATCTGGGAGCTGCCAAAATAACAACTCTCAAAGAGCTGGACAGAACTCCGGAATTGGATGCAATTAAAGAAGCGGTGCGATGAAAAAACAAAAACAGCTGAAAAAGTACAATATACGGACAAATCTGGACTCCATAGAAAAAAAAGTATGTGTTTTCTGACATGAATGAGGATCGCAGAAGCAGAGTCAAAACGTGGAGGAAAAGATTGGATATGGAATTATGAAAAACATCGATGACGAGAGGAAGGACTATGATGTTGAAAGCGCTTCGTAATTCAGACCATGGGAAGCCAAAACCAAAATTATCACAATTTGGAAGACAATTGGACTTTTTTATTTTAGTTTTTTATTGGATTTGATTTGATATGTTAATTAGATGTTCTTATTGGAAAATCAATAAACGCTTAAAAAAATGTGAAGAGAGTTCACTGAAATGTGTGGGCTTGTTCACCTTTTTTTGGATGGTTTTATTTATTTTTCATGGTACAGAAGATACATTTTGAGAAAACAGTTGCTACAACAGTAAACAACAGAGTTGTCCTGATAGAATTACAGACTTTTGTCATGCTGTGTGATAAAGTTTCATTCGATTCCTCTAAGAGATCACACCACATTTTCCCATGAGTGTTGGGTGAATTCCTGCCACAGTCTGAACAATTTATGTATTCACTAAACATTGGCCATATGTTATAAAAGGAACAGGGATTGTGTTTGCCCTTTGCTGCTCTGACCTGACGTGTTAGTTTCTCAGCCAATGCTATTGACCATACTATGGTATACCAAAAATCAGTGTTCAGCCCAACACCAGTTTTCCAACAGAGGTCAATAGAAAGGCTAAGATGTCATCATTGGGGTAATCTTGAGCAGGTTGGCACCCGAAGCCCAAGTAGTGTTAGTGCACAAGTACAGTTGTTTTGTACATCAAGTTTATTTCTTTGAATACAGCACTCCAGAAAGATTTGATGAGGTCACACCACCACGACATATGGAAATGTGTACCTATGGCTTGTTCACCATTTTTTTTATATATATATAATTTATATTTCCTGTTTTACAATTTAAAATAAACATTTTACAAAGTTTGAATGAACTTTATTACGGTCATAGACCAGGATTAAGAAAAGCATATACATAAAATAGCAGTTGGGATTTTTGACTGATAATTGTTAGGGCAAAAGAGGACAAGGAAACAGGCATAAAACATCCGAATAAAATACAAGATTAAACACAGATAATGGGTGGATAAAAACTAATAATTAAAACAGATAAGAGCTAAAAACCAACAAAGACACGCAGCTAAAACAACTAAGTTTATAATGTCCAGTTACTTCCCTTCTTCTCTTTCCATGGTTCATTTTACATATCCTACCATTTTTAACCATCTTCTTTATGGAACCAGCGTTGATGGCAGCTACCGATCCTACCCTCTGCATTTGTTGCTGCAAATGCTTAAGTGTCTTTTTACTAAAATAGTGTCTTTATACTAAAAACCAAGCATGAGCAACATGCCATTGTGACCAAGTAAGGAAGTCTGTAGCCCTGAAGTTCATGCCCAGGAGCTGTTGCTCTTTTCATCTTACAAGGCAATTTCATTAGTCTCAAAGGATAGTGGGAGTAAAATTAAAATAATTGGTTTAGCTCTTGCTGCTACACTTCTGAATTAAACTGCGTACTGCTGAAAGTTCAAACCCATTTGACTCTCCATTAATACCTTACACGTGCTTTAGCAATTCATGCCCTCTGTCGTTCTCATGAAGCAACCTTGTGGGAAGTACTTTTGTTCACAGTGGAAGTCTGAATGACTTCAAAATGTTAATGACCAGGAAGGCTGCCCTTGATACATGAGCTTTGCAGGAGATGGGGGAATAACGGTGGTTGCATCTGAAACTTCCTTGCAAGCATTTTCCTCTGGAGAAGGGCCTCGCTGCGGGATCACGTTCACCCAGTGCTATACCAGCTGCACTGGCTCCCGGATTAGGATACAGGATTAGGTTTAAGGTGTTGGTTTTAACCTTCAAAGTCCTATATGGCCTAGGACCCTCGTACCTACGGTACCGCCTCTCCTGGTATGCCCCACGGAGAACCTTACAGTCTGCAAACAACACTCTGAAGATCTTGGGCCCCAGAGAAATTAGACTGGCCTCGACCAGAGCCAGGGCCTTTTTGGCTGTGGCCCCGGTCTGATGGAACGCTCTCTCACAAGAGGCTAGGGCCCTGCGGGATTTGACATCTTTCCACAGGGCCTGCAAGACGGAGCTGTTCTGACAGGCCTTTGGCCAGGGGGCAGTCTGACCTATTTTCCTTTGTATAAGAACAAGCATGTTCACAACCTGTTCACAGGTCCATATATGATCAGTGAAAACAATTGGTCCTGGCAAGTATTAACTGCTCTCAGTCTTCACCTGATAACTGCCATTTGTCCAGGTTTTAATTTGTCTGAATTAATTTTAAGCTGTATTTTAATTGATGCCTGTTTACAGTGGTGCCTCGCAAGACGAAATTAATCCGTTCCGCGAGTCTCTTCGTCTTGCGGTTTTTTCGTCTTGCGAAGCATGGCTATTAACGGCTTAGCGGCTATTAACGGCTTAGCGGCTTTAAGAAAAAGGAAACAAACTCGCAAGAAGTTTCGTCTTGCGAAGCAAGCCCATAGGGAAATTCGTCTTGCGGAACGACTCAAAAAACGGAAAACTCTTTCGTCTTGCGCGTTTTTCGTCTTGCGAGGCATTCGTCTTGCGAGGTTCCACTGTACTGTGTTATTTGTATGATGTTAGCCGCTCTGTAACCCCATAGTCGCCTTTGACTGGACTTAACCGTCCAGGGATCCTTTACCTTTGCTTATTGGGAAATCCTCCCCACTACGCCTCCCAGAAAGTGATGCCCACCCTTCCCTCTGCACATGGCCAGAGTTTCCAAAGTACATTGTGGACTATGTCATTCTGAGTGCTGCAGGAGGAAAGGAAATGGTTTTCAACAGAAGACAGAACTGTGCCATTAGTTTTAGCAGGTTAGTAAAGGGCTTCTCCTGCGGTTTTTATTAAGTGTTCATTGGGGAAACTGAGTGTTCATTCTGGTTTATTTGAACAGAGGAGCCTGCAGGATCAGACCAGAGGCCATTCAAGGCAAGAGAAAACGTTTCTCCAGTGCCTTTTAGCTGCTCAGGGTGGGAAGTCCCCATTTGCACCACTTTGCCCCAGCACCCGCTCCGATTCTGCCTCTTGATCTGGCACACCCCATCCCTTCCTCTCCCCCCAATAAAATATTTGAGCCCCCCCCCCCCCAAGTTGATAGGGCAGGCTTCCTCAAGCTCGGCCCTCCAGATATTTTTTGGCCTACAACCCCCATGATCCCTAGCTAGCAGGACCAGTGGTCAGGGATGATGGGAATTGTAGTTTCAAAACATCTGGAGGGCCGAGTGAGGAAGCCTGCCCTATTAACTTGGGGGGGGCCCGGTCCCCTCAAATATTTTATTGGGGGGAGAGGAAGGGACGTTGGCCCTCAGGACTTGGCTCCCGCGATCTGGCGGTTCCTCCTCAGTTCCCCGCCTCCAGCGCCTCTGCCAGGAAGGACAGCGAGACGGGGAACGGAAACGCCTCTTTCACACTTCCCTTCCGCTCTAGGAACGGCAGCGCCATTGCCGATGTTAACCCTTTCAGGACGAAGCGGCAGGAACCTCCGGGCCGCTCGGACAGACACAAGAGACCCTTGCGGGGTGCGCGCCACCCCCAAATATCTCATTGGGCGGTGCGAAAATACCTGGCAAATAGGTTAGGAACGCTTCTACAGCGACTGCGGCCTCCGCCATCCCCGCCGCCATTTTGCCGGCCTCCGTCTCCATGGCGACGGGCCTCGCCGCCGCCATTTTGCCGGGGTCGTTCCTATAGCAACGGCGGCCTCGGCCATTTTGCCGGCCTCCGTCTCCCTGGCGACGGGCCTCGCCGCCGCCATTTTGCCGGGGTCGTTCCTATAGCAACGGCGGCCTCGGCCATTTTGCCGGCCCCCGTCTCCATAGCGACGGGCACCGCCGCCATCTTGTTAGGGTGGCTTCCATAGCAACAGCGGCGCTTCGTCCTCCTCCTCCTTCCCCGGCGGCTTCCCGAGGGCCGGCATGGCGGTCCGCTCGAGCCTGGAAGCCCTGGACCTGACGGGGGACGAGGTGGAGCGGCTGAGCAAGGCCTTCCAGGACGAGGGCTTCCGCAAGCTGTTCGCCGACTACGCGGCCGAGCTGAGCGACCCGGCGCAGCGGGCCGTGTACGAGGCGGAGGTGTCGGCGCTGGAGCGGCAGCGAGGCGTCGAGGCGCGCTTCCTGCACCCGCAGCCCGGCTGGGTGCTGCGGACCAGCCAGGCCGGCTCCCGCCGCTGCTACGTCAACGTGTGCGGCAACGCGCTGGTGGCCAGGCCCGAGGCGAAGCCGGAGCCCGGGGGCAGCCGCTGGACGCTGCCGCACTGCCTGGCGCCGGCCCGGGAGGAGCTGGGCGGCCGGCGGAGGCCCGGGGAGCCTCGCGGCCCGCCGCGCCTTGTCTACGACGTGCTCTTCCACCCGGACGCGCTCCGCCTGGCCGCCCGCTCGGCCCGCTTCCGCCGCCTGGTGAGCGACACGGCCCTGGAGGCGCTGGAGAGCCGCTTCTCGCCCGGCCTGGACCGCGCCAACGCCGTGCCGCTCAGGGGCATCAAGTACAAGGGAGTCCCGCAGGCCACGCTGCTCCGGACGCCGCTGCCCGGGGGCGCCCCGGAGGGGACCGGGGAGGAAGAGTGCCCCTCGCCGCTGCCGCCCTTCCCCACGCCCTACGCCTACCCGCCTCGCCCAGCCGAGCCCCCCAGGCCGACCCCCGAGCCGGCCCCGGCGGCCACCACGCCGCGCTGGAGCCTCCGGCAGCGCTCCTACGTGGACCTGCAGGACTACCGCTGCTGCCGCGACTCGGCGCCCAGCCCGGTGCCCCGCGAGCTGGTGGTGACGGTGGAGCTGCCCTGCCTGGGCTCGGCCGCCCAGGCGGAGCTGGAGGTCCGCGGGCGGGAGCTGCGGCTGGAGTCGCGGCGCCCCGCCGCCTACAGCCTGCGCCTGCCGCTGCCCTACGCCGTGGACGAGGCGGCCGGCAAGGCCACCTTCAACAAGGCCAAGAGGCAGCTGGTGGTCGTGCTGCCCGTGCTGCCGCCGGCCGGGCAAGAGCAGGGGAGCCCCGGCTGCGGCGAGCAAGGCCGGCCGGAGGAGGAGGAAGAAGGAAAGGAGGAGGAAGAGGAGGAGCCGCCGCCGCTTTCGGAAACCGGAGGCTCGGCTGAACCGCAGCCGGGCTGCGCCCCGATCCAAGCCGCGAGCAACGCGGAGCAAACGCCCCTTGCCACCCACGTGGAGGCGGGGCCGGGGTGCACCGCGGAAAGCGCTCCGCCCGCTCCCGAGCCCGGCTCTTCCACGTGTCCGGGTCATAACGATTCCGACGATCCTCGGAGCCCCGGGGCCAGCAGCCCGGAGGCTCCCGCGGAAAGCGACCCGGCGGCTGACACGCGTCCGACCGCCCCGACGTGCGGCGGCACGGGTTTGCCTGCTGCGCCGCGTGAAGATCCGTGCGTGGACAGCGCCGTGGAGCTACCCGGCCCTGTTGCGGGAGTAAGTCAGGGGCATCTCTGCGCCGACATGGATCTGAACGAAAGCACCCATGTCACCAGCGACGTGGTGCCCTCGCCGTGCCCCGGTGGCATCCTGGCTCCTCCACGTGTGTCCCGCCGTGACAGCCTGGACCATTCTGGGGCAACCCTGTCGGGTCTGGACTGCTCTAATGTAGATGAGGATCCTATGCCCTCCACAAGAAGTGAGCTTTCTGCGCCACCAGCGTGCCCCAGTACCACTAGCATCGTGCAGATCTCTGCACCTGCCTCTCTGTGTCCTGCAAACATAACCTTTGGTTCTCCTCTGCTGCCCACGGAGGGCCCCACCGTTGATCCGGATTCTGCCAAAAGCCCTACTAGCTGCCTTGACTCTCCACTGCCCACTGCAAGCACAGCTGCCCACTGTCCCCCTTTCCAATGCACTCAGGATGAAAACTCCTTGAGGCTGATCTTGCAGGTGCCAGGCATTCTTCCCCAGAGCCTCAGGGGGGAAGTAGGAACAAATTGCTACAGAGTTAGTTTTGCCAGCAAAGACTTTGCATCTTATACATTCCTCTTGCAGTTCCCTCCAGAAAATAGACTGAGTCCCCCTGAGTTTGGACTTGATGTGTCCCTCGATAATGCTGTTATTTCCCTCACAAAGTCTCGCGAGACCACTGGACTTTGGAGAAAGATGTATTTCGGCCCAAATGGTGATTCCTTGCAGGTAAAACTACATTTCATATCACTCTCACCCTCAGGGTGTAGCAGAATCAGGGGTATATTTTTGAGGCCCTTATTTCGTTTTTATTCTGCTCTTCTACTTGGGGCATCGCGCACTCACTTGTTATCGCATAAATTTATTCACGCAACTACACTTGGAAGTAAGTTATGCTGAGACTAATGTGATGTAATGTGATAGGCCCCACATCACCAGTGACCCTCATGGCTGAGCAGGATTTGAATGTGGGTCTCCGACACTTTCCCCACTAGGCTCCTTGCTAAATGTGGGAGCAACAGAAAGGTATCTGGGTTCACACAGTGCATAGTTAAACAATGGAATTGATGGCCAACAATTTGGATAGCATTAATAGGAGACTAGACAAATATGTGGAGTATAAGGCTACTTCTTATGCCCACTGCCAAGGCAGTGATAAAGAGTGCTGTTGTGCTCATGTTTTGCTGCTGGGCTTCCCTGAGGCATCTTGTTGACTGACCACTGTGGACAGCAGGATGCTGGACTCGGCGAGTCTTTGACCTGATCCAGCTAGGTTCTTCTTCCATTCTTAGGATTTGTGGGAGTAGTAAAGCCCTTTAAAGCCCTAAACGGCCTCGGTCCTGTATACCTGAAGGAGTGTCTCCACCCCCATTGTTCTGCCCGGACACTGAGGTCCAGCACCGAGGGCCTTCTGGTGGTTCCCTCGCTGCGAGAAGTGAGGTTACAGGGAACCAGGCAGAGGGCCTTCTCGGTGGTGGTGCCCGCCCTGTGGAACGCCCTACCAGCAGATGTCAAGGCAATAAACAACTATTTTACTTTTAAAAGACAACTGAAGGTGGCCCTGTTTAGGGAAGTTTTAAATGTCTGATGCTGTATTGTTTTTAATGTTCAGTTCGGAAGCCGCCCAGAGTGGCTGGGGAAACCCAGCCAGATGGGCGGGGTATAAATAATAATAATAATAATAATTATTATTATTATTATTACTATATTATTATTATTATTATTATTATTATTATTATTATTATTAAAGCAACCGAGGCCCCAGTTAGTCCTTTACCTGAAGGCCAACTAGTTGCATGTGATGTTAAGTTGAAGTGCTGTGGTTTTTTTCTTATTGCCCATAGCTATTGGGGTGTTGGGAACATTTTCCTTCCATATCACAGTGATGAAAAGAAAATAACCTCCATAGTAAGTAGTGACTGTTACCTACACCCTTTTAGTATGGCAACCCACTGCTCTCTTCCCATTCTCCTTGCCTCTGAAGGCTTGGGTACTTGGAGAAGGACCTCTGAGGATGGTTGGCAGTAGTTGAGTAGGCTTGTATGAGAGAGAGAAAAAAAGTCATTCAGGAACCTAAGTCCCAAACTGTTCAGGGCTTTGCATCAAGACTGCATCTGACCTCCTTTGGGCTGAACTGTAGAAGGCGCTGTCAAAACACAAGGACCTCATACTGTAGTGAATAGTGTGTGCCAAACCCTACACAGTAGAACTTGTCCCCTGAACTTGCTTTGCTACTTACCAGTATGTAATATGCTATAAAGTTTCTCCTATTTGATGTCAGCAGGGGACTGAAACTGTCATCCTCCTTCTGACACCTGTTTAGTAAACAAATGTGTGGCCATTTGCAGTTTCATCATCATGTTTGTTTAGAAACTGAAGAGGCAAAGTAAAGTATGCTTCCTATCTGTTTCAATACTCAAACTAGCTTAATTTGCAGTTCTGCTCCTTGAAGACAGCAGTTCTTGTTATAGCTTCCACCTTTGTGAATAAACATTCCAGACTGAATGCTCATGAATCTGTAGACTGATTCTCTGGAGTTCTGTTACCTAGAATGTTTCTTTGCATTGGAAAAAAAACCTTGTATTAAAATTGCAGAGGGGAGGAGAGAGAGGATATAGGTTTGGTCTTCTTGCTGACACTGGGGCTATACATTTTTCCCTGTTGAAGAAAAAACACACATTTTTTTTACCACTTAATCAGAGCATTGAGTCAGCTCTCATCAACATGAGATACTATTATAGCTACAGTTGCATTCTGGCAAGGCAGAACCCATGTATGTCAGGACTCAGTAGCTTCAAAATATCATTTGCATTGACATATAATTAATTATTCAAACTCACATAAATATTAATTATATGCCAGTACAAATGACATATTGAAGCTACTGAGTCCTGTATAGTAGTGATGACTAAAATAAGCTCTGTACTTTATATAGGGGTGTTTTGCAGGACCTTTTCACCTGTAAGACTTGGTCTGCTGGGCTAGAAAGCTTTGCCACTCCTGAAACAGAAGTTTAAAGTCCTAACCAGCACTTCGATTTGGGTCTGGATGTGGGCCGACTTCCAGTGAAACTCTTGTAATAGTGGAGCCACACGTTCCTGATAACTGGCTCCAGTCAGCAGTCTGGCCACAGCATACTGTGCCAGCTGAAACTTTCAAACAAAAGCTAGTTCAGCTGCAATGCAGGTCGTGAGGTATTCTGGCCAGATCTGACTTTTCTAGGAACAGGTGCACCCAGCGCACCAAGCAAAGTTGTGCAAAGACACTTTTGCCCACAGCCAGCTTCTGAACTTCCAGGTTCAGAGTGCAAAACTCAACTTTAAAGTGGGGCGCAATCCAGACTAGCTGCTGCTTGCTTTTGGTTTAGTGGAGAGTAAACTGATCAAATCAAGCCCCTGCTGTTAAATAGAAACATGTGGAAGAAGAGCTTATAAGTATATAGTGACCAGTAAATCATCACCAAACTCTCCTGTGATTTTGTTCTCGTTCTAGAACCAGATGAGGGAGCTCTGCAGCATGTTACTTTTTGGGGATGGTGTTTGGGCTTCTGTCTTCTGGCAACAGAGACATCTTTATCCTTTCTCAGGTGTTTCAGTTGTGGCCTTGAGTAATTTCCCTCCTGTTCTGGAGTTCAACCCACCACTTTGTGGAGGATCTTGTCTTGTGCTGGAGTGCTAGTTGTGTTGACCTTCTGCTCCCATCTTAAACTGCACACCCTCGGTTTGGAAAACCACGGCAGTTTTTAAAGAAAGAGACTGAGCCCTTGATAGGGATGGACTTTCCCCACTGCTGTTCCTGCAAGGGTTGCATCTCTTAGAGAGGTAATGTGACCTTTCGTTCTGAAGTTCCTTAAAGGCCAGCAGTTTGTTAAATAGGGTTTTAACAGATCAGATGCCCTTTTGATTAAAATTTTTAAAATTATATTATCTCATTCAGTATGGATCATTGATGGCAAGGAGGTAAAAAATAACTGTGGCATTTCTCTCAGAGGCTGGTGAAAGGTCATTAATCTAATGCTTTGCAGAAACCATTAACTCCTTATGTCAGGCATTGCCGCTGGCTGGGTGTGAGGACTACGAATGGGAGAAGGTTCAGTTGCAGGTGACTGGTTTCATTTCGTCAGATTTTTCAGCCAAGTAGTACAGCACAAGCAAATAAGTTTTCCATCATACAGAACAGCTGACACCTGGAGGCTGAAGGTGTGTCCCAGTGAGCAAGATCAGTACTGCCGGCGGTGGCTCAGCTGTGCTGATGGGTCTTTGCCTTCCGCAGCCTATAGATGGGGCCTGGTTGCAGTGATACCCCTGCAGTATGGACAACAATTGGCCATTTTTTCTCCAGGGAAGATAGAGAGATATAAGAAATAGGCATGCAGGAAAGCATAAATTCCAGACATGAAGCCTTCAGGCAAAGATGCATTGTTTAGAATGAGAAAAACGGGTTTATATAGTGACGTTCTCATGGAGAGAGATTCAAGATTATCCACGTCTTGGTCCAAGAAACCAGATACCTTCTTGTTACAGTATAAACAATTTTAACAGCAGCTCTAGTTTTCCTGTTTCTAGCCTCCCCACATATCTAGATTCTTTTGGAATTAGCCAGTGGAATTAGTTCTTGCTTGACCTCCAGCTAGCAACTGAAAATACTTTCATAGGAGAATGCTTAGAAAAAATACATATTCTCAGGTTATACACTGACATTGTAGCAGCTGGTTAACTGACAGAGGTGTGCTTAAGAATATATGGTGGCTTTATAAGTCATCCTTCCCCCAACCTAGTTTGAACCACAGTTCCCATCAGTCCTAGTCAGCACCATTAGTTCCCGAACACTGTAAATCCTGTCCAATAGCTGCCGACTGTAGTTGAAGAACATACTGGAGGTAGTTGAAATGAATGCCAACCCTTGCAAGAAAGGATTAATAACACTGATAATTTAATGCACAGTTGGGAACAATTTGCTCAATATTAGAATGACTCTTGGGAAAATTAGTCTGGATTGTTGTCTCTTCATTCCATAATTCTTGTGCTAATCATGTGTTGATATGTGTATGAGTCAAGAAGGGAAGGGATTCTACTCCCCACAGCAGTGGTTCCCAATTAGCTTAGTACTGCAGACCCCCTGTTTTTCAAAAGGCAAGCCATGGAGCCCCTACTTCTGAAAATTTTGATATCTCTATGGTAGGGTTTTTTATGTGAATGGTGCCACAGACCCCCCTGGGTGGGTTATGTAGACCCTCTGGGTTCTGCGGACCTCCAGTTGGGAACTATTGCCCTACAAGAAACTGATTTCAGGCTTCTCATATGCATCTGGTTGGACACTGTGAGAACAGGAAGGTGGACTACATGGATCATTGGCCTGATCCAGGAGGTTCCTCTTATGTTTGTTGTGGGGGAGGAAGGAAAGGAGAATGTTATGCGCTTTGAGACTCCTTAGAGTAGTTATAAAGCGGGATATCAAATCCAAAATCATCATCCTCCTCCTCTTCTTCTTCTTCTTCTTCTTCTTCTTCTTCTTCTTCTTCTTCTGTTTCTGTTCACCAGCACCCACAGAGACCTTCCCTTGTGCCTACAGGGTCTCCTCCACCCACTGAAATTCAACTTGAAAGAAGCATTCTCTTGTGCTAGTCAATAGGATAGATTGAGCTCTGTCCTTGGTTGCTGTTCGTATTTGGTGCTCACAACAGATTTAAAAGGTTGATGACGTCTGGTTTAATCAAACCCAATTCAAAACATGGTTTATGAAGCTGACTTGTTTCAGTAAACCATAAATAAGATTAATTACATTTTGTGTTTGGACCTAACACTAAGCTGTGGTGAATAGAAAGTGGAAGTGGAAGCTTCAAATGTCCCCATGACTGTGGAGGCAGAGTGTATAAGCCAGGGCTGGGCGATACCTGGTTTCCAACATCACAATATACCAGTGTATGACAATGTCTGAAATAAGGATGGAGCTAGGTAGAGGCACTGGCTGGCTTGACAGATTCTCCTGGCTTGACAGATTTGCCTGCGCCTGCTCTTGCAATTCGCTGCCCCCTGCATTACTGTATGATACAATACAGTGGTACCTCGGGTTAAGAACTTAATTCGTTTTGGAGGTCTGTTCTTAACCTGAAACTTCTTAACCTGAAGCACCACTTTAGCTAATGGGGCCTCCTGCTGCCGCTGCACCGCTGCTGCACGATTTCTGTTCTCTGTTTCTTTCAATTTCATTGTTCTGCATGGGGCAATGACAATAAAGATATCGTATATCGTATATCGTTCTCATCCTGAAGCAAAGTTCTTAACCCGAGGTACTATTTCTGGGTTAGTGGAGTCTGTAACCTGAAGCGTATGTAACCTGAAGCATATGTAACCCGAGGTACCACTGTAATCATGACTGCACATAAACTAAGAAATACAGACTAAAATAAAAGTTTGTGCTAATCTACATGAAAAACTTTATGTAAAATATAATCCACAGAAAAGAAAAATGACCTTTCTCCTAACACCACAGTTTTGTGAGTAACATACAGTTGTGGTTTCCAGTATTTCCAAGCTGATACCATTAGTAATAAGCACATAAGTAGTTTTATACTCATTTACTTGTAGTTTGCATGTTGTAAAATGGCGCACATGTTACTGTGAAATCTCTTGGGTTTCCCCATGCCTTGGTGTCAGAGCTACCCTAGGTCCCAGCTCACAAAGGACCAACGCTGCTTCGTTGTTAAGTATAAAAGTCTTTATTGAAGTTCAGTTTCACTTCCAGAGCCGCAGCGCGCAGCCCCACGTCTCAAGTGTCAGACCGCTGATGCTCCGTCTGAGTCTCCTCCCCCTTGACACCAATTTAAGATTCTAGCCTTGCTCCACCTTCTCCGCTGCTCCTTCCTCCTCTGGGTCCGCCTGCCCGCCGGGGTTCCGCCCTTTCTAGCCTCTTCTCCCGCTGATTCCCCTGAGCCTTCTCCCTCCCTCCGGCGGGCTTTAGGAGCTGGTTCCCCATCCGGGTCTCCTGCTGTTCCGCGCGCCTGCACATTTGAACTTGGCGCGCGCGCCCAGCCAGCAGCTTTCCTCCTGACCGTTTCACTGCTGCTGTCACTGCTTCCCCCTTGGGGGGGCTAGCTGCAACTGACCTCCCCTCCGTTGGAGGAGTGGTCAGCCCTGACTCCCTCTCTGGAGGAGACACTGCCCCTGACACATGTGACTCTTCCCCCCCACTACGCTCTGGTGGGGAAACTGGTCCCGATCCTCCACTGCTGCTTTGGGGTTCCCCTCTGGCTCCTTGTTTCTGGTGCGTCCCCCCTGGGACCCCCCTTGCCCTGACCATCGGCGCCCCCTTCTGGGAATCTTCTGATTCGCTGGAGAAGCTCATGGAATCTCTCAGGCCACTGTCATACTCCCCTACGCTGCCCTCGGATTCTTCCCCTTCGCTCTCCATTTCCTCTCTCCCCAGAGCTCCTGCTCCTGAGTCCCTGACACTTGGTATTTTTCTGTGGTGCTGGGGTTCTTCTGGGGTCCTTTGTTTCTGTCAATCCACAGATTACATGTTTGCCTAGTTGTTCCTTTCCAAAACTGAGCCACTAGTTTCATGTTTTGCTGGCAGCAGCGGAAAATTGCCAGTTCTTGATGTTTTCCAAATGAGTGGAGAAATGCCAACTAGAATTGGTTTTGGCACGTGGACGTTTAAGGGGATTGCCATGGTGAAACGCGGTTTGCTTTTCAGAGGGGGGAAATTGTTGCTCTCGTCGTCGCCACCAGCAGATAGGCAGTGGAGTTCCTCGCTCTCTATGTTTCCCCCAAGAAGCAGGGGTTGGTTTTTAGTGCTGTGAGAAGGCAACCTACGTAAATATTTTAAAGCAGGATCCCTTTTCGCTTACACATGGTGGCACTAACGGACCGGAGACCGTATCTCACTCTTCTTCACCTGGGAGGAATTCCTGTGTGTTTACTCTTCCAGCTGGAACCGAAGGAGGCTCACACATCAGGGTACAACCATAGAATCATAGAACTGAAGTGTTGGAAGGGACCCTGAGGGTCATCTAGTCCAACCCCCTGCAATGCAGGAATATGCAGCTGTCCCATACGGAGAAGCAAACTTGCAATCTTGACATTATCAGCACCAGGCTGTAACCAACTGAACCATCCAGGATCTTATGCAAACCAAACCTTTAGAATGCCAACTAGAAGATATTCAGATCGATTAAAAAAAGATGTTCCTTCCATCTCTTTGTATTTCAGCAATGATGTAATAGGCAAATGGGTTCCAAGCTATTTTGGAAGCCAGGGTGTAAGCAATAAAGGTAAAGGTACCCCTGCCCGTACGGGCCAGTCGTGTCCGACTCTAGGGTTGTGCGCCCATCTCACTCTAGAGGCCGGGAGCCAGCGCTGTCTGGAGACACTTCCGGGTCATGTGGCCAGCGTGACGAAGCTGCTCTGGCGAGCCAGCACCAGCGCAGCACACGGAAACGCCGTTTACCTTCCCGCTATAAAGCGGTCCCTATTTATCTACTTGCACTTAAGGGTGCTTTCGAACTGCTAGGTGGGCAGGAGCTGGGACCGAAAGACGGGAGCTCACCCCGCTGCGGGGATTCGAACCGCTGACCATGCGATCGGCAAGCCCTAGGCGCTGAGGTTTTACCCACAGCGCCACCCACGTCCCCGCGTAAGCAATAACCCCCTCTTATTTAATAATACACACTTTCCCCATAAGACTACGTCCACAGTGTTAATTCCATTTTAATGCCCAGTTCCCCAAATCAGCTTTAGTCATCTGAATGGATTTGCAGTGGGTTGCTAGGATGGAAGAATTTGGTGGTAGCTTTGCTCTAGGCTAGTCTATACTTCAGATAGACAGGAGCATTAGACTCCTGAGTAAGCTTAGTTGCCGTGAGATCAGAGGAGAGGTCCTCTTAAAAGTAAGTAAATACCGTATTTTTCACTCTTTAACACGCACCCAACCATAACACGCACGTAGTTTTTAGAGGAGGAAAATCCGTAGGCATGCCACCCGTAGGCATTCCCTCCATAACACACACAGACATTTCCCCTTACTTTCTAGGAGGAAAAAAGTGAGTGTTATGGTGCAAAAAATACGGTAGTTAAGGAACAGGAAGCGGAGAGAAGGCATTAACAGACAGCTCTCTCTTTAGCTGGGATGGGGCAATCATGCACCACTTATAAAGGTTTCATGCAGACCTATATAAAGCAGTTCTTTCCCCCTCTTCTTTTTTCTACAGCAAATTAGTGTAACAGGGAGCAACTCTTAGACAATCATAAAGCAAAAAACACACCTCTCTTAATGCCATGCCCTTTCCCCAAAATAAATATATTTGTCTAGTTAGTGTCCTTCCTAATGTGGAGCAAAGTAGTCAGTTCTTCCATTTCCTATCCTTTATAAATATCTGATGAAATTAAGTCCACATTTCCACATTTGTCACCAGATTTTATTTGTTCAGTTTATTTCAAAGCTCTTTTAATCCTGCCTTCCTGTTTGAAAATGCTCAGAGCAGCCAACAAACAACTCCCTAAAAGTACACCCCATTAGCACATAAAACTGTTCAAAAACATTGTAAGATGCAAAACAGTGTTTTGAAACATTTGTGTAAACCAAGCAGTGCTAAAAGTAAAGAAAGGAGCCCCCACACGCTGTTACGTACTAATTTTCAGTGGTTTATAGATGTTTGCTTTGGTGCCGTTGTTGACCTTTGCTTTGGAAGTTTCTATTTATCTAAGCATTATTTGTCAAAGCAGAGGCATAACAAATATAGAACTGGGATTAGAATATTTATTGTAACATGGTATTCGAAAATGGGAATGACAGGAGGAAATAAACCCAGGGCCATTTCAAGTCATTTTGCCGCCTTGATGCATCACAGAAACTAGAATAAAGAATAGAGAATACATTTTGAAAAGAAAAGAAAAATCTACCCATTAAAATTGTTACTGATTTAATCGCTGATAAAAAGCACCATCATTTTCTAGAAGCCATTAATATTTAAGTTTCATTTGCCGCCTTCCTGGTATGGGAAACTTGTGTCACCAAAGTTATTAACCTCTTGATTAAGCTGCCGAAAGCCTTTCTGGAGATGTCTTAATTCTGGCCATTGCTAATACCTTATACACAGGAGACACCCCCACTGCCCCCCTTTGTGGCTTTCATCTTCCATTGCCGTAGAGACTCTGACTTTAGCTGATCTGCTCTGCAGCAGGATTTGCAAAAAGGCAGAGAGGCTCTGAGATCTGAGTTTCTTTTGAACCTGTTTCCTGAATTCACCATAAAGGCACCTTAACTTAATTTAGATCCAGCGCATGACCTACTTTTAAGATGCCTGCAGTCTGCTGGAGAGAAACTTTCAACTCTAATAGCTTAGCACTGGGTATTATTGATAAAGGGGCAAAAATGGATCTGTTAGCTTTATTTCTTACCATTGACAATTGCTCCAAAGACTACTGTGAACCCAAAATGTACTTTATTAGTTGTTTTTATTTAATGCCCAATGAACAACTTGACATAGTGCTGACATACAGTGTTAAGTCCTAGACATACAGTGTTATTGTGGTATTGTGCAATATTCTCAATATGCCCAGTTGGGTTCAGTGACTTACCTATGAGTGATATTCCATCTTGCCATTGGCCTTCTGATGGTTGATGGATTTGTGTGTTATTTCTGGGCTGGACATGTATTTATTATTGCAGGTTTTCTTAACATTAGAAGTTCTATTAGAAGTTTTTTATGTATCTTATTCCTGTCGAAAGTTGTATTTTTATAAGGCTGTAAGCCACATTGAATGAGTTTATAAGGTCATCCTATGAATGTTATAAAATAAAAATGTATCTTAATATATGTGAAGCTTCTTGAGAGTGACATGTTCCAAGGGCGCATGTGTGGGTTTTGTTAACTCTGAAACAGTGGTGACAGCGATGTAAGGTTATGAGAATGAGTCTGGGGGAGCCTCTGGCACCTCCCTCTCCTCTGGAAAAGCAACAAGGAAATGAGAAGGTCTTGTTTCTGTTTTCAGTCAACTGTAATTACTTATTTTGTCCAAACTGAGGACCATTATTAGTGTTTATAGTTAATCAACTGCATTTTGAAGGCGGCTTGTTCTCTGAAATATAGTTAACATTCATCACAGTTTTCCCTAGCTTTGGACATGAGTCACTATGGTTATCTGCAGATGGAAGCAATCACTTCTGATTTCCTCCTCTTGGTTGTCCTGGTGGAGGAGAGGGCAGGGAAGATTGGCAGGGTATAGATAATAAAACTGTTATTGTTATTATTAAACTACAGTTCAGCATTATGTGTGAACCAGGACAGCATGTGGAGCCATCTCTTTCAGTGATGTGCAGACAGGGAACATGGGCAAAAATAACGAAAGTGGAATTCCCCACTGGGCAGTTTGCTTCATCAGTGAACCTGGACATTTTACTTTAGCTTTAAAGGCCAGATCCATAGAGTTCCTTGGGGCATCCATTCCATTTGCTGTTTTCTTCTAGCTGGAGCTCTTCAGAGGCTTCTCCCAGCTGTCCCCTGAGATTGTGGAAGTGGCGGCTCCAGGACAAAGCACGCATGTACCTGCAATCCAGAAAACAGCTTTGGGCACCGTTGCCTTTGTACCTGCCTTTTCTCTAAACCGAAAAGTCCCAAATGTTGCAACATTTCCTCATAGGGGATCTGCTCTACTTTTTTTTTTTTTACAACTGTTTGGAAAGCAAAAATTCAATGGCTGAAGATTTTATTGCCACATGGTCCAGTTCATGTACCCCATGTGTAAAAAGCTTCACCTGTTGAATTTCTCCTCGCCACACAGTTGTACAAGGCGCTGGTGCTTTGCCAAGAAAAAAGGTTGACAAATCTGCATAGCCTCTGTTTCTCTCTCATTGGTGAATGTCTTTTGGGGTTGAGTAATGCAGCACTTTTGCATCTGGATTCTTGCTCAAAGGCCTTAAAAAAATGTCTGCAGCCTAACATAGAATTGGCCTGTTACTGTATATATTGAATCTTCATCCTGACCTTCAGACCGGTTGGGTGTATACAGCATAAGCACAATAATGAAACAACAGATAAAATGGTTAATCATTAAAATGTACTACACAAGGTTAAAATGCTTCTGTGAGCAAAAACACCTTAGCCTGGTGCTGAAAGGACTCTGATGAGGGTGCCAGGGAAGCAAGGCTGTGTGTGTTGTTGTTGTTTAGTCGTTCAGTCGTGTCTGACACTTCGTGATCCCCTGGACCAGAGCACGCCAGGCACTCCTGTCTTCCACTGCCTCCCGCAGTTTGGTCAGACTCATGTTTGTAGCTTCGAGAACAGTGTCCAACCATCTCATCCTCTGTCGTCCCCTTCTCCTTGTGCCCTCCATCTTTCCCAACATCAGGGTCTTTTCCAGGGAGTCTTCTCTTCTCATGAGGTGGCCAAAGTACTGGAGCCTCAGCTTCAGGATCTGTCCTTCCAGTGAGCACTCAGGGCTGATTTCCTCCAGAATGGAGAGGTTGGATCTTCTTGCAGTCCATGGGACTCTCAAGAGTCTCCTCCAGCACCATAATTCAAAAGCACCAATTCTTCAGCGATCAGCCTTCTTTATGGTCCAGCTCTCACTTCCATACATCACTACTGGGAATACCATAGCTTTAACTATACGGACCTTTGTTGGCAAGGTGATGTCTCTGTTTTTTAAGATGCTGTCTAGGTTTGTCATTGCTAAAGGCTGTGTAGCAAGGGCATTTGAGAGTTCAGGTGTCACTGCCAAGAAAGACTTTTCTTTTGTTGGAGTTCCATGGCATCCCTCAGACAGATGCGCACAAGAAAGAAGGGCCTTGGCAAAAAGACTTTAATCACAGAAAAAGGAAACAAAACCAACCCGGCCTGGCCTGCCCTTGTGCCATTTGCCAGCATATGGAAAAAGCATTATCACCTGCAAGCATGCAGCAGCTCACCATGAAAGGCTTGGCCAAAGGATCTGCTTGAAAATTAGGCAGCTGTATTCTGGTTTTTAGTATAAGTAGACTGCTTGAAAAGGGAGATAGAAATACCTTAAGGAAAGCATCACTTTGTTGACTAACACAAAGTCTGTCAGCCCACAATAAAATCTATTCCTTGTTGCTGATCCAATTGGTTGTGTGTGACTTTCTGATTGAGGGTGCCACAGCTGAAGGTTTCGTCCGTTATTTAAGAAGAGTTTGGATTTGATATCCCGCTTTATCACTTCCCGAAGGAGTCTCAAAGCGGCTAACATTCTCCTTTCCCTTCCACCCCCACAACAAACACTCTATGAGGTGAGTGGGGCTGAGAGACTTCAGAGAAGTGTGACTGGCCCAAGGTCACCCAGCAGCTGCATGTGGAGGAGCGGGGAAGCGAACCCGGTTCACCAGATTATGAGTCTACCACTCTTAACCACTACACCACACTGGCTCTCTATTTAAGAATGCCAGCTTTAAGGAGAAGCAGAGAGCTGGGGATTGCGGCAGCTTTGGAGTGCCTAAGGGCTGGTGTTTTGTAACCAAAGTTTTGTACAGTGGTACCTCGGGTTACATACGCTTCAGGTTACAGACTCTGCTAACCCAGAAATCGTACCTCAGGTTAAGAACTTTGCTTCAGGATGAGAACAGAAATTGTGCTCCGGCGGCGCAGCGGCGGCAGCTGGAGGCCCCATTAGCTAAAGTGGTGCTTCAGGTTAAGAACAGTTTCAGGTTAAGAACGGACCTCTGGAACAAATTAAGTACTTAACCTGAGGTACTACTGTACTTGTTTTGTAACCAAAGTTTTGTACTTGTTTCTCCCCTTCAGGAAAGGTGGTTTGTCACTGAAGACAATGTGGATGAGTTTCTGGACAGTCTTTCGAGAATGTCCCGTTCCAGCCCGTCTGAGATGGAACACCAGCCATTAATTGAAGTGTTGGATGTCTCGGAGGGCAAAAGTCAGATCAGATTAAAGGTAAGGCATTGTTCAGCAGGCCTGCCTTATCATCCATGAACAACACTGGAGTAACCAGTCACTGTCTTACCTGTCTCCAGTTCCATTTGCCCAACACCTTGCTGCTTGTAAGGATATTTTTACCTGTGCGTTACGGGCGCTCATTGATTCTGAAAACTTCCAAATTAAATGTTCAGCAAACATGGCAACTTGCTATTCCACTTGTATTAAGCTCCCCACCCTGGCATGTGTGTGCTGGGAATGTTCTGTGTTTCAATGAGATTGCCATGCTTGTGCAAAAATCTGCAGATGGGCCAGAATTTGGCTTCAGCTCAATCCAGGACAAGCAACATTGAATTTAAATTGCAGAGAGAGATTTAGGATAAGCAAGAATGTTCCTAATGGCCATGAACATGCTCCCAGAACAGACCACACTGTTCCACTGCATTTGGAGAGGATCTTAACTGCATGTCGGAAGTCAGATTTTTCTCATCTTATTGCGGATCTTGTAAGCTTTGTGATTTTGAAGCCCTTTTGGAGAGCATGAAGACTTGTCATCTTGGAAGGAATAGAAGTCCAAAATCAAATATAAACAGAGGCAGCTGGCTGGACTGACACCTAATATTTAGAGTCTCTTGAAATTTTAAGAATTTAAGAATTACTTGGTCCTGTGTGGCGGTTTCTCAAATAGCCTGCTGTAACAAACGGTCAGATTCCCATCACAGAATGAGGGTTTCTAGGATGTCACTCCCCTCCTCTCCTCCCAACTTAATCTGCAGAATCATTACAAGAACTTCGCAATTTGTAAAATTATAGCATATCCCAAATAATAAATGTGGCAGCAGATGAGTTGTAATCTCTTCCTGAAATAGACCGAACACGGTGTGGCTCCACATGCTGCATTTGCAAATATTATTTCAATAATCATGTGCCTCAGCCAGCCCGTATCCTGGATCAGACTCTGAAAGTTCAAGGCCGCAGTCTGGACTTTGCTCCTGGGGGTGGGTTGCAAGGTGCACTCTCTTTAATTGCCTGCACACAATGAAATGAAAGATAAGAGCAGACATCTGTATTTGTAGCCCAGCTCTGCTTACGGACTCTGGGGTTGTTTCTGCTTCCCCTACTGTAAAATAAAAGTGTCTCACACTTTGTATGTGTTGTCAACTTACAGCTTCCATTTAAAGTCTCAGAGGCTGCCTTGCATTTCTACCTGGGATCTGGCACCTGTTGTTTGTTAGCTGTTGGAAACTTGCCAACTGCAATGAATATCAATATTTGATTTTCTACATTTAATTATTGAAAGGAGAGCAGAGCTTGATATCGCTTGGATGGCAATTCCAGCCTACACCAGACCTCTTGGTTGGTATCTACGTGGTGTGTTTTCCCTTATCTGTGCTCTCATTTTTCTCAGTCCTGCACTGGAGCAGAAGAGCTTTTTCCATTAACATTTGCAGCCGGCACCGTGGCACAGACCACCTGGGTGTCCTAGATTGCACAAGGCCAAGAATATTGAGGTTGGCAACCACCTGCTGTTCATCTCCAGGCTACTTTGCCAGCCACCACAAGAGTTTGTACCTTATTCTGTATCTTAGAGGACTGCTTTATTTGCCAGTGAAAATGAGAGCTGGTCTAAAGTCTTCTGAGCAGCACAGAACGTGGCCCGTCCTGCTGCATAGGAACGATTGGAGGAATGTTGACATAGGGACCTGGGCTGCCAATCATTGGCTGCTTGTGGGCATTGTCAAAGAGGGTCCTTAGCAAGTAGGGTCCTTGGATGATTTAGATGCAGTCCTCCTCAGCAACAAGGTGTTGAGGCTCAAAACACTCTTAATTTAGACTACATGCATTGTTTTACACTTGTTTGCACTGAATTGCATTTGCCATTTTACCACCCATTCACCCAGTTTGGTCTTCACAATCTCCTTTTGTTTCATTATCCCTGAACAATTTAACATCACCTGGAAACTGGCCTTGGAAACTAGATTGTTTATGAAGAAGTTAAAAAGCATAAGTCTCAGTATCAATTCTTGGGGGAATGCACTTTCTACATCTCTCCATTCAGAGAAATGGCCATTTCTTCCTTCTCTCCGCTTCCTGATACTTAACCAATTCCTGATCTGCAAGAGGACCTCTCCAATTATTCCATGAGCTTACTGACGTGTCTTTGCTGAGGTTCCTTGTCAAAAGTCCAAGTACACCATATAATCAGAATAAAACCAATTAGTGCACCACTTATGCACATTGAGTCTCCTCAGCTGAAACCATGACTCCTTCTCTGAAATGTGCATGATCCAGATGGCCCCAAGGCATTGGGTAACTACGGCTCTGTGACAAGCGCAAGGCATCTTGCACAACCCAGCCAGAATCATCTTTCCTGTGAGGAGCACACAGTGGGCAGCCACCTGGCAGAACTCTTGCAACTCTGCCTCTGAGCACGTTCCCGGGGCTTTGTAGGTCAGGGTTCACTGCCAGGCCTGCAGAAATCTCCAGCCCTGTTTACTGGAAACATTGCAAGAAGGTACGAACTTAAAAGGGAGACCTGTTTGGGAGGAAGCCCAGGTTGTTCCTGTTTGGTGGCTGAGACCGTTTTCAGCAACACTTCTCTCTACCTTTAGCCTACAACTGTAACCAACAGCTCTCCCCCTTTCTTTTCACAGCCGCTGGAGCAGAACGGCTTTGAGCTTGGTAAAATGCAAGAAGGAGCTGCTCCCAAGGGAGAGGATGGTGAACAAGAAAATGGCAGTGAACTCTCAGCAGATGCAGAAAGCTGCCCCGCACAAACAGCTCCGCTCACATCCATGGAAACAATGGGCCAAGTTGGCGGGGGACCAGGCCATTGTTTGGAGCTTGACCCCAGCAACCCCAGCTTGGCAAGCCCTGGGAAACAGCAGATAAGGGAGTGTCGTGAGTCAGAACGTGCTTTTGCAAGGGAGGAGGAAAGAGCCACGTCCACACCGCAAGCCCAGTTTAACTGGGAGGAGCCTGGCCAGACCAGAGGGGGGGAGGGTGTGCATTCAGAGTCAGCACAGAACAGCCAGGGCCAGGGCAGGAGCAGGCCGGCTCCTCCTGTGCTAAAGGAAACAGACATGCGGGATGGAAGTGTGCAGTACATTATCAACCACACAACACACTGCGCAGTCGCCTTTCAGAATGCTTTGTTGTATGAACTGGATTAATGTGCTGAGCTCCCAGCCGGGCTCTGCAGCGAGAAAAACCTCAAGTTTTACATTTTGCATTTCCTCCAGAGAGCACAGGAAAGGGACGGTGCAGAACCCCAACCACAAGTCTTGCGGAAACAAAGCACCGGTCCCATCTGCTCAAAAACGTTCACTTCCATTTGGGAGATTTGAAAGGACTGGACTCCAGGAAGGGGTTACCAACACAGTGCACTCCAGATCAACTTCCATCAGCCCCAGACAAAGGTCAGGAATGAGGCAAGTGGCGGTGCAGCAACATCTGGAGAGCAGTGCCTTGGCAGCCCTGGGTTTAGACGAGCACTCAGCAAGTTGCTGAATTTCAGAAAGAAACTGGCACTTCATTAAAGTCAAAATCCCATTGCTGCGAGTAGTCAGGGGAACATACAGGTCGTGGTCAGGCTACATCTAGGTTTGTTAAACTGAAATAGGAACATGCCTTTTGCCTGTGCACACAAACAGGATTAAACCAAGAAGTCTCTAATCAATTTCCCATTTCCCATTTTGAACTGGGAGACTTTAGTTACTAGCTTTGGAATGAGGATCTTAAACCAGACTTTGAAGTTTTGTTTAGGATGCTGGCTTGTTCTGAAGCCGGTGACTGAAACAGGGAGACTTCTTGGTTGTGACGTCTTGCGCCACGGAAGGGCAAAGCGAAGAGGCTGACTATGTGGGCAGAAGGCTAATTCGTCTCTCGGCTGAGCCAACTGAGCCATGCTCTTGCGCAAGGCCTCGTCACAACTTCAGGGTTTCATAATGCCTTTATTCCAACTTCCCTTTCCTCCAGCATTCCCGTATCTTCTCCGCTGATGGGGAAACAACAACTCGCTATTTGAAGTGTCCTCCCGTCTCAGAAGCCTCACATTTCACAACGACTTGTGCTGCCACAATTACTTTCAGGGGTGAATTTGTATGGTTTGCCTTTGGGGCATCCCTTTCACACTCAGCAAGCACCCTTCAAACAGGTAGATAAAAATGCAACAGCACCAGCTGGGCAAAAACCAGCTTGCTTGCTTTCATGGTGGATGCTAAAACCAGTATACATACCATGAGTTGCTCTCTGTTCATCAAAACCCATGCAAGTCTCCTGAATGTCAAGTGTTGCAACTGTCTTCGGAAATCCCCTGGGTGCTTGCATGAAAACTGTTTTCGGGGAACTCAAAACCTTTCTGAAACGTATGCAGCACAATCTATTTTGGATCAGGGTGTCATAGCCAGATTGTAAACTGCATTCACAGGAAGATAATCCTATTCATTTTAATGGAATTGATTTCAACGTAGGCATGCCCTCGAGGGACAGGGCTGTACCCAACCGTTGCAGTTCCACTGCCATTGGGACAGAGAATAGCACACCCCACAAGCAGCGACTGTACATAGATCTATTCCCAGCTCTACGTTTTACAGCAGAAATGTGTTTCAGGTTTTCTGTCGGCGAAACTAGTTTTCACAATACAAAGACTATTTTAGAACTTCTGCTTAATTTGTCTACCATAGCTAGGCTGGATGCTTTTGAAACTGCCAGCATTTTACAGGAAGAGATTTTGTGCCAACTGTTGTTTTAACAAAAGTCATCAATACCCTGGATGTGGCAGGTACCTACCATGAAGCTAAAATTCAGCACATTTTAAATGGAAGAATTGTTCCCCAGTGATCTGCACTGGGGCTCAACAGTGCTCAGTTGGAGCAGGATTGTAACCCTCTTCTCAGTCCCACAGATTTCACTAGAACCCACTCTCAATTAAGACCTGCTTGAAAACCCATCAGCACTCTTCAAGCCATTAAATTAGAAGTTCTGTCTACGTTAATTAGCATGTTCAAAATTGAAATGGAGCAGGGGAGACTAACCTAATGAAGTCTTTCCTCTCTTGTAACCTGAAGAAACACATTTGCATCCCAGAAAGTCAAGTTCTGGAAAACACTCAGCAGTTAATTATGTTAGACAGAATTCAGTAGTTTCCACTAATTGGATTGTCCTGTAAAATCTAGGAACACACTAAAATTCACCAATAAAGCGTTTTGCTGCAGGTCTAAGGGATGCCTTGGAGATGACTTTGCCATCTTGTGTTTTCTGCTGCTGCCTGTATTACTGCACCACAATACACAAATGGGCCTTCGTTACATTTTGGGCATATAAATGGATTTCATCTTTGGTGCCTTTTTCCAGAGACAAGGAAGGGCACAATCCACTGGGAAGTTCTTTCGCACAAGGCCCGTTTACTTTATGAAGAACTTGTGCAGGAGAATTTTCTGATGGGATTGCGCTGTAATATTCATTCAATACATAGTTACATTAGATCTGTGCTCTTTCATCAAGAAGGGCTTTTGAAGGTTACTGAGCCTCTTAACACAGATGTAGACTAGGCTCTCAATTAGTATATCTCTTCTCCATATGCTGTTACTTTACATTGCTTGGGGCTTTTAGCTCTTGGATGCTCTCCTGCGTTTCTTCATCCAGCCCTATTTTTAATTATTCATTAAGCTGGGCTGCCTACGCAGGAACCTGAATTGTTTCTGTAACAGGAGGTAAATGGTTGTCATTGTTTTCAGTTCAGTTCTTCAAATGTTATGTTGTTCATTTACTTTACTTTGTATCATTGCACTGTGTCGTCATTACCATTGTTGAAGCTGTTCTTTTAATTTGGCGCTATAAAAATTAAAAGGGATTGTCTCGGATCACTGAAAGACTTGTATTACAAAAAACATGATTTTTTTTATTTTGGCAGAACTAAAAAAAAAAAGTTGCATATTTCTACATTTAAGTGAAAAGAAATGGATTTCCGATTTTCTCATAAGCACATAGCAAATAAAATAGAAGGCTTTTGCAGGTATTAAGGTACCAAATTTCAAGCAAGCATGTACAAGATTATGGAATAATGAATGACTGATTCTCTCTAGTAAGATAAGTGGTTGGCAGAGAGAGGGTGAGGGGTTGTTCAGAAAGCGCCGACCAGTTCAGAACTGGGGGGCTCCTGAGTTGCGGACAGGGGGCCCTGGTCATCTTAGGCACTCGCCCAACCCTTTGACACCCAAACTGCAAAAGAAAAACGGAATTCAGGGTTGTTTGAAAGTGTCACAAACACTTTATAAAAAGGCCTAGGTAAAAATTGTCAATTATTCTTCCAGTAAACAAGTAGCATTTATGTTTATTTTTAACATTCCCCTAGACCTTTCTGCCTCAGAAACACTTCTTTTCTCTCTCTCTCTTTCTCTCTCTCTCTGTAATAACCACAGTCCCTATTAAAGCAGAAACCAATCAATACATTTTCGCCCCCCTGTTTCAGGCTCATGCCTGTAATAGATCCCACAGGCCCAACGGGGAAAAGCCGAGGCTCCATCCAGGCCCGGCTGGGCTCACTGCAACCTGCGGTAACTTTTGCAGAGCTCGTGGTCCCGAATGTCTCCCCAGCCGCCGTTCTTGACGTGGGGGCTGAGCGGTGCCAGCGAGTACCTCTTGCCCACCACCATGGTCTCGGGGAACAGGTGCTGCCGGTTGGCGTCCAGCAGCGCGTCGACTTTGGCACTCTGGGCGGCGGGCTGGCACTGCCTCTTGTGGTGCATGCCGCAGTCGCCCGTGTGGAAGACCCTGGGGATCTCGGGCACCAGCACCTTCCAGAAGCGCGGCAGGCAGCTGACGGTCAGGTGCTGCAGGGTCCAGTCCCAGTTGTAGTCGTCGTAGGTGCAGAAGGCCTCGGCGCAGCCCATCAGCTGCTCGTAGGTGTCCCGCCCGAAGGCCATGCCCATGTTGTGCTCGGTGGACTTCCAGGTCTTCAGCTCCAGCTTGTCGGCCCGTCCGGAGAAGGGTCCCCGCACGGGCGCGTAGGTGCCCAGCGACAGCACCTGGCACTCGGGGCAGTCCTTCTGGCGCGCGGCCCACAAGCGCTGCAGCACGTGGTAGAAGTCGGGTGCCAGGTAGTGGTCCTCCTCCAGGAAGAGCACCAGGCCCGGGTGGCGTCGCAGGGCGCGCACCCGCTCCCAGACGAAGTGCAACTTCCACCACCAGTGGTGCTTGGTTTGCGCAAAAGCCGCCTCGCGGTAGTGGCCGAAGGCGTCCGGGTATTGCGCGTTGAGGCAGCCCAGGCGCAGCGCGGCCGCCTGGCCCACGTCCCTGGCACAGTCCCGCGGATCGGTGCCCGGGAACTCGCCCGGGTAGAGCTGCAGGCTGAAGGGGAAGAAGACCTGCAGCACGGCGCAAAAGTCCACCGACGCGGCCAGCGCGTTCAGCTCGGCCGACCACACGTCGTGGCTCAGCACCAGCAGCACCCGCTCGGCGCCCGGAGCGCGGCGCAAAGACGCCAGCAGCAGCCGGAGGTGCTCGGCGCGCTCGTGCACCTGCACCACCACCGCCACCGGCACCGCGTCCGCCCCGTCGCCGCCTCCCTCCGCCGCCGTCGCCGCCCGCCAGCGCTCCTCGTTGCGCACGGGCTGGTCGAAGTTGAGCCGGTAAACCAGCGATCGGTAGTGCAGCGTCCGGTTGGCCGACGCCGCCGCTTCTTCCCCGGGGAGCCACGCCGGAGACGACGCGTTGGGCAGCCGCTGGCCGGGCCGCGCGGGGAGGATGCTGCTGCTGCTGCTGCTGCTGCCGGCCGGTGCCCCGGGCTGGTCTCCCGGCGGCGGTGGCGGAGGCGGCGGCGGCGGCGCCCGACCGTCCGCCTCCCGCTTCCCTCCGGCTTCTCCGGCGCCTCCCCAAAGCGCCAGGGCGCAGGCGGCGGCGGCCAGGGCCAGCAGCAGCGCCAGCACTTTGCGCTTGTAGATGCGGAGCCTCATGGCGGCGGCGGCGGCGGCGTCTTGCCGCCCCTTCGATCACCGAGGAGCCGGGCCCGGCGCGGCCCTCCCTCCGGGGCGCATCAGCCGAGCGGCCGGGCGGCCAACGGTGCCCTCCGCCGCGCGCGCGGCATCCTCGATGGGCTCGATCTCCCCGCCTGCGCGCCCGCCTTCTTCCTCTCCGGAGGCGGCCGAGGGGCGAGCGGCCAGTCCCCGCGCCGAGGCCGGATGGGGCGTGGGCGGGCGGGCGGAGGAGGAAGGAGGGAGCCGGCCAGCCAGCCAGCCGCCCCGCCCCGGACGCGCCACCAGCCGCCACGCTCCGCTCCGCCGGGGCTGCAGCAGCGGCGACGACGAGGGCGCCGCCTCCGGATCCTCCTCCTTCTCCGCCGCCCTCCACGTGCGGCTTCCGCATCCGGAGCCACCGGCCGGCCGGCCGGGGAGAGGGAAGAGCCGGCGCTGGGGGTGGAGGGCGGCCTGGTCCCCGGCAGAGCGGGAAGGCAGAGGCAGCCGGAACTGGAAAGTCTCCCACATTTCTCCCCTGCAAAGGGGGACGAAGCATTCGATCACAATAGTTTTATTTGTCACCTGCCCATCTCAATGCGTTGCCCCAGCCACTCTAAGCAGCTTCCAACAAATATTAAACATTTAAAATGCTTCCCCCCTACAGGGCTGCCTTCAGGTGTTTTCTGTTTCCTTGCCTGGAAACAGCATAACTCCCTACCCTCCAACATTTCTCCAATGAAAATGTTGTTGTTGTTGTTTAGTCGTGTCCGACTCTTTGTGACCCCATGGACTAAGGACCCCATTAGGTTCAGTCGTGGCCGACTCTGGGGTTGCGGTGCTCATCTCGCTTTATTGACCGAGGGAGCCGGCGTACAGCTTCCGGGTCATGTGGCCAGCAGGACTAAGCCGCTTCTGGCGAACCAGAGCAGCGCACAGAAACGCCGTTTACCTTCCCACCAGAGTGGTACCTATTTATCTACTTGCAGTTTGACGTGCTTTCGAACTGCTAGGTTGGCAGGAGCAGGGACCGAGCAATGGTACTCGCCCCGTCACAGGGATTCGAACCACCGACCTTCTGATCGGCAAGTCCTAGGCTCTGTGGTTTAACTCACAGCTCCACCCACATCCCCAATGAAAATAGGGACATCGTATTCAATAATGATGAAGAGCTGCCCATGTAACTGGGTTGCCCCAGCCACTCTGAGCAGCTTCCAATATATATAAAAACATTAAACATTAAAAAGCTTCCCTCTACAGGGCTTCCTTCAGATGTCTTCTGAAGGTTATAAAGTCGCTTATCTCCTTGGCTCCAGGGTTGCATAACTCCTTACCCTCCAACATTCCTCTGATGAAAATAGGGATGTCCTAAGGCATGGATCAGCAACCTAAGCAGCCCGCGGGGGTTGTTTAACCGGCCCACGAGCCGCCCGCTCAGCGAGTCCGTGTGTGCTGTGCTAAACCAGCACAGCGCGGCGTGGGGACTCACTTCTGCGGCACCAGAAATTGTACCTGCGCAGATGTCAAGAATCACACACACTATCTGGCCCACAGAGGGATCTCTGCTGGAGTGAATCGGCCCAGGCAAGGTAAACCTTGCTGACCCCTGCCCTAAGAAAAAGCAGAATATTCTCGGATCAAATCGGAAACCGGGAGAGCTTCTGTAAATCTGAGACTGTCCCTGGAATACAGGGGCACATCATGGAAGGTCTGCAGTATTACGTAGACAATTGCCCCATCTCCTCTGCATCTTTAACCAAGTGCAAGCCCCACCTCCCCCTTAAACTCGGTGGGGGATTGGGTATCATAGAGCATGTGCAGAGTCTTCAGCCGTGCAAAGAAGGGGAAAAAGAAGGCGGTGTCTCCTCTCTACCTAGAACTTTTCCCTTGCAGCTGGTTGTTAGAAGAATCTGTAAGGAAGAACTGGAACTTGCTCATTTCCTCCTCCCTCTCGACCAGATTTCCTTTTGTGTTGTGCCTTTTTAGGATTGTACACAAGAGGATGTGGGTGACTGTGTTTTTGTTGATCTGCCAAGTCGTGGCATAAACGTTATTTAAATAAAAGAGGAGTTGCAGGCACCAGGCTTTGAGATGGGTGCAACAAGCGTGTTCATTTTAATCCCTCCCTGCTTGGGAATGGTGTAGCCTTGCTTTCCAAGACATCCGCCTGCTGCAGCTGATGCATGAAGTGCCAGTTGGAACGCAGAAGCAAATGCAAATTACTTGGCAGTTTAAAAACAATCACGTCCAAAAGAAGCGTCTGGCTGAAACTACAAGACTGAAAAGGAAAATGTTTGTGTGTTGCATAGAAGGAACTGAGGAAGGTTGGAGAGTTCAGAAGAGGAATTTTCTGAAACCTCAGTAGCGGATTTTAATTCTGGAAGGGACCAGCTATATATTACAGCCCCACTATTCCTTTTGACACTTCGTTCTGACAAAAAAGGGGATCTGTGGAACTCTGAACGTCATGTATTCTCCCCTCCGCAAGCCCAGATATGTCCTTGGTAGTACTCTTAAAGCAGCCCAGGCCTTGACCATAGAGCACCACTCCTGAAATACCTGGGTCATTCCATATCAAGTGATCCAACTTTTTTACTTCATGTCATCCAATTTTCTTAATATTTTGTACATTTGTGGAATGATCAAAACTAAGTTCAAATCTAAAATTTTAATTTTTTATCTCATTCCGTTTGTGAGTTATGAGGGTTTGAAATTTCAAAAAAAAATGATCATTTTGGCCTTTAAGCCTTTAAAGCTCAGCCCAGGATTGAGATTTGTCAAAACTAAAAACACCAATCTCTTCAGAACTTTAATGTATGTCACATGATGGGTGTACTTTAAATTTTAAATTTGTTACAAAATCTAATACGATTAAAATTTCCCCAAGAAATTGTGTTATTTAATATTTCTAAGAGCTACCTGCAAAATTTCTTCTTGGGATCTCACTGGGATAACATTAATTTTTATTTTTTGTACATACATGTCTGCTTTATTGGGTTCCATTTAGAATAAACGGGTCTCTCTGGAGTAAAAGAAAACAGAATAAACAAGACTTCAACCTATATTATCAGTTACCTCAGGCATTTCTTTAGAAAGTTATTCAATTAAAAGGTATCTGAAAAGCTAGTCAGGCTTTTTTAAAAAATGTGTTCCATAGCAGACTGATAGCTTGCTGTTGCATGATACAATAAACACTTTGAAATAATTCTTTAGTACTTAACGAGAATTCTTTCAATTCTTGATCCTATTGGCCGAAGTCTTGTTTATTTTAGATTTGAACTTAGTTTTGATCATTCCACATATGTACAAAATATTAAGAAAATTGGATGACATGAGGTACAAAAGTTGGGTCACTATATGGAATGACCCTCTTACATTGGGTCCCAGTATGTTACCGAGCACAATTCAAAGTGTTGGTGCTAAATGGCCTCGGTCCAGTATACCTGAAGGAGTGTCTCCACCCCCATCGGCCAGTTTGGACACTGAGGTCCAGCGCCGAGGGCCTTCTGGGAGTTCCCTCACTGGCGCCCGCCCTGTGGAACACCCTCCCAGCAGATGTTGAGAAGATAAAGAACTACTGGTACTCAACTTTTAGAAGACATCTGAAGGCAGCCCTGTACCGATAAGTTTTTAATGTTTCATGCTTTATTATGTTTTATATATTCTGTAAGCCACACAGGGTGGCTGGGGAAACCCAGCCAGATGGGCAGGGTATAAATAAAATCATCATCATCATCATCTCCATGGGGCTGGAAAGCAGTACAGCAGCCCCAGAGTTAAAGAGGCCATTTAGTTCTAATGGGCCAAAGGTTTCTATCTGTGCTGTCACTGCATTTTGTAAATTTAGAATCCTTCACGATCCTAAAGAGCAGAGACGAGGGAACAGAAATATGCTGGTGCAATCTATGTTGTTTCTAAAGCCCAGCTCCATTTAAGAGTAATGCAAGACTCATTTCAGACTCTTAAGCATTTATTTATTCTTTTTAAGAAATAAGAGGCTTTCAGAAGTTAACTGATGCAAAACTTGCTTCATATGATGCACTCTATAATAATTCTTGCATACAGAGCACACATTTTACAGGCAAAATCCAGACTAGCAGGGGCCCAATCCTTTCCCATTCTTGCATCACATACCCCTGTCCTTTCAAACTACAAATTCTGCATGTGGGCACCATTCCCAAAACACTCTGTGCCTGCATCTGGTACTTGGAAAAACCAGTTCCTGCATACAAATTTTAATATATGATGAACTGGCCACCACAATATTTTGTTTTGAAGTACATTATTTTTGCATCAGTTCTTCAATAGCAACACAACACGTTGTGTGATCGTGACAAACTTCCTTTTGACAATGGCATGAACGTTAAAAAATCAGCGTAAACTCTGTGTTAACTAGTAATACTGTCCTGTTCAGAGCGAACACCATTTCAGGGAACAGATTTTGGGAGACTGATGAAATAACCTGGAGCTTGTCTGAAAAAGTCGCATGCCATCCAGAGAAGCTCAACTGCAGCCAAACTTCTAGACACACTTTGAACATGTTCTGCTTTAAATAACAAACAGCCAACTATTTTTGTAGATAGAACAGTGTTCTTATAATGCACGGGAGAAGGAAATCAGGTTCTTGCTTGGGGGCACAACAAGAAGAGTCCTCCAGCTCAATAATAGCGATGAACAGGAAGGTGAAGGAATATGATATTCACATCTTGAACATAACCTGCCACTCTCAGACAAAGAGCTTCCCTGATCTATGCAGGCAAGAGAGTTTCATAAAGAACCTGCAGCCTTTGCTAAACCGCATTCTGTTTAGAATGCAAGCCTGCCTCCCTTGCTCCTTCTGGATGATGAAAAAAGGAAAGGCCTGGGAGACAGCTGATCTCTTGGCTCTGCTTCCTAGTGTCCCAGCATTGCTTTCGATATCAGACAGCGTCTGTTGCTGAATGAGGCTTCTCAGACTACGTGTGGTTTTCGGTTTCAGGTCATCGGATGCTTTGCAGATGTCTGTCCAGGAACTGAGAGTAGCAAGTCAGAGAGCAGAAGTAGCGGAGGAGGGGGGCCTCTGTGCTCCCCATGTTGTCCACAAGGACAACCGTGTGCGCCACACTGTGGAGATTCATGGTCACGGTCGTCTGAATGAAACTGCTTAGGCAGGCCCGCCCACAGTGACAGCTCTTTGACATGTCCAGGTCGTGACAGAGGTGAGAAGGAAGGACGTGGCAGCTGTACGGGAGCCTGTAAAAAGAGAACAAGGCCTGGATGTGAATACAGTTCGTGCTGAGCAGTTTCATAGAGCCTGGAAGCCTGTCTTGGAAAGAAGCCTGCAAGCATTTTAAATTAACATACTGAATGAGCCACACTTCTGAGCCAAAGTGACCACCCAAGACCTTCATACTGCTGAACCTGGAATCTCCTTAGCAGGTAAAAATAATAATGTAGCTTTATTAAAGATGTAAAATCCATTTCGTCTTCCTTCCCCCGTCCTGGTGGCCTCCAGCTGCCTGGAGTAATACGTCCTTCAGCCCCGGTCAGCACAGCCATGCTCACTGGAGCTGATGGGAGATCAACTGGAGGGCACTGGCTTGGGGAAGACAGGCTGACAATTCTGTGCTGAAAAAGAGGCCCAAAGCAAGCGTGTTGACTTGACATTTAGTAATAATAATAATAATAATAACAATAATAATAATCTGTGAACTGGGGAAACTGTAAGTCTATGCAACACAGTCTTGGTACCACGCGTTATGTGGGCACCAGAGAATGCTTAGTGAATTCCCATGGCACAGTTAACTTAAATGTCCCCAAGAGATGCAACGAGTGCTGAGAGACACAAAGTCCTCGTGAACTCAGAACCGGCCTTTTGCAAGCTGCCATAACCTCAAGCATGCATATCCAATGGTGTCATAGCTTGGATTCTGGCCTTGACACCTTGGGAAGCCAAATTCCCTTCTAAACACCAATAGCCTTACTCATGCCACAAAGTTAATTCTGTTGCTATTATGCAACAGAACTGTAAACATCTGCCTTAGATGACAGTGACTGAGGGTGTGAGATACCGGAAGTTCTTGTTGCACAAACAAGCATCAGTGAACTTGCACAATCCCACTACACTGCACTGAAGGGGAACTGGTTGCTGGAGAGGCAGGCCAACTCAATTCATCCACAGAACCCACTGGGTGATACTGGACAGTGGCTTAACCTCTCGCGCAGAAACAAAAACAAGATCTGGATCTACAACAATGTTCCTCCAGCCACTGCCAAGAGGGTTAAGACCTAAACTGATTTTGGGATTGAAGAGAAATTTCTCCCAATAGCTACAAGTGCCTAATGAGCTTGGCAATTCCAATTACATTACTGAAATTACCAAACGCCCAACTCAACAACTTACTGAAAACCCGTAACAGATTCATTCTGATTTATGTGTAAATACAGGGCCCCGGTGAGTCAGATGTCTGGTGTCTCTAGCTCAATACTGTGAAAACAATACATTGCCTTTTTTTCCCCTTTTGGAAAACCTCTGGAAGATTGCTGAAGGTCTCAGAGGATCACTTAATGTACTTGGTTCCTCTTCAGCATCAGCATCCTTGCCAAAACAAACACTGTATTATGAAAGTCCTGGGCTGCGAAACAGAGATCCCAAAGCTTTCTATGGGCCATGTGGGTGGAGCAGTGGAGGGGACCTGTGACCCACAGTTTGAGAACTTAACTGCTCAGGTCTACTCTGACTTGCAGAGACTTCCAAGGCTTCCACGTCAGCCAGGCCTCTTTCCCAACCCTACCTGGAACCGTCAGGGACTGAATCCGGGATCTTCTGCAAGTCACTAAATACTGTATTTGTAGAAGAAACCCCACAAATGCAAATCAGCACATCATCCTAAGGCCTTTCTGAAATTCTTCCATGAGCTTTACCTACTTTTCCTTCACGTTACAATTGTTTCTGACACTCAACGATAATCTCAACACTTTATAACTGGAAAGTCCTAAAGCGTTGATATGATTATTGACTGTAAGAAACAATAGGAAGGAAAGGGATGCACCGCTTCTGGGATTCAGAACCCCCCCCCAAAAAACCCCTTTACCTGTAATTGATCATTGCTCTAGCTGAATGTTCCCACAAAGTCAGTGGTATTTTTAGCTGTATGTCAGGAGCAAGGGGATTGGGCTGCTCAAAAGGATTGCCGAATAAATCCAGGCTCTCGAGGGAGAGTTTTCCAAAGCTGTTGGGTAAAAAGGGGAGCTTGTTCCGAGCCACGGACAAGAAGCGGAGCTGGCTCAGTTGACCAATCTTGAACGGCAGCCTGATCAGATCGTTGTCATCCAACTTCAAGTGAATGAGCTCCCGCAATTGGCAGAACTGGGCTGGAAGCGCTTTGATTTTGTTCTGGCTGAGATCCAGAGACTGGAGCGACTTTCGGAGGGTGGAACTGCAGAGGGCCGCGCCAAAGGACTCCAGGAGGTTGCCCTGTAGACTGAGCTCCTGGAGGGACACGAGATCCCCAATTGTGACTGGCAGCTTCTTGATAAGGTTGTGGCTCAAGTCCAGTTTCCGGAGGCTCTTCAGGCAAAGTATGTGCGTATCAATGCGGGGTAATTTGCAGTAAGAGGCCTGGAGTTGCTCCAGAGTGTACGGGAAGCTCTGGGTGAAAGGGTAATTCTTCCTGGATGTTATGGTCATCTTTGTCTTTGGCTTCTCAACTTCAGAAGCTTTCGGAGGGGCCAAGGTGGACAGCGGTAAGCTTTCCTCGCTGGTGCCTCGGTCAGCCAGCTTCATTGCAGAGAGGAAAGTCTTCAGGTGGCCGACATTTGCCTGCAGCCAAATAGGACACCAAGATAATGAGCATTTGCAGATTCAACGCTTTTGTCAATGCGCTGGCACTTTCTGAACCATGACACCAACACGTGGGAAAGGATCAGGTGGCAGCCTTTGGAAAGCGAATGGGGAAGAAAGCACAATGCATTTTTGTCTAGCATTGTCTCTGCCACAATTAACAAACCACACTGTCGACAGGGGCATCGAGGGAGGCTGGGCAAATACTGCTCTAATATTAAGCGGGGCCTGTAAGAACAGGACTAACTATTGAGACAGCAAAAGAAAGCTTCAGCATTGTCACACTGTACAACTTTCCTGAATAATCTGATCCTACAAACCGAACCCTGCATTGTTCTGAAGCACAAAGCTTAAACTTAAAAATCATTATCAAAACAATGAGGAAAATCTTTTATTTACCTCATTTCTAAAATGATGCAAATGTAAAACCTGCCAGCCAGCATCAACACTGATGAAAGGTATTTTTTAAGTTGCAAGATATTGCTCCCAATCTGTTCACTAGCTTAAGAAATGAAATATATATGGGGACCATAAAAAGCCCAATGGCCCATCTGGTCCAGCATCCTGTTCTCACAGTGGCTAACTAGATGCAAGCAGGACCTGAGCGGAACAGCACTCTCCCCACTCCTTGTCCCCAGCAACTGGTATTTATTTAATAAATAAAAAAATATATAATATGATAGCTACATAACATAAACAAGTAGGATAATAGAATTGTAGAGTTGGAAGGGACCTCAAGGGTCCTCTAATCCAAGCCCCTGCGATGCCAGAATCTCAACTAGATCATACATGACACATGGCCATCCAACCTCTGCTCAAAAATCAATGAAGCACATACATTACGATGCATTTTTATTTCTTCACTGTGAGACGGCCAAGACGTCACAAAGCTCCCAACAGCTATTTCTTAACCTTGGAAGATCAAAGGAGAAGCTAACGAGCTTCCTGCTGCATCCAAACTCCTGTGAATCAACCCCAAATTTAATCATTTCAGCAGAGACAGGTTCGAGGTTGGGGAGGGTGCATGTCTTTTCCTGTCATCCAAGAAGGGCTACCTAGACACCATCCTAATTTGGCAAGTGAGAACACGCAGTTAGAAGACCATCTGCTGCCCCTGGCCTGACACCATACCTTGCTGAGACAGATGTCCACGGCTGGCTCCTTCAGCCGCACGGTGGCTTTTCCTTCCTCCACGAACTTAGTAAAGAGCTGTTCTATGTTCTCTCTCAGCTGTTTTCAAAAGGAAAAGAGCACAATAGAGCCATGAGCCTGTGAGTAAACATTCCCTGCTGAGAACCCAAAAACAAGCTTCATGTTCAAATTGCCAACCAGATATTCCGGCTTTAAAAATGTGGGAAGGGATTCACAATTTGTTCATTTTATAAAGCCCCCTGTGATTGGCCAGTGTCCAAAAGCTGAGCCTGATTCAGCAAAGCTCTTCTTAAAATATTAGTGGCACAGCTTCCCACTCCCCTGGAGCAAAGGGCACCTTAACCCTCCACTGTTCCCTATTCACCACTGCAATATCCCAGATCTGCCCCATGGCTTTTCAAACCAGGACCAAGGTGATAAGGACTGAAAGAACAAGTTCAGAGCAGGAAGACGGAGGCCGCCAAATAATCATATATAAAGCTAATATTTGACAAAAGCAGCTTTGGAGAGGCTTCTGCTTTCCAAACAACATATTATCTGTAATTTTTAAAGCATTTTACACAGTGGCCAAGTATGTAATTGCCAATTCATTAGTGGAATTAGTATCCGATTTCAGTGTCCTAATCTAGTTCTTCAGCTCCAGGAAGTACTTCACCTTTAGTATCTGGGGACTTCAAGCCTGATAAATTTTTGCAACCCCTCTTCTTGGGCACGTCCTCCAGCTTTGCTAACGTGGCTGTTGCCATGTCGCTCTTTGCTTCTGTTCTCTGCCTCTTAAGGGACCCGCATGTTCTGATCAGAGCTACAGATAAATCCAAGTAACTACTAAAGAGTACATTTTCCAATGCTCCAGCAGCCCTCAGGTGCCAGCCAGGTGACCCTTAGACATAGCTGTCAATGTTTCCCTTTTTAAAAGGGAAATTCCCTTATTCCGAATAGGATTCCTCGCAAGAAAAGGGAAAAGTTGACAGCTACGCTCTTAGAATACCTGTATACCTGAAGGAGCATCTCCACCCCCATCGTTCAGCCCGGACACTGAGATCCAGTGCCGAGGGCCTTCTGGCAGTTCCCTCATTGCGAGAAGCAAAGCTACAGGGAACCAGGCAGAGGGCCTTCTTGGTAGTGGCACCCGCCCTGTGGAATACCCTACCACCAGATATCAAGGAAATAAGCAGCTATCCTATCTTTAAAAGACATCTGAAGGCAGCCCTGTTTAGGGAAGTTTTTAATATTTAATGCTGTACTGTTTTTAACATTTGATCAGGAGCAGCCCAGAGTGGCTGGGGAAACTCGGCCAGATGGGTGGGGTGTAAATTTTAAATTATTATTATTATTATTATTATTATTATTATTATTATTATTATTATAGAAGCTTACAGGCAGGGCACGATGGGAGCTGGCCTCTATTAATCCCTAGGTCCTGCTTGCAGGCTTCCCATAGGCACCTGCTTGGCCCTGGTGAGGCAGCCAGGCTCTTCTGAGGATGCTTGTTGACAGCCAAAATAAATGAATGGCACCCTCGTCTTGGTCCTCATTACATGAGGAGGGACTGCTGGCAGTTCTGGGCAAGAGGCTCATAAGAACTTAAGACGAGCTTCCTGGGTCATCAGTCCAGTGGCCCATCTAGCCCAAAATCCTCCTCTCACAGTGGCCAATCAGATGCTCACCAGAGGAAGTTAAGACCCAAGCACAAAACCAGTCTTCCCTCTTGCAGTCTCCAGCAACTGGCATTCGGAAGCATGCTATCTCCATCTGTGGAGGGCAGAGCACAGCCATCGTGGCTGGTATCCATTAATACCCTCTCCTCTATGCCTTTGCCCAATCCTCTTCGAAAGCATCCAAGCTATTATCTGCCGGGACCACATAACACCGGTCCTGAGAGATCTGCATTGGCTCCCAGTATGTTTCCGAGCACAATTCAAAGTGTTGGTGCTGACCTTGAAAGCCCTAAACGGCCTCGGTCCAGAATACCTGAAGGAGCGTCTCCACCCCCAACGTTCTGCCCGAACATTGAGGTCCAGCTCCGAAGGTCTTCTGGCAGGTCCCTCACTGCGAGAAGCCAAGTTACAGGGAACCAGGCAGAGGGCCTTCTCGGTGGTGGCGCCCGCCCTGTGGAATGCCCTCCCACCAGATGTGAAGGAAATAAGCAGCTATCCAATCTTTAAAAGACATCTGAAGGCAGCCCTGTTCAGGGAAGTTTTTAATATTTAACGCTGTATTGTTTTTAACACTTGATTGGAAGCCGCCCAGAGTGGCTGGGGAAACTCAGCCAGATGGGCGGGGTATAAATAAAAAATTATTATTATTATTAGGACCGCAAAAGCTCAAGGGCTGCCTCTCCCCATGGGAATGGACCCAGACCCTGCAATCACGATCTGAAGGCCCTTCCTCGTGCGCCTCCTTCAAGAGAGGTCTGGAGGGCGGCAACACAAGAACAGGATTTTTCTGTGGTGGCTCCTTGCTTGAGGAATGCTCTGTCCAGGGACGCTCACCTGGCCCCTTTTTACATATCTTTAGGCACCAGGCAAAAACATTCCTCTTCTCCCAGGCCTTTATAATAATAATAAAAAATAAATAATAAATTTTTATTTATACCCCGCCCTTCCCGTTTCAGAAAACCAGGCTCAGGGCAGCTAAAAACAAATGTAAAACACTTAATTGTAGAGGCAGCATAAAATACAGTATAAAAATATGAATAACAATAAAATTCAAAGTTCAAGAATCAATTGGGGGGAAATCCATCTAATAAGCATTAGATGGTCACCAGGGCTAGCTGGCTGAATTGGTCCTACTTGGTCCAGCGAGGAGGCCAGGGGATAATTAGCTGTGGGGTCTCAGAGCGGGTAATCTTCATAAAAGGGGAGAGGGAGGGAAGAAAAGGGAAATAATTAAACCTAATTAAAGCCTTTTCAACTGTGTGTGCGTGCACATGCATGTAGGGGGGATGTTACTGCTTTTGTCTGTTACTATGTTATGTATTTTTGTGTTTTTATATTGTAAGCCGCCCTGTGATCCTCTGATGAAGGGCAGTATAGAATTTTAATGAATAAAAATAAACACTATTAAATTCATTAGTCTCTTCCCTGGGGCACCAACAGAAACTCGAAGCAACTTCCCAAAAAGACAAACCATACGTATGTTAAAACTCAATAGGGGGAGGGAGGAAAATACATTAAAAGCTCCCCCCCCAAAAAAACCCTCTAAAAGACTTAAAGACCATAAGACAGTGAAGAGACAAAGGCCTGATTAGAAAGGCAGCTTGACTTATGAGGGGAGAGAGGCGATTCCTTGCTCTCTTTTATTTCCTACTTTGACTTGCTTTCCCTTCTTTGCATGGGAAGAAAGTGTGCTGTATATGCAATGGGGTCCCCCCCACATATTATTATTATTATTATTAATTTATTATTTATACCCCACCCATCTGGCTGAGTTTCCCCAGCCACTCTGGGCGGCTCCCAATCAAGGGTTAAAAACAATAGAGCATTAAATAGTAAAAACTTCCCTAAACAGGGCTGCCTTCAGATGTCTTTTAAAGATAGGATAGCTGCTTACTTCCTTGACATCTGATGGGAGGTCGTTCCACAGGGCGGGCGCCACCACTGATAAGTCCCTCTGTCTGGTTCCCTGTAACCTCACTTCTCGCAGTGAGGGAACCGCCAGAAGGCCCTCGGAGCTGGACCTCAGTACAGTGGTACCTCGGGTTAAGAACTTAATTCGTTCCGGAGGTCCGTTCTTAACCTGAAGCACCACTTTAGCTAATGGGGCCTCCTGCTGCCCCCGTGCTGCTGGAGCACGATTTCTGTTCTCATCCTGAAGCAAAGTTCTTAAACTGAAGCACTATTTCTGGGTTAGTGGAGTCTGTAACCTGAAGTGCCTGGAACCTGAAGCGCATGTAACCCGAGGTACCACTGTATGAATGAATGAATGAATTTATTAATACGGTCACAGACCAGCGTCAACACACACAATATCACAGCTCATAAAAAATATATATATCAGAAATACAAAAGACAATATGAATATAACTAGGATTTAAATATAAAAATTCAAATTAATTATTAGCGTGCCCCCTGTAATTAACATTTAGGGGTTTAGTCACTATGGAATACCACTTGCTTCCTGCGATTGATTGCAGACGCACAGAATTTAGCTACATTTAAGGTAGTCTTGGGATTCTTGTCCTCTAGCAGTAGTTTTAAACTATGGTGTTCCGATTCTTTCCTGGACTTTTGCAAAACAGGTGTAATAAAAGTCAAACGTATATCCTCATAGAAACGACAACGTAATAGTACATGTGAAGCAGTTTCAACTTCCAACGAGCCACAAGGACAGACCCGTGCTGTGTATGGTTTACCCTCAAATCTGCCCTGAAGTAAGGCAGAAGGGAGAACGTTGAATCTGGCGAGGGTAAAAGACCGTCTGTATTTGGGTACCTGAAGACCTGACAGATAGTTAGCTGGAGAGAAACCTCTCCCATGGTCCCTTATTGCTGGATGTTTAATCATTTCGCTCATGTGGCATTGTAATTCTACGTCCCAGATAGGCTGGCGAATTGTAGTCCTAGCTTTCTCGAAGCCTGTCGCTATCAGGGTCTGCTGGTCTGTAGCCTGCAGATGCGCAGGTTACCATTTTAATCTTTTTTTAAAATTTTTTTATTAGGAATTAGTAATAGTACATGTGAAGCAGTTTCAACTTCCAACGAGCCACAAGGGCAGACCCGTGCTGTGTATGGTTTACCCTCAAATCTGCCCGAGGTACCCCTGTAGTACTAATACTATTTAAAATGCTTTTATAACGAACGGAAAAAGGCGACCCCCCCCCCCGTGGGGCTTCCCAGGAGCGCGGAGCCACCACCGAGGAGGCCCCGAGAGAGAGCGAGAGAGAGAGCAGGGCCGGGGCGCGGCCGGCCTGCCTGCCTGACCTGGTACTTGGCCCCCGGGCGGTGTCGGGCGGTGCTGACCTGGAGCCAGACTCCCCCTCCTCCGGGCGGCTTCCCGAGGGCCACCACAGCCCTGGCGGCGCGGCCCGGCCCTCGCAGCCCCGCCGAGGGGAGCAGGCGGCTCGCCACCGACACCTCGCACGGCAGCCGCATCTCCGCCCGCCCTCCGCCGCCTCAGGCGCCGCCAAAAAACCGCCAAGGCGACCCAGCGCCTTTCCCGCCTCCTGCGCGCGCATCGCGCCGCCGGGAAAGGAATCAAACCAACACACAGAGCGGGCCTTCCTCGTCCGGTCGCTTCCATACTTACGCAACGGCGCGGCTGTCCACAGCGCTGCCTGCCTCCCCGTCTCCCAATCTCTACGCGGCAGCTGCCCCCAGATCCGTTTCTTTTCCCGAGAGTTGTTGCGCGAACTTCGGTTCTCTCTTCTCGCCCTTCCCCCGCCCTCAGAAGTCCAAGTGGGGGGGCAGCGCGCAGCAGGCGGATCAGGTAGACGCCATATCTTCCCCCAGGACCCCCAGTGCGAACCCGCCCGTGGGATGAGCGACGTCTGATTCCATAGAGATGGAGAAAGGGTAGAAAGCAACTCTATGGTCTTCGGCCGTCTCTGCTACAGTATCTTCCGGGCAGGCTATAAAAGCCAGTTATCGCCCTCTAGCCGCAGATGATGGTATAGCGTCCAACTCTTAACTTCATCAATCTAATTTTGTTTGGATACCTAAATCTGAAAGTCACATGGGCGTTGCCAAGGGCGGTCAGGAGGCAGCTGCCCCCTCCCTCAATTCAAGTAAATAAATACAAATACCTAACTAACTGACCGAACAGATAGCTCGGTTCTGCTCCCCCCAGCTTGTGGGTTGGACACAGTGAGGAGGTTTTCTGGACCAGTTGAGCCATTGGGCTGAAACACAGGCCTCTTCTTATAATTTACTAACAGGTGGGAGGCAGAATAAAAATTTATAATAATAATAATAATTTATTATTTCTACCCCACTCATCTGAGCGCATCCAAAAAAAGATTAAAATTACATTGAAACATCATTTATTAAAAACTTCCCTGAACAGGGCTGCCTTCAGATGTCTTCTAAAAGTCTGATAGTTGTTGTTCTCTTTGACATCTCGTGGGCGGGCGTTCCACAGGGCGGGCGCCACCACCGAGAAGGCCCTCTGCCTGGTTCCCTGTAGCTTTGCTTCTTGCAGGGAGGGAAGGCCCTCGGTGCTGGACCTCAGTGTCCAGGATGAACGATGGGGGTGAAGACGCTCCTTCAGGTATACTGGGCCGAGGCTGAAAAGATTTCACCACCGGGTTATTGTTCTGTACCGTGTCCACAGCTTCCCTCAAATGGTGATGAAACCTCTGGAGGCAATGGCACAATTCTGGATGCATAACTTATCACTGAGAGATGTGCCAATCATTGCTTATAGTTGAAATATTGTTTACAGCCTCAAATGCGGGAATGCTGATGTTGATATCTTGACTTCTGCTTCCTTCTGTATGGGACAATAATAATAGATTGTTGAACTGCATTGCCCTCTGCTGGAATCCCAGGTAAGATCAAAGCCGTATTTCCATCCGCAAGCCAGAAGCAACAGGGAACTTGTACGTCAGCCATAGTGACTTCATAGAATGACAGAACCGTACAGTTGGAGGGACCGCAAGGGTCATCTAGTCCAACCTCCATCCTAAAACGCCTTTAACACCTGACATGCATGTTTTTAGGCCCCATCCTATTCTATTGATTGTAATTCATTTTGTCGTTTAGTCGTGTCCGACTCTTCGTGACCCCCTGGACCAGAGCACGCCAGGCACTCCTGTCTTCCACTGCCTCCCGCAGTTTGGTCAAACTCATGCTGGTAGCTTCAAGAACACTGTCCCACCATCTCGTCCTCTGCCGTCCCCTTCTCCTTGTTGCCCTCCATCTCTCCCAACATCACGGTCTTTTCCAGGGAGTCTTCTCTTCTCATGAGGTGGCCAAAGTCTTGGAGCCTCAGCTTCAGGATCTGTCCTTCCAGTGAGCACTCAGGGCTGATTTCCTTCAGAATGGAGAGGTCTGATCTTCTTGCAGTCCATGGGACTCTCAAGAGTCTCCTCCAGCACCAGAATTCAAAAGCATCCATTCTTCGGCGATCAACCTTCTTTATGGTCCGGCTCTCACTTCCATACATCACTACTGGGAAAACCATAGCTTTGACTATACGGACCTTTGTTGGCAAGGTGATGTCTCTGCTTTTTAAGATGCTGTCTAGGTTTGTCATTGCTTTTCTCCCAAGAAGCAGGCGTCTTTTAATTTCGTGACTGCTGTCACCATTTTATTCATTTTACACCATTTTATTTATCTTACACCATTTTTATTCATTTTACACTGTTTTTAACGTCACAAAGATTGCTGTAACCTGAGATGGGACCTTATGGTGAAGGGTAGGGAAGAAATACAAATCAGTAATAACAAGCAGGTGGATAACTTCTTAGTGACCCCACCTAGCAAGACGGGACTTAATTACACGTGTGTGTCTCTTAGCACGGAGGTGGGACAGAGTGTCTCTCAGGTGCTGTCAGGAGCCGTGTCTGACCAAAGGACTTTCAGAGGCACTGGCCATGGGGCTAGAAGCTGGACTGGTAATTTTGCAAATGCTATATCCAGTGCTTTCTTCTTCTTCCGGGGGGGGGGGGGGGGCACTCAAGGGTACGCAGTACCGGCACCAACTTTTTTTTTTGTTAAAAAGTGCAGCACTTACTGTAACAACTTCATGGTGAGAACCAGCACCTCTTTTTTTTTTTTTTTTTAGAAAAAGCACTGGCTATACTTTGTGCAAACCAGCCAGGTTCCTTAACTGCATCTTTTTCTTCAGCCTCTCTTGCGCTTGTACCTCGCACTCATTAAAAAGAGACCAACCCACAACGATGTCTGTCAGCTTTACCTCTAGTAATGCATAATAATCCTGAAAGCGCAGTGCGCCTGGCAGATTGGCATCCAGTAGACTAGAGCAAGAGCGATTCTCCATGTCCATGCACAGCTTTTGCGCCTCCAGAGCGCTGGTGCATTTATATTTTGCATTTATGTTTCACAGGGTGTGAAAGAAGGGCTTTGCACCTTTATACAATATGCATGTGTGCTTGGTTGGGCCCAGGGTCTTTTGCCTCACCATCCCCACTACTGACTCCCTGTTGCTACTCAGCTTAAAAAAAAAAAATGTCCCCGGGTTCATTGACAAAAATCTGGTAACCATACCTTAAATCGCTCTCACAAAATATTGGCAGTCTCTGGGACTCCAGGATGCACCACGAAGACCAGGGCCCTGCAAGGGTGATAATCAGGGGTGTTGGGACTTGTAGTCCCAAACATCCGGAAACCAGTTTAGGGACAGCTTCAATGGCCTTCAATGATTTCTGTTCTCATCCTGAAGCAAAGTTCTTAACCCAAGGTACTATTTCTGGGTTAGCGGAATCTGTAACTTGAAGCGTATGTAACCTGTAGTGTCTGTAACCCGAGGTACCACTGTATAGCATTTGTAATAAAAGTGAAACATTATATATACACACACACTGCGACCATACATTTATATGCACACTCTTTCAGAAATTGTTGCTTGTGAAACCATTTTAATTGGTTTGCTGAGAGGCACAGCATCTATTTTCTATGCAAAACGTCCCTGCTTCAGTTTCCATCATCTCCAAGGACCAGGAGAGCCCTGAGCTGCTCCTGAGCTGCTACCAGTCAGTGTAGACAATACAGTGGTACCTCGGGTTAAGAACTTAATTCGTTCTGGAGGTCCGTTCTTAACCTGAAACTGTTCTTAACCTGAAGCACCACTTTAGCTAATGGGGCCTCCTGCCGCAGCTGCGTGATTTCTGTTCTCATCCTGACCTGAAGACCTGAGGTACCACTGTATTCCAAACAGTGCCGGATTTAAGTACAGTGGTACCTCGGGTTACAAACACTTCAGGTTACAGATGCTTCAGGTTACAGACTCTGCTAACCCAGAAATATTACCTCGGGTTAAGAACTTTGCTTCAGGATGAGAACAGAAATCATGTGGCAGCAGCGGGAGGCCCCATTAGCTAAAGTGGTGCTTCAGGTTAAGAACAGTTTCAGGTTAAGTATGGACCTCCGGAATGAATTACGTACTTAACCTGAGGTACCACTGTATAAGCTAAACAACCTAGCAGTTTGAAAGCATGAAGTTCAAGTAGATAAATAGGTACCGCTCTGGCGGGAAGGTAAACGGCGTTTCCATGCGCTGCTCTGGTTTGCCAGAAGCGGCTTAGTCCTGCTGGCCACATGACCCGGAAGCTGTACGCTGGCTCCCTTGGCCAGTAAAGTTGATGAGTGCCGCAACCCCAGAGTCGGCCAGGACTGGACCTAATGGTCAGGGGTCCCTTTACCTAAACAAGCTCTAGCTTAAGGCCCCACTCTCTTGGGGGCCCCAAAAATTTAAAGGAAAAAACCACCTAGATGTACATTTCCAAAATATAAGATAAAAAGCAAATAAAATAAAACAGAACCTACAGAACAGTGTTTTGTGTTGTGCAAGGGTGATGATCAGGGGTGATGGGACTTGTAGTCCCAAACCAGTTTAGGGACAGCTTCAATGGACCGTATCTGGGAATCGGAATATACATTGTGGGGCATCACATTTTCCCCCATTTCCAAATAAAGAGGAGCTTGCTCATTTACCCTGTGGTTCCACTTCTAGAAGGGCTTATCTGTTTCCGCAGCTAAAAGATCCTAAAAGCATCTTTCTTCCCACCGGTCCGGGTGCGCTGCTGCGCTGACCCCTGCTGGCCGCGTGGGGAAGTGCGCGCGGCCTGAGAAGCACTTCTTCGCTCTGGCCAGGAGGAGGCGGTCGCGCAGCGCAGGAGCCCATTGGGAGAAGTTCTTTGCAGAAATGCAGCCCAGCGGGGGGAGAAGGGGCTGGCGAGCCGCCGCCCAACTCCCTTTCCCGGCCCGCAGTCCCCAGCCCGCTCCCTCCCCGCCATCTCCGGGTCTACGGGGCCCGTCGCTGTTCCTGCGGGCGGAGCGATTCCTGCAAGCGGCCAGGGACCCTCTGTCTGATCCCGGCGACGAGTTCCCTGGATGGAATCTCATGTTTCGCCCTTGTGGAATAAAGGCATTTAATATTGTTCTTTCTGCAGCGCCTCTCTCCCAATTGCACTTAATAGACCAATGCTTTATGATTATGATTATTATTTTGTTGCATTAAATTCAGAAAAAGAGTCTGGGTTCCCCAGGTGAGGCTGCAACGTCTCTCTCCCAATTGCACTTAATAGAGCAATGCTTTATTATTATTATTATTAATATGATTCTTCTCTAATTATCATCAAAAGAGTATGGGTTTGGCTGTGTTGCCCAGGTAAGGCTGCAGCGCCTCTTTCTCCCGATTGCCCTTATTATTATTAATATTATTATACTCTAATTAGCAAAAGAGCCTGGGTTTGGCTGTGTTGCCCCGGCGAGGCTGCAGCGCCCCTCTCTCCCTCTCTCCGAGTTGCCCTATCAATATTATTATTATTGCTATTCCAATCAGCAAAAGAGTCTGGGTTTCGCTGTGTTCCCCAGGTAAGGCTGCAGCGCCTCTCTCCGAATTGCACTTAATAGACCAATGCATTATTATTATGAATATTATGATTCTTCTCTAATGATCAGCAAAAGAGTCTGGGTTTGGCTGTGTTGCCCCGGCGAGGCTACAGCGCCCCTCTCTCTTTCTCCCGATTGCCCTTATTATTGTTAATATGATTCTTCTCTAATGATCAGCAAAAGAGTCTGGGTTTGGCTGTGTTGCCCCGGCGAGGCTGCAGCGCCTCTGTTTCCCAATTGCCCTTATTAATAACAATATTCTTCTTATTATTATTATTAATATGATTATTCTTTTCTGAAATCCGGCAGCAAAAGAGTCTGGGTTTGGCTGTGTTGCCCAGGTAAGGCTGCAGCGCCTCTCTCCGAATTGCACTTAATAGACCAATGCATTATTATGATGATGATGATGATGATGATGATGATTATTTTGTTGCCTTCAAATGCAGCAGCAAAAGAGTCTGGGTTTCGCTGTGTTGCCCAGGTAAGGCTGCAGCGCCCCTCTCTCCCAATTGCCCTTATTATTATTATTAATATGATTATTCTGTAATTAGCAAAAGAGTCTGGGTTTCGCTGTGTTGCCCAGGTAAGGCTGCAGCGGCTATTCACAGGCGCGGTCCCACTACTGATCGGCACGGGAGTTTTGACCTGCTCCGTCTCCGACCTGGGCCGGTTCACCCCTCCTTGGGCAACCTGGCGCGCCTCGGCTCCCCGGGGCTCGCCATATTGATGCCGAACTTAGTGCGGACACCCGATCGGCATAGCCCACAGCAGCCCCGAACTCCTGAGCTCAAGCGATCCGCCAGACTCAGCCTCCAGGAGTAGCTGGATTACAGGCACGCGCCACCGCGCCCGGCTGGGGAGAGGCAGGCAGCGCACGCTCTTGGCTCGGCGCGGAGTGACGTCAGGGGAGAGGGGCGGGGCCTGGGCAGGCGGGGCAGCGCAGGAGGACGCGGCGTCAGGGAGAGGGGCGGGGCCTGGGCGGGCGCGGGGCACCACGGGAGAGGCTCTTCCTCCAGGCGCGCCGGCTGCAGAGAGGGGGAAGAGAGGCTCTTGGCTCGGCGCGAAGTGACGTCAGGGGAGGGGGCGGGGCCTGGGCCGGCGCGGGGCACGACGGGAGAGGCTCTTCCTCCGCGCGCGCGTGCGCAGTGGGGCGCGGCCTTTCCCTCCTCGCCCGGCGCCGAGCAAGATGGGGCACCAGCAGCTCTACTGGAGCCACCCGAGGAAGTTCGGCCAGGGATCCCGATCCTGGTGGGTGGCGGGCGGGGGGGGAGAGGGGAGAGGGAGCGGGGGGGCGAGAAGGATTAGGAGGGGGGGGGCGGAAGAGGGAAGGAGGGAGGGAAGGAGCAACGCCGCCATGAGGCGCCTCGGGGAGGGAGAGAGAGGGAGGCCCCCCCCTCCGAGGGGGACTGAAGCGTCTGAGGGGAAGAGCGGGGAATATAGAGAGTGGGGGGTCCCCTGACCCACGGGCCTCTCTCTTTCTCTCCCCATTCCCCACCATGGGGGGGGAGGGAAAGAGGGGTCCCCGTCCCTCCCACCCTCCAGCTGACCCCCAGGCCTCTCTCTCCCCCAGCCGCGTCTGCTCCAACCGCCACGGCCTCATCCGCAAGTACGGGCTCAACATGTGCCGCCAGTGCTTCCGCCAGTACGCCAAGGACATCGGCTTCATCAAGGTGAGATGGGGGGCAGGGAGGATGGAGGGGGACGGGGGGGCGCTTCTCTAGGGAGAGAGGCCAGCGAGGGCCGCCAGCCCTGCTCTTTGCTCTTCCCTGAGCCTAAAAGGCAGGCAGAAGGGGCGAGGAGCCTGTGCTCCTTCCCAAGAGGAGAGCTGCCCCAGAGTAGAAAAGGGGGCCTCTGGGTCCTGGCAGTCACAGGCCCAGAGGAAGAAGCCCCGGTTTGGGGGAACTCCAAGAGAAAGTCACACTAAAGGTCTTCGCTCTTCTCTCTCCCACTTTTCAGCTGGATTAAACATCTGTCCACCCGCAGAGATGGCCTGAAGAGGACGGCAAACATGGAAGCTGCTTCGGCCGGATGAGACCCTCTTGCCGCTCATAAGATGCTTTTGTGTACAGAAAAATAAAAAATAGGGACTTGTTTGCCCAGATTCTCAAACTCTGGTGTGATGCTCATGATTTGACACATTTCTATAGTCAGAGCAAATAGCGCTTGGGAAGGAGGAGATGGCAGGGGCTGGATCCAGCACCCAGAAGGGGCCTTGTCATCTTATGGCCCACATCCATGGTATGAGCAAGTATTATTCAAGAATCTCTACTTTGGATCTCCACGTACGCTCTTAATTTTTAAAGCAAATGGGGTTTCTTAAAAAACTTTATTCATGGTTTGGTTTATGTTCTCTACAATTAAAACAATTGATTATCAGTCTCCATTCTTCACCTTTGAAATTGTTTTTAGGATACATAGCCTGACCAATTTCATGTTTTCCTTCTAGGAGCCACTTTTTAAAAATGGTTTCCTTTGATGGCATCCAATATTTTTCAAAAGTAAGCCTTCCATTATATGCCCATTTATAATAAATAATAAGCATGCTCCCTTTTGCAGCAGACATAGTAATATTAAAATGATACAGAAAAGTTAGGAATAAACATACTTTGCGTATTTTTACATGGTGAAAAATGCAAAACCAGCTGGATTATATCAACCATCTTCCAAATAAAATAAAAAAAAATCCTTCCAGTAGCACCTTAGAGACCAACTAAGTTTGTTATTGCTATGAGCTTTCGTGTGCATGCACACTTCTTCAGATACACACATCTTCCAAATAATATACTCCCCCACATGTATAAAGTTCTTTTTATTGTTATGACCAAACCCACACTCCTCATTATTTGTTTTGTAGGCCATAGGGGTTGTATCTTACAACTGTTTAAGCAGAGCAGGACTTTACTGGGGTCTTTTGACAATGTTCCCAAGCTACATGGCTTAGCTATATAGAGTATCACATGGCTCCCATTAAACAAAATGGATTTGTAGAAAACATTCTCTGCAAGTGGAATATTCCCGGCATCTACTGTTCCAAAAACGATCTTGTATAGAATGGCTCAGAAAAGTAGACTGTTTTTGGAAACCCACTTTAAGTTGGAATGAGCAGGAGCAAGTGAGATGGTCCAAATATAAATGCTCAAATATGTGTTCAATCTCACTTTAAAGAAATTGTTCTCTTTGTAATTTAGAATGAAAGTGTGTTTATTCTAGTTTATAGCTGGGAATATAGAAGAGGAAAACACACAACCTAATCAGTAAGAGTAAAAACAGTGATAATTACATAGTTATATACAGATGTTACTAGGTAATAGGATCCTTATCTTTAAAACAGCATCAGACGCTCCTAGTTTACAAGTAAAAAAGGCTTGGAAACACAACCTTAACTACTGATAAACAAAAAAGTTCATCCCTAAATTCATCTAAACCCAAATCAGTATAAAAAAACGGAAGCCCTGCTGGATCTGACCGGGGGCCCCATCTAGTCCAGCATCCTGTTCTCGCAATGAGATTCCTCAGTGGGAAACCTGCAAGCAGCACCTGAGCACAACAAGTGCCCAACATTCACTATCCCCACTTGTGGTATCCTCTTTCTGATCTAGTTTGCCCCTTGCTTCATTGTTCCATCTTGGAAGCAAAAACTCCCTTTATTTCCTCGGGCTTGCCTCTTTCTAATGAGATGCTATCCGGTTTCCCCTCATTTCTGGTCTTCCCTTCACCACCTGCTGGAATAAAGAGAGAAACCCAGTCAGAGCCCAAGGGGGAAAGAAACAATCAGTTCACTTCTAAATTATGTGTGTTGGTGAGTTGTCTTGGCCTGAGCATTCCTGCCATCAAAAGGGGGCGATTCACAGCATTTCCCGAATGATGCTCTTCTAGGCAGCAAGCTGTGGATCTGTCTATCTATCCTCTTGCCCTTGGATTCTCCTTTAAAAGGATTGCTCCTAACTCTTGTACCCAGTGACTCACCAGACTCTTAACTAGCCTGTACATGCATCTCAGGGTGCCATGGGTCATGGACATAGCCAGGAGGGGGCAGAGGGGGTAGCTGCGCCCCCCCCAATCAAGTAAATAAAATACTTAACTGACCAATTGTGTTGCAGATAACTTGGTTTTTAAAATTCCTGGCTACGTCCATGTCAGCATCCTATTTTGGGTGTATCATAATGGAGGATTCAGTAACCTCTCTGCATTCTCAGATCATCAAAGGATCCATTGAAAGAGCTACCTGAAAATTTCTCTCCATCGTCCAGGCCACAGACAATTGCAACATCCTCTTCTTCCAGGTATGAGAGCTGGTCAAGTTTGGGGAATTTGAAGTCCTTCTTTGGAGAAAACAAATACGTAAACCAGTCATTTCAACTAATTCCCATTAAAATAAAATGGTCAGTGGTTCCATTCCGGGTTCATTTACCTGGGCTTTGTTGGTGCCTTTGCTCCAGAGATGGGATCACTCAGTTTGTGCTGGACCAATGAAAATGCCCCTTCTGGAGAAGAATCAGCTGTTTTGTAGGAGGCAACCCACAGTCCACCTAGTGACTTAAGGTTCTAGATCTAATCCATCACCCTCTTGAGCTCTGGCCCCCCAGGTGCCCCCTGGGAAGTTAATTCCCATCAGAGAGTGCAATGGGACTTTTCTTCCTGCCCCCACCCCAAAAACTGGCTGGGGTGGTGGTAGGGAGGAGAGATCATCCCATCAGGCAAACAGAAATGCTACTGGAGTGAGCGATCTCCTTAGTTATGCTGAATACATCCCATAGAAATTAATGGACCTACCGTACTTAAGTCTATTAATTTCAATGGGATGGATACTCTGAGAATCAATTGGTTGGACACAAAAATAAATAGCTAAATAAATGCACAACCTTCTGCCTCTCCAAGCAACCTTGGGAGATTCCTGTCAACAGAATGCTCAACTTCACATCCAGAAAGCTGCCTGGTAGAGTCAGATACTAGTTCGGTGTCATCTCCCCCCGCGATTTCAGAGAGGGTCTTCTCCAGCCCTCCCTGGAGATGCCATTGGGGACTGAACTTGGCTCCTTCTACATGCCAAGTACATGCTTTCTCACTGAGCTAAGGCCCTTTCTCTGCCTAACTGATAAAAACATTGAATTTGCTCCACTGCAATTGCACTGACCGCTGGCTTTGCCTGTTGCGCTCTTCATGTTATTGGTGCCATTCTCTCTCCTTAGCTCAACATGAAAGGGACACGTTTAAACTATAAGCGGCCTCGGCTGAGATTTTGAGGAAAGGCAGTATTAAAAAAGAAGAAGAAAAAGCAAGGGGAGTTTTTAAAGAAGAAGGAATGCAACTGAAATTATTTTGTGTTTACATTTGTCTCCTCCTTTTTTTCACATAACATACAATACAGTCCACAATCTTGCCTTGGGCTCAGAGCAAGGCCTCACTTCATAGGGAGCCAGTGCAACCGGATGTCTTCATGCAAAAGGCAACAGCACTCTTGCCAGGGTCGTTCCCAAGCGCTCAGCATCTGTGAGCGAATGATGGGGAGCAGCCAGCGCACTCACAGTAGTGCCCCCCTCACCCCACGGTACCTTACACCTCATCAATGCACCCAGAACAGGGAGCAATTCCAAAAAGTCCTCTGGGATTTCTGGAATTTGGGGAATCAGAATTGTAGGAAGGGACCCTTAGGGTCATCCAGCCCAACCCGCTGCAACACAGGAATTTCTGTGTCCCTTTCTGAAATATTCCTCTGAAAAGTGTCGCTGCACGATCCGGTCTCTTAAGCGGTTTCCTCCTGTGTGCACACAATTTACACCCACTTTGCGCTTTCAGCTCGTGCTGAAACCCTCCCGGCTTCTCCCGTCCCCCTGGTGGATTTTGTGGTGCTTATTCAAGTTGGCCCTCTGGATGAAGCTCTTCCCGCATTCCGCGCACTCGTACGGCTTCTCCCCGGTGTGGATCCTCTGGTGCCGATTGAGGTTGGAGTTGCTGCCAAACCTCCTACCGCAGACGGGGCACTTGTGAGGCTTCTCTCCCGTGTGGATCCTCTGGTGACGGTACAGGACCGAGCTGGACCTGAACGTCTTCCCACAAGACGAGCATTCGTAGGGCTTCTCCCCCGTGTGGGTCCTCTGGTGGATGATGAGCTTGGAGCCGGAAAGGAAGAACTTCCCACAGACCTGGCATTTGTGGGCTTTGGCTCCCGCTCGGCGGCTCTTGAGCACGCTGGAACCCGGGCCGAAGCTTTTCCCGTAAGCTCGGCAGGTATTCCGCTTCTTCCCTGTGTCCACTCCTGCCTGGACGGTGGTCACAATGAGGGCTGTGTAATCTCCCCCAAAAGGTACAGATGCCTCTCCATCCCCTCCGGGGTCGGTCCTCAGCTGGCACTCAGGCCTCTCCTGACTGGCGGCAGCATTTTCCTGGAAGCGGCACTGGGGAACCACCTCTTCCGCTTTCCACAGGGACACCCCTGCTCGGCCCGAATCTTCCGCTGTGAACGTCTCCCTCTCGTGTTCGGCCATCCATTCTTTGCCTGCGTAAGAAATGAGAGAATCCCAAATGACTCTTTCCCTTCGCTAGAGAAAAGAAACTAGAGTTTTAAAGCAGGGGAAATAAAGGGTGGAGATTCAGAACATTAGGGGGAGGCAGTGTGGTGTAATGGTTAGCGTGATGGGGCAAAGGACCTGGGAGACCAGGGTTCAAATTTTCCACCCCACTGGGCCATGAAGCTCACTGGGTGATATTGGACCAGTCATTCACTCTCAGCCTAACCCAGCTCACATGGTTGTTGGGATTAAATGGGGGAGAAGATAACAGCGTATGCCACTTTGAGCTCCTTGGGGGGGAGTGATATACAAATTTAATAAGCAAACCAACAATAACATGACCCATTCAGTAGGGGGAACAGCATTAGCAAGCTCACAGAAAAGAGTTGAGAGAGGCCCAAGGAATCTTTAGGTTTTTTTACCTAAATAACTGCTGGACGTTTGGTTTAATGACGTTTGCCGCAGTACGCCTGAGGTATGTACCATCCTGCAATTAAGTTACCTGCCCCCCAGTTACTCAGAGCAGGGCTTCAAGTATGGCTGCTCCTGTTCTGTGGAGTAGCTTTCCTGCTGAGATACGACAGGCACCAACTATCTGCACAATTGAAGATATATTTGTTCCTACAGGCTTTCCCAGTGAATGAATGAACGAATCTCTGCCAGAACGCCTCCTTCTTTGTATTGGGCTTGCTTTGTTTTAAATAGATCTGTTTGCAGTTTTGAAGGCAGCCCTGTTTAGGGAAGCTTTTAATGTTTGATGCATTACGGTATTTTAATATTTTGGTGGAAGCCGCCCAGAGTGGCTGGGGAAGCCAAGCCAGATGGGCGGGGTATAAATAAATTATTATTATTATTATTATTATTATTATTATTATTATTATTATTACACCAGCAATTAATGCATTGGTGAGGATAACAATGGGAGCCACCAGAGAGAAATACAAATTGCATCGAGAGAGTGTTTTTTCAGGGCACTGCCCCCGCCTCCCACCCTTAGAAACCCCAAAGAGCCTGGATATTCTAATGGCAAGAGCATCTCCTGAGCTTTTCTGCAGAGAAACGAGGAACTCAGACCAGCAGGAACTCGGGCGCAAGGCACCCCCCTCTTACCCAACTTGCTGGCTTCCTGGTCCTCCTCCTCCTCCTGCTTTGTTTCAGCGCACAGGGGCCCCTCCTGCTCCCCACCAGCAGGAGCAGTTTCTACCTCGGAGAAATTCACAGCCACCACCTCAAAGGCCACCTGCAAGAGCAGCAAGGAAGCCTTTCAGAACAGGGACCCCCTGGACCCCGAGGCCCACTTCGCTATGCCAGTCTCGACCTAGCAGCCCCACGGCCACGTTGGGGGCTCAGATACAGGCTGCCTGTCTCCATGTCTGATTGTCGCCCACCCACAGCAACTGCCCCCCAGCTGGAGGGGAGCTCCAGCAGGACAGAGCGAAGGCGCTCCTGGAGGCTTTCTGCCTAGGGCAACTGGCCAGGTGGAGGCCACAGAGGGAAGAGCAGGACCCTCAGTGGATGCATCTTCTAGCTAATGCAGAGGCCTCTCTGGGCAACAGGTTGGCAACCCCTGTGAATCTGTAAGAGATTCAATGGGGTGATGGGTTTCTCCAGCCTGCTCTGCGGGTGCGACTGAGAGAGATGCACTTGGGCAGAGAGAGGGAGGAGTGTGCGAGAGAGACAGAGGTACAATATATGTATGAGTGTGTGTGTGTGAGAGAGGCTAATGCTTGTTAGCGGTCTTCACATGCTGCATGGGTGTGTGAAATCAATATTGTGTGATGCCCACAGTCAGGACCAGCAAAACCTGGGTGACTTTGCATGGCAAGTGTAAGATTGTGGGTGAGAGAAGGAGCAACGACTATATTTTTTCTTAATTTTGCATTATGCCACACCACGCTCCCCGTGGAAGCCCACAGCACTTTATCAACATTCAAAATGTGCCCACCAGTCCCAAAAAGGTTGGCGACCATGGCTGATCGTAAAGCCAGGGTGGTGTAGTGGTTAGAGTGTCAGACTATGACCTCAGTGACTGGGGTTCAAATCCCCACTCAGCCAGGAAGCTCCCTGGGTGACCTTGAGGGGCCAGCCCCTGCCTCCCAGCCTGATCTACCTCGCAAGGGGGTTGGTGTGGGGATTAATGAGGAGCAGAGCCATGTACGCTGCCTGGAACTCCTTGGAGGAAAAGGCGCAACAATTATTTACAGAGGGCCTTCTCGGTAGTGGCACCCACCTGTGGAACGCCCTCCCATCAGGTGTCAAGGAGATGAGTAACTATATAACCTTTAGAAGAAAATCTGAAGGCAGCCCTGCATTGGGAAGTTTTTGGTGTTTGATGTTTTATTATGTCTTTATATATGTTTGAAGGGAAGCAGGTGGCGCTGTGGGTTAAACCACAGAGCCTAGGACTTGCCGATCAGAAGGTCAGCAGTTCGAATCTCCGTGATGGGGTGAGCTCCCGTTGCTCGGTCCCTGCTCCTGCCAACCTAGCAGTTCGAAAGCACCTCAAAGTGCAAGTAGATAAATAGGTACCGCTCTGACGGGATGGTAAACGGCGTTTCTGTGCGCTGCTCTGGTTCGCCAGAAGCGGCTTAGTCATGCTGGCCACATGACCCGGAAGCTGTACGCCGGCTCCCTCGGCCAATAAAGCGAGATGAGCGCCGCAACCCCAGAGTCGGCCACGACTGGACCTAATGGTCAGGGGTCCCTTTACCTTTATATATGTTTGAAGCCACCCAGAGAGGCTGGGGCAAGCCATTCAGATAGGCAGGATATAAATAATAAAATTATCATTATCATTATTAACCAGTAAGGCTTTCCTACCTATATTGGAAGGAAGGGAAAATAGGATTGCAATGCAAACTTGAGCATCTAGATTTTGGGTGTCCTGTTATTTACTCTGTGGGGCAACTGTGAGGGTCAGGCCAGGCCAGGCTGTGGGCACAGCTGTACCCAAAAACTAGACCTGGAGGGTGCACTTTCTGGACCCAGATCCTTAAGTCCCACCGCAGAGGAACTTTGCGAAGAAATCACCTGGCTTCCGTCTCCTTCGGCCCCTTGCTGCCTGAGCAGAAAGTCCTCCGCCAGGGCCACTGCCTGGGAGCAGGTCTCGGGGCCCCGTTCCCTCACCCAGCCCTGGATCTCGGGCGGCAGGACGGTCAGGAACTGCTCCAGGATCAGCAGCTCCAGGATCTGCTCCTTGGAGTGCCTCTCGACGGCCAGCCACTGGTGGCACAGCTCCTGGAGCCTCCCGTGGACGGCCCGGGGCCCCTTGGCCTCCCCATAGCCAAAGCGCCGGAAGTGCTGCCGCCGCCTCTCCCGGCCGAGGGCATCTCTGCGCAAGAGGGCCGCCTTCACCTTCCCGTAGTCCTCCCGGTCTCTGTCCTCCAGCAAGCCAAAGGCCAACTCGGCTTCTCCTCGGAGGGCCGGCAAGAGCCGCACCACCCACTCCTCCCGGGGCCAGCGGCAGGCAGTGGCCACTTGCTCAAAAGAGGCCAGGAAGGCCTTTGTGTCGCCCCACGGCGTGGGCTCCTCCGGCTGGGCTTCTGGGCCCTGGCAAGGGGGCTCCACCGTCCTCAGAAAGTCCTGCCACTGGGATTCCCACTGGTGGGAGAAGCCCTCTTCCGGCTCCTCTTTCACCGGCTGCGGAGTTGCTTTCTGAATGGATCTCATAGCTTCCAGGGGCTGCCTTCTGTCCTCCATCTTGGATTTGCACTCTACAGTGTTCTGGTCACTTCCTGCCCCCTCCGGCACCTCCTCTGGGGTGCATCCTGTCGCGGCGTCTTCCTCCATCTTCATCTTCGCCAATAACTCCAGCAGCTCAGGAATAACCGACAGCAATCTGGACAGCTGCGCTGAGCTCCTGTCAAGGAAGAGGAAAGGCAGAATTGGAGCAAAGGAGCTGTCAGCCTCCAGAAGATGCCTTTTATTTCTAAACAAACTGGCCATACAGCAAATAACATGGACATTGTGCCTGTTTTAGTGGGTTCCCAAACAATTTTTTTAAAAAACCAGCCTATTTATTTTGTAAATGCAGCCAGAATTTTACCTAACTACAGTCTCTTTTCTGCTGTTTGAGCTCTCAGAGTGAATTCGAAAGTGAACCATTCCCCAAACCCAGATTTGTCATCTTGGGATCCTCAGGTTCAGGAGGCGCTGAGGATCAAAGAGGAGAAAAGGAGGTGAGAATGGCAGTGGTCAGATAGGTCTCCTGTGGATGAAAGGTGAAGAAACCTTCCAGCTCAAATCCCTCAAAATCTTGGCTATGGCAGAATAAGATGAGGAAGATGAGATCATGAAGAAGAGGCCCACCCACAGCAACCAGCTGTTGCCTCTCCAGCTGAGGACTGCAAGGGCAGATTGATGCTCCCACTAGGGTTCTGGGCATGTGTCTCCCGGAAAGCAAGGGCTCTGATCCGGGGGGGGGGGGGTGACAGAAGGGTGCAGAGCTATCTCTCCTTTGCCTGGCATGGAGGGCGGGTCCTTCTGGGAGTCTTCAAAGCTGCTTTCTGCCAAGTAAAGTCAATGGTTCCCCATCTGGCCTGCTCAACCTGCATGAGATGCATGGGTCAGGGCCACCCCTAACGTGCCCCTCTTCATGGAGATGCCTTTCTAAACACACACCCCACACCCTCTGCCCTGACCTTATTTAATCGATTTACATTTCTTTACCGCCCCATATCCATAGGTCTTAGGGTGGTTCACAAGATAAAATCACAGTATAAAAACATAAAATGCATAATAAAAATAGAAACAAGAACCCAATAACCCCCCTCCCCAGGCATCTCCATAGCCAGGGCTAGCTGGACAGAGAAACAACCCGTCTCTGCCCCCCTCCCTTCCCACCCCAGTGGGGTTCCCAAGGGCCTAGATCCCTCCCCTATCGTTGCAAAGCGCCCCCTCCCCAGACAAATTCACTGATGCTGCACAGCTGGCATCTTACATGCGGGGGGGGGGGTGGTTGCAAGAAGGGCTGAATGGTGGGGGTCCTGCAAGGACCTGGCCACCCTCTGTCCCCCCCCCCCTCTTTGCAATGCATCTCCTGCATCTCACCTCTGCACGTGCCCCCCCTTCCTTCCCGGTCCGGCTCTTTCTCTGCTGCTGCGCTATTTAGTAGCAAACCTTCCCCATCCACGGCTTCGCATAGAGATAGGAAAAGGCTAGAGTCACCGCAGGATTTACTGTATTATTTTTTTTGTCTGGGGCTGAACTTCCGGGCTCGTTTCCTTCCTTCGCTGCGGAACGGAAGTGAAATCTTCCCATGGAGAAGAATGGAGAGATCGGAGACGTCTCCACGGCTGCTCTTTGTGAATGAATGAATGAATGAATCTTTATTTGCGTCAGCCAGCGGCCATAGCAATACTACGACAAAAGGATATGCAAAGAATAGAAATTTAAAAGTCAGTTATATAAAATGCATTTTAGGGTTTTGAATCAGTAGTCAAAAAGTGTATTTTATTCTGATTGCCTGCCCCAGCTAAAAACCTTGCAGAGTCCTCTTTGGCCTGCGAGGAATTTTCCCCCTGCTCTCAACCCTTTGCTCTGATCTCCTGCTGTTTCGTATTCTGATGCTGTTTATTGCCTCTATTATCTTAACAATTCTTTCCTCTTAAAATTTTTTGGCGTGCAACTTTGGGAGACAGCAGGGCATTTAAATGATCAACATAATTTATTGCCTTGCGCCCAACAGCAAAGGCAATGTAGGATTATTGAGCTGTGATTCCTGCATTGCAGGGGGCTGGACTAGATGACTCTCGGGGTCCCAACTCTACGGACATCAATCATGCTCAAAATGGGGCCCGTGGAAATGAAATGAATGGGTGGCTTAATAGGATATCACCCAGTAATTTTTAGCATGGCTGGTATCACACAGCATCACATCCACACAGAAACAAGAGGCAGGAGATCATGAACGCGAGTTGCTGAGAGGGGTCAGGAGAGGTTTGCTGCTGTTCTGGTCCAACTTGTGGGCTTCTTTCTGTCGGAGTGTCAGACTACTGTCAGAAGAGGATGGATCCAGAAGCCAGAATTCTCTGCTCTTCTCCCCTGCCTGATCATGGGCTAGTCCTGCACATGTCTGCAGCTGTTTAAGCAACCTCCCGTGGCATATTCCGTTAATGGCTTTTGGGAAGCCCCTGGATGCTACATTGACTTGATGCTCTGCCTTTAAATCCAGCTCTGGTCCCAGCGAGAGGAGGGTGCAAGGATGGCTTGGAGCCGATAAAGTCTTTTATTTCTAGGTGATTCATAAAGTTGGCACAGGGAGCTATTTTTACTTGGCCAGACACAAACTGAAGATGTTAGAAGAGGCAGTGCGTGGAGCACTATTTTCAGAAGCTGAATTCAAGTGTTGGATATCAGAGAAAGAGCTTAGGAGACTGAAGCCCATCCCCAGCAGCAAACCATCATTTACCTGTTTATTTATTGCATTTATATCCCTCCTTTTCCTCCAAGAAGCTCTAGGCAGTGTGCATGGTTCTCTCTCCTATTAATTCTGCACAATCACCCTGCGAGGTAGGATAAGCTGAGAGAAAGCAATGACCGGCCCCTGAGATCACCTAGTGAAGTTCATAGCTGAGTGGGGGATTTGAACCCTGGTCTCCCAAGTCCCGGCCCGATTCTCCAACCATTAGGCCACATTGGCTCTCAAAAGCACCCCAAAGATCCCAGGGCAGTTCACAAAAGAAAAGCACTTAAAAAACAAACCAATTACCTCTCTTGTTACTCACTCCCCCCAAGCTTGCATTAGAGAAAATGGCTTCCTAGCTGCCTTGAGCACCAGCAGGTCTACAACTCCACAGAGCTTAAAAATTCTAGATATACATACACAGAATAGCGGGTATAATCTCTCTCTGTCTCCTGCCATCTACTGGCTGTTGCATAGATCACCTTACCAAGATTCAAATTTATGTCTGGAAGCTATAAACCAGCTGGGCAAAGTGGCTCTGGCCTATAATTCTAGCTCCTTCACAGGCTGAGGCTGGTAGATGCCTTGAGCACTGTGGGTCTATGGTCAACTGGCATGCATGCTCAGGCTACCCTTTGGGAACTGAGGGGTACAAGGTTGAAAAAGGAAGGGTGAAATCATGCCAGTCAAGGAACTTTGCCACACAAAATGGCAGTCCCATGTGGGGAATGTTATGTATAGTGAAACTGCAAGTGGTTCCAACCTCTTGATGTAAAAACACCCACAACAAACCCCTTTAGATCATACAACAAATTTGCTTTGTAAAATTGGCAGCAATTATTTTTTAAAAGAGAATTAAAATACAAAGCACAAAAACTTGGGAATTTAAACCTTCATTCAGATGAGAGTGTGAAGCTGATTAGAAGGTGACAACTTCCACCCCTGCCAGGAGAAAACAAGACCTTTGAAATGTATGTCCTGCGCCCAACCTGACATTTTATAAACTTGCTGAGGTGACATTCATGCTGCATTGCAACTCTCCTGCTGAAGAACCCAAGAGGAAGTGAGGACAAAGGAGGGCCGGAGACACCATGCTTCTGAATTCAATTTGCTGGAAACAGCAGGAAGGTCCTGCTTAGAGGATTCCCATAGGTGCCAGTCTGCCCACTGTGAGGATAGGGTAGGAATGCTGCCACTAACCAGCTGCAGGACTCTTTTATGTTGTTATGAAAGCAACAGGGTACAAAAGAATCAGGAAACGGAGGAGTCTCTCTGTAACTAAGACTCCTCTTCAGTTAGGCCCCTAACTCATACCATGGATATGACCAGGCAGCTGACAAGGCCCCTTCTGGGTGAAGGAAAACATGAAATTGGTCAGGCTATGTGTCCTAAAAACAAATTCAAAGGTGAAGCATGGAGACCACTAATCAATTGTTTTAATTTTGAGAACATAAACCAAACCATGAATCAAGCTTTTAAAGAAACCCATTTGCTTTAAAAATTAACAGCGTATGTGGAGATCCAATGTCTTTATGATCCTGTCTGTTAATGAGTAATATTTCTGTATGGATCTAATTTGTGCAAGTAATTTCAACAAAAAATAGGGATGAGAAAATTAAGTACAGATTCTTGAACAAATCCTAGCTCATACCATGGATATGGGCCATAAGATGACAAGGCAGATGACAAGGCCCCTTCTGGGTGCTGGATCCAGCCCCTGCCCTCTCCTCCTTCCCAAGCGCTATTTGCTCTGACTATAGAACTGTCAAATCACGAGCATCACATCAGAGTTTGAGAATCTGGGCAAACAAGTCCCTATTTTTTATTTTTCTGTACACAAAAGTATCTTATGAGCGGCAAGAGGGTCTCATCCGGCTGAAGCAGCTTCCATGTTTGCCGTCCTCTTCAGGCCATCTCTGCAGGTGAACAGATGTTTAATCCAGCTGAAAAGTGGGAGAGAGAAGAGTGAAGACCTTTAGTGTGACTTTCTCTTGGAGTTCCCCCAAACCGGGGCTTCTTCCTCTGGGCCTGTGACCGCCAGGACCCAAGAGGCCCCCTTTTCTACTCTGGGGCAGCTCTCCTCTTGGGAAGGAGCACAGGCTCCTCGCCCCTTCTGCCTGCCTTTTAGGCTCAGGGAAGAGCAAGGAGCAGGGCTGACGGGCCTTGCTGGCCTCTCTCCCTAGAGAAGTGCCCTCACCCCCACCCCTGAAACCCCCCCATCCTCCCTGCCCCCCATCTCACCTTGATGAAGCCGATGTCCTTGGCGTACTGGCGGAAGCACTGGCGGCACATGTTGAGGCCGTACTTGCGGATCAGGCCGTGGCGGTTGGAGCAGACGCGGCTGGGAGGGGAGAGAGAGGCCTGGGGGTCAGCTGGAGGGCGGGAGGGACCCCCCACTCCCTGTACTCCCCCCCCCTCGGAGGAAGCACCCCCTCCTACGAGGGAGAGACCTGGGGGTCAGCTGGGGGGATCCCCCACTCCCTGTACTGCCCCCTCCCCCACTTGGAGGAGGACCCCCTCAGCCCCCCTCCCACGGGGGGACGGGAATCCCCCTCCCCTCAGAGGACGCGCCCCCTCAGCCCCCCCCCCGGGCTTGGCTGACCCTGCTATCCACTCCCCCCTCCCATCAAAGAGGGGGGCCTCCTTCTCTTTTCCCTCCCCGAGGCGCCTCATGGCGGCGGGGCTCCCTCCCTCGCACGCGGCTGGGGAAGAGAGGAAGAGGCCTGGGGGTCAGCAGGGGACAGGAGGGACCCCCACTCCCTATACCCCCCTCCCCTCAGACCCCCCCATGGGCTTGGCTGCCCTTCCCCCCCCTCCCCGAATTCTAGAGCCCCGGAGGAGGAGGGGGCCTCCTTCTCTTTCCCTCCCTGAGGCGCCTCGTGGCGGCGGGCTCCCTCCTTCCCCCCTTCCCCCTTCCGCCCCCCCTCCTAATCCTTCTCCCCCCCATCCTCCTCCCCTCTCCCCCCCCCGCCCTCCACCCACCAGGATCGGGATCCCTGGCCGAACTTCCTCGGGTGGCTCCAGTAGAGCTGCTGGTGCCCCATCTTGCTCGGCGCCGGGCGAGGAGAGAAAGGCCGCGCCCCACTGCGCACGCGCTGGCGGAGGAAGAGCCTCTCCCGTCGTGCCCCGCGCCCGCCCAGGCTCCGCCCCCCTCCCCTGACGTCACGGCGCGCCAAGCCAAGAGCCTCTCTTCCTCTCTCTCTGCCCCCGGCGCGCCTGGAGGAAGAGCCTCTCCCGTGGTGCCCCGCGCCCGTCCAGGCCCCGCCCCTCTCCCTGACGCCGCGTCCTCCTGCGCTGCCCCGCCCGCCCAGGCCCCGCCCCTCCCCCTGACGCCGCGTCCTCCTGCGCTGCCCCGCCCGCCCGAGCCCCGCCCCTCTCCCCTGACGTCACTTCGCGCCGAGCCAAGAGCGTGCGCTGCCTGCCTCTCCCCAGCCGGGCGCGGTGGCGCGTGCCTGTAATCCAGCTACTCCTGGAGGCTGAGTCTGGCGGATCGCTTGAGCTCAGGAGTTCGGGGCTGCTGTGGGCTATGCCGATCGGGTGTCCGCACTAAGTTCGGCATCAATATGGCGAGCCCCGGGGAGCCGAGGCGCGCCAGGTTGCCCAAGGAGGGGTGAACCGGCCCAGGTCGGAGACGGAGCAGGTCAAAACTCCCGTGCCGATCAGTAGTGGGACCGCGCCTGTGAATAGCCGCTGCAGCCTTACCTGGGCAACACAGCGAAACCCAGACTCTTTTGCTAATTACAGAATAATCATATTAATAATAATAATAAGGGCAATTGGGAGAGAGGGGCGCTGCAGCCTTACCTGGGCAACACAGCGAAACCCAGACTCTTTTGCTGCTGCATTTGAAGGCAACAAAATAATCATCATCATCATCATCATCATCATCATAATAATGCATTGGTCTATTAAGTGCAATTCGGAGAGAGGCGCTGCAGCCTTACCTGGGCAACACAGCCAAACCCAGACTCTTTTGCTGCCGGATTTCAGAAAAGAATAATCATATTAATAATAATAATAATAAGAATATTGTTATTAATAAGGGCAATTGGGAAACAGAGGCGCTGCAGCCTCGCCGGGGCAACACAGCCAAACCCAGACTCTTTTGCTGATCATTAGAGAAGAATCATATTAACAATAATAAGGGCAATCGGGAGAAAGAGAGAGGGGCGCTGTAGCCTCGCCGGGGCAACACAGCCAAACCCAGACTCTTTTGCTGATCATTAGAGAAGAATCATAATATTCATAATAATAATGCATTGGTCTATTAAGTGCAATTCGGAGAGAGGCGCTGCAGCCTTACCTGGGGAACACAGCGAAACCCAGACTCTTTTGCTGCTCATTAGAGAATAATCATATTAATAATTATTATAATAATAAGGGCAATCGGGAGAAAGACTGCAGCCTCGCCGGGGCAACACAGCCAAACCCAGACTCTTTTGCTCATTGGAATAGTAATAATAATAATCAGAATAATAATGTTGTTGTTATGTTGTTATTAATAAGGGCAATTGGGAAATAGAGGCGCTGCAGCCTCGCCGGGGCAACACAGCCAAACCCAGGCTCTTTTGCTGAATTTTAATGCAACAAAATAATAATAACAATAATGCATTGGTCTATTAAGTGGAATTCGGAGAGAGGCGCTGCAGAAAGAACAATATTAAATGCCTTTATTCCACAAGGGCAAAACATTAGATTCCATCCAGGGAACTCGCCCCCCGGATCAGACAGAGGGTCCCTGGCCGCTTGCAGGAATCGCTCAGCCCGCAGGAACAGCGACGGGCCCCGTAGACCCGGAGATGGCGGGGAGGGAGCGGGCTGGGGACTGCGGGCCGGGAAAGGGAGTTGGGCGGCGGCTCGCCAGCCCCTTCTCCCCCCGCTGGGCTGCATTTCTGCAAAGAACTTCTCCCAATGGGCTCCTGCGCTGCGCGACCGCCTCCTCCTGGCCAGAGCGAAGAAGTGCTTCTCAGGCCGCGCGCACTTCCCCCAGTCGCCAGCAGGGGTCAGCGCAGCAGCGCACCCGGACCGGTGGGAAGAAAGATGCTTTTAGGATCTTTTAGCTGCGGAAACAGATAAGCCCTTCTAGAACCACAGGATAAATGAGCAAGCTCCGCTTTATTTGGAAATGGGGGAAAGCATGATCCCCCACAATGTATATTCCGATTCCCAGATACGGTCCATTGAAGCTGTCCCTAAACTGGTTTGGGACTACAAGTCCCATCACCCCTGATCATCACCCTTGCACAACACAAAACACTGTTCTGTAGGTTCTGTTTTATTTTATTTGCTTTTTATCTTATATTTTGGAAATGTACATCTAGGTGGTTTTTTCCTTTAAATTTTTGGGGCCCCCAAGAGAGTGGGGCCTTAAGCTAGAGCTTGTTTAGGTAAAGGGACCCCTGACCATTAGGTCCAGTCGTGGCCGACTCTGGGGTTGCGGCGCTCATCTCGCTTTACTGGCCGAGGGAGCCGGCGCACAGCTTCCGGGTCATGTGGCCAGCAGGACTAAGCCGCTTCTGGCGAACCAGAGCAGCGCACGGAAAGGCCGTTTCCCTTCCCGCCAGAGCGGTACTTATTTATCTACTGTACTTGAACTTCATGCTTTCAAACTGCTAGGTTGTTTAGCTTATACAGTGGTACCTCGGGTTAAGTACGTAATTCATTCCGGAGGTCCGTACTTAACCTGAAACTGTTCTTAACCTGAAGCACCACTTTAGCTAATGGGGCCTCCCGCTGCTGCCACATGATTTCTGTTCTCATCCTGAAGCAAAGTTCTTAACCCGAGGTAATATTTCTGGGTTAGCAGAGTCTGTAACCTGAAGCATCTGTAACCTGAAGTGTTTGTAACCCGAGGTACCACTGTACTTAAATCCGGCACTGTTTGGAATACAGTGGTACCTCAGGTCTTCAGGTCAGGATGAGAACAGAAATCACGCAGCTGTGGCAGGAGGCCCCATTAGCTAAAGTGGTGCTTCAGGTTAAGAACAGTTTCAGGTTAAGAACGGACCTCCAGAACGAATTAAGTTCTTAACCCGAGGTACCACTGTATTGTCTACACTGACTGGTAGCAGCTCAGGAGCAGCTCAGGGCTCTCCTGGTCCTTGGAGATGATGGAAACTGAAGCAGGGACGTTTTGCATGGAAAATAGATGCTGTGCCTCTCAGCAAACCAATTAAAATGGTTTCACAAGCAACAATTTCTGAAAGAGTGTGCATATAAATGTATGATCGCAGTGTGTGTATATATATAATGTTTCACTTTTATTACAAATGCTATACAGTGGTACCTCGGGTTACAGACACTACAGGTTACATACGCTTCAAGTTGCAGATTCCGCTAACCCAGAAATAGTACCTTGGGTTAAGAACTTTGCTTCAGGATGAGAACAGAAATCGTGCTCCGGCGGCGCAGCGGTAGCGGGAGGCCCCATTAGCTAAAGTGGTGCTTCAGGTTAAGAACAGTTTCAAGTTAAGAACGGACCTCTGGAACGAATTAAGTTCTTAACCCGAGGTACACTGTACCCATTTCTGAAAACCACAAGAGGGGAGGGGGCTCATGTGCTAGGGTCTTGCTTTGCGGGTTTCAGCCACTATGAAAACAGGATGCTGAACTGGTCATTGGCCTGATCCTGCAGGCTCTTCCTATGATTAGGAGGTCCATAGACACTGAAAAAATGAGTTACTTGGAGGCATTTGACAGAAGAAAGAGAAAGACCATCGCATTGTAGAGTTGGGACCCCAGGGAATGGTCCCCTATTCCAGCCCCTTGCAATGGCTTCATCCAGGTGTTTGGAGTACCAGGCAAAAGGGGTGGCAAGGGAATGAGGCATAGCTGTCAACTTTTCCCTTTTCTTGAGAGGAATCCTATTCGGAATAAGGGGATTTCCCTTAAAAAAAGGGGAAAGTTGACTGCTATGGAATGAGGTCGGAATCTTTGGAGGGAGGAGACCCCTGAATAACTGGGGGTGGGAGAAGGGAGCAGCCAAGGCCATAGCGTGGATCCGACCTTCTAAAATCCCTTTGTTGTTGTTTAGTCGTTTAGTCGTGTCCGGCTCTTCGTGACCCCATGGGCCAGAGCACGCCAGGCACTCCTGTCTTCCACTGCCTCCCGCAGTTGGGTCAAACTCATGTTTGTAGCTTCGAGAACACTGTCCCACCATCTCGTCCTCTGTCGTCCCCTTCTCCTTGTGCCCTCCATCTTTCCCAACATCAGGGTCTTTTCCAGGGAGTCTTCTCTTCTCATGAAGTGGCCAAAGTCTTGGAGCCTCAGCTTCAGGATCTGTCCTTCCAGTGAGCACTCAGGGCTGATTTCCTTCAGAATGGATAGGTTGGATCTTCTTGCAGTCCATGGGACTCTCAAGAGTCTCCTCCAGCACCAGAATTCAAAAGCATCAATTCTTCAGCAATCAGCCTTCTTTATGGTCCAGTTCTCACTTCCATACATCACTACTGGGAAAACCATGACTTTAACTATACGGACCTTTGTTGGTAAGGTGATGTCCCTTACCTGGTCCCATTTGCCCCCAACCCCTGATCAATAAAACCTAGGAGTAGTTCTGGGAGGTGCAAACATCCGCCCCCCCCCAGCAGCATCTTAAACACTGCTTGGCCCTGTGATCTCGCACGCTCTGCGCTTTTGCGAATCGCTTTCAACAGCCAAATCAATATTCCGTGCAGGGTAGTACAAACAGTGGGCTAATGGTCAAATCACTATTTTAATTTAAAACAGAGGAAAAGGAGACATCTATTATCTGTGGCAATAAATATTCTGCAGCCGCTGCGTGCTGGGTTAATAATCCCACGGACGCATATGTTGAACTGAAATTAAATGAGATCATCTCAAGAGGGAGAGTTTTTTGCTTTGATCTTTGTGCCTGATTTCCGCAGGCAGGTGGCAGACTTGTCACGCGGCTGAGGATGCTTTTTGGCTTCAGCATTTGAGCCGGGGTGGGGGGTGGGGGGAGCGCTTAAAAGGGGGGCTTAAAAGGCCAAGGCCTTTGGCCAAGGCACAGTCTGACCCCCTCCTTCTGTAATCCACATAGAACTCTAGCCCAGTGGTTGCCATTAATTTGATTTTGAATTGATTTTAGAATGCATTTCAATTAATCGATTGTGATTTTATGCAAACTGCGTTACTTTTATTGTTGTTAGCCGCTCTGAGCCCAGCTTCGGTTGGGGAGGGCGGGATATAAATAATTTATTATTATAATTATTATTATAATTATTACTATTATTATTATTAAGTATATGGATGCTGCCCTTCTTTGGGGCTGCAAATGGGCAGCTTCAGGTTCAGTTAAGAACCTTTCCATGGAGGCGCAAGTTACAGCAACAGCCAAGGCGACATTTTTCCACCTTCGCCGCATCAAGCAGTTGGTCCCTTACCTTTCCCGCCCCGACCTGGCCACAGTGATCCATGCAACGGTCATCTCCAGGCTTGACTACTGTAATTCGCTCTATGCGGGGCTGCCCTTGAAGCTGTCCCAGAAACTCCAGCGGGTGCAGAATGCTGCAGCGAGGCTCCTCACGGGGTCTCTGCCATGGGAGCATATTCACCCAGTGCTTTTCAAGCTGCACTGGCTCCCGGTGGAGTACAGGGTCAGGTTCAAGGTGCTGGTTTTGACCTTTAAAGCCCTTCACAGCCTAGGACCCTCGTACCTATGGGACCGCCTCTCCCGGTATGCCCCACGGAGAGCCTCAAGGTCCATAAATAGCAACACCCTAGTGGTCCCGGGCCCTAAGGAAGTCAGATTAGCCTCAACCAGAGCCAGGGCCTTTTCAACATTGGCTCCGGCCTGGTGGAACACTCTGCCTCATGAGACCAGGGCCCTGCGGGACTTGACCTCTTTCTGCAGGGCCAGTAAGACAGAGTTGTTCCGCCTGGCCTTTGGCGTGGAGCCAATTTGATTCCCTCCCCCTCTTTCTTTTTTCTTTTCCTTCTCCTCCTGCGATGAGGCTACATTTTAATATTTTAATGTTTCAATATTTTAATGTTGTATTTTAATTTTGTTTTTAAGTTGTAATCATTCAACTTGTTTTTATTATTGCTTGTAAGCCGCTCTGAGCCCGGCCTTGGCTGGGGAGGGCAGGGTATAAATAAAATATTATTATTATTATTATTATTATTATTATTGGAGCCATAATGATCAAGGCGCTGGAGCGACTCTCCTAGGAGGAAAGGATTCAAGGTTTGGGGCTTTGTAGTTTAGGGAATCAAATAACTTTAGTGTTGCAAGGGACTCCCAGGGTCATCTAGTCCAACCCCCTGCAATGCAAGAATGTCAACTCAAGCATCCATGACAGATGGCCATCCAAGCTCTGCTTAAAAACCTCCAAGGAAGGAGGGTCCACGTGGCTGATGGAGAACATGGTTGAGGGAGGTGCATTAAATAAAAAGAAAGTGCTTTTTTCCATGTAACAAAAAGTTAAACTGTGGAACTCTCTGCCACATGAGGGAGTGATAGCCAGCAACTTGGATGCCTTCAAGAGGATGAGACAATTCATGGAGGTCTGGGCTCTTGAAGGCTAATAATAATAATAATAATATTAATAATAAATTTTATTTATACCCTGCCCTCCCCTGCCAGAACCGGGCTCAGGGCGGCTAACACCAATAAAATCACAGTAAAAACATAATAGGGGGGGAAAACCCAATTTAAAATACAGGTGAAAATGCAATTTAAAATGCAGCCTTGTTTTAAAAGTAGCCCATAGATCAAAACCATGAGGGGAGGGAAACATAAGGGTCAGACTGAGTCCAAACCAAAGGCCAGACGGAACAGCTCCATCTTGCAGGCCCTGCAGAAAGATGTCAAGTCCCGCAGGGCCCTGGTCTCTTGTGACAGAGCCTTCCACCAAGTCGGGGCCAGTACTGAAAAGGCCCTGGCCCTAGTTGAGACCAATCTAACCACCCTTCGACCTGGGACCTCCAAAATGTTGTCATTTGTGGACCTTAAGGTCCTCCGCGGGGCAGACCAGGAGAGGCGGTCCCGTAGGTACGTGGGTCCTAGGCTCATACTAGCAATAAAAGGCTACTAGCAATGATCAAAACTAAGATCATGGCCACTGGTCCCATCACCTCCTGGCAAATAGAAGGGGAAGAAATGGAGGCAGTTTTTACTTTCTTGGGCTCCATGATCACTGCAGATGGTGACAGCAGCCACGAAATTAAAAGACGCCAGCTTCTTGGGAGAAAAGCAATGACAAACCTAGACAGCATCTTAAAAAGCAGAGACATCACCTTGCCAACAAAGGTCTGTATAGTTAAAGCTCTGGTTTTCCCAGTAGTGATGTATGGAAGTGAGAGCTGGACCATCAAGAAGGCTGATCGCCGAAGAATGGATGCTTTTGAATTATGGAGCTGGAGGAGACTCTGGAGAGTCCCATGGATTTCAAGAAGATCAGACCTCTCCATTCTTAAGGAAATCAGCCCTGAGGGCTCATGGGAAGGACAGATCCTGAAGCTGAGGCTCCAAGACTTTGGCCACCTCTCTGGACAGCCAGAGCAGCAGAACAAGCCTTTGTACAGTTGTTAGATGAAAAAATGCAGTTCACTTTCACAGCCCAACTCCCCCAAGGGACTCTGTGTCCCCCAAGTTCATTGTTGGGTGGAGGCAGGAACCAGTAGGAGAAAAGCAAGGAAGATCTTTATTTTTCTGTTGCAACAGAATCCCCGCCCCCCTTACAAAGGGGTGAGGACTTTAGAAATTGCAGGGCTCCTTAGTCAAAGACCACCTAAAAGCATCACATGAGCATCAACTGCAATTTGAGAGTGTGGCTTGTTTCCTGCCTGTCAAGATCCCTGATAATATTTGCTGATTGCCTTATTCTTTTGAAATTCCTGAGTTCTTGCATCCATTGTCCCAGACCTCCCAATTTACAGGGTTTGAAGGATTTTGCAAGTGAAAAGAACTATTGGGAAAGGTTTTCCCAAGATACTTTCTTCTACTGCAGAGAAAATATCTGGGGTCATTTAAGAGGGCCAAGATGGCTTTGGGATCGCTTTGTGAACTAAAATAAAGTGTCTTTTTCTCAGGGAATATTTCCTAAATTTTGAAGGGTGAAAGATTTTCTGGAGCACCATAATATTTGTGTAACACAATGCCTTATCTGTCTATGTTCTTTTTCAGTTTCCTTTCCCTCTGATTTCGATATTTCGTTCTGCGATCAGGTCTCCACCAAGCCACCCTTACGATTCCAGGAGGTGTGTATTATGAGCAGCAGGACTGGCAGAAGGTGCTAAATTCAATCCTCGGCACCTGAAGTTAAAAGTATCATAAGTGTGGGAATGTTCAGAGAGACAGGAGAGGATAGATTGTTTATTAATATCCTTCCTAACTTGTGCTAGCAAGTTCTATAACTTAGCAGAGTTTTACATTCCCCTTTTAAACACACAGCGGATAGCTGGTTGCAGGCTTGTTTAAGCCTCTCAATATTAGATTCCTGTTAAATTCCCTTAGATCCCTTTTAAAAGAATAAACACGCCACAGTCTTGTGTAAAGTATATAAAAGAAGTTTACTCACATCATCGGTTCACAGTTGGATCCCTGAAGGCAGACTTATATACTTTGTATATGCATATACTTTGTAACTATGTACATGTGGATCTATCCCATATGGAGATAATCCCAGTGTCCTCTGTGGGCTGGGAGTCAAAAGAGCAATTCTAGCTAAAAGCTGCTCCAACGACGGAGGAAGTCAAAGAGAAAGGGTGTGCTGCCTGACTTTTCCTTTTCTTACCTGGACAGGTAAGGCCACAGATCATTCTATAGTCAGTTCATGCATAACTGTGTATTAGTGTCTGTTCCACCTGTCTGTTCATAAAGTCCAAACCAGCCACATGAAAGGTTGTTACAGTTCCACAAAATCCTTTCACAGAATCTAGACAAGGATTTCCGGCATGTTGGCTTTTTTTCGCCGTCCTGGGCTTCATCAGTCGTTAAAGCTCTAAGTAATGCAAATACCGTATTTTTCGCCCTATAGGACACACTTTTCCCCCTCCAAAAATGAAGGGGAAATGTGTGTGCGTCCTATGGGGCGAATGCAGGCTTTTGCTAAAGCCTGGAGAGCGAGAGAGGTCGGTGCGCACTGACCCCTCTCGCTCTCCAGGCTTCAGGAAGCTATCCGCAAGCCTTGGGAGCCCGCGGGAGTTCCCGCCGGGCTCCCAAGGCTTGCGGACAGCAGCCTGCAGCCCGAAACCCGGAGAGCGCAGCGTTGCGCGCCCCGGGCTTCGGGCAGCTCTCCGCAAGCCGTGGGAGTCCGGCGCGACTTCCCGCTGGGCTCCCTAGGCTTGCGGATAGCAGCCTGTTCTGGGGGCTGGGGTCAGGGGAAGCTCAGGCTTCCCCCGCCCCAGCCCCACGCCTGGGGGGGGGAATATATATTTTTTCTTTATTCCCCCGCCTAAAACTAGGTGCGCCCTATGGGCCGGTGCGCCCTATAGGGCGAAAAATACGGTAAATACAATATCATGATCTCACATGATACAGCAAAAATAATATAAAAACATAAATAACTGTACATACCATATGTGATATTACAGGACAGTGGATCTTACGACATACTAGTAGTTGCAGTAAGAAGCAACTGTTCAAAGTATGGTTATATAGAGAAGCACAATATTGATTGGGTTACAGGTGTTGGCAATCCACAGATACAGAATATCTTTCTTAAAGTGACTCACATGGCACAGCAAAAATAAAACAAACTTACTCCATGTTCAGATGATATACAGGTAAACATTAATACAAACTCATACATTAATGTAAACAATTTTTGGATCTAAAGTAATAGCAACCCACAGATGCAAAATTAAGTACTCAAAAAAATCCACTTGGCCCACAGAGGTGAAACAAACATAGTCCATGCTCAGGTGTGCTACATGTAAACATTAGTACAAATTCACAAAAAACAACTATAATCAATTTCAGTATTCAGACCTGAGGGATGTAAGGAATTGAATAAGAAAATGAACAGGTAGGTGGAATAGACTCCATTACATGGATGGACCTTATGCATGAACTGACTATAGAATGATCTGATCCACTGGCTCTTCAGCTTTGGTCATTTGTTGAATTTTATGAGTTACTTCTGTTGAAATTTACAATTTGAGACTATGAATAGTATACCTTATTTATCTAAGAACATATCCGGTTACGTCTCATGTGTTTATTGAGTATGCTTTACATGACCATAGGTTTGTCTGTTGTTGTTTTATTGATCTGATCACTGCATTTTGGACTGGTGGACATTTCTGAATCGTTTCTGAATTGCCTCCAAGGGCAGCCCCATGTAGAGGGCATTGTAGTAGTCCAGTCTGGAGTCTTGCCAGAGCCTGAAATGTGAACCTTGCTTTGCGGTGCTGAAAGCAGGTTCTCTGAATCCAGCTTCTCCTGGATTGTCCAAAAGGCCTGCCTTTGCCCCACCCTCCCGTAAAATGCAGTGGCGTAGCGTGGGTTGTCAGCACCCGGGGCAAGGCAAGTAATTTGCGCCCCCTAACCCGTGGATTTGCGCCCCCTAACCCTAACCCCCAGATGTTGCGCCCGGTGTGGCCGGCCCCCCTGCACCCCCCATGCTACGCCACTGGTAAAATGTGTTGCCTTGATGTGCCTGGATAACAAACTTAAGATAGTAGAATTGGAAAGCCCCCGGTTTGCTGCAGCTTTGCAGCCGGATAACGCCTTTCGGCAAAAATGTTTTTTTTTTGTTTTGCTTCTGGGTTGTCACCAGACATCAGTGAGTCTTTAGTTCTCACGGGTTGTTTGAAAGGGTGTATTCATCCCCGACAACATTTATTTATGGCAGGCAAGAAAACCTACTTAAATCGCATCATTTCCATAACTGAATATTTATGGCAGCAGCGACTGGTTGCCGCTCCTTGATTAAACTGAAAACCCTTCACTCACTTTATATAAATGTTTACTTGTCGGGGACTAAAAATTGTCTTTAAACAAACTTGAAATCAAATTACAGTAGGATATTTTTTTTTTTAATGGGGTGGGGGTCGTGTTTCCAAAAGGGACTGGTGGAAAAGTGTGAGTTCGATTATGTGCATGCAAACTGGCCACTGAGCTGCAGTTTATTTCAGTCACGCCGGCTTGATAGAGCCTACACATTCAGGCGCAGTCTACATCTGAACGAATTCCCAGGCCCCACAAATGGCCCAGAGATGCATTCTAAATAAAAGCACACATTCTACTCATGTAAAAACACCAGGCAGGCCCCACAAATAACCCAGAGATGCATTTTAAATAAAAGGACACATTCTACTCATGTAAAAACACGGTGGTTCCTTGACTGTCTGCGGGCCGGATTGAGAAGGCGATTGGGCCGGATCCAGCCCCCGGGCCTTCGTTTGCTTACCCATGCACTAAGTAATATAACCACACAATAAAATTCAAAACAGCAACCATTAATTGATTGCGCCCTTATTCAAAATCCCATTTAAAGCTATAGGTTCCCAGAAAAAAACTAACTTATAGGCACGAGTGTGTGACACACAGATATAAATATATGCTGGGATCTAATCTTCTAGCTAAAAAAAAGAATCTACAGGAAAGAACAGTGCGTGGAAATTGTTTTTACGCATTCTTACTAATGAAACGATAAGGGCGAAGGAAAATCATAGCATAAAATATTTGTATATATGAGTACACGCACCAGCACCTACGGTAACGAATTTGTATGAGAATCAATAGCCGTTACCAATAATTGACTACATTGTGACAACTCAGAACCACAGATACAAACAAACTTGATTCAAGAAAATAGCTCTGAAAGCGATAAATTAAATAATGAATCTAGCATCAGAACAGTGTAATTTGTACATTTACCGGTACATTTGTAGGCCTTTGAGAAATATGTGGAATAGAAAAAGGTATGGTAATCAAGGACTATTAATGACAGAGAAACTATAGGGGGCTGATGACAAACATAATTAATTCTAAATATTATTTCAGATTCCCTCCTTTCCTTTCCTCTATTTTCTGTTGCATCTGTCTTCTTTCTCCCTGCCAGCTGGTCCCCATCACATTTTCTTGTAATAAAATAATCAAATTAAAACACAATGAAGCCACAATTAAAATGACACTTGGAACCCATCAGACAATACAGTGGTACCTTGGTTCTCAAACGCTAAAACCCCGGAAGTAAGTGTTCTGATTTTTGAACGTTTTTCGGAAGCTGAACGTCGGATGTGGCTGTTGGCTATTGTTTCTGGGGCGCCTGCACCAATCAGAAAATGTGCCTTGGTTTTTGAACATATCGGAAGTCAAACAGACTTCTGGAACAGATTAAGTTTGGCGCTTTTGTTTTTGGTATTTATTTTGCGTTTTTGTTTTTGAGGCTTCTTTGGTTAATTTGTATTTGTGACTGTGTGGAACCCAGTTCAGCTACTGATTGATTGATTGAGTGACTGCAGAAATGGATAAAAGCCCCAGGCAAGTGTTTCCCAGTTGTCAGTGTTTATACTACATTTTTTAAAGATTTGCCTTGAGACAGTCTTTAAACCTCCTTTGTTGACCACCAGCATTACGCTTTCCATTTTTAAGTTTGGAATAGAGTACCGGTAGTTGCTTTGGAAGACGAGAATCAGGCATCTGCGCAACATGACCAGTCCAACGAAGTTGACTGCTTCTTCCAGTACACTGGTATTAGCTCACCTGCCTTCCCAAGTGATGTGTAAAATTTTTTGGAGACACCATTGATGAAATCTTTCGAGGAGTTGGAGATGATGTTTATAAGTGGTCCATGTTTCACAAGCAGACAGTATGATTGGTAGTACAATAGCTTTGTAAACAAGCGTTTTGGTTTCCCTGCGAATGTCGCAGTCAAATTGGGAGTTTCCTGTATAAGTATTCTTAGAAAGTCATTGGGGAGAAGAGGGCACTGCCCTGCCATCTTCAACCTGCCCTCTGCCAGCTCCTCACTTACCTGTTCATGGCCAGTCTAGGAGTGGCCCCTCCCTTTCTCCTCCGTAGCCTCCATGCTGCCCTTGCAGATTCAGGAAGGAGAAAACCGGAATTAGTTAGCTGTGGTGCGTCTCATTGCCTCTGGTGCCCCCTGCTGCTGGGCTCCCTGCCTTCTGCCCTGTTAGTCCCAGAGGGCACAGCAGCCACCTTTCAAATCACCCCCCCATCATTCTGCCTGGACACCAAGGTCCAGTGCTGAGGGCCTTTTGGCAGTTCCTTCCCTGTAAGAAGCAAAGCTACAGGGAACCAGGCAGAAGGCCTTCTTGGTAGTGGCGCCCACCCTGTGGAATGTCCTCCCACCTGATGTCAAAGAGATAAACAACTACCTGACATTTAGAAGACATCTGAAGGCAGCCCTGTTCAGGGAAGTTTTTAATGTATGACATTTTAATGTATTTTTAATCTTTGTTGGAAGCCGCCCAGAGTGGCTGGGGAAACTCAGCCAGATGGGCGGGGTACAAATAATAAAAGAGTCCCATGGACTGCAAGAAAATCAAACCTCTCCGTTCTGAAGGAAATCAGCCCTGAGTGCTCACTGGAAGGACAGATCCTGAAGCTGAGGCTCCAAGACTTTGGCCACCTCATGAGAAGAGAAGACTCCCTGGAAAAGACCCTGATGTTGGGAAAGATGGAGGGCACAAGGAGAAGGGGATGACAGAGGACGAGATGGTGGGACAGTGTTCTCGAAGTGACCAGCATGAGTTTGACCAAACTGCGGGAGGCAGTGGAAGACAGGAGGTCCTGGCGTGCTCTGGTCCATGGGGTCACAAAGAGTTGGACACGACTAAACGACTAAACAACAACAACATTACTATTACACCTCTGATCTTCTTCCAGTGACTTCTTGTGACTGGGAACCAGAGCTGGAGAAGGTGCTGCTGCTGTCCTCAGGTTCTGCTTGGGGGCTTCTCATCACGGCCCCTGGGTGGCCACCATGAGGACAGGGTTCAGGGCTAGATGGGCTCTTTGGCCTCATTCCACAAGGCACTGCTTGGGTTCTTATGGGGGAAAGACGTCTCCATCACGGATCGCGTGTTACAGGCCGGCTTTGAGTTCCCGCAGCTCCAGAGTCAAGTGGGGTATGACGGATGCTTGTCTGAGCTGATTAGGAAGGCTCGTCTGACAGAACATTTGTTGGTTTAATTGCCTGCAGGAAGATTAATCTGACTCTGAAGGAGACATTTGGGGCTTCCAGGCTTATTGACTTGAAATATTGTTATTTGCTTGTTTTCTCTCACAAATCTCATTTGGAAGAGATTTAGGTGTCCCCCCCTGAGCTTAATCTCCAGGTCACAGGTGGGCAACTCCTTGTTTGCATCCAGGTGGGTGAAGTGATGGAGGAAGCTTTCAGAGGACTAAATAAGGAAAGATCAAAACCAGGCTTTCCCAGCCTGGTGCCTTCCAGTTGTTTTGGTCCAGAGGCTGATCTAAATCTTTAGAGTGCTGGGTTTTGAGGACTGCTGGTAGAAAGCGACGCACACATCAATTCTTGCAGTTCCCACATCTATAAGGTACTGATCTGTTATCAATAATTATGTTCCAAATCATCGTGTTCTAAATAATAGTTGCAAAATTGCAATCTGAATGCAGCAGCAATATATTGATTAGCGTTCAGAAAACCAGGAAGATATATCACCCTTATTGTGAACATTGGCTGCCCCTAATACAGCCCGTAAGGCTTGAAGTTGCACGAAGTCTTCCTGGGATGGGATGGTCCTTTCTGAAGAATCAAGGAGGGACCACGAACTGCAACACAAGAAACACAGCCATCCTGGCTAGCAGCCACTGGAAGTCTTGTCTCCTATGAATTTGTACAACCGTGGCTACAAGTAGCCCAGGCATCATCACACTCAGAAAGTACATACCATATTTTTTGCTCTATAAGACTCACCTTTTCCCTCCTAAAAAGTAAGGGGAAATGTGTGTGCGTCTTATGGAGTGAATGCAGGCTGTGCAGCTATCCCAGAAGCCAGAACAGTAAGAGGGATTGCTGCTTTCACTGCACAGCTATCCCTCTTGCTCTTCTGGCTTCTGAGATTCAGAATTATTTTTTTCTTGTTTTCCTTCAAAAACTAGGTGCATCTTCTGGTCTGGTGCGTCTTATAGAGCGAAAAATACGGTATGTTGAGATGCTGAAAACACTGCATTACAGATTCCTGCAGAGTCTCCAGTCTTCTAGATTATCAACAGATGCATCTCTTTCTTTTTTAAAAAAGAACACTTGGCAAATGCATTCATCACCATCATGATTTTACACACTGCCATTGGCGAAGTAGCCAGATGCTGAGAGGAAGGCTTCAGGGAAACGGTTCAGGTTCGAAAGGAGGAGCTGAAATCTGCCTCTGTTGCCCCAGTCTAAAGTGCTTTGTATTTTTCTTAGAATCCTAGAATTGCAGATTTGGAAGTGAACCCGGGGGTCATCTAGTCCAACCCCCTGCAGTTCAGGAATCTCAGCTAAAGCTTCCATGACAGACGGCCATCCAACCTCTTCTTTAAAAGCTTTAAGGGCAGAGGACCAGCAGTGAAAGCCAAATTTGATTACTTTAAAAAAGAAAGAACTACCACAAAGAATAAAAGCCTGCTGGAATCAAATAGTCTTTATTAACGAATGAAAACCAGCGAGGAAGGAGGCCATTTGTCATATGGCAGGATTTTTTTTTAGACACCCCATATATGATTTAAAAATAAATAAATAAATGGCCTACGATGCTCATAAGTGCATGCTGCAATTTCCTGTATGTAGAAGAGCAGAGCAAGAGATTCCAGTTAACTGTTAATATTTCTAATGGCATTAATAGCGAATGTTTCAGAGGGGGAGGAAGGGAGAAGCCATATTTCAGGATTATAAAGAACCAGAAAGTTGTTATATTCCTTTTATAGGAGTGGGCTGGTTACAGATATCCTCTATTATGCGTTTCCTGGGCCAAGGCAGCTAGGATGCAACTTTCATCTGCAATGAGCCAATTTCTCCTTCATCGTGGTGACATGCCGGTTTGAAAGCGAGATCCTGTACCGTTACGAAAACCAGAGCGAGCCTCCTTCCCATCCTTGGCATTAACTTCCTTGATCCATAATTTATGGGTTAGCAGTCGGATTGTCATTTCTGATGGAAAGTTGAATAAAGTGGAACAGATTAGATCACAGCCCGTACCTGTTGGGTTGAGCACAATGCGGTGCCAAGGACTGCCAGCCGATGGAGGAATTTTCAGAGGAAATAGGTAATCACTTGCTTTTCAACAGAACCGCCTTGTCCCTTCTCTTGCGTTCTGAGAAAGGCATTTGGATGCTATTTCTGCATAGAGAAAGAGCTTTGTTTCTCCTGCTCCAGAGGGAAGGACCCAAACGGATGGGTTCAAATGGCAAGGAAGGAGATTCTGACTCAACAGCAGGAAGGATCTTAGAAATGTACCATTGGAAGGGACCCTGAGGGTCATCCAGTCCAACCTGCTGCCATGACACCGAGAGCGTAGTGTCGGAACAAGCCTGGGGGGCACCCACAGCCCCCGGACTGAGACAAACCTCTCCGGGCGTCTTCCTTGGGGAGCGTAGCACAGGGCGTTCATAAATCTTCAGTCCTGGCATGCAGCAGCGACACATATCCAGGGATATGTGAACACTCAAACAGCAGAGTAAAGCAGGAACGCTGCGGCTCTGAGGTGTGGCATTCTAAGTAATTTATTCAGCAATATATACAGGACAAAGCGGGATGCGGGGGGCACTGTGGGTTAAACCACAGAGCCTAGGACTTGCCAATCAGAAGGTTGGGAGTTCGAATCCCCGCAACGGGGTGAGCTCCCGTTGCTCGGTCCCTGCTCCTGCCAACTTAGCAGTTTGAAAGCACAAAGTGCAAGTAGATAAATAGGTACCACTCTGGCGGGAAGATAAACGGCGTTTCCGTGTGCTGCTCTGGTTTTCCAGAAGTGGCTTAGTCATGCTGGCCACATGACCCAGAAGCTGTACGCCGGCTCCCTCGGCCAGTAAAGAGAGATGAGCGCCGCAACCCCAGAGTCAGTCATGACTGGACCTAATGGTCAGGGGTCCCTTTACCTTTACCTTTACACATCTTCTTCTTCAAGAGAGAGAGCAAAGTATAAAAGTACAATACAGTGGAAGAGATAAGACTGGCTTCCGTTCTAACACTTTCCAAGCATGGAATGTAAACACAGACATGTGATGATGATGATGATGATGATGATAATAATAATAATAATAATAATTTATTATTTGTACCCCGCCCATCTGGCTGGGTTTCCCCAGCCACTCTGGGCAGCTTCCAACAAAGATTAAAAATACCTTAAAATGTCACACATTAAAAGCTTCTCTAAACAGGGCTGCCTTCAGGTGTCTTCTAAATGTCAGGTAGTTGTTTATCTCTTTGACATCTGATGGGAGGGCGTTCCACAGGGCGGGCGCCACTACCGAGAAGACCCTCTGCCTGGTTCCCTGTAACTTGGCTTCTCGCAGTGAGAGAACTGCTGGAAGGCCCTCGGAGCTGGACCTCAGCGTCCGGGCAGAACAATGGTGGGCGAGACGCTCCTTCAGATATATTGGGCCGAGGCCATTTAGAGCTTTAAAGGTCAACACCAACACTTTGATTTGTGCTTGGAAACGTACTGGGAGGCAATGTCGGTCTTTCAAGACCGGTGTTATGTGGTCTCCAGCACCTCCAGCAATGGGAGAATGAATATGCTGATACGTAGTAGTGTCAGCAGGCTCAGAGACCCGTTCAGAGTCAGGGGCCGATCTAGGGTTCAAAAGGGAGCCAGGCCTAGCTGCTTTTGGGCAGGCAGCCCTGGCCTTAATTTGTCACCTGCGTCAAGTGTGTGCCCAGGAAACATCTCTTTCCGGGCAGATGTTCCACAGATGCTCTCCGGGAGGAAAAAGGGTTCCTTTCCCCATCCGCAGCGGCCAGAGCAGATTGATTTATGATTTTTACCAAGCATGGGCAAGTAAGGGAGTCCTGCTGATATGGACTCTGGGAGATGAGAAGTTATTCATCATTATTAAGGCGCCCGAGCTGCTGGTCGGATGCCTGGCTAAGCGATTACACAACTGAGGCAGGAAGCTGTCTCTGCAGCTACTGCGACTCCAGAAATGGTTGGAACGCAGCGCCTGAATATATGAAGCCAGATGGGATGCAAGGATTGGAGCAGCGAGACTCAGGAGTAATGATGGAAGCCAGCATAGAAGGACTGCAGGCTTGTCTTTCCGTGCAAAGGGATAGGAAGTTCTGGGACATCTTGGGAGGCAACACGGAAAATGCTGCCTCCCTACTGCTGCCTCATCCTCTGCAGGTTGAGGACTGTGGGTGTGCTGGGCCCGGGGGTAACCCGTGGAACGCAGTCCAGGACCAGTCCAGAATCTGAAGGTTCTGCTAGGAGTCAGTCCGACAGGGCCAAGGCAGGACATGAGGCAGGAAACCAGGCAAGGACAGGTACAGGATCTCAGGCAGGATCTAGCATACAGCAATGTTGCTCCCGCAACCTGGGGCGGGGTCCGACAGCCTTTTATCTCTGATGGGGTAACAGCCGGTCCTGATCCCCCAGCGACTCACCTCCCTGTTTCGCCTGAAGGCGAGCACTCCTCCTGCGAGTACTCAGGTCTCTCCTTCTCTCAGACCTCAGTCTCTGCAGCTCGGGAGACGTCAGTGGGTTACTAGACCCAGAGGCCGCCTCAGTCTCCCCTGACCCAACCAGTAGTGGAGCAGCTGTAAGTGATGGCCCAGCTGGAGGCAACGAGATCATCCCCACATCTGGAGCCAGGGCAGGCTCAGGCCCCTGACTCGGCCCAGCTGGTGTTTGTTGCAGGGGAACCTGTGCAGACTGGGGCTCTTTAGAATCAGGCCCCAGACTTGGTTCAGATGATGCCTGAGGCAAAGGATCTGGTGCAGACTGAGTCTCCTCTGGTTCCGAGTCCGAGTCCGTGTCTGAGCCCGAGTCCCAGGCCATCACAGTGGAAATGTTCGGGGTGGCAGTAGAAGATATTTTGTTTATTGATATCCTTCCTATCTTGCGCTAGCAAGTCTCTTTACTTAGCAGAGTGCATTCCCCTTTACACAGTGGATAGCTGGTTGCAGGCTTGTGTGAGCCTCTCACTATTATACAATTCAATCTGTCTCGGACTGAATTGTACATTCTTGTTAAATTCCCTTGAAGCCCTCTTAAAAGAATAAAGACGCCACCATGTTATTCAAAGATAATAAAAGAAGTTTACTCACATCAGTTCACAGTTGGATTCCTGAAGGCAGACTTAGTTACAAATATGTACATGTGGATCTACCATATGGGGGAATAATCCCAGTGCTTCTGCTAGCTGAGAGCTAGCAGAGCAGTCCTAGCTAGAAGCTGGTCAAACAAAGAAGGAAGTCAAAAAGAGAGAGAGAGATAGGTGTGTGCTGTGTGACTCGTCCTTTTGTTACCTGGACAGGTAAGGTCACACCCACCTTCTATCACATGCAAAGGAAGGATGTTCCAGCCAGGAGGAACAGGAAGTTTTGACTGTCTGGACCAAAAATTCCCTCACATGTCTTCTCTAGCATTACAAGGAATGTTGTACTTAACCGCTTTTCATAGAGCACATCCCACAAGAACATCCTCTGAGTGTGCACACACGACATTGTGTGATGGCCTGGGAATCCGATTCAGAGGCTGAACCGGAGGAATCCCAGCCTGCACAGGAGTCCCCGCCTCCAGGGCTGGCTGAGCTGGGGCAGGGCCTTGATTCTGAAGCGCCTGCACCTGTGCCGGATCCTCAGGAGCAGGCACCAGGTGAATCCACTCTGGCTCCGGAGGTGGTTGAGGACTCAGTGCCTACAGGTGAGTCTCCCCCTGGGTCCTGTAACCCTTCAGCCTCTCCTGAACTGCAGAGGCTCAGGGCAGAGAGGCGAAGGGAACTGGTTTCTCCCAGGAAGAGTGCTCGCCTTAAGGCCAGGAGAGGCGGGTCTCCTGGGGGCCGGGACCGCCCCTGGCCTCAGAGAAAATAAAGGCCAGTCAGCCTGGTCCCAGGTTGCGGGAGCAACGTCGTTGAAGAGCTGTTTTGGCCAGCATCCAGTCCTGTTCCCCCAGAGTTCCTGTCCTTGCCAGGCTTCTCGCTGTGGACCCCGCTTCGCCCATGGAGGACTGTCTGCTGACCCTCAACTCAGGTCCTGGACCTCGCCCCACGGTAACCTCCCCCCTGGACCAGCACACATTGTCATCAGTATACTGAAGCTCTATGACGGAAGTTACTGTATCCTTAATAGGCCTAGTTTAGCCAGGTCGTTTTTGCATAGGCTAGCCTAGGAATTCCTCTGCAGCTTGTCTTCTCCCTTCATACCCTAAATAATCAAAATCCTACAATTTATTAATTTCTAGGGGTTAGGGGTGTCTCCCCCTTAAATCTATAACACCATATATGTTTATATCCCCTTGCTTTGATAAAAGCTAATTGGATACTAGACACAAGATTTTTAAGAAATGTGGACTAAAGTTGCTTCTGGGCCCCTCTGGGATTAGGGACCCTGAAATTTAAGCCTTGTTAGTTGCAAAGGAGATCAGCCCTGGAGTAAGGGACGTTGTCAAAGTTCAAGGACCCCCTCCAGCCGAGAGAATGTATCTCAAGGAGGACATGGAGCTGTGCCAGTGAAGGGCAATGGTCTTTGGGGATGGAGGGGGGAGGGTATGGCCAAGGGAAAGTCCTGTGGGGCGCAAGAGGAGATGCCTAGGTCCTGCACACAGGCTGTGCCTTACAGTCAGTGCCGGATTTATGTATAAGCTAAACAAGCTATAGCTTAGGGCCCCCCAAAAATTAAAGAAAACAAAACCTTGGATGTACATTTCCAAAATATAGGATAAAAAACAAATGAAATAAAACATACATACAGCAACAGTGTTTTGTGTTGTGTAGGCTCCTATGATGTAAGTCATGGGCCCTGCCTGCTCCCTAAAATATCACTGGTTTGCTCCTTTCTATATATAGGGTGCCTACATAAAATATGTATTTTATGATAAAAGACAAATTTTGTTATGTGCAAATGGCTCTAGATACCTATTAGGTCCATAAGTTACCAGATTGCAGGCATAGGCAAACTCTGGCCCTCCAGATGTTTGGGACTACAATCCCCACCATCCCTGACCACTGGTCCTGTTAGCTAGGGATGATGGGAATTGTAGTCCCAAACATCTGGAGGGCCGGAGTTTGTCTCTGCCTGCCGTATAGCATATATTCAACACCAAAAACCGTGACAATTTGTTGTTGACAAAGGACAGCTGAACATATAGCTTAGGGTCCCATCAACCTAAATCCAGCCCTGCTTTCAGTGCAGTTGGGCTGTGGAATCTTTGTCAGGTTGTATCAAGAACAGGAGTCTCCTGTCTGTTTCCGGGATAAATGCGTGTCGTTTGGATCAGGGCCCCGCTGGAAGTTTTGTCGTACAGACCTACGCGGGTAACTTTAAAGATGCATAAATTACGACCGCACGGTCCCCTCCTGCGGACTCGAAAAATCAATCTTTATCGTTGGATATCTTTATAGCTTTGCTTAATTTATTGCAGAGCTCGAAGAACATCGCACTGGAGACGAGGGTTTTCTGAGCCCAGCTTCCTCAAGCGAAGCAAGGACATGAGTTTATGGGGGCTGGGTGGGAATTAAAGCCACCGACTGACCTCACCCCCAGGAATTGCACCAGGGGGAGGAGGACGGAGGGCAGAGGGGTGGGGGTAGGGCTTGGTCTTGCCCTCCGCTGCTGCTGCTGCTGCTGCTGCTGCTGTTCCTCCTCCAGGTCAGAGGGAAATGGAGTGGTCAGGTCCTTCTGCCTGTGATTTTACTACCTGCCTCCCATCGACCTGGCTATTAACCTCATCATTTATTCTAATAAGGTGTTTTACGCCCACACTTTCTGGCAAGAGGCTAAGCCTTGCTGAATCGCAGGAGGCCAAAGAAATATGAACTGCAGGCAGCCGAAATCCGCTTTGTCTCCACTGCACCGAGGCCCTCCTGCCTCTTTCTGCTTCTGCAGCAAGCGGCTGCTGTTAAGTTGTGGGTGAACATATCAGACGACACAGTGATTCTTCAAACAGCTCTTGTTTATTCACAGGCCAGAACAGAACTGACTGAAGGGCTCAGTCAGCCTGCTTATATAGAGCTCTAGTACAACGTAACTGTAGCAACTTTCTAAAACTATCCAATCACTGAACATCACTTTCGATCCTTCATTTGCATAACTATCTACAGTATCTCCCTGCTGGCCCAGGGTGAGAACTTCAGTACATAACAACTGCAACCATCTTGGACATCACTTCTGTGCTTCTCCCTTGCTGACACCCGGCCAAGTTGAGTTGAGTGTGAGCTAAGGTTACCAGATTTTTTTCAAAGAATCCGGGGATCCTTTTTTTTTTGAAAAGAGAGAGAAAAAAAGTTATTTTTAAAAAATCTTTTTTTAAAAAAATCAAGAAGTAATACCTTCTCTTCTGGGTCTCCTCTCGTGGACTTCCTCTAGGCCCTGGCCTGATCTCTTGGAGTGCTGTCTGCTGTGGAGTAGGCTTGGGTTGGGCCTGGGCTCGGCCACGTGTCCTTGCCCTCCCAGCGCTCTCCTACCTCTCTTCGTCAACTGCGGCTGTGGCAGCAGCACGGCAAGGTCGGGGCAAGGTAGTCCAAGCGGGAGATAACCAGAGCATGCACCACTCTGGCGAGACAGTCTATGGGCAGGGAGGGTCTCAGCCTGCGTACCAGATGGAGCTGGTAGACAGCTGCCTTGGACACAGAATTGACCTGCGCCTCCATGGACAGCTGTGAGTCCAGAATAACTCCCAGGCTGCGCACCTGGTCCTTCAGGGGCACAGTGACCCCATTCAGGACCAGGGAGTCCCCCACACCTGCCCGCCTTCTGTCCCCCCAAAACAGTACTTCTGTCTTGTCAGGATTCATTCTCAATCTGTTAGCCGCCATCCATCCTCCAACCGCCTCCAGACACTCACACAGGAAGCTCACTGCCTTCACTGGTTCCGATTTGAAAGAGAGGTAGAGCTGGGTATCATCCGCATATTGATGGACACCCAGCCCAAACCCCCTGATGATCTCTCCCAGCGGCTGCATATAGATGTTGAGAAGCATGGGGGAGAGGACAGAGTCCTAAGGCACCCCACAAGTGAGAGCCCAGGGGTCTGAACCCTCATCCCCACTGTTAAGTTGTGGGCGAACATATCAGACGACACAGTGATTCTTCCAAAGCAGCTCTTTATTGTAAGCTGGAACAGAACTGAACTGAGGAGCTTAGTCAGCCTGCTTATATAGAGCTCCAGAACAATGTAACTGTTGCCATTTTCTAAAACTATCCAATCACTGAATGTCACTTTCGATCCTTCATTTGCATACAAACTATCCAATCACTGAACATCACTTTCGATCCTTCATTTGCATAACTATCTACAGTATCCCCCTGCTGGCCCAGGGTGAGAACTTCAGTACATAACACCCCTCCCCACCAAGATAAGGCGTTAGTTACAATCGTAATGGTTTCCTTATATACAGCACTACACGTACTGGTTCAGTTGGGCACAAAAGCATATCAGTTACATTTCACATACTTAGACCAACAGTGATACATGTCCAACAACATAGTCCCACCACCACTTTCTGGACACGGCCCAGGAGGAAGGAGCAGAACCACTGTATGACAGTGCCCCCAGCTCCCAGCCACTCTGTGTGTGTTCTTTTTTTTTGCGGGGTGGGGAAAATGTGCTTCCAATGTTCTGATGTGTACGGGGTTTATGTGGCCTTAGAGTATTCAAGGAGGAAACCAGCTTTAAGAAATATGAAGGGCCATTGATCCTCTACTCCATTGATCCTGAATTTTTGCTTACTAAAATTTATCACCCCGTGTGAAGGACGGCAGCTGATCTAAAACTTCAAATGAAGCATTTGGCAGGGAGGGTTGCCAAATTTACACCCATGGCTGGTGTTGGACTTTTAAATTTACTCATATTGAGAAAATACACTTAGGTATAAACTCAAATATTGACCGGGAGTTCACATAGACATGGGGGAACATATCCCATCTACAGGGAGAAATATAATTAATGGGATCATTAATTGAAAGGTTCAGGCTGACCGTTCCGTACGAGTTTGCTTTGCAGTGCTGACAGCGAGGGAGAAAGCTCAATGGCAAATGGATTTCACTGTATTCGGTGGGAAGGAGGAGAAAGAGGAAAGTTCTCAGAAAGGCAAATATTGCACAAAAGCCATGAAGGATGGGCTGGGTGGAAATTGGGGCCAGATTTAGGTTTGATGAGGCCCTAAGCTACTGAAGGTAATGGGGCCCTTTATATGTCCAGCTGTCCTTTGTCAACAACAAATTGTTGCTGTCTTTTGTGTGGAATATATGCTATATGGTAATTTATGGACCTAATAGGTATCTAAAGCTCTGTCCACATAACAAAATATGTATTTTATCAAAGGAATTGTTGAACTGAAATACAGTTAAGAAGAAGTATATTAATAGTGAAATACAATTAAGAAGTACAATTAAGAAGGGACGTGGGTGGCGCTGTGGGTTAAACCACAGAGCCTAGGACTTGCCGATCAGAAGGTCGGCGGTTCAAATCCCCGTGATGGGGTGAGCTCCCGTTGTTCGGTCCCTGCTCCTGTCAACCTAGCAATTCAAAAGCACGTCAAACTGCAAGTAGATCAATAGGTACCGCTCCGGCGGGAAGGTAAACGGCATTTCCGTGCGCTACTCTGGTTTGCCAGAAGCGGCTTAGTCATGCTAGCCACATGACCCGGAAGCTGTACGCCAGCTCCCTCGGCCAATAAAGCGAGATGAGCGCTGCAACCCCAGAGTCGGCCACGACTGAACCTAAAGGTCAGGGGTCCCTTTACCCTTTAGCTTTACAATTAAGAAGTAGTATATTAATAGTGAAATAATTATTAAGCTCAAACTTAAAATGATTTTTTATTCATAACAAACTTAATAATGCAAAAACATTGGCATTTGGCAATAACAAAAGTTCCTTTAGAAACACAATTTACAAAGACTCATAATCTAGTCTCTAGGAACTTGCTATAGCATGAAATAATAATAGCAAACCAGTGATAATTGAGGGAGCAGGCTAGCAGGCGGGGCCCATGACTTACATCACAGGAGCCTACACAACACAAAACACTGTTGCTGTATGCAGGTTTTATTTGTTTTATATCTTATATTTTGGAAATGTACATCCAGTTGTTTTTTTCCCTTTAACTTTTTTTGGGGGGCCCCAAGAGAGTGGGGCCCTAAGCTAGAGCTTGTTTAGCTTATACGTAAATGTGTCACTGCAAATATCGCACACCAGGCATGAAGGATGGGCTGGCTGGAAATAAACAACGAAAAAATAAATAAATAGGTGCTGGGGTGCCCCCACAATTGCTAGTCCTGGGGAGGTTGTGTAGATCCCTCTCCAGCTGTGGCCGCTGGCTGCGGACCGCCTGAGATGTCACAAAAGTACCTGGTGGCTGAGGGGAAAAGCTGACTCCACGATCTTCCTGTGAGAAATAAAATAGCTAATCCTACATCTTTGTCCTTGTCCATGGAGTTTTCTTGGCAGGGATACTGGAGTGGCTTGCTGGTTCCTGCTCCAGGTGGATCACGTTTGTTCAAAACTCTCCACTATGACCTGTCCGTCTTGGGTGGCCCTGCAACAAAGGTCTGTATAGTTAAAGCTGTGGTTTTCCCAGTAGTGATGTATGGAAGTGAGAGCTGGACCATCAAGAAGGCTGATTGCCGAAGAATGGATGCTTTTGAATTCTGGTGCTGGAGGAGACTCTTGAGAGTCCCATGGATTGCAAGAAGATCCAACCTCTCCATTCGGAAGGAAACCAGCCCTGAGTGCTCACTGGAAGGACAGATCCTGAAGCTAAGGCTCCAAGACTTTGGCCACCTCATGAGAAGAGAAGACTCCCTGGAAAAGACCCTGATGTTGGGAAAGATGGAGGGCACAAGGAGAAGGGGACGACAGAGGACGAGATGGCTGGACAGTGTTCTCGAAGAGACCAGCATGAGTTTGACCAAACTGCGGGAGGCGGTGGAAGACAGAAGTGCCTGGCGTGCTCTGGTCCATGGTTTCACAAAGAGTCGGACACAACTAAACGACTCAACAACAACAACAAATGCTACATCTTTGGGGAAATGCCATTGTATCTCAGTGGTGGTGCAGCTGCCTTGCATGCAAAAGGTCCCAGATTCAAATCCTGGTGCCACTGCTGGTCAGTGTAGACAGATACTGAGCTACATGGATTTGTGGTCTGATAGCGTCTTATGTTTCTGTGACTATCCATCTAAAGCTGCTTTTCTTGCCCTTCGCTAACAAGCATTCGCACACGACACAAGCAGATCCGCTTTTTAGCATCACACGTGAGGATGGTATCCTATAGGGTTTATTTCCTCTAAACAATCGCTCCTTCCTTCCGCATATGCCCCATTGGGGGCCAGAAATCCTTGGCAGGCTTTGGAGCAGGAGTCAGCAAACTTTTTCAGCTTTTTCAGCAGGGGGCCGGTCCATTGTCCCTCAGACCTTCTGGGGGGCTGGACTATATTTTGAAAAATAAAATAAAAACGAACAAATTCATATGCCCTACAAATAACCCAGAGATGCATTTTAAATAAAAGGACACATTCTTCTCATGTAAAAACACGCTGATTCCCAAACCATCCATGGGCTAGATTTAGAAGGTGATGGGGCCGGATCCGGCCCCCGGACCTTAGTTTGGCTACCCATGCTTTGGAGCATGTCAAAGCATCTCTGCGGACAATGGGCTGGTAATGTGGAGATGCAGGATCCTTGTAAAATGATGCCTAGGCAAATCGTTCATTAGGACCCATTCACCCGGGCAATAAAGTGTTTGCCGCAGACCCCCCCCTTCCCACGCCGGCATTATTATTCCTCAGGCCCCCAGCCTTTCAAAAACAGATCACCGTTGCTGCGCTTAAAACTCCTGTTAGGAAACCAAATCAATTCCAAATGGCCCGAACAAGCGCAGGCTCTCAAGTAAATGAGACGTCACTGAAATGACAAGTGCCCATTAACGTCAATGGTCACTACTAATCCGGGATAATAGAAATGTCAAATTCAATTTATTTTCAAGGAACGAACTATTTAAAGCTACCTTGGACACATTCACTGTGATTTGGGTTTCTTTTGCTTTCCCCCCAAATCTCTCTCTCCAGAGTGGCGGTTCTCAGCCTGTGGGTCCCCAGATGTGGTTGGACCACAACTCCCATAATCCCTGAGCTCTGGCCTTGCTAGCTAGGGGTGATGGGAGTTGTAGTTCAACAACATCTGGGGACCCACAGGTTGAGAAAGGCTGCTCCAGAGCAAACATGAGATGGGTTTTGAGCATGGGTAGGCAAACTAAGGCCCGGGGGCTGGATCCGGCCCAGTTGCCTTCTGGATCCGGCCCGCGGTCAGTCTGGGAATCACCGCGTGGATCGGCGTGGATCTGATCGTTTGGGCTGCGCCAGTGCGCGTGTATAGCAGCACCTCCTCCCTCCCTCCTCCCGGCTTCTCCCTGCCCTGCCTAGAGCGGAGAGGAAGGGAGCTGGGCTTTGTTGGTGCCAACAGCAGCAGCGTTAGCGCTCGAGCCTCCGCCATTGTAAGCAGGTTCAATTCGGGGGGTCGCACTCAGGTTCTGTTGGCAGGTTTCCCACGAGCATCTGTTTCACCACTGAGAGGCTGGACCAGATGGGACATCGCCAGGGCCAGATTTAGGTTTGATGAGGCCCTAAGCTACTGAAGGTAATGGGGCCCTTTATACAGCCATATGTCAGGAGTGCTCTGATGGTGTTTCCTGCTTGGCAGGGGGTTGGACTCGATGGCCCTTGTGGTCTCTTCCAACTCTATGATTCTATATGTCCAGCTGTCCTTTGTCGCTGTTTTTTGTATTGAATATATGCTATATGGTCATTTATGGACCTAATAGGTATCTCAAGCCATTTGCACATAACAAAATATGTACATTATCAAAGTACATCCAGTTTTTCCCCCCTTTCATTTTTTTTTGGCCCCCAAGAGAGTGGGGTCCTAAGCTATATCTTGTTTAGCTTATACATAAATCCAGCACTGGACATTGCCCTCATCCAACAGGGCTCTTAACAGTTTTTCAGAAGAACTCAAATGAGGGGGGAAATTCGATACCTAGGGCGTTGTGCGGATGCTGGCAAAAGCTCACATGCCTGTGGAGTCCTGATGCCACAACGAAGACCCAACTGGCAGCAGGTGAAATGGCAACTGTGCCGTGCAATTTGAGACCGGCTGGCAGCAGGTAGAGCAATACCTACAGGTAGATTGTAGAGCTGAGCTGACGTTTCTCAGAGGACTTTAGAGGACGTTTCTCCCCACCTCCTTTTAGAAATGTCACTTTTACAGAGTTTCTATAATAATAACAACAATGATGATTTTGTTATTTATACCCAGCCCATCTGACCGGGTTGCCGCAGCCACTCTGGGCACCTTTCAACAGATATCAAAACATAATAAAACATTAAACAATTAATGTTTTAATTGTTTTAATGTTGCATTTTAATCTTGTTTTTTAAGTTGTATTTCAATCAACTTGTTTTTATTATTGGTTGTTAGCCGCCCTGAGCCCGGTCTTGGCTGGGGAGGGCGGGGTATAAATAAAATTTATTATTATTATTGTTACAGTGGTACCTCGGGTTAAGTACTTAATTCGTTCCGGAGGTCTCTTCTTAACCTGAAACTGTTCTTAACCTGAAGCACCACTTTAGCTAATGGGGCCTCTTGCTGCTGCCACGCCGCTGGAGCACAATTTCTGTTCTCATCCTGAAGCAAAGTTCTTAACCCGAGGTACAATTTCTGGGTTAGCGGAGTCTGTAACCTGAAGCATCTGTAACCTGAAGTGTATGCAACCCGAGATACCACTGTATTATTAAACATTAAAAAACCTTCCCTATACAGGCCTGCCTTTAGATGTCTTCTAAAGGTTTTGCTACAACAGCAGCAAGAATACTTATAGCAAAGCACTGGAAGACTCAAGATCTACCCACTCTGGAAGAATGGCAGATGAAGTTGATTGACTGTATGGGACTGGCAGAAATGACCGGCAGAATCCGCGACCAGGGAGAAGAGTCAGCAGAAGAAGATTGGAAGAAATTTAAAGACTATTTACAGAAATACTACAAAATTAATGAACTCTGAAAAGATGTTGGATTGAACTTTTGTGGTCACTAGCTGTAATGATAAAGATAATAGGGATTAAAATTGTTTAAGTCATTAAATTTAAAAAAGTTGAGTGGAAAATAAGGTGTAATTTTAAAAGGAATGTTAAGAGATTAGGATTTGCTGGATTAACAAGTTGAACTAGAAAACAAGAAGGGGAGGTATGAGGAAGTCAAAGAAACATGTTATTGAAAAATTGTTATTGAAATTGACTTGTTTTTAATATTTTTCTTTTTCTTTTTCTTTTTGTGTTTATATAAAATTGGAAAATCTAATATATATTTATATATATATATATATAAAAAATAGATGTCTTCTAAAGGTTTTATAGTTACTCATCTCCTTGGTTCAGGGGTTGCACAACTCCATACCCTCCAACATTTCTCCGATGAAAATAGAGATGTCCTAAAGAAAAGCAGGAAATTCCAGAATCAAATCGGAAAGTGGAACAGCTTCTGTAAATCCACAACTGCCCCTGGAAAATAGGGACATTTGGAGAGTCTGTATTAGAAAGTACAGTGGGCCAGCAGGGAGATACTGTAGATAGTTTTCACTCAGGTCCACGTATGCAAATAAGGGATTGAAAGTGACGTTCAGTGATTGGATAGTTACAGAAAGTTGTTACTGTTGCGTTGTAGTGGGGCTCTATATAAGCAGGCTGGCTGAACCCTTTGGTTCAGTTCTGTTCTGGCCTGTGAATAAACAAGAGCTGTATGAAGAATCGCTGTGTCGTCTGATATGTTCACCCACAACTTAACAGTACTGTACCTTGTTTTTCGAGCATCTTGGAAGCCGAATGTTTCAGTTTTCGAACACTGAAAACCCGGAAGTAATTGCTTTTGTTTTCAAATGCTTTTCAGAAGTCAAACGGCTTCCACTGAGTCCCCCCCCCCCCAATTTTCTCCATTGAAATTGCAGACTGCCCTTTGCGCCTCGGTTTTTGGACGTTACAGAAGTTGAACGGTCTTCCGGAATGGATTACGTTTGAAAACCGAGGTACCATTGTATACTGGAGATCAGGACACGAACCACCAGGGCCAATAAGAGAACAGCATAGTTATCAAGTAGAGAATTTGTTAGAGGCAAGAAGGCTTCCTCCAAAAATGAAGTCTTATCCAAATGAACTTTGCCCCCCGATGTGCACGCAGACGGTAACAGATGTTAAAGAAATAATTTCAGGAAAACTAACACAGTATCCCTGTTAACAGAGAAATCTGAGGGCTCCCTTGGACAAAAAAACAAGGACACCAGCCAGGAATACCAGAGCAAAACAGCAGCCAGTAGGCTTGGTCTTTATTGAAGACTGTCGCGACAGGACTGCCACCTGCCACCAGGTGGAACAAGATGGAAGCCCCCAACAAAAGAGAACCCAAACTTTTATTAGCTGCTAATCCCCATGTTACACCCCCCAAAAAACTACATCACTCATACATCACGGTTACATCATGAAAGGGGAGGTCTGGTGGCAGTAATCTGAGCATCCTGGACCCTGCCCCATGGTTCCCCTTGCCCTCCACCAAACACCCATCAAGTGTAACAAAAGAGATCTTTACATTTCCCTGTTTCCCAGCCAAGTTCATCACACCCTTTTGTCTTCATCTGGGTTTGTTATTTCTGGAATGGCTACCTGTCTGGCCCTCAGGTATCAGGATGCCAGGGATTATCACTCAGGCAGAGGGGCTGCTGAGTAGCTGAGCTCACATGTCTATATGAATTTCTGAAGTTTCCCCAGTGAGCCAGTACATAGATACATTTATCAGTGAATTCTTACATTTGGTATCGTGCAGCAGAGGCCCTTTGAATAGATAGGAAGAAACTGTGATGAAGTGTTTTGTGGGGACAAATCACAAAAGTCACAAAAGCAATTGTGCTGGTTTTGGTAGTGGGCTGCCTGTGCAGGATATCTGCTGGAGGGGTAACCCCCCCAACCTATACATAAATTCCTGCAACACCCCCCATGTCTGAATGCGCCCCTTGCCACATTAGAGCTTTGGCCTTCTGAAGGAGCAGTCACAATATGACTGGTAAGCATTAAGGGAAGAGAAGCACTGAAAACGACAAAACAAATGTTGGATCTCTCCCCCTCCGCATCTCCCCGTTTGGACTTAATGAGAAATTCACCTGCGGGTTTCTTCTCAAATAGCTCAACAGAGCAGAACAGCAGGATCCCCCATTGGATCTGGTCCCGACCCCTTTTACGGATGGAGGTTTTTGCCATTTGCGCACCCCCCAGGCGGCAGGCGGAGAGGATGTGCTAGATCAAATTAACGGCGCCATATTTTTTGGCCAAACTGCACGGGAGACTGATTCCTGCCTTTATCTCCCAGTTTCTCTCCTGTGAGCCTGGAAGAATTAATGCTGCCTAATAATGCATAAGGCAGCTTCTTTTCATCTCCCCGCAGATATACGGCCATTCAAATGCCTAATTTCCCCATAAAATTCCAGTGGCAGCTGACGAACAGGGGGCCAGCTTTGAATTAATCAGATGTTGAGAAAAAGGAGAGCTCGGATGGGCGAGTTTGGAGGTGTCTGCAGCGATGGTCTTGTCGCAAATCAGCTCACATCCGTGTCACACACGTTTAAAAGCATGTTGATCTCCCCTAAAGACCTCTGGGAACTGTAGTTCACTCCCTATAGAGCTCCAATTCCCAGATGCCTTAGCAAACTTCCCAGGATTCTTTCTTTCTGGGGGGAGGAAGCCAAATGTGCATTCAATGTATGGCGTGGTTTTGACCTTGGTGCAGTTTGGTGTCTGAATAAAGAAAACTGATAGCTGCTGAGAAGACTCTGGTGTGGTCAGAGGTAGAAAATACCAGTTTGGAACAGGCCTGGCTTGAGGCAAGAGACATTTGCAGGGAAACCAAAATGCTTGTTTACAAAGCTGTTATACTACTGACCTTACTGTGAAACATCGACCACTCATAAACCCCATCTCCAATTTCTCGAAAGATTCCATCAATGTTGTCTCTGAAAATTTTTACACATCACTTGGGAAGACAGGTGAACTAATACCAGTGTACTGGAAGAAGCAAAGATTGCCAGCGTTGAAGCAATGATTCCTTAACATCAACTTCGTTGGACTGGTCATGTTGTGCGGATGCCTGGTAATTGTCTTCCAAAGCAACTACTCTATTCCGAACTTAAAAGTGGAAAGTGTAATGCTGGTGGTCAACAAAAGAGGTTTAAAGACTCTCTCAAGGCAAATCTAAAAAAAAATGTAGTATAAACACTGACAACTGGGAAACACTGGCCTGCGAACGCTCCAGTTGGAGAACAGCCTTTACCAAAGGTGTCATGGGCTTTGAAGACACTCGAACTCAGGACGCAAGGGAGAAACGTGCTAGGAGGAAGGCACGCTTTGCAAATCCACACCGTGATCAGCTCCTGCCTGGAAACCAATGTCCCCCCCTATGGAAAGACATGTGGACCCAGAATAGGCCTCTGCAGTCACTTATGGACTCATTGTTAAAACCGTGTTCATGGAAGACAATCTTATTCAGCTACGAGGGATCGCCAAAGAAGAAGATACTGCGGCAAATAAAACGCTTTAAGCGTGTTGTAAAGTGCAATATACAAATTTGACACTAGATGGCAGTGGTGAGCTGTGGCAAATTCAATATATTTTCCACAGTTTTTAAAGCAAAGTATTTTCACAGCATTTTTTTACGTGTGTGTAGATTCCACCATAGTCTCAAGTGTCCGCAGGAGCATTTTCATTAGAACACACACTATATAGGTAAAAATATACATCATCTTAGGTGTTAAACCTCTACCCAACCACCTTTGGCCACCCCAGCACTACATTATTATTTTTATTATTTATTGAATTTATATACTGCCCTATACCTAGAGGTCTCAGCACACATCACCATCTCTCATCTGACCACAGTCCTTGAAATTCAACTTACTCAATCCATTTTTTTACTGTGTGTGTCAGAACCCTCCTTGTACCTTATCTGGAGTTGTTTTTCACTTTAACATCCAGCCATTCCTTTCCCCTTTCACTGATCCTTGCCAGTCTTGTTTATCGGGTTGCATTCTTGCATACGTGACACAGGCCTTCCTGATAATGAGTTTAACAATTGTCAATAGTCACCAACTTAAGCTGGAAATTTTTCATCTTATTGGACAAAAAACAGTGTAATTGGGGACCAAAACATCGTACAGATCTAAAGAAAGACCTAATAATAAAAATAATATTTATTATTTATACCCTGCCCATCTGGCTGGGTTTCTCCCACTACTCTGGGCGGCTTCCAACAAAATATTAAAATACAGTGGTCTGTTAAACATTAAAAGCTTCCCTAAACAGGGCTGCCTGCAGATGTCTTCTAAAAGTCTGGTAGTTGTTCTTCTCTTTGACATCTGGTGGGAGGGTGTTCCACAGGGCGGGTGCCACCACCAAGAAGGCCCTCTGCCTGGTTCCTTCTACTTCAAGAAATTCAAACAAGATTGGAAAGGTTTTTAAAAGGCAGCTGCAATCAGTCCTAACAGAATGAATGGCAATGTTTTCATTTTGTTCTTTCCTGCCAATCTTGTTCATTCCTTATGCCACGTGCAAGTAAGATTTCTACGATAAATGTTAAAGTGTTGCATAACCGCAGCCACCGCCCCCACGAAGAATCGTGGCCCATCTCCTGCAAAAGGGCAAGGCTGGCATTTTTATGATTCACGAAACGTGCAGCTGCGGAAGGGAGGAAGATGCCCGCCTTTCCATCTGGACTGAATAGGGAGAAACATTTCCATAATCACCACCTTCATAGCTGTTTATTATTGCTCACACACCCCATAAAGAAAGGTATTTCAGCATTAAAAAGGAAAATGCAGAAAAGAGAGCAGAAAACCCCAGGGAATACGTTCGAAGGCGCTATATACTGGTGCCAGGACATGATGGCAATTAAAGTAATTTTTAAAAAGAAACTTTATTCATACAGAAAGAATTGCAGATCAATACGGCAGAGTTTCTTTTACGGGGGGGGGGGGGAGGTGTAATTGAAGATGCTAAACCCTCTCCCTGCTGTTTACCTTCCCGAAGCATCCCAGCCAACCTGGCTGCAGGGAGTGGTACCCAACTGAGAAGGAACATCAGGGGGGAGATCGTAGGGAGATAAACTGTGCCAGGGCTCCCTGGTTCAGGCATGCAAATTTGTCTTTCCTTCCCCAAAAAAAAGGAGAGAGAGAGAAGGTTCTGTTTCTCCATTTGCAGACTCTGTGGGCATGCAGAGAAGGGAAAAGGGGGGCGCTAAGGGGCTCCTGCAGAACTTCATAAAAGTAGGAGGATCATTTAACTAAACACAAAACACAGCAGCAGCAGCATGAAATCCGGTCTTTAAAAATTTAGGAGCACAGATTTTTATTTTATTTTTAAAAACACCCCCATCGTTTACCACTTCACAGTAGGCTCTGAAAACGCCTAGGTGAATTGCGTTTCGGAATAGCTCAGTCGGTTAGAGCACAACACACCAAGAGAAACAACTATATGACTTCTAAAAAAGATATCTGAAGCAAGCCCCGTTCAGGGAAGTTTTTAACGGTTGATGTTTTATTGTGTTTTTAATGTTCTGTTGGGAGCTGCCCAGTCAGATGGGCTGCAATAATTAATAATAATAATAATAATAATAATAATAATAATAATAATAATAGTTGCCGGTTTGATCCCTGTATGAGAGGACAGCTGCATATTCCTGCATTGCAGGGGGTTGAACCAGATGATCCTCTGGGTCCCTTTCAACTCTATAATTCTATGAATAAGAATGTCTTTGGCACCCGAATGGCATCACAGTTGGTGCCAGGCGACCCCCCTTTTAGGAGAGCCTTCCATGAAGAAGATCTCATGGCCAAGAAGGGTGTTCTGAACAACCTCCAAAGGAGGAGAAGCCTCAGAGCATGGGTAGGAAAACTAAGCCCCGGGGGCCAGATCTGGCCCAGTTGCCTTCTGCATCCAGCCCACGGACGGTCCGGGAATCGCTGCGTGGATCGGTGTGCATCGTTCGGACTGCGCCAGCGCGCGCGTTCAGCAATGCCTCCTCCCTCCCTCCTCCTGGCTTCTCCCTGCCCTGCCTAGAGGTGTTGCAGGAACCCCCCCCCCAATCATTCAGTTTGTACAAACACGACACACACACCTACACACAACATACGTGACGTTTCTGTTATAAATTCATAGTAAACCAACCGTACATCGGATTTACACCGGTCCACTTTTATTTTGCTCCATGAAGGAAGGACTATCAAAGGGGGATGGTTTGATACAGGACGGCCATAATCCCTTAACCGTACCAACACGTACTCAGGAGCCCTACCCAGTTGGCAAAGCAACCTTGATGGTCCCAGACAGAAGACCATCAAGGTCACAAAGGACTTGCATATGGGAGTGGATTCAACAAGAACTGGAACAAAGGACAATGATCAGATCTTCCCTCTGGGGGCCGGAAACTGCCAGCTCCCCTTTGTCCTCTGGAAATGACTCATGGGGAGGGGGAAAGGAGGAACCAGCCAGGTGACAAGATACTCAGGTTACCTCCACAACTCCTCCCTCAACCCCTCCTTTTGTGATGTGTCAATGATGTAGTCATGATGTAGTTCTAGGGGTGTAGCTTGGGGGATTAGTAGCTAATAAAAGTTGGGGTCTTCTTTTGTCCGGGGCTTCCATTTTGCTTCATCTTGTGGGTGGGAGTCCTGTCGCGACAGTTTCCAATAAAGGCCAAGCCTACAGGCTGCTGTTTTGCTCCAAATTGTCCTGGTTGGTGTCTTTGTCTTTTGCCCAAGGGAGCCCTTGGATTCCTCCGTTAACAGAGGTGAGCAGAAGGGGGCTGGGCTTTCTTGGCAACAGCAGCAGCAGCAGCGTTAGTGCTCCAGCGGCCGCCATTTTAAGCAGACTCAATTCGGGCTTTGTTGCTGCCAGCTCCTCTCCAGAGCCCTTTCGCGCACCACCCATCGTCCCGTCAAGAGACAGACTAGGGTTCCCTCTTATATCTGAATTAGGGATGGAAAGATTTAGCCGTTGCATTTTCCTCAGTTTCTCAATTTTCACGTTTCTGATTCAATTTTCCACATTTCTGCAGCAAACTGCAGATTTTTCTTTTTTAAAACCCCCACAGAAATGTTCTTTTGCATTTTAGTGTGAATTTTTATGAGTTTTTGTCTAACAAATATTTTTGCAAGCAATTTCTCCTAGTATAATGCATTCCTGTGTATTGTTTTCACTAATACATTCATTCTGACGCACACCTTTCCCTGAGAGATGCAGTTTTGTAAACACTGGTTGGAGAACCGAATCACTAAATTTGGTGAGCTGCGAATTTCCAAGGATAGCTGCGTTTCAGCTCTCGTATTGTTTCAGAAAGTGAAAACTTGCTAGATGTGCCCTTAAATGCAATGGTATCAAATCCCTCCCCCAGTCCTAATCGAAAGCGGGCTGTGGAGTTAAAAATGCAGCAACTGCTTCCTAGAACACGACGGTTTTTCACCAAGAGGTAGGTGATCATCACCGTAGGTGGCGATTGAAGCTTATTAAATTCAATTTGCCTCGTAACAAACTCGTCTGCAGCTGTCTGAAACTGCTGGGTTCCATCCTGCTGGGATGCTTGAAAGCCCCGTTCCCTCAGATGCGTTGGCTGGTTTTGCCTCGGCCAGCTCCTTATTTCAAGCTGCGCTGGCCCTCTGGAAGGATCAGAGGCGGCTTTGAACTGAAAAGATTATGAGAAGTCAGTGGGGACAAATGAAGTCCTAGTCAAATGTGCCTCTGGTTTCACCTCTATCCCCGTCTTCAAACGGATGGGATATAAAAGCCCTCACCCAGCACAAGAGCAGCTTTTGATATCTGCCAAGTTATTGCAACAGTAAGTAACACCAAAGCATAGCCCTACCGTGGGAAAGGACCACAGAATAAGAGTTGAAAGGGGTCCCAAGAGTCATCTTCTCCAAGAATCACAGCTGAAGAATTCCTGGCAGATGGCTATCCAACCTCCAAGGAAGGAGAGTCTACCATCTTCCAAGGTCATCCACCCCACTTTCAAACTGATCTTCCCGTCAGAAAGTTCTCGCTGATTTTTAACTCGGAATCTCCTTTTCTGAAACTTGAAGTCCAGACCCTGCCCTTGTGGGAATGTTCAGGGATGCAGGAGAGGATATATTGTCTGATTATATCCTTATCCAACTTGTGTTAACAAGTTCCACAATTTCAGCAGAGCAACATTCCCTTCTAAATTTGCAGCTGCTGCGTTTGCTCAGGCTCGCTAAAACCTCTATAATAACTATTCTGGTATTTTCCCCTTATTCCCTTATAAAATGCAAGAGATGACACAGTCTTTTACAAAAGTATAAAAAGTTTACTCACATTCTGTTCACAATCAGATCCCAGAAGACAGATTTAGCTTAATGAAGTAATATACACTTGGAATCTATCCTATAAGAAGACAGTCCCTTTGTCCTCTCTTGGACAAAGAGGGCATCTTTTGGCTTAGTAGATGTTGTGTCTTCGATGAATGTGGTGAAAGAGGGAGAGAGACGGCTGCCCTGCCCTGTGCTTTTGTCATTACCTGCACAGGTGAGGCCACGCCCACCTCTAGTCACATGCAGAGGAAGTCTGTCCCAGCCCAGAAGGAAACAGGAAGTTTACCTGCTGGCTGGACAAACATCCCTCCCCATGTGCAAACATGTTCACTCTAGGAATGTTGTACTTGACTGCTCTTGTGTTTCACATCCCACAGCCCTCTGGAGCAGTAGATAGCAGGTTTGATCCATCTTCCATGTGGCAGCCCTTGAGATATTTGAAGATATCTCCTGAGATATCTTCTCTCACTCTCCTCTTTTCCAGGCTTTGAACATCCCCAACTCAGTGGCGTAGCGTGGGGGGTGCAGGGGGGGCCGGCCGCACCGGGCGCAACATCTGGGGGGGGGCGCTCGCACTCGCAGCTCTCTGCCCCTACCTGGCTCACTCACTCTCTCTCACTGCAGTGCTGGCTGTGCGAATCCGATCCGAGCCACCGGATCGCCGCCCACTGTGGAGGGGGTGGGTGCCAGGCGTGCGGTGCAGAGAGAGAGCGAGGGACTATCTGGGGGAGGGACAGTGCAGCGGCCGCCCAGCGCAGCGCTGAGCGCGGGAGAGAACCACACCAGACCAGCCCAGGCAGCAGCAAGAAGAAGCTGGCAGCGGCTGCAGGTTAGGGGTTAGGGGGCGCAAATTACTTGCCTTGCCCCGGGTTAGGGGGCACAAATTACTTGCCTTGCCCTGGGTTAGGGGGCGCAAATTACTTGCCTTGCCCCGGGTGCTGACAACCCACGCTACGCCGCTGCCCCAACTCCCCAAACTGTTCCACGTAAAGCTTGGTTTCCAGACCCTTGATCATCTTGGTCGCCTTCCTCTGCACACCTTCCAGCTTGTTAACACAACATCCTTCTTAAATTGTGGTGCCAAGAATTGGACACAGTATTCCAGATGTGGTCTGACTAAGGCAGAATAGACTGGGACTATTACTTCCCTTGATCTGGACACTAGACTTCTGTTGATGCAGCCCAGAATAGCATTATCTTCCTTTTTTCTGCTGCATCACCCTATTGACTCACTGTTGCCTCAGGCCAGGTGTCACGGTCCGGTTTACGGGTGGTCAAAGTCCTGGTGGATGACGTCGGGACCGGGGGCAAGACGGCAGGGTGGGAGCAGGAACGAGAGTCCAGAAGCCAGGAGTCAGGATGTCAAGAGTCCGAGGATCAGGAAGCAAGCAGTCACAAAGTCAAGGGTCCAGGGATCAAGAAGCAGGAAGACAAATACAGCAAGGCACGAAGAGAGTTGCTGTGGCAAAGAGCTGAAGGGAAATGCTGACCTTATATCCCTTCCCGGCTCTTGCCACCAGGTGCAGTGAGTTACCAATCGGCTTCACCTGTGAGGCCAAGCCTTGTCTCTTCAGAACAAACTTAGGAAGGCCCCAGTCCTGCGAAGCCCTACTGGTCACAGGGCCTGGCTCCTGCACGCACTCCTGACACCAGGCCTGTCCCAAACTTGTATTTTCTCCCTCTGACCATACCAGAATCTGCTCAGCAGCTATAAGATTCATTTATTCAGACACCAAGGTCACACCTACCTGCACCGAATTGTCCATTGAATGGTATTATTCCTTCCCTTGATCTGGACACTAGACTATATTCTGTGACTCTGGGATGAATCTAGCTGCCGGTGTGTCTTTTCCTAGAACCCATGGGGAACATTTCAGATTGCCCCCGCGTGGGCACTGGAATAAGATTGTGTGGGTCTTTAGATGACGAATGGCCAGGTTTTCTTTTTTGAGGGGGGCGGATTCAAGCAACTGTGTAGTTTGGAATAAACAGCCCCCTTGGTGCCAGAAACGAGCGGCATTTGATGATGCTGACATCTTGCTCCTTTGCTGGGGCTGCCTGTTTCCCTCTGGGCGCCAGAAGGCGGGGAGATGGATGACTTGCCTTTCAGCAGAAAGAATAAAACACATGAAGGAATGAAATTAAAAACAGCAACGCCACCCCTCACCTTTTTGGGATTATTGAAATAGACCTGCAGCTCCGATGGAAGCATTTGTGTAGGACACACAAAGGGCTGAACCTAAGAACGTCTCTGCTGGAGAAAGCCAATCTAGCCCAGCATCCTGTACCCACAGCAGCCAACCAGATAAAACAATAGAATAATAGAACTGCAGAATTGTAAGGGATCCCCAAGGGTCATCCAGACCAACCCCCTGCAATGCTAAAGAATCCCTGGCAGGTGGCCACCCAACCTCAGCTTAAAATCCTCCCATGCAAATCGCTGCCAAAAGGTGGAGAGCAGAATACAAGATCGGAAAAATGAGAAACGGAGGGAAACAGTAATAGGCAGATTTCACCCCTCCCTAGCTGTGCTCATGCATACGGTGGTTATGTGGTTCACATGAACACTGTCACAGTCCGGTCTATGGGTGATCGAAGTTCCAGCTGAGGACGTAGGGACCAGGGGCAAGATGGCAGGATGGGAGCAGGAATGAGAGTCCAGAAGCCAGGGGTCCGAGGGTCAGGAAGCAGGGAGTTACGAAGTCAAGGGTCCGAGGGTCGAGAAGCAAGGAGTCATGAAGTCAAGGGTCTGAGGGTTGAGAAGTCAAGGGTCCAAGAGTCGAGAAGCAAGGAGTCACGAAGTCAAGGGTCCGAGGGTTGAGAAGCAAGGAGTCACGAAGCCGAGGTCTGAGGATCAGGAAGCAAGAAGCCAAACACAGAAGACAGGGAGTGTGTTGCTGTGGCAAAGAGCTGAAGGGAAATGCTGACCTTATATCCCTTCCTGGCTCTAGCCACCAGGTGCTGTGAGTTACCAATCGGCCTCACCTGTGAGGCCGCGCCTTGCCTCTCCAGAACAAACTTGGAAGGCCCCAGTCCTGTGAAGCCCTACTGGTCACAGGGCCTGGCTCCTCCACGCACACCTGACAAACTCATCCCTATATTTACAAAACCTTAAGCATTGACTCACAGTGACCCAGTGATCTCACGGCGGCTTTGCCTCTCTCCATCATCAGTCACGGCTTCTGTGGTCTCTTTGAACCTGCAAAGAGGAAAGTCCCCTTTTCGAAGCCCCAGCACTCTTATCTCAATGCAGAATGGCCATGTGCCTTTATTAAAGCCATTTTCCCCAATGCGAGAAGCGTGAGTTTTGAATCATGGGTGTGTTTTGATTGGTGGGTTGTTCCAGAGCGTGCAAACTAAATAGCTCCTCTTTAAAATTCTCCCTTATCGTTAATAAGAAATAATTTCAACCAACATCAGAGTTGCGTGGGATTTGAACCCTTGTCTCTCACCTGCCACAACAGGCTGCTAGGCCCTATGAATTGTGGGTCAACACGGGGAAAATATGGCCCAACTTTTCCACTGGCGGTTGTTTGCTGCTGCAGTGTGACTCCTTTTATTATTGCTGTGTTATGAGGCTCTTTGCTTTGCATGCCGAGAATCCGTAAAAAGAGCAGAGGCCTGTTTGCGTCTGCGCCAGCTGTGAGTCCGATCTAAGTGTGATAAATGGAAAAAGACACGAGGAAGTGTAGACTCGAACCAGAATTGATCACCCATATCTGTCCCTGCTCCTCTCCCAAACCCTGCCCAGATGCTTCCTATTTATCACGAGTTCCGAGCGCAGAGGAAAATGGGCTTGTATGAATTCATTTCGCACGCACGCCGAGACAGATCTATTGGGGAAGCCACCACAACTGCGGCCGCCACCGCATTAAATCTGAGAATTCACAAGCTGCATTTGAGCTGTGGATAATTAGGCTCCCGACAACAGCCTGAGAACCAGGAGGCTGTTCCTGGATGCCAGCGAGTAAATCAGAAAGAAGCCCCCAGACATTGTGGAAACGGCGATGGCTGCAAGCCGCTTAACTCCCGAAGCTTCCAGCTGTAATGAGATTTCAGTCCCCACTACAAGATCCCATTTTGCTGGTATCGAATACCTTATCAGCGAAATAAGATGTATAAGGGTGGGAATGATGGGTGGTGAAAATACTCACCTGCCGAAGGCTGGTTCTCCTTGCGTTTGCTGGAATCGCCCCAAATGACAATATTGGGGATGGAGGGTCATGGAACATATACAGATTTAGATATCTATATAATTGAGGGCTGGAAAAGGCGATGGGGCAGATGTCCTGGATTTGCAGAAGAAGCGGAATGACATTAACCCTGTGTGCCCATATGGAAATGACTAATTGTGGCCGAATATTTGTCATAAGATGCTAGACAGCATCTTAAAAAGCAGAGACATCACCTTGCCAACAAAGGTCCGTATAGTTAAAGCTATGGTTTTCCCAGTAGTGATGTATGGAAGTGAGAGCTGGACCATAAAGAAGGCTGATCGCCGAAGAATTGATGCTTTTGAATTCTGGTGCTGGAGGAGACCCTTGAGACTCCCATGGACTGCAAGAAGATCAAACGCATCCATTCTGAAGGAAATCAGCCCTGAGTGCTCACTGGAAGGACAGATCCTGAAGCTGAGGCTCCAAGACTTTGGCCACCTCATGAGAAGAGAAGAGTCCATGGAAAAGACCCTGATGTTGGGGAAGATGGAGGCCACAAGGAGAAGGGGATGACAGAGGACAAGATGGTGGGACAGTGTTCTCGAAGCTACCAGCATGAGTTTGACCAAACTGCGGGAGGCAGTGGAAGACAGGAGGGCCTGGTGTGCTCTGGTCCATGGGGTCACGAAGAGTTGGACATGACTAAACAACAACAAATTTGTCATGTGCCCCGTGGAGATCTCTTGGCAGAACTGGTCATGTTGGAGGCGGGAGGATAGCTAAAGTTCTGATTAGGGGCAGGTTAATCTGCCAATTTCCTGTTTCTTTCATTAATATATGCATTTAGATGCACACTTTATGCATTTCCATGCATGTTACTTGGGTGGAGAAGCGCATTACAAAATTCAGAGAAATGAAACTTGTTAGAGTTTGGGTACATTTTGTTCTAAGTATTGTTTTTGGGAAGTGCGAAGGTCGGCCTTTTGACATAAACTGAGCCATATTTGTCCCCCATTCCTTGTTCTGACCTACACACTGAAATATACTCAGAGTCGCAAAGTGATTTCATGCTCTTTATTCAGCTCATAGTGGTGAGGAGGAATGAATGAATGTCCCCTCAAAGTATCTGCTTTATATACATTATTTACACAATGGGCTGCACATGATTGGCTAATTCCGGAATTCTACTGTAAGCCAATCAGGTTGTGGATTCACTTCTATCTGGAGCATGATTGGGTGGTTCCTGCCAACCAATCAGACTGCTGCATTGTTCTAGGACCAATCAGACTGCTGCATTCTGAATCCTATTGTTCTAGGACCAATCAGACTGCTGTCTTTTGGATCCTATTGTTCTAGGACCAATCAGACTGCTGCAGTTTGGATCCTATTCAACTCAGTACATAACACACACCATGAATTTTTTTATTCACTGAATGCTCTTCGTAGTTTCAGAAAAGGAGTCTATCACAGACCTACTTGGAGACTGAACTCTCTGCATGCAAATGGGTGCATATTATTATTATTATTATTATTATTATTATTATTATTATTATATGTGCCACCTATCTGACTGGGTTGCCCCAGGCACTCTGGGCAGCTTCCAACAAATTATAAAACCACACTAAAATACCAAACATCGAAAGAAGAATGGATAATGGATAATGAAGATGATGGACTATGCGGAAATGGAAAGGCTGAGTGGGAAGATCAGGCACCGAGAGCATAACAAATTTAATCTAGAATGGTATAACTTTATAGAATATATTAGGGAAGTTTTTAATGTGTGACATTTTAATGTATTTTTAATCTTTGTTGGAAGCCGCCCACAGTGGCTGGGGAAACCCAGCTAGATGGACGGGGTATAAATAATAAATTATTATTATTATTATTATTATTATTATTATTATTATTATTATATTAAAGAACACAGTAAAAATTTAAAAATGCTAGCAGGATTGATAAAGCACAATTTAGATAAATGCAATTGTTTAGTCGTTTAGTCGTGTCCGACTCTTCGTGACCCCCTGGACCAGAGCATGCCAGGCACTTCTGTCTTCCACTGCCTCCCACAGTTTGGTCAGACTCATGTTTGTAGCTTCGAGAACACTGTCCCACCATCTCGTCCTCTGTCGTCCCCTTCTCCTTGTGCCCTCCATCTTTCCCAACATCAGGGTCTTTTCCAGGGAGTCTTCTCTTCTCATGAGGAGGCCAAAGTATTGGAGCCTCAGCTTCAGGATCTGTCCTTCCAGTGAGCACTCAGGGCTAATTTCCTTAAGAATGGATGCGTTTGATCTTGCAGTCCATGGGACTCTCAAGAGTCTCCTCCAGCACCATAATTCAAAAGCATCAATTCTTCGGCGATCAGCCTTCTTGATGGTCCAGCTCTCACTTCCATACATCACTACTGGGAAAACCATGGCTTTAACTATGCGGACCTTTGTTGGCAAGGTGATGTCTCTGCTTTTTAAGATGCTGTCTAGGTTTGCCATCACCTTTCTCCCAAGAAGCAGGCGTCTTTTAATTTCGCGGCTGCTGTCACCATCTGCAGTGATCATGGAGCCCAAGAAAGTAAAATCTCTCACTGCCTCCATTTCTTCCCCTTCTATTTGCCAGGAGGTGATGGGACCAGTGGCCATGATCTTAGTTTTTTTGATGTTGAGCTTCAGACTATATTTTGCACTCTCCTCTTTCACCCTCATTAAAAGGTTCTTTAATTCCTCCTCACTTTCTGCCATCAAGGTTGTGTCATCTGCATATCTGAGGTTGTTGATATTTCTTCTGGCAATCTTAATTCCGGCTTGGGATTCATCCAGCCCAGCCTCTCGCATGATGAATTCTACATATAAGTTAAATAAGCAGGGAGACAATATATGCAATTAGATAAATGCAATTAGATGCAGTAAAAAAGGAAGATAAATTTTGGAAGCCAAGGGAGGGGTGGAGGTGGGGAAGTCCGGGTGTTCAGGGAACCCCATAAATATACTGATATAGATTATGGTTTAATGTAAACAAGTGTGTGTGTGTTTGTGTGTGTGTAAAAAAATGTTGTTTTGAAACTTTGAAAATAAAAATTAAAACAAAACATCAAACAACTAGTACTGAGATCAATTTAATTTAGCCAATTTTAAGAGAGTCACAAAGGAGTCACATTTCCCTCAAATGTCCCACTTTGAATCGGACACCCCATAATTTCAGAAGCCACCTTGGCTTCCGATTGAATCCCCAGATGTCCTCTTTTGGCTCCTGGCAGAGCACGGCCCCAAAAGAGGCCCATTTTGGGGGGCTGTGCTTTTGCACGAGTCCCGTGACTTGCACGGGAGTTCGGCCCCGAAAGATGCGCATCCTGATTTTCCTCCATGGACTGCTGGAGGGTCTTCTTGTGGAGAGGCTGTGTGTGGGGAGGCGAGTGCAGAAAATCAAAGACTGCCTTGGAAGGGGAGCTTGTCAAAGGGTTATAAAATGCAGCATCCTACGGAGAAAAGAGGTAGAGATTTCTCCCCCTCTCTTCTAATAGTATTCATTTGTTTGGCAAATTTATAGACCTCTAAACATTAGCAAACGTCACGGCATTCTACAAGAATGCAATAAATAAGACAGATAAAACACAGTTTCCCAAAAGGAATCTGAATCGGCCTGTGAGTCAAGTCTGGGGCCTGATCCTGAAGAGTCCCAGTCTGCACAGGTTCCCCTGCAACAAACACCAGCTGGGCCGAGTCAGGGGCCTGAGCCTGCCCTGGCTCCAGATGTGGGGATGACCTTGTTTCCTCCAGCTGGGCCATCACTTACAGCTGCTCCACTACCAGTTGGGTCAGGGGAGGCTGAGGCGGCCTCTGGGTCTAGTAACCCACCGACATCTCCTGAGCTGCAGAGACTGAGATCTGAGAGAAGGAGAGACCTGAGTACTGGCAGGAGGAGTGCTCACCTTCAGGCGAAACAGGGAGGTGAGTCGCCGGGGGATCAGGGCCGGCCGTTACCCCGACAGAGATAAAAGGCTGTCAGACCCCACCCCAGGTTGCGGGAGCAACATTGCTGTATGCTAGATCCTGTACCTGTCCTTGCCTGGTTTCCTGCCTTGACCCTGTTGGACTGACTCCCAGTGGAACCTCTGGATTCTGGTCCGGTCCTGGACCACGTTTCACGGGTTACCCCAGGGCCCAGCGCAACCGGTAGAAATATGAGAGTTTTCAGCATCTAACAATATGTGCAATATGTGCCAGAACCTCTCTAACACATGGAAGCTGGCAAGTTTGCCACACCCTGGTGGTTATTGGCTTTTGGAGGCAGGCTTTTTCACTCAGCACACCTGTCTTGCGGAAGACCCTATCTGCTGAAATACGAGAGGCCTCAAGACTGCTGCTGGTGTCCTCTGGCACTCCTCTGGTCGCCTGACTTGAACCTCTCTTTCAACTGCTGTTTTAACTGTTATGCTGGCTTATTTATTTATTTATTTATTTTGAATTTGCATTTTACTTATTTGTTAACATTCTTATATTACATCGGTAAACGTTGTCATATTACATTACAGCACATACTATATTATAATTTCCAACATGTGTACAAAAATTATATACAAATTTTATATATAGTCATACCTCGGGTTGAATGCACTTCGGGTTGAGCGCGATCCAGTTGCGCTCCGTGGCAACCTGGAAGTAACGGAGCGCGTTACTTCCGGGTTTCGCCGCTTGCGCATGTGCAGACGCTCAAAATGACGTCATGAGCATGCGCAGAAGCGGCGAAAAGTGACGTGCGGGTGCGCAGACGTGCTGTCGCTAGTTACGTTGCTTCTAGATGTGAACGGGGCTTCGGAACAGATCCCATTCGTATCCAGAGGTACCACTGTACCTAGAAAGAAAATGAAACCAAAAAAAGAAAGAACAAAGAGAAAACAAAAACAAATACCACCCCCCAAATCATATACATACCAACACACTAGACTTCCTGTCTATCCTATTGTAGATTCCTTTTTTACAAATGAATGTACTCTTATTATTGTATATTTCTTTACATTTTATCTAATACATTCCTATATCAAAATGTGCTCTTAGTCTTATTTCTCAACTGATTCTCACTCCAACGTCAATCAAATGCTAGCATAGATACTGAACCTTTACTGTTATGCTGTTTTAAGACTTATGTAGTATAAACACTGACAACTGGGAGTCACTGGCCTGCGAGTGCTCCAGTTGGAGAATAGCCTTTCCCAAAGGGGTCATGGGCTTTGAAGACACTCGAACTCAGGACGCAAGGGAGAAATGTGCTAAGAGGAAGGCACTCTTGGCAAATCTACACCGTGATCATATCCCGCCCAGAAACCTACGTCCCACCAATGTGGAAGGACGTGTGGATCCAGAATTGGCCTCCACAGTCACTTACAGACTCACTGTTAAAACTGTGTTTATGGAAGACAATCTTACTCGGCTACGAGGGATAGAAGAAGAAGCTGTTTTAAGAATCACCTGGTGGGTCAGGCCCATCAAGTCCAGCATCCAGTGGCCAAACAGATGCGTGTGGGAAACCAGCAAGCACTATTTATGCACAAGAGCATCTCTCCCCTCCTGTGGTTTCCAGGCCACTGGCTTTAATGGGCTTGCATGTTGCACATTCCAACTGGGGGTGTTTGTTGTAACATTTTGATGGAATTGTTTTATTGTGCGTTTTAATTACACATGGCTATGTTTTCTCTCATTTCGTAAAATTTATGCGCAGCTTGATTGTAAAAATAAAATAAAAATCAGAGCGGTTTACTTCCGAGCAAGAGCCTCCTTCTGCGGGCGACGGGTGGGAGCCACGAAGCAGAAATGCTTCTGTGTTTTTAACCGGGCTTGGGGAGTCAGGATGAGCTTAAGAACGTAATCTAAAAACCATTCTGCAAGCGCAAGGCCAGCCATCTCAGACCTGGTGCCTCGCAGATGTTTCAGACTACATTTCCCATCATGAATGTGCTGGGTGGGGATGATGGGAGTTGTAGTCCCACACTCCCAGAGGGTGCCACGCTGCGGAAGACTGTCCAGTGCTCCCTCCAAAGCAACCCTGCCGCTGCAACTGTGGCAGAGCCGTGCGCTGGGTGTTCTCCTCCTTTGCACACTGGCATCTCATTCGGCTGGGGTACTGATCCCCTGCAGCCTTTCGTGATGGCTTTCTACAATTAGATTTTAGGAGGTGAAGTAAATGAAGGCAAGCTGCCCCGAGTGATGATGAAGTTTAATGACGGCGCTGCGAGGAACACGGCATCCTTCCGTTAATAGTTGCACCGGGCATAATGTGCTGCTTTTGCATGCGGCAAGAAGATGCTCTCTGAGCTGGTTTAATATGCCTGCGAACCCTCCAGGCCACGACAGAGAAGCAACCAGGGGGGAAAAGGCAAGCGTATTTTGGTGGGATGCGAAGAGAGATAATAAACTTGCATTAACATTCAGCAAACGTAGCTACGTATATGTACAGCTCTGTAGTATTGCAAAGTACTCTTTGGTGATGTAAATAGTCCAGTTAAAGGCGACTACGGGGTTGTGACACTCATCTCGTTTTCAGGCTGAGGGAGCCGGCGTTTGTCCACAGACAGCTTTCCGCGTCATGTGGTCAGCAGGACTAAACCGCTTCTGGCACAACAGGACACTGTGACGGAAACCAGAGCGCACGGAAACGCTGTTTACCTTCCTGCTGGAGCAGTACCTATTTATCTACTTGCACTAGTGTGCTTTCGAACTGCTAGGTTGGCAGGAGCAGGGGCCGAGCAACAGGAGCTCACCCCATTGTGCTGATTCGAACCGCCAACCTTCTGATTGGCAAGCCCAAGAGGCTCAGTGGTTTAGACCACAGCGCCACCCGCGTCCCCTGCAAAACACTCACGCAACCAACCAACCTTCCAGGATTTTGCCCAATCTGGCATTTGATGGGAACAAGAGCCTCAGCAATGGACTTTGATCTCTAGTGGCCGTTCCCAGCCACTGAAATGTGTGCCACATCATCGCATGATGCTGCCTTACCTCTGACACCCTGGCCCTGTGGCGGTGACTGAGCCGGGCCTGTGTTTCCTTTGCTGGGCTTCTGCAACTGTGGGTGTGCTTCCAGGTGTATCTGTGGCTGCAGCAGGCCCTGAAAGAGTCTCCGCAATGGAGGTGTAGCCCTGGCCCAGTCGCCACATGCAACGTTGCACCATGACATCATGATATCGGGTCACTTCGCACTGGGCGCCCACAGTCTGGGGCCAAAGCCAGCACTGCTAACTGCATGAATATAAGATTGGGGGGGGGGAGCACCTCGCTTAGTAGCAGTACATGGAGAAAGGATCTAGGGGTCTTAGAGGACCACAGGCTTAATGCTGTTACCCTACAAAGCGGGTCCGGAAATATGCCGGTTCTCTTTAGTCAAATAAAGACAACAGCGTCGTGGAAAGAATTCACAATTATTGCAGGCTGCAGCAAGAATAAATGATCCAGAGGGATTCTCCTATTTCTAGACCCCGAATTCAAAATTCAAGACACTTTTATAAAGTTCTCTTTACGTGGTTCGCTCGGGAATGATCCCTTTCAGCAACATGATTGGATAACAGAACGCGTGGACAGCTTGTGGTGCTGTGGTCTAATCCACTGAGCTTCTTGGGCTTGCCGATCAGAAGGCTGACGGTTCGAATCCCCGCGACGGGGTGAGCTCCCATTGTTCGGTCCCTGCTCCTGCCAACCTAGCAGTTCGAAAGCACGTCAAAGTGCAAGTAGATAAATAGGTACCGCTCCGGCAGGAAGGTAAACGGCGTTTCCGTGCGGTCTGGCTTCTGTCATGGTGTCCCGTTGTGCCAGAACTGTGGATCCAGAACTGACCTCTATAGTCACTTACAGACTCTCTGTTAAGAGAGTAAATTGGAAGGCCAATTTACTCGGCTATGAGGGATTACCAAAGGAGAAGAAGAAGAAGAAGCATGAGCCTACAACATCCATTAAGCAGGGAGTGCGTAAGGTTTGGGGATGTGATGCCCTCCCTAACAACATGAACACAGGAGGGATCACAGTGGCGTTGTGTCTCAGGGAAAGAGGTTTGGATCATCCAAATCCTTTTACATCACAGTCCCCTATAAATACATTTAAACACAGAGCAAAATATAATGCAATATGTCCTTCCATCCATTTTAGCTTTTTTATCTATCCAAAGGACAGAGGCTGGTCCTGTGTTTCCCGTAACTTCAAAGCCCTGTAACTTCAAAGTCCTTTGGGGAAAGCGCTGCAGCGAACGAGATGAAATGTCCAAATTATAGAAAGGACTTTTGTGTGTGATTGCTGGGAATATATAAGATATTGTTTTCTGCTCCCTGATTCCCCCAAACAATAGCAAGCTTCAGGTGTGACCTTTCAACAGATTAGTTTCTCTGGGATGAGGAGCAGTGGAAGTGAGTCCTGGCTTTTATTTTATTTTTTTAAGTTCAATCCAAGTGCACTCCATCCCCTGCAATGCAGGAATCTCAGCTAAAGCATCCATGACAGATGACCATCCAAACTCTGCTTAGTAACCTCCAAGGAAGGAGAGTCCACCACCTCCTGAGGGAGACCATTCCACTGTCAAATGGCTCCTACTGTCAGAAAGTTCTTTGTCATGTTTAGTCAGAATCTCCTTTCTCGTAACTTGAAGCCATTGGTTCGGGTCCTACTCTCCAGATCAGGAGAAAACAAGCTTGTTCCATCTTCCATGGGACAGCCCTTGAGATATTTGAAGATGGTTCTCATACCTCCTCTTCTCCAGGCTAAGCATACCTCAACTGTTCCTCATAAGGCTTGGTTTCCCGACCCTTGGTCGTCTTGGTCGCTCTCTTCACACTTCCGAGCTTAGAATAGCATTAGCTTGTTTCGCCGCTGCATCACACTATTGGCTCATGTTGCAACCTGGCTGTCATTACCTGGGACCCAGGTGAATGTCATGACTTAAGACTCACTGGAGTCAACAGAGCAGGGAGACATTTCTGAGCATACATTGCTCTCGTACATTGCTTCCACAGCACTAAAATTTCTGCTTTGAATCAGTTTCTACTGAATAATAGCTTACGTCTTCGGCAATCCCTCGTAGTTGAGTAAGATTGTCTTCCATAAACACAGTTTTAACAAGGAGTCCATAAGTGACTGCGGAGGCCAATTCTGGATCCACACGTCCTTCCACAGTGGGGACATCGGTTTCTGGACGGGAGTTGATCACGGTGAGAGTTTGCCAAGCGTGCCTTCCTCTTAGCACGTTTCTCCCTTGAGTCCTGAGTTCGAGTGTCTTCAAAGCCCATGACACCTTTGGTAAAGGCTGTTTTCCAACTGGAGCGCTCACAGGCCAGTGTTTCCCAGTTGTCAGTGTTTATACTACATTTTTAAAGATTTGCCTTGAGAGAGTCTTTGAACCTCTTTTGTTGACCACCAGCATTACACTTTCCATTTTTAAGTTCGGAATAGAGTAGTTGCTTCGGAAGACGATAATCAGACATCTGCACAGCATGACCAGTCCAACGAAGTTGATGTTGAAGAATCACTGCTTCGACACTGGCAATCTTTGCTTCTTCCAGTACACTGGTATTAGTTCGCCTGTCTTCTCAAGTGATGTGCAAACTCATGCTGCAATCCTGTGCACACTCCATACTTACTCTGAAGGAGGACTGGGCTACTAACATTCCTCCTGAAATGGCTGCTTTGTCACCCCCCCCCGACAAAGGCTATCTCTACTCTGTCCCGTGGAGATAACACACCAGCCTTTCCAGAAGTTTCTCTAGCAGTAAATGTGCACAGATGATAGCAGCCTGGTGACAAGCTCCTCCTCTGGCTTTATGCACAACCACTTGTACAGTCTTCCCAAACCTGGCGCCCGCCAGGTGTCCTGGACTACAACTCCCATCAACCCTAGTACCAGTTCAAAGCATACGGAGGGGGTCAGGTTTTGAAAGTCTGCTTTAGAATGTGCCCCAGGGTGAAGGCTCTGCTCAGAACTTATGAGGAGCATTTGGAAGCTGGGTCTGGGGAGGTCGATTCCCCAAGCCGCCTGTGCATTAGACACCACAGATATCTTCTCTCAACAGGACTCATGTGAAACAGAGATGCTAACCAGTTTGGAAACCACTTTCCTGGGCTGAGACCCTACTTGCCTGTGGACTGTCTTGCCAGAGTGGTGCATGCTCTAGTTATCTCTCACTTGGACTACTGCAATGCGCTCTGTGTGGGGCTACCTTTGAAGGTGACCCGGAAACTGCAATTAATCCAGAATGCGGCAGCTAGATTGGTGACTGGGAGTGGCCGCCGGGACCACATAACACTGGTCCTGAGAGATCTGCGTTGGCTCCCAGTACGTTTCCGAGCACAATTCAAAGTGTTGGTGCTGATCTTTAAAGCCCTAAACTGCCTCTGTCCTGTATACCTGAAGGAGCGTCTCCACTCCCATCGTTCTGCCCGGACACTGAGATCCAGTGCCAAGGGCCTTCTGGCGGTTCCCTCATTGCGAGAAGTGAGGTTACAGGGAACCAGACAGAGGGCCTTCTCGGTAGTGGCGCCCACCCTGTGGAACACCCTCCCTTCAGATGTGAAGGAAATAAGCAGCTATCCTATCTTTAAAAGACATTTGAAGGCAGCCCTGTTGAGGGAAGTTTTTAATATTTAATGCTGTATTGTTTTTAACACTTGATTGGAAGCCGCCCAGAGTGGCTGGGGAAACTCAGCCAGTTGGGCGGGGTATAAATAATAAATTATTATAATATTATTATTATTATTCATATTCAGGCTTGCGATGGAGGTAGCCATTTTACAAATGGAGGCCCTCGATTCTTGCACTTTTTTGTGCCAGGAGTTTGCAACCTTTTTGGATCAGTGGGCACATGAGGAATTTTGCAGAAGTGCCACAGAAATGCTTATCTGGTCACCAAAACCATTACAGTGGTACCCTGGTTCTCAAATGCCTTGGTTCCCAAACGCCAAAAACCCGGAAGTATGTATTCTGGTTTTCGAACGTTTTTTGGAAGCCGAACATCTGATGCAGCTGTCGGCTATTGTTTCCAGAGCACCTGAACCAATCAGAAGCTGCCCCTTGGTTTTCGAACATTTTGAAAGTCAAACAGACTTCCAAAACGTATTTAATTCGGAGTTTTTGTTTTTGCTATTTGTTTTGCATTTTTGTTTTTGAGGCTTTTTTGGTTAATTTGTTTTTCTGACGGCTACTGATTGATTGATTGATTGTGTGACTGCAGAAATGGATAAAAGCCCCCCCATCCAAACAATGACCATCATCAGTGCAGGTAAGAAATAAAAGTATTTTTTTTTTAAATCATCTACAATACTGTCTTATTTATTTTATAGTACAGTACGTTGATTATTGCTTTCGTTTTATGGATCAATGGTCTCATTAGATAGGAAAATTCATGTTAAATTGCTGTTTTAGGGGTTGTTTTTAAAAGTCTGGAACGGATTAATCTGTTTTGCATTACTTTCTATGAGAAAGCATGCCTTGGTTTTGGAACGCTTTGGTTTTGGAATGGACTTCCGGAACAGATTAAGTGTGAGAACCAAGGTACCACTGTACCTAGACCAGGGCAGTATAACTTTTCATACCAAGTGGGCTGCAAGAACACTTTGACCTGGAACCCACAAACCATGCATGGGAAACAGTATTCCAGGTGTGTTCTGACCAAGGCAGAATAGAGTGGCACTACAGTGGTAGCTCGGGTTACATATGCTTCAGGTTACTTATGCTTCAGGTTACAGACTCCGCTAACCCAGAAATAGTGCTTCAGGTTAAGAACTTTGCTTCAGGTTGAGAACAGAAATCGTGCTCCAGCGGCGCAGCAGCAGCGGGAGGCCCCATTAGCTAAAGTGGTGCCTCAGGTTAAGAACAGTTTCAGGTTAAGTATGGACCTCCGGAACAAATTAAGTACTTAACCTGAGGTAACCACTGTATTACTTCCCTTGATCTGGACACTAGACTTCTGTTGATGCAGCCTAGAATAACATTAGCTTTTTTTGCTGCTGCATCACACTGTGGACTCATGTTAAGTCTGTGGTCCACCAAGACCCCTAGATCCTTTTCACATGTACTACTAGTAAGCCAAGGGACACGGGGGGCGCTGTGGTCTAAACTACAGAGCCTAGGGCTTGCCGATCAGAAGGTCGGCAGTTCGAATCCCCGCGACGGGGTGAGTTCCCATTGCTTGGTCCCTGCTCCTGCCAACCTAGCAGTTCAAAAGCACATCAAAATGCAAGTAGATAAATAGGTACCGCTCCGGCGGGAAGGTACATGGCGTTTCCGTGCGCTGCTCTGGTTCACCAGAAGTGGCTTAGTCCTGCTGGCCACATGACCCGGAAGCTGTACGGTGGCTCCCTCGGCCAATAAAGCGAGATGAGCGCCGCAACCCCAGAGTCATCCGTGACTGGACCTAACAGTCAGGGGTCCCTTTACCTTTACTAGTAAGCCAGTTGCCCCCCAACTTGTATCTGTGCAGCTGTTTCTTCCTGCCTAAGTGCAGGAAGGGCCTGGAAGCCAAGCCTGATGAGGAACAGTTGAAGGAGTTGGATATGTTTAGCCTGCATAAGAAGAGACTGAGAGGAGATATGTGAGCCATCTTCAAATGTCTGAATATGGAGCAAGCTTGGTTTTTTTGCTGCTCTGGAGGGTGGGACTCGAACCAATGGCTTCAAGTTACAGGAAAGGAGTTTCCAACCAAACATCAGGAAGGACTTGGGGACAGTAAGAGCTGTTCAACAGTGGAATGGTCTCCCTCTGGAGACTGTGGGTTCTCCTTCCTTGGAGATTTTTAAGCAGAGGTTGGAATGGCCATCTGTCAGGGATGCTTTAGTTGAGATTCCTGTACAGTGGTACCTCAGGTTAAGTACTTAATTCATTCTGGAGGTCCGTTCTTAACCTGAAACTGTTTTTAACCTGAAGCACCACTTTAGCTAATGGGGCCTCCTGTTGTCGCCGTGCCGCCGGAGCACGATTTCTGTTCTTATCCTGAAGCAAAGTTCTTAACCTGAAGCACTATTTCTGGGTTAGCGGAGTGTGTAACCTGAAGCATATGTAACCTGAAGCATATGTAACCTGAGGTACCACTGTATTGCAGTGGGCTGGACTTGATGACCCTCAAGGTCCCTTGCAGCTCTACAATTCTATGATTCTAAGAAAAATACAAAGCACTTTAGGAGAATAGAGGCAGATTTCAGCCTCCTCCATGCTGGAACTGTTACTAATGGAGAAGCAAGATTGTTTGGGGTGTGAATTCTGAGCCGCTCCATCTTCTGCTCAGGTTGTGTATATGTGTGTAAATAAAAGGATATCTCTTAAAAACATCCTTTTCTCCGCTGACCTTTGCAAGGAAACCGCGCCTGGGTAAGTGCCTTGTGAATCCCTGGAGTCTCTCCCAGCTCAGGGATTGGGCTGGAGCGTAACAGTATTTAGCTTTCTGAAAACCCTTCTCCTTGCATTTCAGATTACAGCCGAAATGCCGTGTCTGTGGCTAAGATGGAGTAACTCACAGTTTTAGAGTACATTTCCAGGGTGCGCAGGCTGTCATATCCTTCTGTCTCTCTCCCGCCTCCCCAAATCTGCTTAGCATGAATGACTGAATTATTATCTCTTCTGTACAGTATTTAATAGACTTCTGGGCCCTTCTGTTCCCCAAGCTAAAGACACGTCTTTCAAATGGGGAAAAAAGAAGGAGAAATCAGCTAGAGGCTTTCAAACAGTTTGAGTCTTTCATCTCTCTGTTAAATATGTAGACTGTTTTTCCCCCCGTAAGAGAGACAGGCACAATGCAGGCTCATTGCGGCTTTTAAAGCAGGGAAATTCGGAAGATGCTACCTTGCCACTAGGGACGCGGGTGGCGCTGTGGGTTAAACCACAGAGCCTAGGACTTGCCGATCAGAAGGTCGGTGGTTCGAATCCCCGCGACGGGGTGAGCTCCCGTTGTTTGGTCCCAGCTTCTGCCAACCTAGCAGTTCGAAAGCATGGCAAAGTGCAAGTAGATCAATAGGTACCACACCAGCGGGAAGGTAAACGGCGTTTCCGTGTGCTGCTCTGGTTCGCCAGAAGCGGCTTAGTCATGCTGGCCACATGACCCGGAAGCTGTACACCGGCTCCCTCGGCCAGTAAAGCGAGATGAGCGTCTCAACCCCAGAGTCGGTCATGACTGGACCTAATGGTCGGGGGTCCCTTTACCTTTTTACCTTGCCACTTGGCTACTGTAAGCTTGTGAGCTGAAGACAGTGGCCAAACACACCCGTAAATGCCACCACTCTTACATTTGGGATGTGGAAAGGACCAAGCAGTAGCTGCTCTGCTGACAGGACCCAGGTATATGGTAGACCAGGGGTCAGCAAACTTACCGCACCTTGAGCCGGTGTCTCCAGCACCGATCGCGCGGTGGGCCGGAGGACAGGGGAGAGCGTGCCCATACACGTGCACACACGCTATTTCTGGCGCAGTTCTGGGTCGGAGGAGCACCGGAAATGGCTTGTGCGCATGTGCACGGGCCTCCTCCAACCTGGATGTGCACTGGAAATAACGCTTACGCATGCACACAAGCTATTTCCGCTGTTCCTCCAACTTGGAAGGTGGCAGCCGCGCAGCACAGCACCGGTAAGAGCCGGTGGCGGCAGCGGGGGTCACTGCGGGGCAAATAAATGAGTCCCTCAGGCCTTATCTGGCCCGTGGACCTTAGTTTGGGGACCCCTGTGGTAGACCCATAAATCATTGGGGTATTCGGGAGCCAAGGGCCATTAGGAGGCGCAGGTCAATTCTGTGTCCAGGGCAGCTGTTTATCAGTTCCATCCGGTACACAGGCTGAGACCCTCCCTGCCCGCGGACTGTCTGGCCAGAGTGGTGCATGCTCTGGTTATCTCCCTCTTGGACTACTGCAATGCGCTCTACGTGGGGCTACCTTTGAAGGTGACCCGGAAACTACAACTAATCCAGAATGCAGCAACTAGACTGGTGACTGGGAGCGGACGCATAGACCATATAACACCAGTCTTCAAAGACATACACTGGCTCCCAGTACGTTTCCAAGCACAATTCAAAGTGTTGGTGAAAGCCCTAAATGGCCTTGGTCCAGTATACCTGCTTTAAATCCTCTCTGGGCCTTCAAAATATTTGGAGGGAGAGACTTTCCTTTGTTTTCAGTGGGTACATTCCCTGTATACTGCAAATATTCCGGGTTATTTATTTATTTATTTAGTCCTGTTTTTTTGTTGTACAGTGTTACCTCGGGTTAAGAATTTAATTTGTTCTGGAGGTCTGTTCTTAACCTGAAACTGTTCTTAACCTGAAGCACCACTTTAGCTAATGGGGCCTCCTGCTGCCACCGCGCCACCAGAGCACGATTTCGGGGTAATATTTCTGGGTTAGCGGAGTCTGTATCCTGAAGTGTCTGTAACTCGAGGTACCAGTGTACTGAACTGCAGAGTACATTCATGCAAAAGCATTGGGGAAGCACCACAGAATTATCATGAAGGACAAAAGAAGTTAAGAAGAGCCTGACTGGATCAGTCTAATAATAATAATAATAATAATAATAATAATAATAATAATAATAATTTATTTGTACCCTGCCCATCTGGTTGGGTTTCTTCAACCACTCTGGGTGGCTTCCAACAAAGATTTAAAATACATCAAAATTACACATTGAAAACTTCCCAGAACAGGACTGCCTTCAGATATCTTCTAAATGTCAGATAGTGGTTTATTTGAGATCTGCTGGGAGGGCATTCCAAAGGGCAGGCGCCACCACCAAGAAGGCCCTCTGCCTGGTTCCCTGTAACCTCACTTCTCACAGGGAGGGAACCGCCAGAAGGTCCTCGGCGCTGGACCTCAGCATCCGGGCAGAACAATGGGGTTGGAGACGCTCCTTCAGGGATACTGGATCGAGGCCATTTAGGGCTTTCAAGGTCAGCACCAACACTTTGAATTGTGCTCGGAAACGTACTGGGAGCCAATGTAGGTCTTTCAAGACCGGTGTTATGTGGTTTCAGCGCCCCCCCCATCTAGTCCAATGGCCCATCTAGTCCAGCATCCTGTGTTCACAGTGACTGAACAATTGCCTGTGGGAAACCAGCAAGTGCAGAACTGGACCAACCTGCTGGCCAGTTTTATTCCCGCCCCCTCATCCCAAATCTTTGAGTGCCATTTTGCAACTTGCTGAGTTCTCTGCCCATTTCAGCTTCCTCCCTTCCTCCTTGAAGGCAAACACACAGGAAAAATATACGCAACATTTGTCACCTTCCCTATCCAAAATGTTATTTGAAAAAAGAAGAAGAAGCCTTGCTGCGCCTCAAACTTTATCTGAATTCTACCTGAATTTCAATTAGTGGAAATTAATTAAATCTAATTTCATCTACTTGAGTGAAATGCAATATCTTTTGAATATAATAGTTTATCCGAGGAGACGCAAGGCTCGTTTAATTAAAAAACGCTTAAAAGGAAGTGAGTTTCAAAGAGTGACGAGGAAGGACATGCGGTCGCGTTTACGTCGATGGGGAACGGAGGTCTGAAAGCCACAAAACATCTGTCTTGGAAGCTGGCCTTGAGAAACGCTGTCTACGAATCTCTGCCTGTGATTGAGAAGAGCCATCGGGCAGAAGTCACGTGTCTGATGGGGGAAATGCAAACCATGTCTGTTGGGGGAGGGGGCTCTCCAGTTGGAGCGATCTGCTGGTGGATCTCCAGATGATTTGCAGAAGATTGCTTCTTCCCATTGTGCAGAGTCAAATTCTCTCCCCTAGGGAAGCAGCGATGGCCATCGACTAGGATGGCTTTATAGGAGGATTAGACAAATTCATGGAAGAGGACAAGGCTTAGGGCCCTTGTATTTACAGGACCGACAGCATCTTAAAAAGCAGAGACAACACCTTGCCAACAAAGGTCCGTATAGTTAAAGCTATGGTTTTCCCAGTCGTGATGTATGGAAGTGAGAGCTGGACCATAAAGAAGGCTGATCGCCAAAGAATGGATGCTTCTGAATTCTGGTGCTGGAGGAGACTCTGGAGAGTCTCCCATGGACTGCAAGAAGATCCAACCTCTCCATTCTTAAGGAAATCAGCCCTGAGTGCTCACTGGAAGGACAGATCCTGAAGCTGAGGCTCCAAGACTTTGGCCACCTCATGAGAAGAGAAGACTCCCTGGAAAAGACCCTGATGTCGGGAAAGATGGAGGGCACAAGGAGAAGGGGACGACAGAGGACGAGATGGTTGGATAGTGTTCTCAAAGCTACCAGCATGAGTTTGACCAAACTGCGGGAGGCAGTGGAAGACAGGAGTGCCTGGCGTGCTCTGGTCCAGGGGGTCACGAAGAATCAGACACAACTAAACAACTAAACAACAACAACTCTCCTGGTATGTCCTGCAGAGGACCTTAAGGTCCATGAACAACCATAGTTTAGAGATCCCGGGCCCTAAGGAAGTCAGATTGTATCCTCCACCAGGGCCAGGGCCTTCTCAGTGGTGGCTCTGACCTGGTGGAATGCTCTGTCCCATGAGACCAGGGCCTTGCAGGATTTAACTTCCTTCCACAGGGCCTGTAAGACAGAGCTATTCCGCCTGGCTTTCAATTCCCCCACCCTCTCTTCTGTCCACACAGGCAAAAGCGTTTGAGGTGCGAAGGAGGGCCAAGGAGGGGCGTGGCCTGGAGAGAGGTCTGAGGGCCAAATGGAGAGGTCCAGAGGTCCACATTCAGCCCCCAGGCCCAAAATTCCTCACCATGGAGTCTGTTCTCAAGTAAGGTTGCTCAGAGCATATTTATGCCTGAAGGTAAACAGGTTTCCGTAGAGACCTGGACTTTGGAACATCAATAACGTTTGTTTCAGCTGAAAGGAATCATATAATTTCAGATTTGTTGTGTAGTAGCAAAGACTGAAAGGCAGGAACCTTTCGTAGAGCGGGGTGGACTTGGAGCTGCTCTTTTCTGCATATTATTGGTGAGCATTTTGGGTTTTTGCTGCTCTTATTTTTAATGTTTGCCTTCACATTCCTAATGATAGTTTAATTAGAAATGCAAACTATCTTGTAAAAAAAATGTTGCCATTTAAATACAATAATAATATTTATTATTTATACCCGGCCCATCTGGCTGGGTTTCCCCAGCCACTCTGGGTGGCTCCCAACGGAATATTAAAAACACCAAACATTAAAAACTTCCCTAAACACTAGATTGAAGTATGAACCTCAGAAAAGAACAGAAAAGAATTATCCAGGCTCCTCAATCACCTTTCTCATTCCCAGACTTCCTCTGTGCTAATTTCATGCCTGCTTCAATGTATGTGTTTGTTCATATACTGGAAGTCGCTTTGGGTTACCTTGGTTAAAAAAATGATGACCATTAAATGTAATTAATAATAATTTCTCACAAAGAAACTTGAAAGCCTTGTTATCGCCGTGTTCCCTAACCGGAGCAAGAAGGCTAAGTCAATTACCTAGGCCTCCCTGGAGATGTACAACACTGGTTTCCACATCCCAACGTCTCCGCTGACAACCTTTATCGCTTTATATTGTTTCTTTAGATCTGTGAAATCCCACTTTCCTCAGCCTGGGCCTCTCTCGCTCGGATGCATGAAGCATTCCTGAAATAGCTCCCCACTCCTTTAAAATAAATAAACTGGCAGCTTTCGAAAGGAAAAACTTCATTTGGGGAGCACCGTTATTTTTACCGCTCCCCTAAGCGTGTCAGAATTCAGTTGCAGATTTATTTCCTTTTCAAGGTACAGGGTATATATATATATATATATATATATATATATAGTCATACCTCATGTTATGTCTGCTTCATGTTACATTTTTTTCAGTACCAGAAAGGGTTACTTCTAGGTTTTGCTGCTCGCGCATGCGCACAAATGCCAAATTGCGCCACACACCTGCACAGATATGGCGCTTCAGGTTGCGGGCTTTTCATGTTGCGAACGGGCCTCCGGAACGGATCCCATTCGCAACCAGAGGTACCACTGTATATACTCCCCCCCTCCCGCAAGGTGTTCCGAGTGTAATGATGATTCTCCAGTTCTGATTTCTCCTGCATCAAACAGTAGAAGGAAAACCCACCCCATCTTCTCTCAAGTAGCATTTAGGAACCTTGCTCAGAAACAGCGCTGCAAACAGTTTAGCAGCGCTTGTGGGACTCTGGAATCCAGAAGGTGGTGCTGTTCCTTCACTTTTGCTCCAGAGCCGCCCTGCTCTGGACTGACCAGGCAGGGGAGAGCCCAGGGTTGGGTTCTTGTTCCATTGCATGTTACTTTGCTGACCAGGCAGCGGCTGAGTCAGAACATCAGGCTCTGGAATAATAATAATAATAATAATAATAATAATAATAATAATAATAATATTTATACCCCACCAATCTGGATGGGTTTCCACAGCCACTCTGGGCAGCTTCCAGCAAAATATTAAAGTACAATAATTCATGAAATATTAAAAGCTTCCCTGAACAGGGCTGCCTTCAGATGTCTTCTAAAAGTCAGATAGTCGTTTGTTTCCTTGACATCTGGTGGGAGGGTATTCCACGGGGTGGACACCACTACCGAGAAGGCCCTCTGCCTGGTTCCCTGTAACTTGGCTTCTCGCAGCGAGGGAACTGCCAGAAGGCCCTTGGCGCTGGACCTCAGTGGGTGGTCAGACGCTCCTTCAGGTATACTGGACCGAGGCCGTTTAGGGCTTTAAAGGTCAGCACCAACACTTTGAATTGTGCTCATAAACGTACTGGGAGCCAATGGAGGTCTTTCAAGACCGGTGTTATGTGGTCTCGGCGGCTGCCCCCAGTCACCAGTCTAGCTGCCGCATTCTGGATTAGTTGTAGTTTCCAGGTCATCTTCAAAGGTAGCCCCATGTAGAGCGCATTGCAGTAGTCCAAACGGGAGATAACCAGAGCATGCACCACTCTGGCGAGACAGTCCGCGGGCAGGGAGGGTCTCAGCCTGCGTACCAGATGGAGATGGCAGACAGTCACCCTGGACACAGAATTGGCCTGCGCCTCCATGGACAGCTGTGAGTCCAAAATGACTGCCAGGCTGCGCACCTGGTCCTTCAGGGGCACAGTTGCCCCATTCAGGACCAGGGAGTCCTCCACACCCACGCCTCCTGTTCCCCCAAAACAGTACTTCTGTCTTGTCAGGATTCAACCTCAATCCGTTAGCCACCATCCAACCACCTCCAGATGCATTCCTTTCGTGTGGTGTTCCTTCCATTGGTGCCCACCCCTGCCGCTGGCACATAGCTCTCATCTGTGGCTCCTAGAATCTGCCATAGAGGGCCTCATCCACCTGGGAAGGGAGCCTGTCTAGAAGGAAAGCTCTGACCCTCAACCTCTGCAGCCTTGCAGGATTATCTTCAGGGGAAGAAAAGGCTCAGGAGTGCACCCTACACAAAACTGGAGCGGAGTCCCTAAGGCGGTTGGATGGCGCCTTGTTCGCCTTCTTCCTTTGGACCACATTTGCCAGGCTGAGAGGGGGGTCTTGTCGTTTGGGCAGCCCAGGACCTCCAGACACAAGGCCCAGGCTTGCACCCACAGGTGCCAGCAGCCACACTCTGGGAATGGCTTCATCTGGCTGGCCAAACCGGGCGAAGACAGGCTCCAGCGGACGTTGCTGCCGGGACCAAGAGTTGGGTCCGGCGGTCAAGAAGGCAGTTTTTGCTCCCCAGGGAGGCTCGCTTGGTGCCTTCATTAATAATAATAATAATAATAATAATAATAATAATAATAATAATAATAATTTATTTGTACCCTGCCCATCTGGCTGGGCTTCCCCAGCCACTCTGGGCGGCTTCCAAAAAAATATTAAAATCCTCTAATACATCAAACATCAAACAAAAGCTTCCCTAAATAGGGCTGCCTTCAGATGTCTTCTAAAAGTCTGATAGTTGTTGTTCTCTTTGACATCTGGTGGGAGGGCGTTCCACAGGGCGGGCGCCACCACTGAGAAGGCCCTCTGCCTGGTTTCCTGTAACTTGGCTTCTCGCAGTGAGGGAACCGCCAGAAGGCCCTCGGTGCTGGACCTCAGCGTCTGGGCAGAACGATGGGGGTGGAGACGCTCCTTTAGGTATACCGGGCCAAGGCCATTCAGGGCTTTAAAGGTCAGTACCAACACTTTGACTGGTGCTCAGAAACATACTGGGAGCCAATGTAGGTCATTACATATCTATAGGTGCCAGGCAAAAACATTCCTCTTCTCCTTGGCCTTTGGCTAATTAAACAATCTATGGCAGTGAGAGATTTTACTTTCTTGGGCTCCATGATCACTGCAGATGGTGACAGCAGCCACAAAATTAAAAGACGCCTGCTTCTTGGGAGAAAAGCAATGACAAACCTAGACAGCATCTTAAAAAGACATCACCTTGCCAACAAAGGTCCGTATAGTTAAAGCTCTGGTTTTCCCAGCAGTGATGTATGGAAGTGAGAGCTGGACCATGAAGAAGGCTGATCGCTGAAGAATGGATGCTTTTGAATTGTGGTGCTGGGGGAGACTCTTGAGAGTCCCATGGACTGCAAGAAGATCAAACCTCTCCATTCGGAAGGAAATCAGCCCTGAGTGCTCACTAGAAGGACAGATCCTGAAGCTGAGGCTCCAAGACTTTGGCTACCTCATGAGAAGAGAAGACTCTCTGGGAAAGACCCTGGTGTTGGGAAAGATGGAGGGCACAAGGAGAAGGGGATGACAGAGGACGAGATGGTTGGACAGTGTTCTCGAAGCTACCAGCATGAGTCTGACCAAACTGCGGAAGGCGGTGGAAGACAGGAGTGCCTGGGTGCTCAGGTCCAGGGGGTCACGAAGAATCGGACACGACTAAACAACTCAACAACAACAATATGGCCTTTTAAACTGTGTGTGGAGGAAGGGTTGTGGTTTCCGTTTGTTACTATGGTATGCATTTTTGTGCTTTCATATGGCAAGCCGTCCTGTGATCTTCTGATACAGGGCAGTATAAATTTAATTCATCATCATCATCATAACTTGCCAATTTCTGAAGTTCCAAGACCAGGACCTCTTCGTCTCCCGAGTGTGTTCTGGGCTCCTGGACGGATTGCGTCCTACGGTTGCCGACTGTAGAGCAAATAGCCTGAGATCCAATTTCCGTTCCTTGTCTCTCTGGCGAGAGCCACTTTTCAGTCTAAGCCCTGCCGCTGGAACGCTACAGGGAGCCACATTTCCAATTTCATACCTCATTTCACCTGGATTCCTTTTTCCAGGGCAAACTTTTGGGTTACGTGCGTGTAAACCACAGTTATCTCTATCAAATGCTGCTTGTGCGACAACCCGGGGGAGGCGTCGCGGATTCGCCACGCTGCTTTTTGGAGCGCGTGTTTTCACTTTTGATGAATTGGAGCACCCCAGGCCTGGGAGGGACCGGAAGGTGGCAGAGCCCAGGCCAGGGGCTGCCAATTCTTGCTTGAAACAGCGACGCTGGAGTACCCGCTGGAGACTTCTGAATTCCCCCTTTCTAGACAAATCAGTGCCAAGAAAGCATTCTCTCCAGGAGTAACACTAGCAGAGGACTGAGGAGAAAGCCCTTAACAGCCTGGGACCAGTTTACCTACGAGATCGACTTGCCCCACATGCGTTCACTCGACCGCTTCGACTGGCACACCTGACACTCTTACGGGTGTCACTGAATGCCTGCACTGCATTTGCTAGGACTCAGCCATTTAGTGTGGCAGCACCTATACTTTGGAACTCCTTGCCTCATGATATTGGGCAGGCAACTTCACTGCCGTCTTCTCAGAGGCTGCTGAAGACCTTATTTAGATGAGCTCATTCTTTTTTCACAATTTTATACATTTTAACTTAACCATATCAAACATTAAAATAAAAAGGTTCTTTTGAATGTTCAGACCGCCTTTCCTCCATCCATGGGTTCCATATTTAAGATTAAATTTACTCCATTTTTTACCATTGTCCATCTGTTATATATCCATAGTTATCATAATTGATTCCACATTACAAGTGTCATTAAAAGTGGTCTTTTCAATGAATTAAAAATTTACTCCAGTCTTTTAGAAATACTTGATCTTCCTGGTTTTGGCTCTTCCCTGTCAGTTTTGCCATCTCTGCATACTTCATCAGTTTCTTCTGCCATTCTTCTTTTGTTGGTACTTCTCCTTCCTTCCATCTCTGGGCTAGTAGCATTCTCGCTGCCGTCGTTGCATTCATGAAGAATCTTTTATCTTCTCTTGGTATCTCTTCGCCTATTATTCCTAACAAAAAGGCTTCTGTTTTTTTAAAAAACAAATGTGTTTTTAAACATTTTCTTTAATTCCTTATATATCATCTCCCAGAAAGCCTTTACCAGTGTACATGTCCACCACATGTGTTGAAAAGTACCTTCCTTCCCTTTACATTTCCAACATAAATTTGAGCTTAGACAAGCTCAGCTTTTATGGTTTTATCTTTCTTCGTAAACCGCTTTGAGGTTTTCCCCTACAATCAAGCTGCGTATAAATCTCCTGAAACAAACAAGTAAGTGAATAATAGTCTTCTCCCGCCGACCTGGGAGGGCAGTAGTTCAACACCCAAAAACCAGCCTCGCATGCAGAAGGTATGTGGTTCAATCTCCAGTGCCATCTCCACTGGGAAAGAACCCTGTTTGAAAGCCTGGACAGTGGCTGCCAATCAGTGTAGACATTATTGAACTAGAGGACAGGGAGAAGAGGTTTCTGGGGTTGCCAACTCTGGTGCAAACTTCTGTTGTCAAGCTGGAACAGCCAAAGGGCGTCTGAGGTCAGGAAGACCCTGTCTGTGCAAGCTTTTGCCTACATCTCCTCAAGGGATTATTTTGGCCTTAAATCCCTCTGTCTGCGGATGGGGAGCTGTGTGTGTCTTGAAAACTTGCACATTTGTTGCTCTCATTCATTCCTGCACTGCAGGGGGCTGAGGGGGCTGGGCTGGATGACCCCTGGGGTCCCTGCCAACTCTACAGTTCTGCAGTTATGTGAATCTGCTATTGTCTGGTGAATAAAGAGGCTCAAGTAACGGCAGTTGTGTGTCTGAGTGTGTACATAACATTTGAATTCTGGGCTCCAGTGCCAAAATCCTTTGTTCCCCAAATAGGATGCCTTAAAAAACAACAACTGGCACATGACATCTAACTAAATGTGTATCATTTATCATTAATCGCAGTGTGGTTAGATTGGTCTCAACTAGGGCCAGGGCCTTTTCAGTACTGGCCCCGACGTGGTGGAACGCTCTGTCCCAAGAGACCAGGGCCCTGTGGGACTTGACATCTTTCGGCAGGGCCTGCAAGGCAGAGCTGTTCCACCTGGCCTTTGGTTTGGACTCAGTCTGACCCTTATGTTTCCCTCCGCTTATGGTCTTGATTTATGGGATACTTTTAAAATGAGGCTGCATTTTAAATTGTATTTTAACCCGTATTTTAAATTGGATTCCCCCCCCCATTATGTTTTTATTGTAATTTTATTGGCGTTAGCTGCCCTGAGCCCGGCTCTGGGCGGGGAGGGCGGGGTATAAATACATTTTATTATTATTATTATTATTATTATTATTATTATTATTATTATTGAATCATAGAATTGTAGAACTGAAAGGAACCCCAAGCGTCATCTAGTCCAACCCCCTGCAATGCAGGAATCTCAGCTAAAGCATCCATGACAGATGACCATCCAATCTCTGCTTAGAAACCTCCACGGAAGGAGAGTCCACCAGCTCCCAAGGGAGACCATTCCACTGTCGAACGGCTCCTCCTGTCAGAAAGTTCTTCTTGATGTTGAGTAGGAATCTCCCTCCTTGTACCTTGAAGCCGTTGGTTCGGATCTTACTCTCCAGATCAGGAGAAATCAAGCTTGTTCCTTTTCCATAGGGGCAGCCGTTCAGATATTTGAAGATGGCTACCCTATCAGGGGGACGCAGGTGGCGCTGTGGGTCAAACCACAGAGCCTAGGACTTGCCGATCAGAAGGTCGACGGTTCGAATCCCCACAACGGGGGTGAGCTCCCGTTGCTCGGTCCCTGCTCTTGCCAACCTAGCAGTTCGAAAGCACGTCAAAGTGCAAATAGATAAATAGGTACCGCTCAGCTGGAAAGCTAAATGGCGTTTCCCTGCGCTGCTCTGGTTCGCCAGAAGCGGCTTAGTCATGCTGGCCACATGACCCGGAAGCTGTACGCCGGCTCCCTCAGCCAATAAAGCGAGATGAGCGCCGCAACCCCAGAGTCAGTCATAACTGGACCTAATGGTCAGGGGTCCCTTTACCTTTACCTATTACTTCCCTTGACCTGGACACTAGACTTCTGTTGATGCAGCCTGGAATAGCATAAACTTTTTTATCTACCTATATGCTTTCTGCGTCTAGGGAATGATGCTACGGTACTGTTGGTGCTGACCTTTAAAGCCCTAAACAGCCTCTGTCCTGTATACCTGAAGGAGCATCTCCACCCCCATCGTTCAGCCCGGACACTGAGATCCAGCGCCGAGGGCCTTCTGGCGGTTCCCTCCCTGCGAGAGGCCAAGTTACAGGGAACCAGACAGAGGGCCTTCTCAGTGGCGGCGCCCGCCCTGTGGAACGCCCTCCCACTAGATGTCAAAGATATAAACAACTACCTGACATTTAGAAGACATCTGAAGGCAGCCCTGTTTAGGGAAGCTTTTAATGTTTTAAAGCTGTATTGTTTTTAACACTCGACTGGGAGCTGCCCAGAGTGGCTGGGGAAACTGAGCCAGATGGGCGGGGTATAAATAATAAATTAATATTATTATATTATTACTGCAAGGAATCGGATTCTGGTTAGTCTTGCTATGGACTGGCAATTACCTGCTGGTGCTGATGGCCGACTTTCCCACTGGTAGCGCCAGTGGTACGGAACGTCCTCCCTGCTGAAATTTGAGAGGCCCCGACTCTATTGACATTCCACCGGCTTCCAAAGTTGCACCTGTTTCCGCAGGCGCTCCCTTGTTCTCTTTCCACCCGAGTCTCCTGTTCTTATTGCTGCCTTGTTGTAATGGGATTGCTTTATCGCGCATTTTAATTATGGATGTTTATTTTTTAATGTTTGAAGGGGATTGCTTTATGGAGGATGTTAATCATGGGCGTTGATACTTTAGCATTTGTGCAACTGGCTTTTATATTTTGCAAGGTGATTTTTGCATTCAGAGGACTGCACGTGAATTAAACGCTGCTAATAAACCAGGTGCTTCTGTTCGCCTCTGTGCGCTCTCTGAGGGCCGGTGAACCCACTCAGCTGGGGATCAAACGCCTCTGGTGGAGAGATGCGCACTCATAATGCGCCACCTATGCCTGAAGGAGTGTCTCCACCCCCATTGTTCTGCCCGGACACTGAGGTCCAGTGCCGAGGGCCTTCTGGCAGTTCCCTCATTGCGAGAAGTGAGGTTACGCAGGTTACAGAGGGTACGCAGGCTGAGACCCTACCTGCCTGTGGACTGTCTCTCCAGAGTGGTGCATGCTCTACTTATCTCCCGCTTGGACTACTGCAATGTGCTCTACATGGGGCTACCTTTGAAGGTGACCTGGAAACTACAACTAATCCAGAATGTGGCAGCTAGACTGGGACTGGGAGCGGCCACTGAGACCACATAACACCAGTCTTGCAAGACCTACATTGGCTCCCAGTCCATTTCCGAGCACAATTCAAAGTGTTGGTGCTGAGCTTTAAAGCCCTAAACGGCCTCGGTCCTGTATACCTGAAGGAGCGTCTCCTCCCCCATCGTTCTGCCCGGACACTGAGATTCAGCGCCAAGGGCTTTCTGGCGGTTCCCTCCCTGCGAGAAGCCAAGTTACAGAGAACCAGGCAGAGGGCCTTCTCGGCGGTGGCACCTGCCCTGTGGAGCGCCCTCCCACCAGATGTCAAGGCAATAAATAACTATTTTACTTTTGGGAAGCCCCTGGATGCTATATTGACTTGATGCTCTGTCTCTAAATCCAGCTCTGGTCCCAGTGAGAGGAGGGTGCAAGGATGGCTTGGAGCTGAGAAAGGCCTTCATTTTTAGGTGGTTCATTTGAACCCTGGTCTCCCAAGTCCCAGCTCGACTCTCCAACCATTAAGCCACAATGGCTCTCAAAAGCATCCCAAAGATCCCAGGGCAAGATGGGAGAAGTAAAATATTGAGATCACACATGGATGAAGGGGAGTGGGGGGGCATATGGGAACCTATAATATCATTATAATATAATTTGTTGATTGTGTTGTATTTACATATAGCAAAGGGAAACCTAGAGCAATTAGATATATTTTAATTTCGGTAATCTATGTAATAGGCTTATGTTAGAAAATGAATATGGATTTTGAATTTGATGTTTGTAATTGTTTTTGGTTTTCGAATAAAAACTAAAAAATAAATAAATCCCAGGGCAGTTCACAAAAGAAAAACACATAATCAAACAAAAACAAACCAATCACCTCCCTCCCACAGATTTAAAAAGCCATAGATTAGCAGGAACATAGAAAGCTGTTTTATACTGAATCAGATAATTCAGGTTTTCAACCTATTTGAGTCCACAGCTCCCCTGACCTACTCCATTCTTTCTGCAGCATTCCTGTGGGGCTCAGGAACCCAGTTTGGTCACCCCATTGCCTGCAGAGCTGGCAGCCCCTCACCCTTTTTTGAACACCCTCCCCTGTGGAGTGTTCCCTCAGCCTCCTCTCCTCTCCCCTCTCCTTGCTCCTCTGGGCAACCGCAGCTTCTGCCACTGGTCTTTGAGCTGCCCCCATCCACCCCAAAGATTGGCACACCTCACACTGCCCCACAGGGGCCTGGGAAGCACCCCCTGGCCAGCCCCAGAGGCACTTTTCACCTGCAGAGCTTGTAGCCAGGGCTGCTGCAACGAACAGCCATGCAAGCCTTGGGGAGGCAGAGACACAAGAGGGCATCAGAGGAGGGAGGGAAGGAAACAGGGACAGATGCCAGTGTTGCCCATCATTCAAGGGCACCCCAGGGTGCCACAGAACTCTGGTTGAACACTCCTGCCTTACCTCATAGATGCCCCCTCGACTGCTTTCATCGCCAGAACTGGAACTATACATGTGCCATGCAAGACCCACTTTGCATTTGTAAGAAGTCGATGTTTTAGTGCTGCAGCACCTACTATACTTTGGAACTCCCTGCTTATTGACACCAGGCTTCCCGGAAAGCTGATATGAGTTTAATAATAATAATAACGACAACAATAATAATAATAAAACAGTGGACGCTCGGGTTGCGAACGTGATCCATGCAGGTGAAATGTTCGCAACCTGCAGTGTTCACAACCCACAGCGGTGCATCTGTGCACATGTGGGTTGCGATTCGGTGCTTCTGCGCATGCGCAAAGTGCAATTTAGCGCTTCTGTGCATGCGCGACTGCCGAAACAAGGAAGTAACCCATTCTGGTACTTCCGAGTTTCGGGAGGTCCGTAACCCAAAAAAACACAACCAGAAGCATCTGTAACCCGAGGTATGACTGTAATAACAACAACAACAACTATTATTATTATTATTATTATTATTATTATTATTATTATTATTTCTACCCCCTCCCATCTGGATATTATTTTATTATTATTATTATTATTATTATTATTATTATTATTAATTATTATTATTTTATCTTTTCCATAAACCGCATTGAGGGCTGTTGTCTTTTTGAAAAATTAAGCGGTGTATGAATTTTACAAACCAAACCAAACAAAAAACCACTTTCTAAGGGAGACGAGTGCCCTCTCCCCGAATGCACAGCCGTCTGTGCCTCCCCAGTCCTCTGCCTCCATTTTCCAGTGAAGGAGCCACCACGACTTCTAGGGGAGAGACAGAGAGTGGCTTCTTTATAGCAGAGATGCTTGGCTTCCAAGCTCCTGCCAATTCTCTGAAAAAAAGCCTCTTCTTCCCTTCCCCAAGCCATTGGCCCAAAACGCCCACATTTTACTGGCCTGAATATTCTAAAATAAAAAGACTATCGTCTTCCTCCGTTCCGTGTTTTGCCAATTCCCTCCCCACATTTTCACACTGTGTTAACTATATTCCAGGATTGTCAATCGATTAGCAGATTAATCATCTGCTGCATTACCAATTAAAGATTTGATTAAATTTCAAATAGGCTTGCGGGTGATCAAAAGCTCAGCTATTGCAGCTGCTGCTGTCGAAGATGGTAAAGGGAGTGTGCTGTGAACCAGTTGCGATGTCTGGAGCTCTCAGTGTCTTTTCCCTTCTCGAAATTTTTGTGGGTGGGTGGGTGGGGGAAGAATGGGGAGAGTGTGTTAGGGGTCTGGATTTGGGAAGATTTTTCCAAAACCTCTGTGCCCTTGTGAAAGTTTGCCAACGTAAATTGCTCCCCAGCAGTCCCTGGACTTCCTGGGCTTAAGCTTTTTGATGGGTAAATCTGCTGGGATCGGGGCCTTGGGGTCATCATGGACCCGATCCACAATGGGCCCCTGGGTGCTTTCATTGGCTACAATGCAATGGATAGTTGGACTCTGTAAGGTAATTCACTGCCAAAGGTTAACATTCATTACTGGAAGGAAAGAATCACATTGTTGGGGGTTTGGGTGTTCATCAGTATGCGGATGATACCCAGCTCTACATCTCTTTTAAATCAAAATTTAAAAATTCCTTCCAGTGGCACCTTAGAGACCAACTAAGTTTGTTCTTGGTATGAGCTTTTGTGTGCATGCACACTTCTTCAGATACACTGAAACAGAAGTCAGCAGACCCTTATATATAGTGAGAGGGTGGGGAGTGGTTTCCAGACCAGGTCTCTCCATGGTTTTAAGTTTTGTAATAAGTTGCAATTCAGCAACTTCTGTTTCCAGTCTATTTCTGAAATTCTTTTGTAATAAGAGAGCTACTTTGAGATCTTGTATAGAATGAGATCTTGTATAGAATGTCTTGTATAGAACGTATCCATTCTGAAGGAAATCAGCCCTGAGTGCTCACTGGAAGGACAGATTGTAAAGCTGAGGCTCCAAGACTTTGGCCACCTCATGAGAAGAGAAGACTCCCTGGAAAAGACCCTGATGTTGGGAAAGATGGAGGGCGCAAGGAGAAGGGGACGACAGAGGACGAGATGGTTGGATAGCGTCTTTGAAGCTACAAACATGAGTCTGACCAAACTACGGGAGGCAGTGGAAGACAGAAGTGCCTGGTGTGCTCTGGTCCATGGGGTCACAAAAAGTTGGACACGACTGAACGACTAAACAACAACAATAGAATGTCCTGGGACACTGAAGTGTTCTTCTACTTGTTTCTCTGTCTTGTGATTCCTGAATTCAGATTTATGTCCATTTATCCTTTGGCGTAGGGTTTGGCCTGTTTGTCCAATATAGAGGGCTGAAGGGCACTGTTGGCATGGTGTTGTCCGGGTGTCTGTGGCAGCAAAGTTGGCATCTGGGTTTATTGCAGGCTCTGGTACCAGTGTCCATGTTAAGTCTGGTTGCTGTATTATTGTGGGTGAGGAGTTGTTTAAGATTGGGTGGCTGTCTGTAGGCAATGAAAGGTCTTCCTCCCGGAGCTTGAGAAAAGAGAACTGTCGTTGTCTAGGAGAGGTTGTAGATCTCTGATGTTGTGTTGAACTGTTTTAACTTGGGAGCTGTATGTGATTACTAGCGGTGTTCTGTTATTTTATTTTTTGGGTCTGTCTTGCAGCAGGTTCTCTCTGGGGATCAGTCTGGCTCTGTTGATCTGTTGTTTAACTTCATCAGGCAGACAGAACCACTGAAGGTGGTGAAGGTCCTGTGTGAGTGCCTGGAGGCGGTTGGAGGATGGATGGTGGCTAACGAATTCAGGTTGAATCACAGTCACTTACGGACCCACTGTTAAGACCATGTGCATGGAAGACAATCTCACTTGGCTACGAGGGATTGCCAAAGAAGAAGAAGACTAGCTCTCCCTCTGCAGCTGGAGTCAGCGATGCTTCTGAATGCCAGTTTTTGGGATAGCTCTGCTGGCAGAGCAGGAGACGCTAGATCTCAGGGTGGCTGGGCAAAAGATTCCTGCATTGCAGGGGGTCGGAATAGATGACCCTCAGGGTGCCACCAACTCTACAGTTCTAGGAATTATGTTCACATGTGGTGGGGGTGTAAATGTGGGAATGTTCAGGGATACAGGAGAGGATATATTGTCTGGTTATATCCTTTTCCAACTTGTGTAAACAAGTTCACAATTTAGCAGAGTAACATTCCCCCTTTTAAACTCACAGTGGATGCATTTGCTCAGGCTCGCTAAAGCCTCTATAATAACTCTTCTGGTATTTCCCCCTTATTCCCTCATAAAAGATAAGACACGACACAGTCTTCTATAAAAGTATAAAAAGATTTTACTTACATTCTGTTCACAATCGGATCCCAGAAGGCAGACTTAGCTTAGAAAAGTCACATACACCTGGAAACTATCCTATAAGAAGACAGTCCCTTTGTCCTCTCTTGGCTGGAGCATCTTTGGCTAAGCAGATGTTGCTTCTTCGATGCATGTAGCATAGCTGTCAACATTTTCCTTTTTTTTAAAGGGAAATTCCCTTATTCCGAAGGGGAGTCCTTGCAAGAAAAGGGAAAAGTTGACAGCTATGGCACGTAGTCAAAAAAAGAGAGAGATGGCTGCCCTGCCCTGTGCTTTTCTCATTACCTGCACAGGTGAGGCCACACCCATCTCTAGTCACATGCAGAGGAAGTCTGTCCCAGCCCAGAAGGAAACAGGAAGTTGACCTGCTGGCTGGACAAACATTCCTCCCCAGGTGTAAACATGTTCACTCTAGGAATGTTGTCCTTGACTGCTCTTGTGTTTCCCATCCCACAGTAAACATGTACACATTTTTTGGCAAAGGGTGTTTAAGGAGATAACAGAAATCACTGGGTTAAAGCTGACCAAAAGTCCAGAGGTAGCGTTATTACAAATTTACGATGGGGTGGAAGGTTCGCAGGCTAGGAAGGACTTGCTCATAAATTTATTGACAGCTGCACAAATTATTATAGGCAGGAAGCGGAAGGGGCAAACAGGATATAAAATGGAGGATGGTATAAAGAGGTGTGGGATATAGCTATTAATTACAAATTAACGTTTGCCATTAAGGTAAGATGGGGAATATGCAGGAGAAATGATTTTGAGGGTGTTTGTAGAATTTGTACTGTTAAAACAGAAAGGGGTCAAACCATCGCAAGAGGTGTTGAAAATTTGGGAGGTTGCATAGTTACAATGGAATGGTCTGAGTGGTGGGGTGCACATTTTTATTCTTATTTATTTATTCTTATTAGGTAAAGGTAAAAGGACCCCTGACCGTTAGGTCCAGTCGTGGCCGACTCTGGGGTTGCGGCGCTCATCTCGCTTTATTGGCCGAGGGAGCCGGCGTACAGCTTCCGGGTCATGTGGCCAGCATGACTAAGCCGCTTCTGGCGAACCAGAGCAGTGCACGGAAACGCCGTTTACCTTCCCGCCGGAGCGGTACCTATTTATCTACTTGCACTTTGACTGCTAGGTTGGCAGGAGCAGGGACCGAGCAACGGGAGCTCACCCCGTTGCGGGGATTCAAACCGCCGACTTCTGATCGGCAAGTCCTAGGCTCTGTGGTTTAACCCACAGCGCCACCCGCGTCCCACTTATTCTTATTACTTTGCAAAGAAAAAAGAAATAAATAGGATGCTGGCTTAGACGGGCCACTGGCCTGATCCAGGCAAGGAACTCTTCTTATGGCTGTGGATACCAGTTGACGACAGCAGCCTTGCTCAGAGAGGAATGGCCTCCCTTTCCTTGGGAGGGACACAGTCCTACTTTAAGAACACGAGCAGATATCTGTTGTGTTAATAGTTTTATATCTGGCTAATTAATTGTGTGTCTACTTAATTGTATAATCCCATAACTTTTATATCTGGCTAATTAATTGTAGCTGTTCTGGAGCTCCGTCCCTCCAAAGGCTTTGTCGATTCCACGATTTATAGCTCTGCTGGCATTATTATTCTGCTCAAACGGAGAATCGCTTCAAAGCGGAGGGCAGGGGGTGCTTTAAACTGAGGTCGCGAAGGTCTTTTATCATATTTCCCATCGATTGCCTGTCCCGTCCTAAAAGCACAGCACGAGCAGCGATACATCACACACTCAATTTAAGATCAATTTAGAGCTGAAACGACAAATCCTCAAACAAATGTCAGGCATCACCTGTAAGTACGGACTGGAACATGAGTTTGTGTACCTCCTCTTCCAACCCGATCCATCTTCCTTTCGTGTCGTGTCTTTTCAGACTAAAGGCCTGAGGGGAGGGACTGTCTTTTCGTCATTGTTATTTGGAAGCTATTCTGGCAGCCTTTTGTGGTGGAAGAGTGGGATTAAAAGAACATTTAAATAGGTACAGGTAGGTGCTACTGGGCAATATTTAATCTTTTTTATTTAAATAGGTAGATAAAGGATAATTACTGCCCCAGCCTTTCAAACCCAGTTTGACATCCCTATGCCTGTTTACTGAGAAGTAAGATTGGCGTCACGAAGAGTTGGACATAACTAAACGACTAAACAACAACAACAACAACAACAACAACAACGGGGTGGTGGTTGAAGAAGGCGGCAGCTTTTTCCTCCCTGTTTAAGCACTGCAAATAACAAGGCCAGTGGAAGTGATGGTATTCCAGCTGAACTATTTAAAATTTTAAAAGATGATGCTGTTAAGGTACTACACTCAATATGCCAGCAAGTTTGGAAAACTCAGCAGTGGCCAGAGGATTGGAGAAGATCAGTCTACATCCCAATCCCAAAGAAGGGCAGTGCTAAAGAATGCTCCAACTACCGCACAATTGCACTTATTTCACACGCTAGCAAGGTTATGCTTAAAATTCTACAAGGAAGGCTCAAGCAGTATGTGGACCGAGAACTCCCAGAAGTGCAAGCTGGATTTAGAAGAGGCAGAGGAACCAGAGACCAAATTGCAAACATGCGCTGGATTATGGAGAAAGCCAGAGAGTTCCAGAAAGACATCTACTTCTGCTTCATTGACTATGCAAAAGCCTTTGACTGTGTTGACCACAGCAAACTATGGCAAGTTCTTAAAGAAATGGGAGTGCCTGATCACCTCATCTGTCTCCTGAGAAATCTCTATGTGGGACAAGAAGCTACAGTTAGAACTGGATATGGAACAACTGATTGGTTCAAAATTGGGAAAGGAGTACGACAAGGCTGTATATTGTCTCCCTGATTATTTAACTTATATGCAGAATTCATCATGCGAAAGGCTGGGCTGGATGAATCCGAAGCCGGAATTAAGATAGCCGGAAGAAATATCAACAACCTCAGATATGCAGATGATACAACCTTGATGGCAGAAAGTGAGGAGGAATTAAAGAACCTTTTATTGAGGGTGAAAGAGGAGAGCGCAAAATATGGTCTGAAGCTCAACATCAAAAAAACGAAGATCATGGCTGCTGGTCCCATCACCTCCTGGCAAATAGAAGGGGAAGAAATGGAGGCAGTAAGAGACTGGTTTTCCCAGTAGTGATGTATGGAAGTGAGAGCTGGACCATAAAGAAGGCTGATCGCTGAAGAATTGATGCTTTTGAATTATGGTGCTGGAGGAGACTCTTGAGAGTCCCATGGACTGCAAGAAGATCAAACCTCTCCATTCTCAAGGAAATCAGCCCTGAGTGCTCACTGGAAGGACAGATCCTGAAGCTGAGGCTCCAATACTCTGGCCACCTCATGAGAAGAGAAGACTCCCTGGAAAAGACCCTGATGTTGGGAAAGATGGAGGGCACAAGGAGAAGGGGACGACAGAGGACGAGATGTCTGGACAGTGTTCTCGAAGCTAACAACATGAGTTTGACCAAACTGTGGGAGGCAGTGGAAGACAGGAGGGCCTGGCGTGCTCTGGTCCAGGGGGTCACAAAGAGGCGGACACGACTAAACGACTAAACAACAACAACAACAACAACGGGGTGGTGGTTGAAGAAGGCGGCAGCTTTTTCCTCCCTGTTTAAGGCAGGGGAGAAAGGCCAAATCCTGTTTTTCATGAGCTGGCAGGTCCTGTAAGCCAGCGTTGTACGGGAGACAAATCCAGCCGGTGGGAGCAATTGGGCCTCCCTTGCAGAAATCCCCGTGCGGGGCTTGCACACTCCAGCTGGCAAGGAAATATATGTGCATTGCAGGAACTACAGTCTCGGCAAACCAAGCATAATAGGATCTCTGCTGGAAAAAGGCGGCGAGGAAAGAATAACATTTCTGGGTTTTTCAAAGAGGAAGACCCCAAGGCGGCTGTTTGGTTTCAGCGCTGGGTGTAAAACCGGTGTCCTTGCAGGATCTCCTGGGATGCTTAATTGCGCATAAGGTTAACGACCAAACGCCCTTCTCTACCTGGGTAATGGCCTCCCTGCTGAAAAGGGAGAGGGGCTCAGTGGGTAGAGCGCAGGCCTTGTGGGGAGAAGGCCCATCGAAACATCAAGTCGCAGGAGAGCCCAGTGGGGTGAAGTCGTTGGAGACTGGGAGACCAAGGTTCAATTCCACACTCACTGGGCACGGAAGGACGGACGTTGGGCCTCCCAGCCTAGCCTACCTCACAGGGTTCTTGTGAGGATTAAATGAGATGGGGGAGAACTCTGTACGCCACCTTGAGCTGCTTATAGGGAAAAAGATGGATATAGATTTAATCCTCTGCAACAACCTTGCAAGGTAGGCTGGGACACATGGACTGCATACCCTCCAACATTTCTCTGATGAAAATAGGGACAGCCTATTCAATAACAATAACAATACAGTCATACCTCATGTTACGTCCGCTTCATGTTACGTTCTTTCAGGTTACGTCCTGCGGCGACCTGGAAGTACCAGAAAGGGTTACTTCCGGGTTTCGCCGCTTGTGCATGTGCAGAAGCACAAAATGACATCACGCGCATGCGCAGAAGTGGCGAATCGCAACCCGCGCGTGCGCAGACGCGCCGCTGCGGGTTACGCTCTTTTCACGTTGCAAACGGGACTCCAGAACGGATCCTGTTCGCAACCAGAGGTACTGTAACCACTTTAACATACATTATCCCCAGCTTCCAACATATATAAAAACATAATAAAACATTAAACATTAAAAAACTTCCCAATAGAGTTGTACCTCGGGTTAAGTACTTAATTCGTTCTGGAGGTCCGTTCTGAAACTGTTCTTAACCTGAAGCACCACTTTAGCTAATGGGGCCTCCTGCTGCCGCTGCGCCACCGCCGTGCGATTTCTGTTCTCATCCTGAAGCAAAGTTCTTAACCCGAGGTACTATTTCTGGGTTAGTGGAGTCTGTAACCTGAAGCGTATGTAACCTGAAGCGTATGTAACCTGAGGTACCACTGTACAGGGCTGCCTTCAGATGGCTCGGAGGTCAGATAACTCCATACCCTCCAGCAATTCTCCAATGAAAATAGGGACGTCCTAAGGAAAAGCAGGACTTTCTGGGATCAAATCAGAAAATGGGGCAGCTTCTGTAAATTGGAGACAGTCCCTAGAAAAAAAGGACACTTGGAGGGTCTGGGGCTGGCCCCAAGTCACCCAGTGAGCTTCGTGGTTAAGCAGTGATTTGAACCCTGCTCTCCTGGGACCTGGTCCAGCACTCTAACCACTAGGCCACACTGGCTCTGATGGTGCTTCCCTGTTTGTGAGCTCTTCCACAGAGCCGGCGCAGATTGTTCCCCTCACCACGCAGACCCATGAAGTGCCAGCGTTTGCATGCCCACCAGGCAGCCAAATGAGGGACTGGCACATGCCGTTTCAGTAATCGCGTTCGGAAAATACTGTGGCGGAATGAGGAATCATAGAATCATAGAGTTGGAAGAGACCACAAGGGCCATCGAGTCCAACCCCCTGCCAAGCAGGAAACACCATCAGAGCAGTCCTGACATATGGTTGTCAAGCCTCTGCTTAAAGACCTCCAAAGAAGGAGACTCCACCACACTCCTTGGCAGCAAATTCCACTGTCGAACAGCACTTACTGTCAGGAAGTTCTTCCTAATGTTTAGGTGGAATCTTCTTTCTTGTAGTTTGGATCCATTGCTCCGTGTCCGCTTCTCTGGAGCAGCAGAAAACAACCTTTCTCCCTCCTCTATGTGACATCCTTTTATATATTTGAACATGGCTATCATATCACCCCTTAACCTCCTCTTCTCCAGGCTAAACATGCCCAGCTCCCTTAGCCGTTCCTCATAAGGCAGCATTTCCAGGCCTTTGACCATTTTGGTTGCCCTCCTCTGGACACGTTCCAGTTTGTCAGTGTCCTTCTTGAACTGTGGTGCCCAGAACTGGACTCAGTACTCCAGGTGAGGTCTGACCAGAGCAGAATACAGTGGCACTATTACTTCCCTTGATCTAGATGCTATACTCCTATTGATGCAGCCCAGAATTGCATTGGCTTTTTTAGCTGCCGCGTCACACTGTTGGCTCATGTCAAGTTTGTGGTCGACCAAGACTCCTAGATCCTTTTCACATGTACTGCTCTCAAGCCAGGTGTCACCCATCTTGTATTTGTGCCTCTCATTTTTTTTGCCCAAGTACAATACTTTACATTTCTCCCTGTTAAAATTCATCTTGTTTGTTTTTGCCCAGTTCTCTAATCTGTCAAGGTCGTTTTGAAGTGGAGGGTGTCTTCTTCTTCCTCTTGCCTCCGGTGCCACGTAAACCGGCTCAGTTTCGGAGCACAATTCAAAGTGTTGGTGCTGGCCTTTAAAGCCCTAAATGGCCTCTGCCCAGTAGACCTGAAGGAGCATCTCCACCCCCATTGTTCTGCCCGGACACTGAGGTCCAGCTCTGAGGGCCTTCTGGAGGTTCCCTCCCTGCAAGATGTAAGGTTACAGGGAACCAGGGCCTTCTTGGTGGTGGCTCCCGCCCTGTGGAACGCCCTCTCTTCAGATGTGAAGGAAATAAGCAGCTATCCTATCTTTAAAAGACATCTGAAGGCAGCCCTGTTCAGGGAAGTTTTTAATATTTAATGCTGTACTGTTTTTAACATTTGATTGGGAGCCGCCCAGAGTGGCTGGGGAAACTCAGCCAGATGGGCGGGGTATAAATAATAAATTATTGTTATTGTTGTTATTATTATTATTATAATTACTCCCACCACCTGCCCAGGTGACCCTGTTGCCACCCTTCCCCCGTCCCCGATTCCTGAGCCTTTCCGCTCTCAGTCCAGTGAACACGGCGCATGGGCTCCGTCCAACAGCAGAGGAGATGAAAGAGCTGAGAAGCATCAACCCCCCCCCCCGCTCTCCGGGTGGGTATGAAGCCATCAGTGTCATTTCTTGGACGGCGACAGTTGGAGGCAGAGCAAAATGAGCTCCTGCCACAGCGGTGACAAAATGCGCTCCAGAGGCCAGGCAGGCGAGTGCTCCCGTTTTGCACGGCTAGGGGCTGCGCTTGCCTGCCAAATCCTCGCCTCTGAGAGCCGCTGGAAGACCACGGAGGCCAGGCTCCCAGGTTTAAAGGATGCCACCCAATGTGTATTTTTTGGCAACTCAGAAGCACACTGTCTCCGACAGGGGAGGGAAAACACGTCCATCGTAGCTGGGAGCCCTTGGCAGCTTTGTTCCCCATGAATGTAAGAAGCGAAGAGCCTGAGAGGAGCCCTCTGAAATAAAAAATTTAAGGTCATATATATATATATATATATATATATATATATATATTAATAATAAAAAATAAATGTTCATAACTGCATATATAAACCACATGTCTGAAACCCCACAGAAAAAGTCCCTCCCAAATTGACCTCAAATAGTTCTCTGCAGGGTCAAAGGAAAATGGAAAAGCCTCCCCATTGTCTTTTCATTCACAAATCCTGTCTTATGGGTATGTCTGTGTATGAATAGGGTGAGCCTGTGACCTGGCTCAGGAAACTAACTATCTATCACTGAACCACTCTGCCTGGTAGTCATCATGGCTAGTAACTGTTAGAATTCCTGCTCTGTGATTGCAGTCATGGGATTGTTGTTTTTCACATGATGGTGTATGTTTTCATTCCACCGAGTGGGAAGTGACGGAGACAGGATGTTTGTGTTACTGCGTTCCATGAAGTGGGACTATTGTCCTTTGTTCTTTCTCTCTTTGCTGTCTGATGTTAGAGAGAGAGGGAGCCATGTTGCAGTGCTCCGTGTGTGTTTATATGTAAATAAAGTAGATTAGCCAAAATGCTGAGTTGCTGAGGGCTGTTAGGCAAGCTGCGCAGACTCTGCGGATCCCTAAGTGTGCCGGTGTCGGTTGGCATCGGTTGCTGTGATGTTCGGGCAGAAGAAAGCTTTTGAAGCTCCCGAACGATCGACCAGGAGGAAGAAAACATGCTAGTTGGGCATGTGTCTCTGCCAGGGTCCTACTCAAGTGTAGGACGAGCTCCTGACAGTAACAACTGATGGCCTTTTCCTCCACAAATCTGTATTCTTCCCCTCTCCCCAATGTCATATAATAACTTTTACTCCTCTTGTGGAGTAAAATTCCTTTGCAAGGAACTGGCTGGTTACACACAACCTTTCCCCCCTTCTTATCATCCTTTTTCTATGAGCTCACATTCCTACTTGTGTATGAACCCAAGAGGAAAAAAAATCTGTAATTAGCAGCATATAGTAATTTCTCTTCTGGCATAATTGGAAGGCTTACCATTTAAGGATAACACATAAAAGTACTCTATTATATGGCTCATTTGCTCGAAAATGATTGCAAATCTAACAATGTTATCAAATGTTATAGTTATCTCAGTGTGCGCGGGCATCCAAAGAGATATATTTTTATTCTTTTGGAGGAAGATACGGTCCTCTTTTTAATTGCCGCCACTAAATCTTATAATTATACCAGTTTTTAGTTATGGCAAGTTGTTCAGGATGGGCAAGTGGTCAGCCGGTAATTGATAGACAGGCAATTCTGGAAAATGTCCGGCTGTGGCAATTTGGTCTCAAGGATGGGATGCTGAAATCCGACAGATGCTGGGGCTGAATCATCTCGGAATCTTTTAATAAAAGTTCTATCATGACGTGTCTGCATTTTACGTCTCCCCAAATAAACCCACTTCTGTGCTGAAACGAGGGTGACAAATTCTGTGCATTTGAAAATACATAAAAACTAAAGTTCGGCAAATGCGTACTTCCTTTGCTTTGGGATTGCAGCTGCTGTTAGTCATACTCTGAGTAGACCCATTGAAATTAATGGACGTGACTAGTGTAGGTCCATTAACTTAAATGAGTCTCCTCTGAGTAGACCTTAGTTGGAGGCAGCCCTTTGTCTTTACAACATTACAGATAACTCAATTAAACCGTTGCCTGAACTGAGTTTGCTTTATCAAAGCAAAAACAAACAGCACAGCTAATTTTACATGCTAAGTAATACTGTAGTCATTAACCACTTTCCTGGAAGTAAGGTCTGTTGAACTCAGTGGGGCTTAGTTTGCTGTAGACATGCATAGAACTAGAGTCTAAGAGAGCATGGGCTGCTGAATAACTCACACATATCATACGAACATCGAAGGATGACTAAATCCAGAGTTCCAAGAAATTCCATAATTGTGCTTCCACTCACCCAAATATTGAAAATAGCACGATGAAACAGTCAGATGCATTCTGTGCTCATTGCTTAGTGAATAAACCGATATCTGAATATGCCATATCATCATCATCACCAGCAAGCCATGCTAAAGAATCATGTGAACTAGCCCCAGATTCTGATTTTAACTTGGAAAGCAGTTGAGGTCATGCAAGAAACTCTCGCTTTACTTGGCAATTCAGGTTGTGCAAAGTTTGGAATTGTGGAATAATCAAGTTGAAAGGGACCCTGAGGGTCATCTAGTGCAACCCCCTGCAATCTCCTTCCCTTAAAGGTAAAGGGACCCCTGACCATTAGGTCAAGTCATGACCGACTCTGGGGTTGTGGCGCTCATCTCGCTTTATTGGCCAAGGGAGCCGGCATACAGCTTCTGGGTCATGTGGCCAGCATGACGAAGCCACTTCTGGCGAACCAGAGCAGCACACGGAAACGCCATTTACCTTCCTGCCAGAACGGTACCTATTTATCTACTTGCACTTTGATGTGCTTTCAAACTGCTAGGTGGGCAGGAGCAGGGACCGAGGAACGGCAGCTCACCCTGTTGCGGGGATTCGAACCGCGACCTTCTGACCAGCAAGTCATAGGCTCTGTGGTTTAACCCACAGCACCACCCGTGTCCCTCCACTTCCCTTAAAGGTAAAGGTAAAGGGACCCCTGACCATTAGATCCAGTCGTGACTGACTCATCAGTAAGTTTCTGGAGGCAGCAACCAACCAGCTGTGCAGTGCGGTTGAGAAGGAACTTGCTGGGCTTGTGAGAAAATTCCACTTGACGCCGGGGAATGTAAAGAATTCATTTTTTGAAAAAACAAGCAGCAACGCCATCTGCTTTTGAAAATAATGGAGCTGGGTACATATTTTCCCTGCCTCTTCCAGCCAATTTAAATTTACCAAAGCGCGCAATAATTTCTGCGGGCAGGAAGTGCAAAACTTGTACGGCTTATCGACTCTCTTAGATGCAGCGGCCCGGGGACCGCGACTCCAAGCTCTGGCGTGCGCCGAACACATGTCCCCGGAGACGTTGTTGTCGATGCATAAGCCGTAACCTAAAATATTGACTTTGTAAAGTAATTGAATCCCAGAGACATGTTTCAAATGGAAAGCACCCGGCAAATGATTACGGGAGCGGAGAAGAATGCCAAGCCCAAAGCCCTGCGCAAAAGGTAATGGGATTTGCAGCAGGATCCGCTCCTATCAGCTGCTCTGATCGCGGGGGAGAGAATATATGCCAGGAAGAAGCCTCTTCAACTTCCACTTGCTTAGATTATTAACAGGCGTGGTAGAGGGCCTGTCCCCTGGAATATTTCGTCTTCCTGGTTTCCAGCAAAAACGTAAGGAGAACCAACTGGACGAGTGAGGCGTTCCCAAAGCAAAGGAAGGATTGAACTCTGATTAATAAGAATACACACAGAGGCTTGAACCAGCAAGACCCTGGGAAGGCTGCTGTCAGGGAATCAGGAGCAGGAGCACTGGGGAGAGAGGAATTGGAGAGCGAAGGGGAAGAATCCGAGGGCAGCGTAGGGGAGTATGACAGTGGCCCGAGAGATTCCATGAGCTTCTCCAGCGAATCAGAAGATTCCCAGAAGGGGGTGCCGATGGTCAGAGCAAGGGGGGTCCCAGAGGGGACGCACCAGAAACAAGGAGCCAGAGGGGAACCCCAAAGCAGCAGTGGGGGATTGGGACCAGTTTCCCCACCAGAGCGTAGTGGGGGGGAAGAGTCACATGTGTCAGGGCCAGCGTCCCCTCCAGCCGGCAGAGGAGGTGAGTCAGGGCTGACCACGCCTCCATCGGAGAGTGGGGGAATGGAGGGGAGGTCAGTTGCAGCTAGCCCCCCCGAAGGGGGAAGCAGTGACAGCAGCAGTGAAACGGTCAGGAGGAAAGCTGCTGGCTGGGCGCGCGCGCCAAGTTCAAATGTGCAGGCGCGGGGGACAGCAGGAGACCCGGATGGGGAACCAGCTCCTAAAGCCCGCCGGAGGGAGGGAGAAGGCTCAGGGGAATCAGCGTCAGAAGAGGCTAGAAAGGGCGAGACCCCGGCGGGCAGGCGGACCCAGAGGAGGAAAGAGCAGCGGAAAAGGTGGAGCAAGGCGAGGGTCTTAAACTGGTGTACAGGGGGAGGAGATTCAGAGGGATCATCAGCGGTCTGACAGTGAGACGTAGAGCTGCGCGCTGCGGCTCTGGAAGTGAAACTGAACTTCAATAAAGACTTTTGTACTTAACAACAAAGCAGCGTTGGTCCTTTGTGAGCTGGGACCTTGGGCAGCTCTGACAGCTACGTATAATAATCTCTGTCTCCACCCTCCGGCCCAGGTCGTTTTATTCACAAAAGAACTTTAACAGAGTGTTCGTAAGAACCAATCAGATTTCTTCTGAGCATTTCAACAAACCCACGTGGGGACAAAGTTAAACTACCAAAACTAATTAAGCATGGGGTAAATAAAATAGAACTACAAAGGAGTGCATTTGGCAACCCCTGAGGTGATAAACAAACAAAATACATGATAAGAAGGATGGCCAAGAGGACAGTGATCATTATCACCTTCATGTGAGATCTGTTTCCTGGCCCTAAGATTAACATCCTGGGATTAACATATCAGAAAAGCTACATCAAAGAAACTTGCCCACTATCTTTGATGACCCAGGACGCCTGCCTGTCTAAGTGTGTACGTGACTTGTCAAGCAAGAGAAATGGGCAGTAGAGGAAATGGCCAGAGATGCAGAGGGTTGTGGGATTTGGTCAGAAATTATTGTCAATGAATTAAACCTAGTCAACACAATGCATTCATTGTGGACACAATGGCTTGATGCATATTTTATAATTCCTCATAGTAATCCCACCTGACCCCACTCTCTGGATATTTGCACTCCTACAGACGAGGTCAGAGGGGGCTCATCTGGTGCAGATGACCCAAGGGTCTCAAGACCAAGCCTTAGGAGAAACGTTTGAGGGAACTGGATATGTTTAGCCTGGAGGGGACTACCGTATTTTTCGCACCATAGGACACACTTTTCCCCCTTCAAAAATGAAGGGGGAATGTGTGTGCGTCCTATGGAGCGAAGACAGCATAGCCCCGCGACCCTCTGCTGGCTGGAGAGGTGACGCGCGGCTATGGCAGGAGCCTCTATAGCCGCGCGCCACCTCTCCAGCCGGGAGAGCGCGCTCGGGGCTAAAGAAGCCCCCCGCGACCCTCTCCCGGCTGGAGAGGTGACGTGCGGCTATGGCAGGAGCCTCTATAGCCGCGCGCCTTTCCGCTGCTCCCCGACCTGCTCTTTGGGGCTGGTGGTGGGCTTCCCCCCACCAGCCCCAAAGAGCAGGTCGAAAGGAACCTGAAGCCTGGAGAGTGAGCGGGGTTGGTGCGCACCGACCCCTCTCGCTCTCCAGGCTTCCAAGGTAGCCGCCTGAAGGCGTCTGACCGCACCTTAAACGGCACCTTGTTTTAGAGGGGGAAAACAAGAGGGGGGAAATTCTCCCCCTCTCTGTGCAGCGCCTCCTGCCGCTTCGCTGAAGGGGCGCTGGGCAGAGAGGGAGAGAAATTTTTTTTCTTGTTCTCCCCCCTCTAAAACAAGGTGCGTCCTATTGTCCGGTGCGTCCTATGGTGCGAAAAATACGGTAACTCTTTCACAGTAGCTTGTAGAGTAGAAGATTCCCATGGATTTTCCCTTTGGAGCCTTTCAGCTTGATGATATGGTGGAATGTCAAGGGATCACCTCCTCACTTACGACTGATACAACGCGCGGCAGCTTTCTGATTTCCTTATTTGCCAAGAGAGAGACGCGCCAGCTTTGCCTGTTTGCAGTGATAGTTTAGTCTTGATGGGACTCGGCTGGTATCTGAGCAGCGTTTGGGGAAGCAACGAAAATAATCTCTGCTGTCCTGGTGTCTGAGAAACGGTGTGTGTTCTGGTGGGGAATCTGGTAGTTTCCCTAGCTGGCAGGACCCTCAAGGATGTTCTCCAGGGGAAATGGCTTCTGGCGCCAGGCCCATTGGCAGACCAACTCTGCATTGCAAACGGGACATGAAGGCTGGCCACACTCGCCTTGTCATTTGGGAATCCCTTGCAGATGACAGGAGACAGTCAGGTTGTGAATCCACAGCAGGGACCCGGAGGAGGAGGAATGATCGCTGGGAGGAGCACAGAGAGAAGGAACGCCCTGGTGCATCTGCAGCAGCACAACTGGACGCCTTCATCTGCCCCGACTGCAACAAAACATGTCTCTCCCGTATCTGTCTCTGCAGCCACAGTAGGTGCTGCAACTCTCCAACGGTTTGACTTCAGCCCCAAGTCTGCACTCTTCCATTGTCTCCTAACACAAACAGATAATTCTATTTTTTGAGCTGCCAAAATGTCTTGTCCCAGCCCTGAAGCACAGCATAGCATTCCTTCAACAACTGAAGCTTTTTTTTGGCTTTGTTTCAAGAATGCATTGGGTGGGTGGGGGAATGGGCACGTGGGGGGGGGGGGGAGGAAAGCAAAGCAACCACTGGAGAGCTCCCAGCCAGCCGTCCAAGCGCTTGACTGCGTCGCCTCATTAGCTCTGATGAATGTTTTGTGCAAGAGCCCTGGCTTGTCAGAAGCCAGCCGTGGGTGCCTGGTGACAGCCATCCTGGAACAGTTTTGGCTCGCGGCATCGGAAAGATGGTCTTTCTGAAGGCAGACAGGTGTGGGATGCTCCCGTCTCTGGCCAGGTGGGCAGGAGGGAGATGACTGGGAGGCTGGGAGATCACCGGGACATTTCATTTTTAGCCGGGAGCTGTCAGTGGTGCACCTTGCTTGCTAACTTCTCCGTCATACATGTAGGCTCTGATCAGGATCCAAACCACAGAAAGTCACGTACTGAAAGCAGCAGCCCGTTCATCTTCTTCCCTAGTGGATAAGCCATATGGCCATTTGGCTGCTGAGATATGAGTCAATCCGAGGCGTGAAGCAAGTTCAAATAGAAAGGATCATGTCTTTAACGTCACTCCCTAGCGGCTCTTGGCTTGCCTTTGCTTCATCCGTGGTCATGTACGATGATGATGATTGATGATGTGTGTTTCAAACTGAATTTATGTTTGGTGAGGCAAGTGTCACCTATGTAAGAGTGAAGCCTGACCACAAAACTGGCAAGAACCGGTTAAGGAAGAGTTAAGTTAGTGCGGCTGCATGTTAAGGTGAAAAACAACTCCAGGTAAGGTAGAAGGAGGGTTCTAACACATGGCAAACTAAGGCCCGGGGGCCGGATTTGGAACAATCACCTTCTAAATCTGGCCCGCGGACGGTCCAGGAATCAGTGTGTTTTTACATGAATAGAATGTGTCCTTTTATTTAAAAGGCATCTCTGGGTTATTTGTGGGGCATAGAAATTCCTTCATATATATTTTTTCCAAAAAAATAGTCCAGTCCCCCACAAGGTCTGAGGGACAGTGGACTGGCCCCCTGCTGAAAAAGTTTGCTGACCCGTATCTAACACTTACAGTGGTCCCTTGGTTCTCAAACACCTTGGTACTCAAACAACTTGGAACCCAAACACTGCAAACCCGGAAGTGTTTGCAAACTTCTTTTGGAAGCTGAACGTGCTCCGTTTTGAGTGCCACACTTCCGTTTTGAGTGTTAATGCTATTTTTGCTATTTATTTTGGCGGCTCTTTTTTGTTTTGTTTTTGTGACTGTGTGGAACCCAGTTCAGCCACCGACTGATTGATTGTGTGACTGCAATACATTGTTTACTGCTTTCATTTTATGGATCAATGTTCTCGTTAGATAGTCAAATTCATGTCAAATTGCTGTTTTTGGGGTTGTTTTTTAAAGCCTGGAATGGATTAATCTGTTTTGCATTACTTTCTATGGGAAAGCGTGTCTTGGTTTTGGAACGCTTTGTGTTTTGGAACAGACTTCAGGAAAGGATTAAGTTTGAGAACCAAGGTACCACTGTACAGTGAAAAATAGGTTGAGAAAGTGTTTCCAAGGACTGTGGTTGGGCGAGAGATGGGGTTGAGCTACGGGGGGGGGGGGGCAAAAGGTGGTTGAGCCAAGGGTCAGTAGCAGAGATGATGTGCAGTTTGAGTATCACATGTGCGTCCTCAATGCTCTCGCATACTCTTTGAAGCTGGTTCTGTAATACCTTACTGAATAAAGTCTGGCCGATTGGGATTGCTCAGCTGGTAAAGCATGAGACTCTTGATCTCAGGGCTGCGGGTCAGACTGGATGACCCCCGGGGTCACTTCCAACTCTACAGCTCTACGATTAGGAATTTGGCCTGAGCCTCCCTATTTATTTATTTATTTATTTATTTCACAAAATTTATGCACTTGATTGTAAGAAACCTCGAGGTGGTTTACAATACAAGGTTGTGATGGCCTGGGATTCGGACTTGGAGGCTGAACCTGAGGGATCCCAGCCTGCACAGGAGTCCCCGCCTCCAGAACCAGCTGAGCCGGGGCTGGGGCATGAGCCTGAAGGGTCCTCACCTGTGCTGGGTCCTCAGGTGCAGGCACCAGCTGAGTCTGCTCTGGCCCCTGAGGTGATGGAGAACCCATTGCCTGCAGGTGCTCCACTCTCAGCCCCGTCAGAGGAAGCGGAGGTTGCCTCTGGGTCCGGTCACCCTCCAGCCTCTCCTGAGCTGCAGAGGCTCAGGGCAGAGAGGTGGAGGGAACTAAGTTCCCGCAGGAGGAGTGCTCGCCTCCAGGCCAGGAGAGGCGAGTCACCTGAGGATCGGGGCCGCCCTATGCCTCGGGGCAGATAAAAGCCAGACAGCCCCAGTCCCAAGTTGCGGGAGCAACATTGTTGGTTGACAGTTCCTGCCTGAACCCTGTCCTGCTATCCTGCCGGAGCTCCTGACCTCACCCAACTACCTGCCCTGCATCCAGCTTCAACTTTTACAGACTGCCTCCATACTGCACCTTCAACCTCGGACTGGACTCGGACCTCGCCTCTCGGTTAGCCCATGGGACCAGCACAAAGGTGAAGCGATAAAATTGGGGGAAAAATTACAACCCTCTTTAAAAACATGCAGTAGCCAGAATTCTAAAACAGATCAAAATGACCTCAGCTTCCTAATACTCTGGGTGTTGTTGTTGTTGTTTAGTCGTTCAGTCGTGTCTGCCTCTTTGTGACCCCCTGGACCAGAGCATGCCAGGCACTTCTGTCTTCCACTGTCTCCCGCAGTTTGGTCAAACTCATGCTGGTAGCTCGAGAACACTGTCCCACCATCTCGTCCTCTGTTGTCCCCTTCTCCTTGTGCCCTCCATCTTTCCCAACATCAGGGTCTTTTCCAGGGAGTCTTCTCTTCTCATGAGGTGGCCAAAGTCTTGGAGCCTCAGCTTCAGGATCTGTCCTTCCAGTGAGCACTCAGGGCTGATTTCCTTCAGAATGGAGAGGTTTGATCTTCTTGCAGTCCATAGGACTCTCAAGAGTCTCCTCCAGCACCAGAATTCAAAAGCATCAATACTCTGGGTAGGCTTGTCTAAACCAGAATGTTTTTAGCCAGTGCTGAAAAGAACACAGTGAAGGCCGCTGCTTGAGAACAAGAGGCAGGGAGTTCCACAGTTTAGGTGCTGCCACACTAAATGACTGGGTATTAGAAATGCGGAACTGGGTGTCATGTGAGACCTCTGGGGGCCTCCAGGTTTGTGAAAGCTGCCGCAGCCATTATGTGAGCGCAAAGTTCCCATTTCATCTTTCCATTTTGATAAAGCCCCCGTTACTCACGAATTGAAGGAGGCCCCAATTATATCATTATTTCAGATGATTCACTTTTAAGCGCACACTTGCTAATTGTTACCTTGTTCATATTAGGATGACTGTTTTCCCTGGAAAAATGTTAATCACTTTGCTCTTTAGATTTTTTTTTTAAAAAAACTTCTTTTACATAACGTTATAATGAGCACCAAGAAAACCATCAAGGCTCCATCAACGCCGTGACTTCCCATCTTGGCGTTTCCATGGCAACGGGATATAGTTCCCCATCTGCTTTACCTGTCCTTAAAATGAAACGAGGGGGGGGATGGTGAGTTTCTCAGTCCAGATATGTGAAGAATGAAAGCTGACTGCTGAATGGCAGAATCAAAACTGTGCTCCATGCTGCTGGAGGAATCGATTTTCTCCCTGGGCCTGGCAAGAAGGGCAGGGCAGTTTGTGCTGGGAAAGTTTGTCCTACAAAGACAAGCTGGCGTTTCCAGCAGGGAAGTGTGACAGCAGAGATCCTTCATTTTGTCATTTAAGGGTTAAATTTGTTCTCCACATGCCAGCTACCCAAGAAGGCAATGGAGGTGTTGCTTGGGAAGTTGGCCTTCTCAGCAAGGGCCAGCCCTTGTCGGAAGTGCGACAGCAGAGATCATTCAGTTTGTAGTTTGTAGTCAAAAATAAAAAATAAAAAAGTTGCAAAACACCAATATTCGCTGAGCGCTGAAGGCTGGGGTCAGACTAGATGGACTTTAGGTATCCCTTCCAATTCTCCAGTTCTACGCTTCTGTGATTCTAACTCAACGTTCAGCTTCCCAACACCCACTGCTCAGGAGTTGCGACAAGTGGCTTGGCATGCCCTCACCCAAGATGGCGCCACACGTTGTTTGCCAACCCTAAACAAATGGCGAAAAGTTATATATATTCATCAAAACCAACTTGGAAAGAGCTGATTCAATTAGATATTCTGCTCTTGGTGAGGTACATCCAGCTTGTCCACAGATATAATCCTTACTGGCAAAAGCAGGGAAGGAACAGAAGGCGTCGCCGAAGCCTTGCAGCCTTCGCCAAGCTGTCTTTCCATCTGGAATGTCGGTGGTCCCAGTAATAATCATAATATTAAACACGGAAGAGCTGTCCGGGGGGATTGCTTGCTCCCTGCCAACCCCTTCCTCAAATATAATAAGCTGACATTTTGCCACCGGGGAGCAGTGAAATATGAGAGAGACGCAGATGGAGAGAAAGGCAAAGAGAAAACTCCAGTAAACTCAACTTTGTTTGCTAATTCCTCCCGCCTTTTGTTCTTTCAGTAGAAACAAGCCTCTTTGGCGTGGCTGGTTGTTGGACCACATGGCTTGTGCCTGGACGAAAGGATGCATGGTGTCTGTAAGCTGTGTTGGGATCGATTTTTGAAGCCTGTGGTGAAATTTCTCCCCTATTTTCCCCTGTTTACATGGAATTTTAGAGTTCGAAGGTATCCCCCAACGGTCATCTGCTCCAAGTCCCTACAATTTTGGAATCACAGCTAAGGAATCCCTGACAGATGGCCATTCAACCTTTGCTTAAAAAGCTCCAAGGAAGAAGAGCCCACCATCTCTGGAGTCTGTTCCACTGTCGAACAGCTCTTCCTGGCAGAAGGTTTTTCTGTATGCTTAGTCAGAATCTCCTTTCTCGTAACTTGAAGCCATGGGTTCGAGTCCTCCCCTCCACAGCAGGAGAAAACAAGCTTGTTCCCTCTTCCATGGGACAGCCCTTAAGATATTTGAAGATGGCCACCCTATCTCCTCCCAGTCTCCTCTTTCCCAGGCTAAACATCCTCAGCTCCTTCAACCATTCCTCATCAGGCTTGGTTTCCAGATAATTGATCATCTTGGTTTTTCTTCTCTGCTCATGTTCCAGCTTGTCCACATCCTTCTTAAATTGTGGTGCCCAGAACTGGACACAGTATTCCAGGTATGCTCTGACCAAGGCTGAATAGGGTGGGACTACAGTGGTACCTCTGGATGCAAACAGGATCCGTTCCGGAGCCCTGTTCGCATCCTGAGTAGAATGCAACCCGCGTCTGCGCGTGTGCGGGTCACAATTTGCCACTTCTGCGCATGCGCGTGACATCATTGTGAGCGCCTGCGCACGTGCGAGCGGCGAAACCCGGTTCTGTTACTTCTGGGTCAACATGGAGCGCAACCTGAAAACGCTCAACCTGAAGCATATTTAACCCGAGGTATGACTATATTACTTCCCTTGATCTGGACTCTAGATTTCTGTCAATGCAGCCTAGAATAGTGTTAGCTTTTTTTGCTGCTGCATCACACTGTGGACTCATGTTCAGCTTGTGGTCCACAAAGACCCCTAGATCCTTTTCGCATGTAGTACTAGTAATACTGGTGACCCCCCATCTTATATTTGTGCACCAGTCTATCCTTGCAGGCATAAACACTATTAAAACTGGGATCATGTATAGTAAAAGGTAAAGGTGAAGGACCCCTGGATGGTAAAGTCCAGTCAAAGGCGACTATGGGGTTGTGGCACTCATCTCGCTTTCAGGCCAGAGGAGCCGGCGTTTGTCCACAGACAGCTTTCCGGGTCATGTGGCCAGCAGGACTAAACCGCTTCTGGCACAACGGGACACTGTGATGGAAACCAAAGCGCATGGAAACACTGTTTACCTTCCTGCCGGAGTGGTACCTATTTATCTACTTGCACTGGTGTGCTTTCAAACTGCTAGGTTGGCAGGAGCTGGGACAGAGCAACAGGAGCTCATCCCGTTGCGGGGATTCGAACCACTGACTTTCTGATGAGCAAGCCCAAGAGGCTCAGTGGTTTAGACCACAGCGCCACCCGTGTCCCTAGGGATCACATATAACTTCCCCCATAGCAGCCCGTCTGCAAATTCCTATCTTGAATCCATGAATGCAAATCGATCTCTGCAGGCACCGCTTCCCGTTAGCTTATTTTATTTGCGATGGTTGATTTGCTGTATTATTATGTCATCCTCTTTTTATTTCAACAGGCCCACGTTCCCGTTAGAAAGTTCTGGTGTGGATTTAGCGTTTGAAGAGGGCGGCATTGACTTTCTCGGCCTCATGGGAAGATGGCTCAGATAATAGATGCCGAGGCACTTTGAGTATCTGAAACCAGATATAAAAATGTTAAGTGTTGTGATCGCATTAGGCTCTCTGCCTTGAGCGAGTTTTCTTCCACGCCTGCCTTTTTATTTTATTCCTCTTCAAATTAGCCATGAGGTTCCTGTCTCATCTCTGGCGAAGATTTGAGAGCGCCGACAGCACAGCCTGATCCCTGTTATCTGGAGGCAGCAAAACTGCTGAATTTTCATGATGCCTTGTAGACTTTGTCTACATTACCACTTACTCCGATTCCAGAGCGCTCCCACCGCTGGTATTTAACTCCAAGGATACATCCTTACATATCTGAAAGAATTCGATCTTATATACTTTGGAACTCCCTGCTACTTGACACCACACAGGTGCCTTCACTGTACCCTTTTTGGTGCTTGGCAAAATATATATTTTTGTTTAGACAAGCCTGCCTAGATACTTAGAATACTGCTGTGTGTTTTAATTCATTTTTAGCTCAATGCTGATTTTAATTATTTTTTGATTGCTTTAAGTAGCTGTTTTTAACTTCATTGTTTTATTCTTTTCTCAAAACTTTTGATTATTTTTAACAGTCAAACAATGTACAAATTTTATGAAATAAAAATAAACAAACGGCATTTCCCAAAATGCATATATATCCAGTAATGGTGTGGTTTTTTTGGGGGGGAAACACTGCTATTTGATGCATCTTTGCGTTCTTTTCTTTCCGTAGAATCCACCAGACACCCAGCTCATCTTCATTCTGAGGTTCTTGCCTTGTTGGGAATGACGGCGTGGGATCCTCAGCCGGTGTTCAGCCTTGCTGCATTTATAGAGGTTTCAAAAGATAACGCAGCAAAGTCAAGACAATTATGCCGTTTCATGCTTCAGAGCGATTAAAACCTTCCAGTAATAGCCTGACTGTTATTTTTCATGGCATCTTATTGTCTGGTGTTGTTTTCCATTTGGGTTTATTTTTAAAGGTGATTTCACACTTCCCTGTGTCTCTCCCATTATCTTTTCATAGAGAGTTTCCTTCCCTGGCTGTATTACACAACTCTCTAATGCCCTCCACAAAGGTACCTGCTTAGTTGTTCGGCGCATTTGAAGCCACAGCACAGAGACTTATGAGGCTGATCATCTTCCTTGGTTTTGCAAGGTGATAAAGGTGGGAAATGAGGCTCATTCTCGGCTAGAGGTTGAACCCAAGATTTCCAGCTCCAAGCCCCAAATATTCTCAGTTAAACCCCATGATCCGAACATGCCTGCTTCACTAGGAAGGAAGGCCCTGACCCCAGGATCACAATCTAAAAGACATGGCACACAAGGAAAAGGGGGTGCACAGGGAGGAGGAAAAAAACAAGCTCAGGCACTAGTTCTTAGAATTACAGTTCTAATAGCAACCAGCCGACATAGCTGAGATTCCTGCATTGCAGGGGGTTGGACTAGATGATCCTCAGAGATCCCTTCCCATTCCCCGATTCTATGATTCTACGAAAACCTTCCTAAAGAGCTCTTTTCGTACATCTTCCATATTCCTGATGCTAAAAGCTGCACAGATGGCATTCTATGCATTTCTGCCGGCCGGGAGATACCGTATGTTTTGCTGTATAAGACTCACTTTTCCCCTCCTAAAAAGTAAGGGGGAAATGTGTGTGCGTCATATGGAGCGAATGCAGGCTGCGCAGCTATCCCAGAAGCCAGAACAGCAAGAGGGATCGCTGCTTTCACTGCACAGTGATCCCTCTTGCTGTTCTGGCTCCTGAGATTCAAAATATTTTTTTCTTGTTTTCCTCCTCCAAAAACTAGGTGCGTCTTGTGGTCTGGTGCGTCTTATAGCGCGAAAAATACGGTAATTTCTGGTTTCCCAGTCTTGCATTTGCAGCCCTGCCCAAAAGTGTGGTTTCTTCGCTGAGCGCAGAAGGCTGGTTTCTGTGGATACTTCGTCTTACGATGCTCAGCTCTCTTCACCACGCGAAACGTATTCAGCTTGCGCACATGGTTGGGGGATTGCAGAAAAGCCGCAGCTAAGGCTCTGCAGCTACGTCAGGCCACAGGTCCCTGCCTGTCCAAACGCTCACGAGGAAAACATGGCAGCGGCATCATTAAAACAAGCGCCCGCTCTTTCCCTGTCAGAAACTCTCCTTATTACAACAAAACTGGCTTATGGGAGGTGAGGTTCCATCCCTGCCCTTTCTTCCGGAGCTCACCCAGCTAATAGGAGATTATTATTATTATTTGTTAAAATTCATTTCGTTGTGTACTCTGGGCACACTCCGGAGGGCAAGCCTTTTGTTGCGTGCGCTTCTGGGTGCAGAATTCATAACACGGAGAGTGGGAATTTTCTTCTGCTTTATTAATATTTTAGAGGCCTTCGTTTTGACCTGCAAATCTCCCTTTGGCTCGCAGAGATTCTTCCTCGCTCGGCTGAAAGGGGGGAAACTGCACAGGGACATAGAGAGCTGCTGTTGGCCTCCATCTATATTAGTGTAGTCGGCACTGACTGGCAGGGGCTGTCCAGGGTTTCAGGCAGGGGACGCTGCCTGTTGTACCTGGAGCTGCTCTCGGGGACCTTCTGCGTGCAAAGCAGGTGCTCTACCTGTGAGTTTTGATTTCCCCCCAAAGTAATTTATTATAGAATGGTGGGGTTGGATGGGACCTCAAGGCCATCTAGTCCAACCCTGTGCAATGCAGGAATCACATTGGTATGACTTACCGCTACACCTGGGAAGGTAGCCCATCTCGGAGAAGGAAAACTCTGAACCTGTGCTGGTCCTGTGGGCTAACCGAGAGCAAGCCAAAGAGGAAGCCCTCCAGCTCGCGCCTCTGCTTAAATGGTCCCGGCCACGCCCCCCGACCAGCGGATTGGCTGGCCGGTCACTGACATGGCCGGGATCCCCCAGGCAACACGGGACTAAGTCCCCCACCCGGGAGGAGAGTGGGTGGCCACGCGGTCCACTGCAACTCCTCCCCACGGGGAAGTGGAGCGGATCTGGCTGGTGATTTCTGCAGGAACTTCCTTCAATGATCCCGTCAGAGATCCTTCAGCACTGCAAGGGGGTTGGACTAGATGGCCTTTGGGTTCCCTTCCAACTCCACAGTTCTCTGATTCTGTGATCCCATGCCTGTTCTCGGTTGGAAGAATCGGTTCTGTTTCCAAATCTGGATCAAAGCAGACAAATCCCAAGTGCTCATTCGTTCTGGAATCAGGAGATAGGGAAGAACGCTTGCCTTCCCTGCCAGCTCCACCAGTCTCATGTTCCCTTTTGTTTTCTGCCGGCTCTGCTTGCTGTTATGATGGATTTTGAAGGGATCTGAGGGATGGCACTGTTGTGCAAAAAAAATTAGCATAAAGTGTGTCTTTAAAAGAGGCAGGCGGGGGCCAGCTCAGAGCAACGCTTTGTTCCACAGCTCTGGGGGTCCAGAATTGTTTCTCCTCCAACGACAGGATGGATGACAGATGGAAAGCTTATCTTCCTTGTTTGTTTTGGGGTGGGGGGATTATTTATGGTTCTTGACATAAGCAGAATCCCCGTCATTTGCCATTTTATCCTGCCAAGCCTTACAGCTGCGGCGCCCAGGACCTGGTGCGAGATGGAAGTGTCGCTGATCCAACTGGGAACATGGACCACGGCGCTATTAAGTTTAAAAAGCATGTAGATGCCCAGTTGCCAAGAAAATTCAACATAGTCTCACACCCGAAAGAGGAAACTCACCCCCCCCCCAAAGAAGGGGATTGATGAAAAGGAAGCTGAAAGGCGAAGTCAAGAAGGTCAAATCACTCCAAGGCGCTTGGGAGTTGTTTAAGGACACAATAATAGAAGCTGAATCAGGCGTGTCTACCGCAGATTGCGCCAGGAGGATGCCAGCATGGTTAAGAAGCAGAGTCAAATAAGCAATTTGAAGCCAGGTGGTTTCCTTCAAAAAAAATCTGAAGTATTGCCCAAATGAAGAGAACGAAAAGGAATGCAAGGAGGCAGCCAAGGAAGGCACACGTCTGATAGTTAACTCTCTATCGGCAAGAAAAGCACTTGCAAGAGCTCCGGATACACACTTGCGCATGCTTCTAGACTCTAGGCAGCTGTCCACAGGTCTAGGCTCCGCAGAGTAGTTGCAGGAAAAGGGAGACCCTGCCCTCTTCTGGCTTATATAACCTCCTCTGACAGATTGTGCACCTGAGACTTCCCCTGCATGGACATCACACTTCAAGTCCCTCCTGGTTCTAGGAGGCAGTGGGGCAGGTGAAGATGGGGATTATGAGTCTACTGACCCGTCTGTCATCTGAACAGCCTCTTCTTCTTCTGTTACATCCGGCACACCTTCCTCCGTCTTGGACTCCCCTGACCCCAAAGATCATGAGCCCCTTTCCTGGGCGCCTCTCCTGGACCCCTGCCTCTGCCCCACACTCTTTGGAGCACCGCCACTCCCTGCTGCTATGGCAAAAAAAGTACAGGCAGACAGCAAGGGGTGCTAAAAAAGACCTTGAGGAACACGTTGCTGAAAACATTAAGACCAACGGCAAGAAGTTTTTGAAATAGTAGCATGAAACCGTCCTGGGGGGTGGTTGGACCTTTGGAAGACAAGGGAGTCAACAGGAGTTGTAAAGCAGAAGAAGGAGATGTTGGAGAAGCTGGATGAATTCTTTGCATCTGTCTTCTCAAGAGATCCCGGTTCCTGAACAAACGTTGGCAGGAAGAATGAGGCACCGCGGCAGATCGTGGAGATGAAGTTCCATGTGTGGGAATGTTCAGGGTGGCAGGCGAGGATATATTGTTTATTAATATCCTTTCTAACTTGCGCTAGCAAGTCCCTTTACTTAGCAGAGTTTACATTCCCCTTTTTACTTGCACAGCAGATAGCTGGTTGCAGGCTCGTGTGAGTCTCTCACAATTATACAATTCAATCTGTCTTAGATTTAATTGTACATTCCGGGTTAGTTCCCTTGAATCCCTCTTAAAAGAATAAAGATGCCACAATCTCATTCAAAGTCAATAAAAGAAGTTTACTCACATCAGTTCACAGTTGGATCCCTGAAGGCAGACTTAGTTACAAATATATACATGTGGATCTACCCCATATGGCAGGTTAATCCCAGTGCTTCTGCTAGCTGGGTGCTAGCAGAGCAGTCCCAGCTAAAAGCTGGTCAAACGAAAAAGGAAGTCAAAAAGAGAGAGGTGTGCTGTGTGACTCGTCCTTTTGATACCTGAACAGGTAAGGTCACACCTACCTTTAGTCACGTGCAAAGGGAGGATGCTCCAGCCAGAAGGAACAGGAAGTTTTGACTGGCTGGAACAAACATTCCCCTGCATGTCCACTCTAGGAAAACAAGGAATGTTATACTTGACTGCTCTCAGCGGATTGCATCCCTCACCATGCCTAATAGACGAAATAAAAACCGATAATTTGCCGGGTCTGGATGCACCCGCCCAAGAGATCTCCAAGACCACGTGCTTCCTTTCTCTCTCCCCCCCTCTCCCAGCCACATCACGAATCACAGCCAACCATTATGGAATACATTTGGGCCTCACTTGGCCCAGGTCCCATCATGCCTTTCGCCATGAGCCAAAGAAGGACATTCATCACTCGCAAACCCCGACAACGTCGCTGTCTCCTAAGTGCACCTTCTAATGGGGGTGGGAAAAGGGGGATTAATGAATGTTTCACCACAATGTGTCTGTTTATAAAGAAATTATGTACTGCAAAATTAGGTAACGTGCAGTGAAATGTATCGCCTAATGGCCAGGCTGACGTTTTAAGTGATCAGTAAATCACATAAATATTAAGACCTTTCCAAAAGGAGATAATAAAGAAAGGCATTTGGAAACAGGAGCCACTGCTGCTACTTACAATTACCCACCAAATAAAACAGTTTTATAGGAAGTGTAACTTTAATCGGCATGTAGAACAGACAGGCGATCAAACATGGAGAGTTGAGGGTGGGTGGGGAAAGAAAGGCCAATAATTTATTTTCTGGAAAGGGGAAGTAAAGGGCATTTAAAGCAGTTTCTGTAAGGTCAAGAGAAGTTTTTCCTTTTTTTAACAACAAAAAAAGGAGTAAATTTTGTTGTCTTGTTCCTCAGATTCTCTGGAGCAGTAAACATGAGTTAGTTCCGCTGAAACACTCGCAGGCTGAAGTAGCAAAATCTCAGCTGGATCCCTAGACGGCAGTAAACTAGCCTTCTGTACCGAGCTTAGAGGTGATTTATGGCAACCGCTTTGAAATATTTCCAGTCGCACTTTGCAAACATTCTCCAGCACCTTCATATATTAAGTCCGCGGCAGACGTGGAGATGTGCTTCTTCCTTTGCAGAGCAGAGGGACTGCAGAGAAGGTGGCAAGTCTAATGTGGAGATCTACAGGGGGAAATAGCAGATCTCTCAAGAGACTCAAGAGAGGCAGCAGCAAAGTAGACTACAGTCCATAAAAACTGCTGCCACCATAAATTTGTGACTCTTTCAGATCCAAGCCTAACAAGAGACGCTTTGTGGTTGGAAAGGTGGAAGAGCTTAGTGGTCCCAACTCTGCGCACACTTACCTGGAAGTAAGCTCCATTGATCTTGGGGTGTTGGTCTGTTTGGACTTCAGGAATGTGAACTCTGAGTTGAGAAATGCACTTGCTAAGAGGTCTGGGCCACTGTCCCTGTAATAAATAATAAATAAATAAAATTTTATTTATACCCCACCCTTCCTGGTTCAGAAAACTGGGCTCAGGGTGGCTAACAACAAATTTAAAACAATATTTGATGCAACAAAAAACAGCATAAAATACAGTATAAAATGTGGATAACAATAAATTCAGAATTCAAAAATCAATTTTGGGGGGGGGATCCATCCAATAAACATTAGGTGATCACCAGGGCTAGCTGGCTAAATTAGTCCTATTTGGGTCAGCGAGGAGACCAGGGGCACGGCTAGAGCTTAGAGACTCTGTAGTTTAGAAAAGAGACAACAACAAGAAGAAGAACCTAAGAAGAACCTGGTGGATGAGACGAGTGGCCCATCTAGTCCAACATCCTGTTCTCACAGTGACCTAGAATAATAGAACCATAGAATTGTAGAGCGGGAAGGGACCCCAAGAGTCATCTAGTCCAACCCCTTGCAATGCAGGAATTGCAAGAAAAGCATCCATGACAGATGACCATCCAACCTCTGCTTGAAAACCTCCAAGGAATGGGAGAGTCCACCACCTCCTGAGGGAGACCATTCCACTGTCCAACAGCTCTGTTGGTCAGAAAGTTCTTCCTGATGTTTATTTGGAATCTCCTTTCCTGAGAGCCAGTATGGTGTAGTGGTTAAGAGCGGTGGACTCGTAATCTGGTGAACTGGGTTCGCTTCCCCGCTCCTCCACATGCAGCTACTGGGTGACCTTGGGCTAGTCACACTTCTTTGAAGTCTCTCAGCCCCACTCACCTCACAGAGTGTTTGTTGTGGGGGAGGAAGGGAAAGGAGATTGTTAGCCACTTTGAGACTCCTTCCGGTAGTGATAAAGCGGGATATCAAATCCAAACTACTTCTCCTTCTCCTTCTCCTTCTCCTCCTCCTTCTCCTCCTCCTCCTCCTCCTCCTCCTCCTTCTGTAACTTAAGTCTGGCGGACTGTCTCGCCAGAGTGGTGCATGCTCTGGTTATCTCCCGCTTGGACTACTGCAATGCACTCTACGTGGGGCTACCTTTGAAGGTGACTCGGAAACTACAACTAATCCAGAATGCGGCAGCTAGACTGGTGACTGGGGGCGGCCGCCGAGACCATATAACACCGGTCTTGAAAGACCTACATTGGCTCCCAGTACGTTTCCGAGCACAATTCAAAGTGTTGGTGCTGACCTTTAAAGCCCTAAACGGCCTCGGTCCAGTATACCTGAAGGAGCGTCTCCACCCCCATCATTCTGCCCGGACGCTGAGGTCCAGCGCCGAGGGCCTTCTGGCGGTTCCCTCATTGCGAGAAGCAAAGCTACAGGGAACCAGGCAGAGGGCCTTCTCGGTAGTGGCACCCGCCCTGTGGAACGCCCTTCCAGCAGATGTCAAAGCGATAAACAACTACGTGACATTCAGAAGACATCTTAAGGCAGCCCTGTTCAGGGAAGTTTTTAACGTGTGATATTTTATTGTATTTTTGGTTTTTATGGAAGCCGCCCAGAGTGGCTGGGGAGGCCCAGCCAGATGGGCGGGGTATAAATAATAAATTATTATTATTATTATTATTATTGAAGCCAATGGTTCAAGTCCTCCCTTCCAGAGTAGGAGAAAACAAGCTTGCTCCATCTTCCATGTGACAGCCCTTGAGATATCTGAGGATGGCTGTCTGTGGGAAACCCACCAGCAGAACCTTCTCTCCTCCTGTGGTTTCCAGTAACTGGAATTCAAAAACACTGCGGCCCACAACCGGGGAGGAAGAGCTTCACGACCGGTGCACCCATGGGGCAAGGAGATGGAACTGACTCAGGTGGCAGGACCCACAGGGGCAGCAGATTCTGGGGAAGATCTTTCTTTCCCCCTTGTTCCTGATGTACATCTTCCTTCGCCCATTCTTCCCTGGCTGGGGAAATTGCTGATTTCCCAATCTTGGTTGGCTGCTGTGAGAACAGGATGCTGGACTGAATTGTGCTGGGTTCGGGGGTAACCGGAGAAAGGCAGTCGAGGTCCGGCCCCGAATCCAAGGGTTCTGTGAAGAGACAGTCCGACAGGGCCAAGGCAGGACACGAGGCAGGAAACCAGGCAAGGTCAGGCACTGGGTCTCAGGCAGGTTCTAGCAAACAGCGACGTTGCTCCTACATCCTGGGGCAGGGTCCAAAAGCCTTTTATCTTTGTTGGGGTAACGGCTGGTCCTGATCCCCTGGCGACTCACCTCCCTGTTTTGCCCAAAGGCGAGCACTCCTCCTGCGAGTACTCAGGTCTCTCCTTCTCTCAGACCTCAGTCTCTGCAGCTCGGGAGACGTTGGTGGGATACTAGACCCAGAGGCCGCCTCAGCCTCCCCTGACCCTGGAGCAGCTGTAAGCGATGGCCCAGCTGAAGGCAAGGAGGTCATCCCCACATCTGGAGCCAGGGCAGGCTCAGGCCCCTGACTCGGCTAAGCTGGTGTTTGTTGCAGGGGAACCAGTGCAGACTGGGGCTCTTCAGGATCAGGCCCCAGACTTGGTTCAGATGATGCCTGAGGCAGAGGATCTGGTGCAGACTGAGACTCCTCTGGTTCCGAGTCCGAGTCCCAGGCCATCACATGATCCAGCAGGATCTCCCTTGGTTCTTCTGATCCTGCACTTCTGAATTTGCTTCTGCACTTTTGCAGGGGCGCCCACAATCTGCCTCGCCACCTCAGCCCCTGAGAGGGCCACCTTGGCCTGCCTACAGAGTTTTGCTTAATGGTTGCCATCAACTTGATTTTAATTAATTTTTATAATGAAATATTTTTAGAATGTTGGTTTATTTGATTGTTTGATTATTTGATTGTTGTTAGCCGCCCTGAGCCCGGCTTCGGCTGGGGAGGGCGGGATATAAATAAAATTTATTATTATTATTATTATTATTACTACGAGCGCCGGCGACCACTGCATTTGTGCCCCTTCGCGTCTCGCCCACGAAAATTCCTGCCGCCAGACCGAGAAGCCCAACGTGCGTCCTCATCTGCGATTCCGTCTGCAGTCTGCCAAGACGGAGCAAAAATAGAAACTGACCCCGCGATGCTAATGAAGGAACTCTTCAGACCAAGATGGTAACTTATGCTAATTAGTGCTGACTGCTTGTCAGCCGTCAGGCTAACGACTCCCCCTAAAAGGTCAGGGAGTTTGGCCTTTTCTCTCGGTGGATTCAAATTAAATAACGCCGCCACAGAGCACTGCGGTCGGCAGGGGAGAGCAGGCGACAGGCTGCCCATAGCAATGGGAACGTCTCGCTCTCTTTTTCTCCGGAAAACGGCTCGTTTCTGGCCAGGCAGGTTCAACTTTTGGACGTTTTCCACCCAGCCAAGGGGGCTGCTCCTCTTCCCTTTCCCCCAAACGGAATCCCAAATAGATGCAAGAGTTTTTTCTCTCTCTTTTCTTCGGATGAGGAAGACAAAGGCCCAGATCAGAGCAAGGTGGGGGGGGGAGGACGTTAGGCCGCCTTTGGTGGGGTTTGCAGAATGGTGGGTGGGGCCAGAGGTGAGAATGGGCGGAGCAATGCATGTCATTCTTACCTTTGTTGCCTAGGCGGCATCCCAGCCCCACCCAAGTTGGGTTTCTGCACACATCCAATCACATCTCTCCATCCTCCACTGAGGCAAGCCAGGGGGTTTCTTCTGTTTGGCATGATTCCTGCATTGCTGGAGAGGCTGGGTTGGACTAGATGATGCTTTGGGGTCCCTTCCAATTATACAATTCTGTGATGATCCCAATTGAAGGATATGCTTTAGCCAGGACAATGAATGAATGAATGAATGAATGAATTTTTATTTGCATCAGCCATCAGCCATAGCAATAAATCAACAGTACAATATACAAAGAATAGCAATAAAAAGTAAATTACAGTCATACCTCGGGTTACAGATGCTTCAGGTTGTGTTTTTTCAGGTTACTGACCAGCGGAAACCCAGAAGTACTGGAACGGGTTACTTTCGGGTTTCAGGAGTCGCGCATGCACAGAAGCACTAAATCACGCTTTGCGCATGCGCAGAAGTGCTGAATAGCAACCAGCACGTGTGCAGACGGGCTGCTGCAGGTTGTGAACGCTGCGGGTTGCAAACGTGCATCCCGCACAGATCATGTTCGCAACCTGAGCGTGCACTGTATATAAAATACATTTTAGGGTTTTGAATCAATAGTCAAATATTGGACCTTATTCTGATTGCCCCAGCCTTGCCGCCTTTGCTGTCACCTGCTCATCTTGATCTGCCAAGAGAAAGGACACTGTGGCAGTGGCTGGGCAACCCGGAATGGACAATAAAAGAGGGGTGATAATCTCATTCCTCAAGTCTTTATAAAGAGGGCAAGCCAGAAGGGCATGCTTTAGCCAGGACAAAGAACTTGAAGAGGGTGCAGAGCAGGTGTACTGGTCCCGTGGGCTAACCGAGAGGCGAGGTCCAAGTCCAGTCCGAGGTCGAAGGTGCAGTATGGAGGCAGTCTGTAAAAGTTGAAGCTGGATGCAGGGCAGGTAGTTGGGTGAGGTCAGGAGCTCCGGCAGGATAGCAGGACAGGGTTCAGGCAGGAACTGACAACCAACGAAGTTGCTCCCGCAACTTGGGACTGGGGCTGGCTGGTGTTTATCTGCCCCGAGGCATAGGGCGGCCCCGATCCTCTGGTGACTCGCCTCTCCTAGCCTGGAGGTGAGCACTTCTCCTGCGGGAACTTAGTTCCCCCCCGCCTCTCTGCCCTGAGCCTCTGCAGCTCAGGAGAGGCTGGAGGGTTACCGGACCCAGAGGCAACCTCAGCCTCCCCTGACGGGGCTGAGAGTGGAGCACCTGCAGGCAATGGGTCCTCCATCACCTCAGGAGCCAGAGCAGACTCAGCTGGTGCCTGCACCTGAGGATCCAGCACAGGTGAGGACCCTTCAGGCTCATGCCCCAGCCCCGGCTCAGCTGGTTCTGGAGGTGGGGACTCCTGTGCAGGCTGGGATTCTTCAGGTTCAGCATCCGAATCCCAGGCCATCATACCAGGACTCACGAGGGGGCCACAGCAGCTTGGAGGGGCACCCAGAGACGCCCAGGATGCTCCTATCCACAGATGCCCTCCCCACTGGATCAACATTTGGGCATCAGTGCCTCTGTCAATGCCCTTTGGGGTTGCATCCTGCCTCCATAGGAACATAGGAAGCTGCCTTTGGTCCACCCAACACTGTATTGCCACACAGACTGTCAGCAGGTCTCCAGGATCTGAGATAGGGTTCTCTACCTGGTGATGCCGCCTGGGACTGCTCTACCCACTGGGCCCTCATCCACACTTCCCTTTTGCCCCGTCAAATGTTGCCAAGGGCTCCGCATTGGAACACCCTGCTCTCATGCCTTCTTAAGTCGCTTTCCTTTCCGCAGGAGGTGTTGATCTTTTGCGGGGGAAATTCCCCCTTGGGGTTCACACCAGATATCCAGTCATTCATGCTTTATTCAGCAATACACTGCAGAACAGAGTTCAAAGACTCTGCAAGAGCATTAACGTTAGAAAATACATTATATAGAATAAATATACACCATCTTAGCTGTTCATCCTCTACCCAACCACTTTCTGCTACCCCACCACCTCACTTGCTCTCATCCTGCCACAGTCCTTGAAATGCAATTTACTCAACTTTTTTTTTACTATACACCCAGAACCCTCTTTGTACCTTATATAGAGTTGTGTTTTTTTTGCTGTAACAGGCAGCCATAAATTTCCTCTGTAACTGGTTCTTACCAGTTTTGTGGTCAGGTCCTATTCTTGCTTACATGACATCAGTGCTTTTTTCCTGGGGGGACGCCGGGATATGCATACCCCTAAACATTTTGTGAATCTAAGTTTGGCCTCATTGAGGGGCAGTATTTCAATATGAGTAGGAAAATGAAAGTACCCCCTAAACATTTTTTTTTTTTTAGGAAAAAAGCACCGCATGACATTAAAAATGGATTTAACACAAATTCCACCTCACTTTCTTGCGCAGGACCTCCCAACACTCTAACTGTGTTGTTCTGCCTGGCCTTTGGCTTGGAATCAATTTGATTCCCTTCCCCCCTTTCCTTTTTCCTTTCTCCTCCTGTGATGGAACTCCTATTTGGGGACTTCCCTGGCTTTTTTCTGGCCCACGTAGGACCAGTCTGGATAGTTGGCCTTGGTGAAGACTTGACGTTTTTATCCCCCCAAAAGTTTTTGACTGAGTTCCACTGAAATGAGGCTGCATTTTAATGTTTTAATATTGTATTTTAATCTTGTTATTTAAGTTGTATTTCAATCGATTTGTTTTTATATTGGTTGTCAGCCACCCTGAGCCCGGTCTTGGCTGGGGAGGGCGGGGTATAAATTATTATTATTATTATTATTAATAATAATATTAAAAAAATTATTTATATCCCGCCCTCCCCAGCCGAAGCCGGGCTCAGGGCGGCTAACAACAATAAAACAGTACAAAAGTACAGCATAAACAACACTCTAAAATCATTCATTATAAAATTAATTAATTTATTATTAATTGTGCAGCCCAGATTTGCAGGGATGAGACCAAACCCCGTTTGCAAATAACAGCTTCCCAGAAACTGTGATTCCTGCTTTGCAGAGGGGTTGGACTAGATGATCCTTAGGGACCCCCAAGCACCTGCCGAAACCTTCAAGGATCCTGGCCCCAAGCTGTTGTCACTGCTGTTGCCAAAGAGAGGCCTCTTTTAGCAAACTTCTGTGTATTTTCTGGTTTAGAGAGAGAGAGAGAGACTCTCACTCACAAGAGTGCTTTCTCAGAGAATCAAAGCCTAAATCTGATTCCTGATGAAAGGAGGAGGAGGAGGAGGAGGAGGGGGGGGGAAGGCTTCTAAATATTGTTCTAGCCTCGTTTCATCTTGGGATGTTTGTGTGCCTTTCCCCTCTTCGCTTCCTTCCTTTTTGCAAGTGGCCTGGGAGCATCGCAGCAAACAAGAGAGTGTCTTTAGGGGAAAACAATCGACGAGGAGCAAAATAAGTGGCAATACTTCAGGGAACAACAAAGTATCTCCTAAAAGGCTTGAGAAAGGAAAGGAGTAATGGATGGTTCCATTTGAGCCTAATGTTATTTCTGGATGTCTTTTATAATGTGTTATTTACTGCGTAGTTTAGAGCTGACAGAAAATAAACAGCATTTGCAACATAATGTCTTTAGAGCTGCAACGCCGTTGCTCATTCCCCCTTGCCTGTCAGGATCCGGCTCAAGCCGACATCCGTCAAAGTCTTCCGTGGTGAAGACAATTTTTTTTTTTTAATTATCTGCTCCTCTCTTTTTTTAATTTTCAAAAGAGCATCTTAAAGTTCAACAGCTCTCATGGTGGTTTCACAACTGCACGGCGACGTGCAAATTCACGGAGGGTAAGACCTGGTCACGACGGCCGTCTGTGCTACCTTCAAGTTTGGAGAACGTATAACCTTGTTGTTATTTAATATATGATTTAATGCCAAAAAAGGCACCTAAGTGGTTTATAAAGTCTACAAACCAGCCACGCTAACATATATAAATATCCCCAGTGCTATTTTACAAGAAAAAAGGGTGATGGAACTCACCAAGAACACCTCCCTCATTCTCCTTCACCTGAGAGGTGCTGGAACAGACTTCTGGAAAGTTCTGATGGAAAAAAGCCTGAAAATTCCAATAATAATAATAATAATAATAATAAGAAGAAGAAGAAGAAGAAGAAGAAGAAGAAGAAGTAGTTGTCGTTTTTTAAAAAAATAGTTGTTTATTGCCTTGACATCTGATGGGAGGGCGTTCCACAGGGCAGGCGCCACCACCAAGAAGGCCCTCTGCCTGGTTCCCTGTAACCTCACTTCTCACTGCAGAATAACATAGCATTCCTGTTAAAACAACACAGCAATTGAAACAGGAGAGTCAGACTGAACGATCAATGCTTGAATAATTCCCAGTTGCTGGGAACTGCAAGGGTGCAGAGTTGCTTTGAAGGATAGGATTGTAGAGTTGGGAGGGACCCTGAGGGTCATCTAGTCCAACCCCCGGATTGCAGGAATCTCAGCGAAAGCATCCATGACAGATGGTCCTCCAACCTCTCCTTAAAAACCTCCAAGGATGGAGAGTCCACCATCTTCCTTGAGAGTCCATTCCACCGTTTAGCAGCTCTTGCCCTCAGAAAGTTCTTCTTAGTCACAATCTCTTTTCTTGGCTGCCCCTTTGTGAGAACACGATCCTGCACGAGATGGGCCCTTTTGGCCTAATCTAGCTGCTTCAGAAAAAGCAGAGACATCACCTTGCCAACAAAGGTCCGTATAGTAAAAGCTATGGTTTTCCCAGTAGTGAAGTATGGAAGCGAGAGCTGGACCATAAAGAAGGCTGATCGCCAAAGAATGGATGCTTTTGAATTCTGGTGCTGGAGGAGACTCTTGAGAGTCCCATGGACTGCAAGAAGATCAAACCTATCCATTCTGAAGGAAATCAGCCCTGAGTGCTCACTGGAAGGACAGATCCTGAAGCTGAGGCTCCAATACTGTGGCCACCTAATGAGAAGAGAAGACTCCCTGGAAAAGACCCTGATGTTGGGAAAGATGGAGGGCCCAAGGAGAAGGGGACGACGGAGGATGAGATGGTGGGACAGTGTTCTCGAAGCTACGAACACGAGTCTGACCAAACTGCGGGAGGCAGTGGAAGACAGGAGTGCCTGGCGTGCTCTGGTCCAGGGGGTCACGAAGAGTCGGACACGACTAAATGACTAAACAACATCAACAACAGCAAGTTTGTAGGGACTAAAAATGATTTTAAAAGTGGGTGCTCTGGAAGTTTCTTTTCAGAGGATGAGTAATTCTTAGCACCAAACCAGAGAAAAACTTGGACCAAGAACCCCACACATGGCATTGCGGATATCACACACCACAAAGTTTTGTTCTGTCTTTTGCACTGGCTCCTCATTCTCTTCTGGAGACAATTCAAGGTGCTGGTTCTGCCCCAGAAACCCCCAGAATGGCCTGGCTGACATTCACTGCTGTTCCATCTGCAGCGGCCCCTGCATAAAAACGCTTTTCCCGGTCCAGCCAAAGCAATAAATACAGATCCCAGCCATAACGTTCAAAATGTGCAGAGCATTAAAAGCCTAAATGAATTGTTAATAAATATTGATGCCGGTGGCTGAAATGAAACTAAATGCAGTTCTCTAATCTTGTTGAGAGCAGAGACCCAAGGAAAGAATTATGAATGGGGCTCAGCCTGGCAATTACAAAGGGCCGGTGCCAAGAAGAATCTCCTTCAAAAGAATAATCAAAAAGTCTATAAGGGTTGGAGAATCTTTAAAGAACATTTAGAAAACTATGGAATAAAAGGAAACATCTTGGCAGAATTAGACTGATCCCTGTATTGTATCACTGCCTTGCCGTGGCGAAGGGGCTTGAATAACTCAGAGAAGCTATGAACTATGCAGAGCAGGGCACCCAAGATGGACAGGTCATAGTGGAGAGTTTTGACCAAACGTGATCCACCTGGAGGAGGAACCGACAAGCCACTCCAGTATCCCTGCCAAGAAAACTCCATGGAAAAAGACAAACCTTTTAATGAGGGTGAAAGAGGAGAGCGCAAAATATGGTCTGAAGCTCAACATAAAAAAAAACCACGAAGATCATGGCCACTGGGCCCATCACCTCCTGGCAAATAGAAGGGGAAGAAATGGAGGCAGTGAGAGATTTTACTTTCTTGGGCTCCATGATCACTGCAGATGGTGACAGCATCTTAAAAGATGCCTGCTTCTTGGGAGAAAAGCAATGACAAACCTAGACAGCATCTTAAAAAGCAGAGACATCACCTTGCCAACAAAGGTCCGTATAGTTAAAGCTATGGTTTTCCCAGTAGTGATGTATGGAAGTGAGAGCTGGACCATCAAGAAAAGGCTGATCGCCAAAAAATTGATGCTTTTGAATTCTGGTGCCGGAGGAGACTCTTGAGAGTCCCATGGACTGCAAGAAGATCAAACCTATCCATTCGGAAGGAAATCAGCCCTGAGTGCTCACTGGAAGGACAGATCCTGAAGCTGAGGCTCCAATACTTTGGCCGCCTCATGAGAAGAGAAGACTCCCTGGAAAAGACCCTGATGCTGGGAAAGATGGAGGGCACAAGGAGAAGGGGACGACAGAGGACGAGATGGTGGGACAGTGTTCTCGAAGCTACCAGCATGAGTTTGACCAAACTGTGGGAGGCAGTGGAAGACAGGAGTGCCTGGTGTGCTCTGGTCATGGGGTCATGAAGAGTTGGACACGACTAAATGACTAAACAACAACAACAACACCTTGCAAGGGGTTAGACTAGATGAACATAGTGGGTCCCTTCCAACTCTACCATTCTACAATTCTATGATATAGAACCACCAAGTATCACGAAATAGTGCACGATATTTCCTGCCATTTTTCTGCCGGCCACGGTGTGCAGAAAGAGAATGATCTTGACCCCTGTTTGGCAGACTCCTGCAAAGTTTATTTAGTAGTACAGCGGAGTGTGTTCGTACATATATATTTATGCCACGTTATCAGTGACACGTTTTCCAGGTCGAGGTGAACTGTGGGTTGGAAAGCGAATTATTTGCAAGCACGGGATCACTTGTCCTGGACAGCGGCCTTTAATATTTCTGACCGGATTTCCTTCTGGTGAATTAGTGGGGCTTGTTGATAGGATCTGAGCCATATTTTACTGGCCCCTGTTCTCTGCTTCAAAAATTCTTCAGCTTAGCTGGTATCTTTCGACTACGAAGGGGAAGGTCACTGGCGATGTTTTACATTTATAAAATATGAGAGTAGGCAACAGGAGTGAGCAAGACTCGCCTCCCTTGATGTGGCTGGAGTAACTATTAAGAGCAATGTAATGCTTGTTCCTCTGTAATTGATGCTTATAAATCATTTCTTATTTTGTCAATTGGCCTTTTTCAGGTCCAAAGCAAACTGCCTTCCTTTTTGTCCAACATATGTGCCTGGCTTTTTAAATCAGCACCAGAACAGCAGCCACCTTCTTTACTAGGAAAAAAAAATGGTTTCAAACCATCGTTTACAATAGAATCAAAAGCGGTTTGAGAGATCCTTCTTCTCTTCCTGGGCTGCTTGCCTCTTTGTGTTGAGCAGCTGTTTCTGATCAAAGAGGTTTGGCAGGCTTCTGAAGCAAGACAAAACCTGGCGAACCTGTCCGCCAGCTGCAAAAATGGGACAGCGCGTTTGGTGAGCCACAGCCATTTTTTTTTTTTTAAAGCAACTTCATTGTCTGAACCAATAGGCACCTGTCTCCAGTCTTGATTCAGACTGTTAAAAGGAAGAATGCAGGAAAATAAAACAAATGTTGGAGCCCATAACACACACACACACACACACAGAGCTGTTTTACACTGGCTAAGACCAGTGGTCCATCTAACCCAGTATTGCCCGTGCTGACTGGCATCAGCTCTCCAGGATTTCAGATGGGATACATCACCAGCCTTACCTGAACCTGGGACTGTCTGCATGCAAGGTAGATGCTGCACAGCTGAGCTATGGCCTTTCCCAAACGTATATAGGGCAAAAGTGCCATAGAACAGCAACAGAGCATGTGTTTTGCATGCAGAAACTCCCTGATGGGATCTCCAGGCTGGGAAGATCCACAGCCAGAAACCTTGGACAGAGGGCTTGGTTTCCTTGGGATGAAGGTCAGTGGAGACTGTGGTATCTTTAAGAGTTATTGTCCAGTAGCACCTTAGAGACCAACTAAGTTTGTTCCGGGTATGAGTTTTCGTGAGCATGCACACTTCTTCAGATACCACGAAAAGGAGATACAGAAGTAGAATCAGTTGTACTAACAGGCTAAGAAACAGTTTCTATCCTTGGGCTGTTAGGCTGCTGGACGGAAAATAATATAGTGCAACTGACCTTCGGGGTTGGTGTGTTGTGTGACGAGCACACAGAGTGCAATGAGATTGAGTGTTTGTGGGGAGGGGAAGGAAGCTGTAGGTTGTACATTGACAATAAAGGTATTACAGTGGTACCTCGGGTTACAGACGCTTCAGGTTACAGACTCCGCTAACCCAGAAATAGTACCTTGGGTTAAGAACTTTGCTTCAGGATGAGAACAGAAATCGTGCGGAGGTGGCAGTGGGAGGCCTCATTAGCTAAAGTGGTACCTCAGGTTAAGAACAGTTTCAGGTTAAGAACGGACCTCTGGAACGAATTGAGTTCTTAACCCGAGGTACCACTGTGTGTATGTATGTATGTATTTATTCTGCATCAGACCAACACGGCTAAGTACCTGAATTTAGGAGATATGTTCATTTGAACATACGTACAACCTGAGCCTAGGATGGAGAAGCTCACAGCAGGAACACCCCAACAGACCTTGCCTGTCTACTAGGTTCCCAAGGAGATCCTCAAGCCGTGGCCTTGGGTTCAGCAAACAGCCATGCAAGCCTCGGGGTCTTCAGTTTCCAGCATCACCTTATCTTCACAGGGAAGATGGAACAAGCTGAACCAAGGGCACCATGTTACAAGAAAGGTGGTTTTGATGAACTCATAGAATCATAGAATCATCGAATCATAGAGTTGGAAGAGACCACAAGGGCCATCGAGTCCAACCCCCTGCCAAGCAGGAAACACCATCAGAGCACTCCTGACATATGGTTGTCAAGCCTCTGCTTAAAGACCTCCAAAGAAGGAGACTCCACCACACTCCTTGGCAGCAAATTCCACTGTCGAACAGCTCTTACTGTCAGGAAGTTCTTCCTAATGTTTAGGTGGAATCTTCTTTCTTGTAGTTTGGATCCATTGCTCCGTGTCCGCTTCTCTGGAGCAGCAGAAAACAACCTTTCTCCCTCCTCTATGTGACATCCTTTTATATATTTGAACATGGCTATCATATCACCCCTTAACCTCCTCTTCTCCAGGCTAAACATGCCCAGCTCCCTTAGCCGTTCCTCATAAGGCATCGTTTCCAGGCCTTTGACCATTTTGGTTGCCCTCCTCTGGACACGTTCCAGTTTGTCAGTGTCCTTCTTGAACTGTGGTGCCCAGAACTGGACACAGTACTCCAGGTGAGGTCTGACCAGAGCAGAATACAGTGGCACTATGACTTCCCTTGATCTAGATGCTATACTCCTATTGATGCAGCCCAGAATTGCATTGGCTTTTTTAGCTGCCGCGTCACACTGTTGGCTCATGTCAAGTTTGTGGTCAACCAAGACTCCTAGATCCTTTTCACATGTACTGCTCTCAAGCCAGGTGTCACCCATCTTGTATTTGTGCCTCTCATTTTTTTTGCCCAAGTGCAATACTTTACATTTCTCCCTGTTAAAATTCATCTTGTTTGTTTTGGACAAATTCATCTTGTTTGTTTTGGACAAACTCCCATGGAAGGTGGTGGACTCTCCTTCCTTGGGGGCTTTTAAGCAGAGGTTGGGTGGCCATCTGTCATGGATGCTTTAGTTGAGATTCCTGCATTACAGGGGGTTGGACTAGATGACCCTCGGGGTCCCTTCCAACTCTCTAATTTTATGATTCTATGATCAGCCAGAGCTCTCTCTCTCTCACAGTCCCCCCTGGCCTTTTGTTCTCTATCCTAGGATGATGTGGCATCCAGACAGGTGTGGTGGGAAAAGGCCAAGCCATCTGTCTCTATGACAACAGCACAACTTATTTCATCATCATCATCATCATCATCATCATCATCATCATCATCATCATAATTTATTATTTATACCCCGCCCATCTGGCTGGATTTCCCCAGCCACTCTGGGCGGCTTCCAACAAAGATTAAAAATACATTAAAATGTCACACATTAAAAACTTCCCTGAACAGGGCTGCCTTCAGATGTCTTCTAAATGTCAGGTAGTTGTAGATTTCCTTGACATCTGCTGGGAGGGTGCTCCACAGGGCGGGTGCCACTACCGAGAAGGCCCTCTGCCTGGTTCCCTGTAACTTCGCTTCTCGCAGGGAGGGAACCGCCAGAAGGCCCTCGGCGCTGGACCTCAGTGTCTGGGCAGAACAATGGGGGTGGAGACGCTCCTTCAGGTATACTGGACCGAGGTAATGTAAAAATGTAAACGGCAGTACTCAACTGGACAGCTAGGGCAATTATCTTACAAAGAAACTGGTCTGGCCGGTTCAGCAGGTTTCATTTAGGGAGCCCAACCTCACAGATAGAGGATCACGGGCCGGGAAATGGCCCACAGGGAGCATCCAGACTGACCCCCCCAACATATAACAGTTTCTATTGAGGAATATCACTTTGTGGCATAATGGCAAGATTCCCTAATTAATAGGCCAGTCGCCCCACGAATGGTTGTCCAAGGCATCTTCTGATGCTGATCAGCTGAGCTCTCTTGTTGACACCGAAGGGAGGGACGGTGTCTCTATGCTTCGCAGTCATAAAAGGCACCAGAGATTCTGGAAAAGGACAGGTGCTTTGGCGAGCAATCAGCCCCTGAGCTCCCACCCCTTTTCACAGTCGCCCGGCTGTACTTTAAAACTCAACGGCATCTCATTTTGTCGCGTAATGGAGAAGACTGTTTTCCAGGCTTAATGTATGACTCGAGGTGTCACAAAGAAAAATGGCCCGGGAGATTCGCGCGGTGCATAATGATGCTCCCGTTTTTAATGTTCCATAACTACATAAAAGAGGAGCCTGGGAAAGATATTTAAGATGTAACATTACGGACAGCCTCATTTAATTCCTCTCTCTCCATCTTTGTTCTTTAGATTGCATCATGGCCACCGATTCTCGCACAATGATGAGAGTTGGGAGGGGAGGGGGGGGAGAGAAAGGGAGAGCGCTGGATCTCTGGCAGAAAATACTGCTGCAGAAACAGAAAATAATATTTTCATAATTACGGTGCCCCAGGAGCCTCTGACAGCTGCCGCTTTATCTTTGTCTCGTCTGTTATGGAGTGGAGTGAGAAAGCTTTTGCTGGCAATCGGTGAAGCTGTGGTCATCACCCCACCACTGGGCTGACACTCGGTTCTGCAGGAACGGGGAGTGATGAGCTAGGAAATGGGAGGCCAAAAAATAAAATAGAATAAAAAATAAAGCCTCCAACCAGCTGCTGTGTTAGGGCAGAAACAATTCCTCGTTTCCAGATTTATTAGGATGATCACAGCTTCTCCACGGGTATTGGAACTAGAATCCTGGAGGGGTCTCTGCTGCTAGAAGGAGCTCGTGGTTGTATCTTCTCAGCAGAACTGGCCGGGGCAGAGGAAGGCGAGGCAGATGCCCTCAAGACACAGGGAGTCCATCATGGAAAGCAAAGAGGACTGGCTGGCGTGCAGAATTGTTTTTGGAACCGGCAGTAGCTTGCTTTTCAGGGCTTCTGCAATTCTTTCTACCTTCAGTTCTGCAGATGAGTTTCAGGAGAAGAGGTGGAGTGTCCAGTCTCCTAGGAAGGTCAGGTTTTTTTTTAAAGGAACCAGGCAGGATAAGGTGCTGGGGGGAGCAATGGCCACAGCAAAACAAAGCAGCATTTGCAGAATGGCTATCCCCAGAGGAGGGACGCAGGTGGTGCTGTGGTCTAAACCACAGAGCCTAGGACTTGCCGATCATAAGGTCGGCAGTTTGAATCCCCGCGACGGGGTGAGCTCCCATTGCTCGGTCCCTGCTCCTGCCAACCTAGCAGTTCGAAAGCATGTCAAGTGCAAGTAGATAAATAGGTACCGCTCCAGTGGGAAGGTAAACGGCGTTTCCGTGCGCTGCTCTGGTTCGCCAGAAGCGGCTCAGTCCTGCTGGCCACATGACCCGGAAGCTGTACGCCGGCTCCCTCAGCCTATAAAGCGAGATGAGCGCCAACCCCAGAGTCGTCCGCGACTGGACCTAATGATCAGGGGTACCTTTACCTTTATCTATCCCCAGAGGAGAAGCCACGTTAGTTTGCTCATAAGAACATACGAGGAGCCTGCTGGATGAGGCTAGTGGCCCATTTAGTCCAGCATCTGGTTCTCACAGTGCAGAACAACGCAAGAGACCTCTCCCCTCTTGGGTTTCCAGCCTCTGGTATTCAGACACACCGCTGCCTCAAATGGTGGAGCCAGAGAACAGGAACAGGAGGGACATGCTTATGTATGTGGGTGGAAGCAGAAGGCATGGGTCTGGGTCTTGCAAGACCTGAGCCTATTTCCTCCTTAAGGCCATTGAAATATACTCGGAGTCGAGAGTGGATTTCATGCTCCTTATTCAGCTCATAGTGGTGAGGAGGAATGGAAGTTCCCCCAGGATGTCTGCTTTATATGCATTATTTACCCAGTGGGCACCACATGATTGGCTAATTCTGGGATTCTCCTGTAGGCCAATCAGGTTGCGGATTCACTTCCACCTGGAGCTGGATTGGGTGGCTCCTGTGGACCAATCAGACTGCTGCATTCTGGATCCTATTGTTCTAGGACCAATCAGACTGCTGCATTTTGGATCCTATTCAACTCAGTACATAACAGCCATGTATCCCTTAAAGTGTTAAAAACAACAACAAGGCAGTGCAATTGCCTTTTCTTATTAAACAGAGTTTTGAGCAGACTTTTCCCCTAATCACCATGTTAAGGCTTGATTTTTCTTCCACACTGTGAAAATCTCACATAAAAATGCATTACATTAGGGAAGATCGCTTCGCTAAACCGTGGGCGTTTGGGAAGATGGTGTTCAGAAATGGCTACAGAGTGATAGAATAGTAGAGTTGGAAGGAACACCAAGGGCCATCTAGTCCAACCCCCTGCAATGCAGGAATATCAACTGTAGCATCCCTGACAGATGGCCATCTAACCTCTGTTTAAAAGCCTCTGGCGGAGAGCCCAGCTTCTCCAAAGGGAGATTGTTCCACTGTTGAACAGCTCTTACTGCCAGAAAGTTCTACCTAATGTTTAGTTTTTGAATTCTGGTGCTGGAGGAGACTCTGGAGAGTCCCATGGACTGCAAAAAGATCAAACCTCTCCGTTCCGAAGGAAATCAGCCCTGAGTGCTCACTGGAAGGACAGATCCTGAAGCTGAGGCTCCAAGACTTTGGCCACCTCATGAGAAGAGAAGACTCCCTGGAAAAGACCCTGATGTTGGGAAAGATGGAGGGCACAAGGAGAAGGGGACGACAGAGGACGAGATGGTGGGACAGTGTTCTCGAAGCTACCAGCATGGGTTTGACCAAACTGCGGGAGGCAGTGGAAGACAGGAGTGCCTGGTGTGCTCTGGTCTGGGGGTCACGAAGAGTCGGACACGACTAAACGACTAAACAACAACAATGTTTAGTTCGAATCCCCTTTCTCGTAGTGGGAGAAAACAAGCTTGTCCCCTCTTCCATGTGTTATGGGGGGTGGGGCACATCTTTAAAGTTGTTAAATGTTACAAATATTATGCCTGAATGTATCCTTTCAACTTGACAGCTCAGGGAAGTTACTGAGCTTTTAAAATAATATAAAATCAACTCCTTTGCCAGTTTCCTCCATTCCAAAGCTATTTTCTCCTTGAAAAAAAACTCCAGGAAGTTGCCAGAGGTGACAATTGCTGAGCTGGTTGTTGGCCAAGGAAAGCCTAATCCCATCACCAGACTTGCCAAGGGGTCCAGACATGCAAAGGAAGTTCTATTGCATTTTGGGTGGTGGGACTTCAGAGGTGTTTGCCTGTGCCAATCCTATACCTGGGTCTTGCCCTGACATGTCTGCTTATGCTAATCTTGTACAAAGGACTTGTCTGGACATGTTTGCCAAGGTGAAACTAGTGTAACCCCTATCTACCCCTCCCCTTTTGTGACATGTCAGCGATGTAGCAATGATGCTGTACGAACTGTATTCTGGGATATGGTGGGGAAAATTTAAAAGTCCTTGTCACCCCATCCTCTGGGTTCAAAATTCCTCTTTGGACCTGTTGCGCAATAAACTTTGATCTACAGCTATTTGCTCCGGTTGGTGGCTGGACTCCTTCCTTTATTCCACAGGGACCCGCGGGCTCTGCCCGACCAGCTGGGGGACTGAGCAGCCTCGCACCTAGATTTTTCCGTAACACGTGGGACAGTCCTTCAGATATTTGAAGATGGCTCTCATATCTCCTCTCAGTCTCCTCCTTTCCAGGCTAAACATACTCAGCTCCTTCAAGCACTCCTCATAAAGCTTCTTTTCCAGACCCTTGATCATTTTGGTCACCCTCCTCTGCACACCTTCCAGCTTGTCAACATCCTTCTTAAATTGTGGCGCCTAGAACTGGACGCAGAATTCCAAGTGTGGTCTGACCAAGGTACTATTACTTCCCTATATTGATCAAGGAGCAATGACAAACCTAGACAGCATCTTAAAAAGCAGAGACATCACCTTGCCAACAAAGGTCTGTATAGTTAAAGCTATGGTTTTCCCAGTAGTGATGTATGGAAGTGAGAGCCGGACCATAAAAAAGGCTGATCGCCGAAGAATGGATGCTTTTGAATTCTGGTGCTGGAGGAGACTCTTGAGACTGCAAGAAAATCAAACCTCTCCATTCTGAAGGAAATCAGCCCTGAGTGCTCACTGGAAGGACAGATCCTGAAGCTGAGGCTCCAAGACTTTGGCCACCTCATGAGAAGAGAAGACTCCCTGGAAAAGACCCTGATGCTGGGAAAGTTGGAGGGCACAAGGAGAAGGGGACGACAGAGGACGAGATGGTTGGACAGTGTTCTCGAAGCTAACAACATGAGTTTGACCAAACTGCGGGAGGCGGTGGAAGACAGGAGTGCCTGGCGTGCTCTGGTCCAGGGGGTCATGAAGAGTTGCACACGACTAAACGACTAAACAACAAATAGATCAGGGGTATATTGGAAGAAATTTTTGCACTGCATTTTTAAAAATAATATGTAAAGTGATGTGGAATTTGAGGGAGCAGAACTTAATACTGGAAAAATGGGAAGTTGAGCGAAGCCAAGAGATTCACCCATCAATTTCAGAGGAGTACGTAGTAACACTGATCAATGTTTTACTCTGAAACATATCATAAGGGAATATACGAAGAGCACTAAGAATAATCTTTATGCAGCCTCCATTGATCTTTCTGCTGCTTTTGATTCTATTAATCGAAACAGACTGTGGGAGAGATTACACATTGCCAACATCGACGGTAGACTTCTGTTATTGATTCAAAAACTATGCATCAACAGAGAAAAGCAAATTAGGGTAGGTTTAAGTGGTGGCATTAATGATGCCTTTAAAACGTCTCGAGGAGTGAAGCCAGGTTGCATTCTGGCTCCCACTCTTTTTAACCTTTATATTCATTAATGATTTGGCGCCACATCCAGCCAAAGCAAGCACCCAGTCTCCAGGAATAACATCCCCTCCAACATTCCTCAGATGAACATAGGGGCATTTCTTGTGGGAAGTGATCCATGAGAGGCAGTCAAGTACAACATTCCTTGTAATGCTAGAGAAGACATGCGAGGGAATTTTTGGTCCAGCCAGTCGAAACCTCCTGTTCCTCCTGGCTGGAGCATCCTTCCTTTTGCATGTGATAGAAGGTGGGCGTGACCTTACCTGTCCAGGTAACAAAAGGACGACTCACACAGCACACCTCTCTCTTTTTGAGTTCCTTCTTCGTTTGACCAGCTTCTAGCTAGGACTGCTCTGCTAGCTCTCAGCTAGCAGAAGCACTGGGATTATTCCCCCATATGGTAGATCCACATGTATATATTTGTAACTAAGTCTGCCTTCAGGAATCCAACTGTGAACTGATGTGAGTAAACTTCTTTTATTGACTTTGAATAAGATGGTGGCGTCTTTATTCTTTTAAGAAGAAGAAGAAGAAGAAGAAGAAGAAGAAGAAGAAGAAGAAGAGGAGTTTGGATTTGATATCCCGCCTTTCACTCCCCTTAAGGAGTCTCAAAGCGGCTAACAATCTCCTTTCCCTTCCTTCCCCACAACAAACACTCTGTGAGGTGAGTGGGGCTGAGAGACTTCAGAGAAGTGTGACTGGCCCAAGGTCACCCAGCAGCTGCATGTGGAGGAGCGGAGACGCGAACCCGGTTCCCCAGATTACGAGACTACCGCTCTTAACCACTACACCACACTGGCTCTCAAGTCAAGGGAACTTACAAGGAACTACAGTGGTACCTCAGGTTACATACGCTTCAGGTTACAGACTCTGCTAACCCAGAAATATTACCTCGGGTTAAGAACTTTGCTTCAGGATAAGAACAGAAATCGTGCTCCGGCGGCGCGGCAGCAGCAGGAGGCCCCATTAGCTCTAGTGGTGCTTCAGGTTAAGAACAGTTTCAGGTTAAGAACGGACCTCTGGAACGAATTAAGTATTTAACCTGAGGTACCACTGTATACAATTCAATCTAAGACAGACTGAATTGTATAATAGTGAGAGACTCACATGAGCCTGCAACCAGCTATCCGCTGTGTGTGAGAAGGGGGAATGTGACTCTGCTACATAAAGGAACTTGCTAGCACAAGTTAGGAAGGATATTAATAAGCAATTCAGATGAAGGGTGAGTGCCACCACCCCATGACCAATGGGACACAGCACAAACACCCTCCACTGTCCTAAGAAAACCCCCTGATCCCGTTTTGATTTGATTTATTCTCTGATAGATTTACAAAAAGAAAAACCCACACCAATAAATTTTAGAAGGGGGTAGGATTAGACACAGATGCACCAAGCATTTTTTTTAAAATGTTTTTATTAACAATTTCAACACAACAAATTATCAAAACATATCATATTCATTATTTTCCCCCTTCCCCCCCTTCGAACCTCCCCCCCGAGACTTCCCTCAGCTCCTCTCTCTGATTTCTCAGCACATATTATTCTCTGCATGTTATCAAATTATACATATCCTTACATTATCTATCTACCATGTTATCAACCAATAAATTTGTGTATGTTTATTCAAAACCTGCCAAGAAGTCCAATTCGTTTTGTTGTCTTTTTAGATAAATTGTAAAAAGCTCCCATGCTTCCTTAAAGTCACAGTTGTCCTTGTCTCGCAATTTGTATCTCAATTTAGCCAGCTCTGCGTAACCAAGCATTTTTCTTTTTAACCCCCCCCCCAAAACTCCTTGCACTCTGCTCTGCTCCCCCTTTCTTCCCACCCAGGGCAGTCTTGCCCTCTGCCTGCCCCTCGGAGTTGGCGCATCACCCGGGGCAGGGTCTCAGCCATGGCAGCAAACTCTCCTTCTCCTTGCCTGCTCTCCAGCAGCTGCTACGAGCTGCCCAAGGGAGGAGGCTGGCAGCAGCGTCCATGGAGAGGCAACAGGGTGCTGCCTTGGAGCTGAGGCGTTCACAAAGGAAGGATTGAACTCTGATTAACAAGAATACACACAGAGGCTTGAACCAGCAAGACTCTGGGAAGGGTGCGTATAATAATCTCTCCCCCCAGCCCCTGGCCCAGGTCGTTTTATTCACAAAAGAACTTTTTACAGAGTGTTCGTAAGAACCAATCAGATTTCTTCTGAGCATTTCAACAAACCCACGCGGGGACAAAGTTAAACTACGGTCCCAAAACTAATTAGGCACGGGGTAAACAAAGAACAGAACTACAAAGAAGAGCATTTGGCAACCCTGGAGGTGATAAGCAATATACATGATAAGGAGGGTGGCCAGGAGGACAGCGATCATTATCACCTTCATGTGAGATCTGTTTCCTGGCCCTAAGATGTAATGGCATTAGGGGTTGCTTGTGCGTAAGTTACCGCCACTCTGGGCTAGGTTACCTGGTTAAACCGTTTCTCGCTGGACAGCCATCCACTCCGTGGCTGTTCAGTCGCTGGCAGAATCCGTCAGTGGGCGTTTCTTGAACTTCTTTCAGCAAAGAAGTTCTTTGACGCCAAGTCTACGCCTACTTTCCCTGCGCGGAAGTCTTCTGCGCAGGGAGGGTGTGGGCAGCGGAGGACCCGTGCTCTCCCCGCTGGTCTCCTGCGAGGAGTCCTGGAGCCCCCTCGCCGATTCCCCCCTCCGCCCCCCTTTATCCCTGGTGTTACGCTGATTTCCTTCCCCAGCTGATGAGTCCCCTCTCTCCCTGCTTGGCCCTTCTCCGGCATCGCTTGGGAGACTTGCCTCCACTTCTGGCTCCGATGTCAGTTCCCTGACATAAGATTAACATCCTAAGATTAACATATTAGAAAGCTACTTCGAAGAAGCTTGCCCACTATCTTTGATGACCCAGGATGCCTGCCTGGGACAACGGACAGTGTACGTGACCTGTGAAGCAAGAGAGATGGAACAGGGATGCAGAGGTGTGGATTGATCAAGAATCATATCAAAATAATTTAAACCCAGTCAACGCAATGCTTTCATTGCTGACACAGATGGCTTACTCTATATTTGTTATAATTCCTCATAGCAATCCCACCTGATCACTACATCAGCGGCTACTGCTGCTGCCGCCTTCGCTGGGGACAAGCGCCGTCTCACCCTCCTGCTGGTGGGTGAAATAGGGTGAAATGGGAAGCCAGGAGTGTCCCTGGGCTATCAGGACACTTGGAAGGTGTGCAATTAGGAATAGAAAGATCTCAATCTTGACGTGTGCAGATGAGTCAGGGCTCCACTCTCTGCTCTGACTGCGCCTCAAAATTCCCCTTACCAGTCCCTTGAGGGGTGCGCAAGGTCAGGATCCGTCATTTGGAGTCAGCATGGAGCCCCTGAGCTGGGCAGGCCTGGTACGACTGCTAAGTGTCTGGCTTTCTGTCTCTGCCTGGGCAACTGAGAAGGGTCTTGGGCTAGAGAATTGAGCATGTTTCTCTTCCTCCTCCATGAGGCTGTCTAAACCCCAAATAAATCCCTTCCGTGCCCCCTTTGCCACTTGGCAAGCCCCTTTCCTGGCCAGAAGCACCCAATGAGAAGATCCTGAATGGGGTAACTGTGCCCCGGAAGGACCAGGTGCGCAGCCTGGGAGTCATTTTGGACTCACAGCTGTCCATGGAGGCGCAGGTCAATTCTGTATCCTGGGCAGCTGTCTACCAGCTCCATCTGGTACGCAGGCTGAGACCCTATCTGCCTGCAGACTGTCTCGCCAGAGTGGTGCATGCTCTGGTTATCTCCCGCTTGGGCTACTGCAGTAAAAGTAAAGGTAAAGGACCCCTGGATGGTTAAGTCCAGTCAAAGGCGACTATGGGGTTGCGGCGCTCATCTTGCTTTCAGGTCGAGGGGGCCGGTGTTTGGAATGTGCTCTATGTGAGACTACCTTTGAAGGCAACCCAGAAACTGCAACTAATCCAGAATGTGGCAGCTAGACTGGTGAGTGGGAGCGGCTGCAGAGACCATAAAACACCTGGCTCCCAGTACGTTTCCGAGCACAATTCAAAGTGCTGGTGGTGACATTTAAAGCCCTAAAAGGCCTCGGCCCAGTATACCTGAAGCAGCGTCTCCACCCCCATCGTTCAGCCTGGACACTGAGGTCCAACTCCGAGGGCCTTCTGCCGGTTCCTTCACTGCGAGAAGTGAGGTTGCAGGGAACCAGGCAGAGGGCCTTCTCGGTAGTGGTGCCTGCCGTGTGGAACGCCCTCCCACCAGATGTCAAGGAAATAAACAACTATCCAATTTTTTGAAGACATCTGAAGGCAGCCCTGTTTAGGGAAGTTTTTAATGTTTGATGTTTTATCGTGTTTTTAATATTCTGTTGGGAGCCGCCCAGAGTGGCTGGGGAAACCCAGCCAGATGGGGGGGGGGGTATAAATAATAAATTATTATTATTATTATTATTATTATTATTATTATTATTATTATTATTAGCCTGGCTTTCGGTCCCTGCCTGGGCAACTGAAAAGGGTCTTGGGCTGGAGAATTGAGTGTGCTGCATTTGAACTTGCAGACATCCGCCATGACTCATAGCCCTAGAGAGGCTTCTCTTCCTCCATGAGGCTGTCTAAACCCCAAATAAATCCCTTCCGTGCCCCTTTGCCACTTGGCAAAGCTCCCTTTCCTGGCGCAGCACGAGCTGCTCAGTTATTTGGGTCCCGGCCAACCCCAACCCCCATCTCCCGTGCTGGAGTTTAGCAAGCGGCAATTAAAACACATTGCCGTATTTTTAAGGACACGGGTGGCACTGTGGGTTAAACCAATGAGGCTCTTGTGCTTGCTGATCAGAAGGTCGGCGGTTCAAATCCCCGCAACAGGGTGAGCTCCTGTTGCTCGGTCCCAGCTCCTGCCAACCTAGCAGGTCAAAAGCACATCAAAGTGCAAATAGATAATTAGGTACCGCTCAGCTGGAAAGCTAAATGGCATTTCCCTGCGCTGCTCTGGTTCGCCAGATGTGGCTTAGTCCTGCTGGCCACATGACCCGGAAGCTGTACGCTGGCTCCCGCGGCCAATAAAGCGAGATGAGCGCCGCAACCCCAGAGTCAGTCACGACTGGACTTAATGGCCCGGGGTCCCTTTACTGTATTTTTCCGTCTATAAGACGCCCCCATGTATAAGACGCCCCCTATTTTGGGGGTGTGCTGGTCCAGGGGGGAGGTTACCGTGGAGCGAGGTCCAGGACCTGAGTTGAGGGTCGGCAGACAGTCCTCCTCGGGCGAAGCAGGGTCCACAGCGAGAAGCTGGGCAAGGACAGGAACTCTGGGGGAACAGGACTGGATGCTGGCCGAAACAGCTCATCAACGACGTTGCTCCCGCAACCTGGGACCGGGCTGACTGGCCTTTATCTTCTCTGAGGCCAGGGGCGGTCCCGGCCCCCAGGAGACCCGCCTCTCCTGGCCTTAAGGCGAGCACTCCTCCAGGGAGAAACCAGTTCCCTTCGCCTCTCTGCCCTGAGCCTCTGCAGTTCAGGAGAGGCTGAAGGGTTACTGGACCCAGGGGGAGACTCACCTGTAGGCACTGAGTCCTCAACCACCTCCGGAGCCAGAGTGGATTCACCTGGTGCCTGCTCCTGAGGATCCGGCACAGGTGCAGACGCTTCAGAATCAAGGCCCTGCCCCAGCTCAGCCGGCCCTGGAGGCGGGGACTCCTGTGCAGGCTGGGATTCCTCCGGTTCAGCCTCTGAATCGGATTCCCAGGCCATCACAGGGGGACTCTGATTTAAGAAAATGGGGGAAGATCTATCCGTGTATAAGACACCCCCAAATTTTGGACATTATTTCTAAGGGGGAAAACCTAGTCTTATACGTGGAAAAATACAGTATTTAAAATCGGGTTACATTCATGGCAGCTGTTGAGGAAATTTGGAGAGTCTCTCTCTTACTTGCTGGGCTTTGATTTCACCCAACCTGCCTCCCTCACCACACACACAAAGAGACACACACACACACTTGCCAATGGCACCGGGAAGCTCAGAGCAAGACTCTGTGAGGAAATGCCTCTCCACCAAGCAGATGGCTTTGTGGAAATACCGAGGGTGGGGGAAAAACATCATTTTGCTGCAAAGGAACCTGTGCCTGTCTGTTCCAGCTGTGGCCGGGTGAGCGCAGGGTGCTTAATGGACTCATCCTTCACAAGCAGCTGCCTTTCCCATACAGAGCCCTAATGAGGTGTTATTTAACTCCTGCAGAAAATGGGCCATTGCAGGCGCTAACAGCTAAGGCTTCTTGTTGCCGGGAGTTAATTGCTTCTCTTTGACGATTCCTTTAATCATGGCCTGCTTTGGAGGCTATTAAAAAAGGGGCGAGGAGAGGCTGGGAACCACCCCGATCCTGTTCATTTTGCACAAGGATATGAAAATTGGGAAGACGCCTGCTTCTTGGGAGAAAAGCAATGACAAACCTAGACAGCATCTTAAAAAGCAGAGACATTACCTTGCCAACAAAGGTCCGTATGGTTAAAGCTCTGGTTTTCCCAGTAGTGATGTATGGAAGTGAGAGCTGAACCATAAAGAAGGCTAATGGCCAGAGAATTGATGCTTTTGAATTCTGGTGCTGGAGGAGACTCTTGAGAGTCCCATGGACTGCAAGAAGATCCAACCTCTCCATTCTGAAGGAAATCAGCCCTGAGTGCTCACTGGAAGGAGAGATCCTGAAGCTAAGGCTCCAGTACTTTGGCCACCTCATGAGAAGAGAAGACTCCCTGGAAAAGACCCTGATGTTGGGGAAGACGGAGGGCACAAGGAGAAGGGGACAACAGAGGACGAGATGGTGGGACAGTGTTCTTGAAGCTACCAGCATGAGTTTGACCAAACTGCGGGAGGCAGTGGAAGACAGGAGTGCCTGGCGTGCTCTGGTCCAGGGGGTCACGAAGAGTTGGACACGACTAAACGACTAAACAACAACAACAACTTTAGCTAGCAAGTTCTTTCACATTCCCCTTTTAAACACACAGCAGGTAGCTGGCTGCAGGCTTGTGTAAGCCTCTCACTATTAGGTTCCTGGTAAATCCCCTTATATCCCTCTTCAAAGAAGAAACATGCCACAATATTGTGTAAAGTATATAAAAGAAGTTTACTCACATCATCAGTTCACAGTTGGATCCCTGAAGGCAGACTTGGTTACAAAGTATATACATGTGGAACTATCCCGTACAGGAATAATCCCAGTGTCCTCTGTTGGCTGGAAGCATCTCTAGCTAAAAGCTGCTCCAACGATGGAAGAAGTCAAAAAGAGAGCGTGCTGCGTGCCTTGTCCTTTTTGTTACCTGGACAGGTAAGGTTACGCCCATCTCTAGCAAAAGGAAGTATGTCCCAGCCCGGAGGAAACAGGAAGTTTTCGACTGGCTGGACCAAAATTTCCCCGCATGTCCACTCTAGGAAAACAAGGAATGTTGTACTTGACTGTAACTTACGTATCACATCCCACAGTCTTATATTATGAAGTCCATATTAAGTCATCATTTGGTTGCCATAGGAATTTTCCTCTTTGGAGCCTGGAATGATGGACTTCTGAAAACCAAGTAGAGATTCTTGTTGGATGGATGGAAGGATGGAATGTGCTTGTATGGATTCCATACTGCCCTGAGATCTTTTGATAAAGGGCGGTATATAAATTGGATTAATAAAAACAAAAATATAAGCCTACCCTTCACCAAATGGTCTCAAGGGCGCGTTACTAAAACATCACAGGCAAAGCAAGTACAAATTATATGACAAGCTGATTATTTTATTTTATTTTATTTATATCCTGGCTTTCTCCCGCTGTGGGACCCAAGGAGGCTCACAGCGTAAATCAAAACAGATAATTAAAGCTGAAACACACACAAGAAATATAAATAAAACCCCCCACAATTAATTAAGCAAAATCCTATTAAAAACAGTGCGGGAAACCACTGGAAATCGTTTTTATTTATTTAGTTATAAAAGTATTTCTAGGCTGCTATTTCATTAAAAAAGCAAAGCCACTTGCAACCAATAAATACATAAAACCATATCATAAAAACCATATTAAAAAGTTAAAAACAGACATCAATTAACCATTGTTGAAAAGTGTACTGATTGCCCGCATAGGCCTGGCGGAATAGGAATTTTTCAGCAGGTTTAGAAGTTTCCAGTGTTTCAAAGTTGGCGCAGAAGGTGCCTGCTGAATCTCTAGTGGCAGAGAGTTCCACAGGGCTGGACTGATGACACCAAAAGCTCGGTTTCTCATTGCTATCAAATGATCCTCACCAACTTGGGGAATGACCAATGGCACTGCTGCAGATGATCTCGGCCAGGCATAGGCAAACTTGGCCCTCCAGATGTTTTTGGGACTACAACTCCCATCATCCCTAGCTAACAGGACCAGTGATCAGGGATGATGGGAGTTGTAGTCCCAAAACATCTGGAGGGCTGAGTTTGCCTATGTCTGATCTCAGCGATTGAGCTGGGACAGAAGGGTTTAGCAGGTACCCTGGACACAAGTTGTTTCAGGATCTTTTAGATAAATAGCAAGCACCCACATTAAAAATTAAAACATTTAAACACCCCCAACACCCCCCAAACCATAAAAGCGAGTGGTTGTGTGACCCAAAGACCCCTCCAATTGTGATGGAGTTCTAGCAAGGATGTCCCTCCCAGATCGCAGGTTCTCCAGGTGTGTCCCCGCAATTGGTACCCCAGAGAGGGCTGGCCCTGGACAAGGGATGGAGCCTGTCTGAGATCGGTGGGTGAGTTTTCAGAGGAAGTAATAATAAAAATAATATTTATTATTTATACCCTGCCCATCTGGCTGGGTTTCCCCCGCTACTCTGGGCGGCTTCCAACAAAGTATTAAAATACAGTGGTCTGTTAAACATTAAAAGCTTCCCTAAACAGGGCTGCCTTCAGATGTCTTCTAAAAGTCTGGTAGTTCTTCTCTTTGACATCTGGTGGGAGGGCGTTCCACAGGGCGGGCGCCACTACCGAAAAGGCCCTCTGCCTGGTTCCCTGTAACTTGGCTTCTTGCAGGGAGGGAACTGCCAGAAGGCCCTAGGAGCTGGACCTCAGCGTCCAGGCAGAATGATGGGGGGTGGAGACGCACCTTCAGGTAGCTGCACTTCCTTTCCATTTGCTCCTTTCATTTACCGTTCTGTCAATTTTATTCCTCCTTGGCAGCCACTTCAGTTCTGGAAGAAGGTGAATTCCTTTACTGATCACTCGAGGAATGGTCTGGGAGAATGATTCTCCAACATCAGCTTCGTTGGACTGGGCATGTTGTGCGAATGCCTGATGATCGTTGTTATGTACTGAGTTGAATAGGATCCAAATTGCAGCAGTCTGATTGGTCCTAGAACAATAGGATCCAGAATGCAGCAGTCTGATTGGTCCACAGGAGCCACCCAATCCAGCTCCAGGTGGAAGTGAATCCGCAACCTGATTGGCCTACAGGAGAATCCCAGAATTAGCCAATCACGTGGGGCCCATTGTGTAAATAATGTATATAAAGCAGACATTTGGGGGGAACTTCCATTCCTCCTCACCACTATGAGCTGAATAAAGAGCATGAAATCCACTCTCGACTCCAGGTATATTTCAGTCGTCTTCCAAAGCAACTACTCTATTCCAAACTTAAAAATGAAAGCCATAATGCTGGCGGTCAACAAAGGAGGTATGTTCAGGCATTGCAGCTCTCCGAAGCGTGAACTACAGTTCCCATGATGCTTTTTGGGGTGGGGGTGGGGATGTGCTTTGAACGTACCCAACCATAGTCTTTAAGGTTGCATTTGCCCAATGCAAAATACCATGCCTTTCCTTTTCTGGACAAACCTCTTTGCTCACGGAGGAGGTGAACGAGCTGCTTTCCCCCTGCAATAATGATGATGATGATGATGATGATACCTTTACTGTCATTGTACAACCTGTGTACAATTAAATTAAACGAGCCCAGAAGTTGCAATTCCTTGGGAAAGAGTTGCCTGTCGCCTCTCCCCGTCCTCTCAACCTTTGGATCAGACCCAAGGCCCAAGTCAAACGTGGCAGCTTTGCAAGCTACCTGGTGCCTCCACCCCTGCTGGGCGCTGCCGTGCTCTGCTGCCGTTCAGTTTGGCTGGGATTAAGCGGGCAGGTGGCTGGCTGCGGCAACTGCTTGCCATGCCCTTGCAGAACTGCCGTGGCGGAAACACCTTCTCTGGTCTTGCATAGCCGGGCAATGAAGGCCGGCTGTTGGGCAAGAGGTCAGTGTCCTTGCCATTCTCCTTTTAAATAATATTTTATTAATTTCCCCAAAATAACAAAAGTAAAATAGCAACAATACAAATTCATAACCAAACCTAATAAAATTGACTTCCCCCATGTCCCTTCCCTCGTTCCATTCTTTATCATCATACCACATGTCCATTGTAAATTAAAAAAACACTGGTATTACTTATTGTCCATTCATAATGTCATTACAAGTCATTCTAGAATCCTGCTAATGTATTAACCTATGTACATTGCTTCTGTATATATCCAATGAAGTCCTTCCAAACGTCTTTAAATTCATTGCCCTCTCTTCCTCTTAGTTTCATTGTCAATTTTGCCATTTCAGCATATTCCATTAGTTTAACTTGCCAATCTTCTTTTGATGGAACCCTTTCTTCTTTCCAATATTGTGCTAATAGTATTCGTGTGGCCGTTTTTGCGTACTTGAATAAGCCCTTTTGTAATCTTGGCATAAAGGTGAAGGTAAAGGGACCCCTGACCATTAGGTCCAGTCGTGGCCGACTCTGGGTTTGCGGCGCTCATCTCGTTTTACTGGCCGAGGGAGCTGGAGTACAGCTTCCGGGTCATGTGGCCAGCATGACTAAGCCACTTCTGGCGAACCAGAGCAGCGCACGGAAACGCCGTTTACCTTCCCGCCGGAGCGGTACCTATTTATCTACTTGCACTTGATGTGCTTTTGAACTGCTAGGTTGGCAGGAGCAGGGACTGAGCAACGGGAGCTCACCCCGTCGTGGGGATTCAAACCGCCGACCTTCTGATCGGCAAGTCCTAGGCTCTGTGGTTTAACCCACAGCGCCACCCGTGTCCCTAATCCTGGTATATCCACTCCTGTAATACCTAGTAGGAAAGCTTCCAGGTTTTTTTTAACAAAAATTATTTTAAACATCTTCTTTGTTTCATTATAAATCATTCCCCAATATTTTACAATCCCACCATCCTTGCCACGCTCCTTACGGGTTCACCACCTCCCAGGGGCTTGTCTTCCCCGTAACCTCTCAGAGATAGCAAACAGGCCAAGCTCACCCAGTGGGTTTCATTGCTGTCTGAATCCGGGTGCCACAAAACAGGATGGCAGAGATGAGGACAAAGGCCTTGGGGCTTCACCCTCCACCTTCCTGTCTCTCCGTCTTTCCCTTTATTTCCCCCTGCCCGCCCTTGAGAGGACAGCAGAGCCGGTGATGGCTCTGACAGAATGTGCTTGAGATCCGGTGGGGCACAGTGGTGAGACTGTGGGACTAGCCCCTGGGAGAGACCAGGGTTCAAATCCTACCGCAGCCATAAAGTTCAGTGGGTGACTTTGGACCAGTCACTGTCTCTCAGCTAAATCTACCTGCCAGAACAGCCTGCTGGATCACGCCGATGGACCATCTAGTCCAGCATCCTGTTCTCACAGTGGCCAACCAGATACTTGGGCAAGCCACCAAGCAGGATTCGAACACAGGAGCAACTCTCCGCTCTTGCGGTTTCCAGCAACTGGCGTTCAGAATATTGGCTACCGAACCGCTCCCTGCTAATTCTAGATTGCTCATGAGCAAGAAAGAAAAAGCACAACTCCCGCTACTGATCTGTGGGGGAACTCCACTTTCTATAGCTCTCCATTTGGAGAAATGTCCATTTATTCCTAGGGACACGGGTGGTGCTGTGGTCTAAACTACAAAGCCTAGGGCTTGCCGATCAGAAGGCTGGCGGTTTGAATCCCCGCGACGGGGTGAGCTCCCGTTCTTCGGTCCCTGCTCCTGCCCACCTAGCAGTTCAAAAGCAAGTCAAAAGTGCAAGTACCACTCCAGCGGGAAGGTAAACGGTGTTTCCGTGCGCTGCTCTGGTTCTCCAGAAGCAGCTTAGTCATGCTGGCCACATGACCCGGAAGCTGTCTGCGGACAAAGACTGGCTCCCTCTGCCTATAGAGCAAGATGAGCGCTGCAACCCTAGAGTCGTCTGCGACTGGACCTATCGGTCAGGGGTACATTTACCTTTACCATTTATTCCTACACTCTGCTTCCTGCTTCTTCAGCCAGTTCCTGTTCCCGAAGAAGTCCTTTCCTCTTATTTTTATGATTTTTAATATGCCATCTTGAATTTATGAGCGCTTCGCAAGCATGATGATTTCAAACGAGTAAGGTAAAAAATAAAAAGGTAAAAGACCCCTGGGCGGTTAGGTCCAGTCTATGGGACCTATGGGGACCGAAGGCGACTATGGGGTTGTGACACTCATCTCGCTTCAGGCCGAGGGAGCCGGTGTTTGTCCACAGACAGCTTTCCAGGTCATGTGGCCAGCATGACTAAACCATTTCTGTCCCAACTGGAAAGCAGAGTGCATGGAAACGCCATTTACCTTCCCGTCGCAGTGGTACCTATTTATCTACTTGCACTGGCGTGCTTTCGAACCGCTAGGCTGGCAGAAGTGAAGAGTTCCTCAGCCATGGTGATATATGAAATGGGATATCCCAACATTTATTTTGGGGTTCAGGGTTAATGGACACATGGATTTTCCTTTCTTTTTAGCATTATGAACTTTTGAGCAAATAGGTAAAAGGTAAAGGTAAAGGACCCCTGGATGGTTCAGTTGTCATTGCTGTAGGAAGTATTGCTGCTCTGTTCTAAGTGCACAGGGATAGACTTCAGGTGCTCCATGGAGTGCTGAAAGAAACTCTTCATATGCTCAGAGGTACCTTTTCTTTTAGATATAATGCTGCTTTGTATTGTTGTATTCAAAAATTGGGGTTGGCTTTTCCAGCCCAACTCCCCGTCAACGGACTCTGTGTCCCCTAAGTCAATTACTGGTCACAGAAGAATGGATGGAGGCAGGAACCAGTCGAAGCAAGGCAAACCTTTATTTTTCTGTTGCAACAGAGTCCCCGCTCCCCCTTGCGAGGGGCTGAGGACCCAGAACAAAGGTGTGCAAGAACTTTTAAAGACTAGACATTTCCCAACCCCTTATCCAAAGACCACCCAAAAAAGCATCATCCATCCATCACAGAAAGACGTGGTCCCCAACAGAAATTTGAGAGTGAGTGTCTTGTCTCCTGTCTGATAAGTTACCTGATAAATAATGGCCACTGATTGCATTACTTGGGCTGTCTGGCCGTTTCTTTGAGATGGTAAATACTTCAGTTCTTGAATTCAGATCACAGGCCCACCCTAGAGAACTACTGGGAAAGGTTTCTCCAATATCTTTCCTTCTCCAGAGGAAATATTTGGAGTCATTTGGAGAGCCCGGATGGCTTTTGGGGATTGTTCTGTGTGCTAAATTAAAATGTAATTTTCTCAGGGACTATTTCCTAAATTTTGAAGGGTGAAGGATTGCTTTTCTGTGGAGCGTGTCTCCCTGTCTGCTTTCTGTGTGCACCCTAAAATTTTTATATCAGCATCTTTGGCTTTAAGGAAGGGTGGGGCCAACGATGAGAAGTCTGCGCGGCTGAAAGGTCTAAGTCTCTGCAGGAGAGGCACCCAGTTTCATTTTCACTTCTGGCCCTCCAGAAGCGGTGGTTCCTGAGGCGCAGTTGCCTGGAGCATATTATTCTGGCCTTCGTTTTCTTCCTTGCTGCCTGCGAGATGCTGCTCTAAAGCGCGGCTCCTCTTTGCACTTTAGAAAAGCGCTTCCAGCAGAATTTATGGTAAATCTGAAACTTTTTGAAAGATGGGCCAGGGGGCTGTGAGCTTCCTGGGGCCTACAGGCTAGTTAAAAGTTTGGTGTTGGCTGTTCCTTCTCTTTGCCTTAAGCAAATCTCCTCATCTCCTTCAAATATTTGGCTGAAAGGGAAGGGACTTGGACCAGGTAGTTGGGCTTGTCTGGTGGGATGGGTTAGGTATGGTTTACATTTGTACAGTGGTCCCTTGGTTCTCAAACGCCTTGGTACTCAAACAACTTGGAACCCAAACACTGCAAAACCGGAAGTGTTTTGGTTTGTGAACTTTTTTCGGAAGCCAAATCTGCTCTATTTTGAGTGTTACGCTTCCAATTTGAGTGCCACACTTCCGTTTTGAGTGTTACACTGAGGTCTGTCTGTTTTTGCTATTTATTTTGCGTTTTTGCGGCTCTTTTTTTGGTGACAGTGTGGAACCCAGTTCAGCTACTGATTGATTGATTGTGTGACTGCAGTACATTGTTTATTGCTTTCGTTTTATGGATCCATGGTCTCATTAGATAGTAAAATTCATGTTAAATTGCTGTTTTAGAGGTTGTTTTTAAAAGTTTGGAATGGATTAATCTATTTTGCATGGGAAAGCGCACCTTGGTTTTGGAACGCTTTGGTTTTGGAACGGATTTCCGGAACGGATTAAGTTTGAGAACCAAGGTACTGCTGTACCTTGCGGGTTTGGGATTCGAGAGCTTTTAGAGTGTGCTCAAGCAAGCCTTTTAAAGGAGAGAGAGAGTGCCTCAGTGGGTTTTTCTTTTTTGCTTGCTTTGTTTGTTAAATTCAGGCCCCTCTTCTCCTCCAGACTGAAGCTCCCCTGCTGCTCTCCATAATTTCTGAAGGTGGAGTCTCTCCTCTTTACAGTTAGCTGAGAATAGCTTTCATGGTGTTTACCACTTACCTTTCTTTGGTCTTGCGTATTTGGGGCAGGAAGCTGCTCAAAAACGGTGTGGACTAGTAACTTTTGAAGCCTTGTTTGCGAGGCCAATTTAGAGCTGGAAAGGAGCCACAAGGACTAGGTAGTTTAAAGCTCTCTCTAAACATCCTCCATCCAGTTTACTCCTTCCTTGAAAATCTCGCGGGAGGGACATCATTGAAAAGGGCCAGCTTTTAAAATTGTTGTTCAATGAAAAGTACGGTAGTCGCAGGTGGCTGTGATTTGTAGTGGAAGAATGGCAATGGGGGGAGACTGCATAAGAAGCCTTTTCCTGTTTGGCTGTCTTCCTGCTCCCAGTGCCACCTGATGCCTATTTTCCTGCTCCGATTTCCTTCTCTCCTGCCTTCTGTTCCACCTCGCAGGGGTGTGTGTGTCTAGCTGAAGGTCCAGTCAGCCCCTTGCTTTGAAATAGGAGATGTTTGTTGCTTTCCAGGCTGGTTTCAGGCAGAAAAGCTCACCAGCAGCCAGGGAATGAGCAGGGCCAGTGACCTCTGGGTTCCTGCCTCTTCTCCTGACCTCGGCATGCAGTTGATTCACCTCCGGCGATTGCCAGAACAGCTGATCTCCACGAAGGGGCTCATACATGCTCAGTGGCAGATCATCTGTCTAGCAAGCACAAAGTCCCAGATTCAAGAGACGCCTGCTTGAAGTTTGGGAGAGATGCTGCCGACCTGTGTGGGCAATATAAGGCAGCTTCCTATGTCATTTACTGTGGAAGAACAGCCACAATAAAAAAGGTTGCACCTGGGAATGAAACATCTCGCAACCATGTTTTCCTTGACTTTATTTCAGAAATGACTTAAAAAAACTCAGTGGAAAAGCTGTAAGATTTCCCCAGCTGTAGGGGGCTCGTTGTTTTGATATTCCGGCTTATTAGATTTCCCGGGACGGTTGCCAGCATTCTGATTATTATTTTTTAATGTAAGCATGATAGAAATTTGTAAAATTACGCATGGCGTAGAGAAAGTGAGGGAGAAAAGTTTTTCTCCCTCGAGAGCTCATAGACATCTAACAAAGCTGAATGTTGGGTAATTCAAGATAGATTAAAAAGTACCTTCTTTGCATAATATATGATTAAACTGCGGAACTCCCTCCCACAAGAGGCAATGATGGCCACTAACCTGGACAGCTTGAAAAGAGGATTAGGCAGATTCATGGAGGAGGAGAGGGCAACTGATGGTTACTAGCCAGAATGGCTATGCTCTGCCTCTTCCATTGAAGGCAGCAAGGAGGAGCAGAGAGTTTCTCTTGTGCTTGAATCCTGCTTGCAGGTATACGATAATGGGCATCTGGTTAGCCACTGTGAGGACAGGTTGCTGGACGAGATGGGCCCCCTTTGGCCTCATTCAGAGGGCTCTACTTACATCTGATCCTTCAACATCAACTTCGTTGGACTGGTCTTGTTGTGCAGATTTCTGCCTGAGTCCAAGGCTGTAACTATGGGAGAAGCATAGTTCCTTGGGGCGTTAATACATCTTGTGATGGGGTTGGATATATGTGCAAATACTGCAGTCAGCAGTATTCCTCTTCTGTACTAAAGTTAAAAACCACCTTCTTGATCGGTGCCTAGAAGTGAATAAGGAACCCTTGCAAATGTTTAGGCTAGCAGCCTTGAAAAGAAAGGCATTTTATGGGCTAATAAAACATATCTTTGGTTTATAAAAAAAATAAATCCTGGATGTAACTCCATTAACTCTGATGGAACCATCTAATGGAAGATAAGGCTAAGGGTTTCTTCAACATCAACTTCATTGCACTGGTCATGTTGTGCTGATGCCTGATGATCGTCTTCCAAAGCAACTGCTCTATTCCAAACTTAAAAATGGAAAGCGTAATGCTGGTGGTCAACAAAGGAGGTTTAAAGACTGTCTCAAGGCAAATCTTTAAAAAATGTAGTATAAACACTGACAACTGGGAAACACTTGCCTGTGAGCGCTCCAGTTGGAGAACAGCCTTTACCAAAGGTGTCCTGGGCTTTGAAGACACTCGAACTCAGGACGCAAGGGAGAAACGTGCTAAGAGGAAGGCACGCTTAGCAAACCCTCGATCTTACTTGGCTACGAGGGATCGCCAAAGAAGAAGACAACTTATGTCTCTATAGGCCTGTGGACAGACTGGCAGAAAAGAGAAAAACCACAAGCAACCAAACACAAGCACACACTGCAATCTTTTTCAGTGGGGGAGAAAACCACATGGGTGCCCGAGAAGGTGGCTGCTGATGCCCACAGAGAAACCATGCCAGTGATGCCAGCTCTATCCTTCTTTATTCCCTGCCATGCCTCTCTAGGAATCATCCCTGGCATTCATCCATGCACGTAGACAGGAGTTATTTTGGGGAGGAGGGGGCCAAGACACCCTCTGTCCGGCTCTGTCTAGCAGATTCGGAATGAAACATCTCAGCAAGAGTTGCTTTCTTTTGACCCCGAGCGCTCAGAGAAATTGCCCAAATCTTCCTTCCACGTCTGCTTCTAGTTAAGTATTTTTACTTAATTTCTCGATTTGGAGGGGGCAGCTGCCCCCCCTGGGCTATGCCCACTTAGAGTCACATTTGCATCCGTTCCCCCACCATTGAAGAACAAGGGAAATTGCATCCAGGACTTGTTGGCGGGGAAAGGGAGTGTTATTATTAACGCTTCCCTTCAACAATGTTCCCAATGAAAATCAAAATTATATTATGGCATGGCGGTAAGAGTGTTGGCCTGGTAGTAGACAGGTAGCCTGTGCGAATCCTGAAAGCAAGCTGTTTTATGCTGGCAGTAGTTTGTGCCCACAAGCAACCTTCCTGCCACGCAATGCCCCCTGGCTACAGCCTCCAGGGTTGCCCCACGCAGAGCGCATTGCAGTAATCCAACCTTATGAATGCATGGGCGACTGTGGTCAAGCTACCTCGATCCAGAAGTGGCCATGGCCGACTTGCGGGCCAAAGCCTTTATCTCATCACCGGCTGTGTTTGGCTCCCAGGCCAAGTGATGCAGAGGGTGCCTTGGGCGATCGAGTGGTTGATCATTAGCTCCCGCTGCGGGTCCGGAAGCAGGGACAAAGTTTGTGTGCCGTTGTTTGCCGACTTTTGCAAAAGGTCACGCCGATATGTGTGGCCCAGCAGGATGGGGACATGTGCAGCTTAGCACAAAGTCGGCGACGGAGCCTGAGAAGAGAGGGAAAGGTCTTCCCGAGAGGCGAAAGCCAAGAGAGGAAGATTTTTCTTGCTGATGGTTGGTCCACCCTGGGGCAAGGACAGAGCAGGGAGTGTCTGCAATGAGATGGACATGCTGGGGAAAATGGAGGGGACAAGTGTTATTGCAGCAGTGATGGGAGTTGGCCAGCCTGAATTGGGTCACCGGTCATCTGGCTGGTCCGCTGTCTTCTCCGATGGATGTTAGAGGTGTGACAGGGGCTGATGGTGGAGTCGTCTTCCAAAGGGAACCCCCCACTTCAGAAGCTTTGGGGCTGTGCCTTGGGTCACCAGAGAGGGCCCATAGGATTATGAATCGTAGAGCTGCAAGGGACCACTGAAGGACATCTGGTCCAGCCCCCTGCAGTGCAGGAATTACAGGTAAAGTATCCTTGACAGGTGGACACCCAACCTCTGTCTGAAAACATCCAGTGAACTGCAGGGGGTCTTGTGCTCCCCTGGGAAGCAAAGGTCTCAATTTTTCCCCAGTGCTTTTCTGGGAAACAGCCCAGCAAAGATACTTCCCAGGTAAGCCCTGCCTTCATAGAGGCCTGACTGGATGAGATTTATAGCATGGTCCAAATTTCAAGGAAGCCCCAGTGAATCTACTCCCAGGTAGCTGGATATGTGAGAACAGGATGCTGCGTGATCCAGAAGGCTCTTCCTGTACGTTCTGAGGGGATCAGAGCTCTTAGTTTCCAAGACGTCAGAAACTATTGTCACAAAACTTTGTGGGGTGGGGGGAAGCAACATTCACCGTGAGGGCACATGACTTGGTTTTTTGGGTTATTGTTTAAAGGGAAAAGAGTCAGTGGGATCTGGACCATGCATGCAGGAGCGCAGAGTACGCGCAGGATGGGACCTTGCCCATTTATGGGCTGTAGATCTCTTGACTGTTCTTTCCTTCCAGTGAACCAGCATGGGAGGAGAACAGTGAGGAGAGGTTTGGGTGACCCTCGTGTGTCATCTGTGAATGGATCAGGATGCAGGGATCTGCCTGCTGCCAGAGGCCTCCAGAGGCTGGTACCTTCATTAAAGTGCTCATCCTCCTCCTGTTCTGCAGACACGGTAAGGGGCTTGGCGCTTGGGTCATTTGTCAGAGAAAGTTGCAGCTTTGGTGGGCATGGGAAGGAAGGAAGGAAGGAAGGAAGGGGCTTGGCTTGGGAGGGCCTCTTTGTAGTGGCAGAGTATGGAAGGCTGCTGGCGGTCAACTCTTCATCAGATCTTTAAAATCCTCAGTCGTGTGTATCACAGTTGTAAGCAGGTCTACTCGGATGCAAGGTCCTCTGAGTAAGTGTGCCTAAAAATGCCATCTTGAAAGCGCAACCCCTGCACATGCCAGCGTTGCCTCAACATTTGCCTCATTCCCCACTTCTCAATCCCAGACGTTTGGTGGTGGGCTACAGCTGCTTAATGGTGAAAGAATATTACTCAGTGCATGCCCAGAGATCACCCATCCAACCTCAGGCCGAACCATTGCCGTATTTCAATGCTTAAGAATGTTAATAATAATAATAATAATAATAATAATAATAATAATAATAATAGTAATATTTATGCCCCGCCCATCTGTCTGGGTTTCCCCAGCCACTCTGGGTGGCTTCCAGCAAAATATTCTCTAAAAAGGGCTGCCTTCAGATGTCATTTCGTGTTTCGTAGATGTAGAATACAATTCTGTGACTGAAAATGGAGAGCCTATCCTTGGGGAGGAGATTGTTTTATTTATTTATTTATACTTTTCAGATTTATACATTTCACTGATTTTACAATCATTTTGACATTTCAAAACTTCACTTCCTTCCCCCTCTTTCTGCGGTTCCTTAAATTTATTTTTAATATCTTCTGCGTATCCAAATTAACAATCCACACGAAATTTCTGGAATATTGGCCTTGTTTCGCTGTCCTGGGCTTTATCAGTAGTTAAAGCTCATATGTGATATTACATGACAGTGGATCTTATGCCGGAAATCCCTGTCTTAGACTCTTTGAAAGGATTCTGTGGAACTGTAACAACCTTTCATGTGGATTATTTGGACCTTATGAAGAGTCAGGTGGAATAGACACTAATACATGGATGGACCTTATGCATGAACTGACTAGAGAATGATCTGATCCACTGGTTCTTCTGCTTTGTTCGATGGTTGAACTTTATGAATCGCTTCCATTGAAATTTATGATTTGATACATGAATTGTTGTTGAGTCGTTTAGTCGTGTCCGACTCTTTGTGACCCCCTGGACCAGAGCACGTCAGACACTACTGTCTTCCACTGCCTCCCGCAGTTTGGTCAAACTCATGCTGGTAGCTTCAAGAACACTGTCCCACCATCTCGTCCTCTGTCGTCCCCTTCTCCTTGTGCCCTCCATCTTTCCCAACATCAGGGTCTTTTCCAGGGAGTCTTCTCTTCTCATGAGGTGGCCAAAGTCTTGGAGCCTCAGCTTCAGGATCTGTCCTTCCAGTGAGCACTCAGGGCTGATTTCCTTCAGAATGGAGAGGTTTGATCTTCTTGCAGTCCATGGGACTCTCAAGAGTCTCCTCCAGCACCATAATTCAAAAGCATCAATTCTTTGGCGATCAGCCTTCTTTATGGTCCAGCTTTCACTTCCATACATCACTACTGGGAAAACCATAGCTTTAACTATATGGACCTTACCTGAATAGTATACCTTATTTATCTAAGAACATAGCCGATTACGTCTCGTGTATATTGAGCATGCTTTACGTGACCATAGGTTTGTTTGTTGTTGTTTTGGTTGTGATGATGTGGCACTGATTTTCTTCCCTCCCCTACCCCCCATCATGCAGCTGACTCGCAGTGCAAGATCTTGCGCTGCAACTCCCAGTATCTGGCCGCCACGGAGAACCTGGACGACTCGGACGCGACGGGCGCTCGCTGCGACGCTTTGCGCGCCTACTCCAGCTGCACGCGCCGGACGGCCCGCACCTGCCGCGGGAACCTGGCGTACCACTCTGCTGTGTATGGCATCGAAGACCTCATGATCCAGAACAACTGCTCCAGGGAGGGACCCACTTCCCTGCCCCAGCCGCCCCAGCCGCCCCCCGATCACCAGGGCTTCACCTCCCTGGACATCTGCGACTACGAGAAGAGCTTTGCCCGCAAGCACGGGCGGGCCCCCACATACCAGCACTGCGCCGCCTTTGGGGACCCCCACGTGCGCACCTTCAGGGACCAGTTCCACACCTGCCGGGTGGAGGGTTCCTGGCCGCTCCTGGACAACAACTACCTGTATGTGCAGGCCACCAGCTCTCCCGTCGTGAAAGGGTCAAACGCCACTGCCATCAGCAAGGTAACAGCGGGTCCTTCGAAAAGCTGCTCTTCAGCTTTTGATTGGCTTGTGCCGGCTGTTCAAGAGGGCGCTGTAGTCCCACAATATCTCCGGAGGGCAGCATGTTGGGTCCCTAATAATAATAATAATAATAATAATTACTAATAATAAATGTCTCGGTGGCTTCCAACAGATTCTGAAGGCAGCCCTGTTTAGGGAAGTTTTTTCTGTTTGATATTTTATTGTGTTTTTAATCTGTTGGAAGCTGCCCAAAGTGGCTGCGGAGGCCCAGCCAGATGGGTGGGGTATATACAACACAACACAACACAACACAACACAACACAACACAACACAACACAACACAACACAACACAACACAACACAACACAACACAACACAACACAACACAACACAACACAACACAACACAACACAACACAACACAACACTGGACATTTAAAACTTCCCAATAGAGGCCTGTCTTCAGAAAGTTGTGTAGATGGGCCGGGTATAAATATTATTATTATTATTATTATTATTATTATTATTATTATTATCATCATTATCATTATTACACTGGTACCTCTGGTAGCGAACAGGATCCATTCCGGAGGCCCGTTTGCAACATGAAAAGAGCGCAGCCCGCAGCAGCACGTCTGTGCACACGCGGGTTGCAATTTGCCACTTCTGCGCATGCACGTGATGTCATTTTGTGCCTCTGTGCATGCGTGAGTGGCAAAACCCGGAAGTAACCCTTTCCGGTACTTCCGGGTCGCCATGGGACATAACCTGAAAGAATGTAACATGAAGCGAATGTAACATGAGGTATGAGTGTATTATTATTATTATTTGACATCTGTTGGGAAAGCTTTCTACAAGGTGGGCATCACTACTTCTGCCTGGTTCCCTGCAAACTCACATCTCCCAGTGAGGGAACCTCCAGAAGGCCCTCAGAGCTGGACCTCAGTGTCCAGACTAAGTGATGGGGTGGAGATGCTCCTTCAGGTATACAGGGCTGAGGCTGTTTAGGGCTTTAAAGGTCAGAACCAACACTTTGAATTATGCTTGGAAACGTACTGGGAGCCAATGTAGGTCTTTCAAGACCGCTGTTATGTGGTCCCAGCGGCTGCTCCCAGTCACCAGCCTAGCTGCCACCTTCTGGATTAGTTGTAGTTTCTGAGTCACCTTCAAAGGTAGCCCCACATACTTCCACCTTAATTCACAGGCTTGAATCAGACTGGAAATCACTTGTAGCAGGAGTGGCTAACTAACGGCCCTGCAGCTGTTGCTGAACACCTTCTCCCAACCACCCCAACACCCAGCGTAGCCTATGGTCAGGGATGTTGGTAGTTGTGCTCCAGCAACAACTGGAGGACAGCAAGTTTCCCACCTGCAGGAGCACACTGGGATCCATGGGAAGTGTGAATTCCCATGCTTCCCAGGTCAAACAGTTGGCACGGGAGCCATTGGAAACCGCAACTCCCATGGATCCCCGTGACGCTGTTGATGACAGGCCCTGCTTCCCCCAAAACAAAATTTGGGCACAGATCTGGTTAAAGCTCTGGAGACAAGCCAGTAAATTTGAAGAAGGCAAGGCACTATCTGGGCTACTTCTGATAATAGAGAGATCTGGAAAAGTGGTGAGCAACTGTGAGGCAAGGATAATAATAATAATAATAATAATAATAATAATAATAATAATAATAATAATTTATTATTTATACCCCGCCCATCTGGCTGGGCTTCCCCAGCCACTCTGGGCGGCTTCCCCCCCAAAATAATTAAAACACTGCAATACATCAAACATTAAAAGCTTCGCTTTTATTGGGTTTGCACCCAATCTCTGCCTGCTTTTGCTTCTCCAATCCCTTCTGGTGGACAGCAGTCCTGCTTCCTTCCTCAGAATAAACAGGTCTCGAGGGTCCTCAGATGCCTGGGGTTTCCCTTTTGCTGCACTTTAATCTTTTAAACGCGGGTGGCGTGTGGGTTAAATCACAGAGCCTAGGACTTGCCGATCAGAAGGTTGGCGGTTCGAATCCCCACAACGGGGTGAGCTCACGTTGCTCGGTCCCTGCTCCTGCCAACCTAGCAGTTCAAAAGCACGTCAAAGTGCAAGTAGATCAATAGGTACCACTCCAGCGGGAAGGTAAACGGCGTTCACCAGAAGCGGCTTAGTCATGCTGGCCACATGACCCAGAAGCTGTACGCCGGCTCCCTTGGCCAATAAAGCGAGATGAGCGCTGCAACCCCAGACTCAGCCATGACTGGACCTAATGCCTTTACCTTTACCTTTAAGCTTTTAAGATCTCTGTTCTTTTCAGCTCACCGTCATTTTTAAGAACATGAAGGAGTGCATCGACGAGAAGGTCTACCAAGCGGAAATAGACAACCTGCCAGTGTCTTTTGTGGATGGTTCTGTGAATGGTGGAGCGAGGCCCGGGGGGAGCAGCCTGGTCATCTACGAGCGCATGCCCGGGCGGCATGTGGAGATCCGAGCAGCGCACGTTGGCACCACAATTGCCGTGCGCCAGGCGGGCAGGCAGCTGTCCTTCTCCATCCGGGCGGCCGAGGAGGTGGCTCTCTCCTTCACGGATGAGCAAGATTTGCAGCTCTGCGTGGGAGGTTGCCCGCCCAGCCAGCGCATCTCTCGAAGCAAGGGCGAGGGCAGTGGTGCCCTCGAGAAGGCCCGTCTGCTGTGCAAGGAGAAGCTGCCCGTCGAGGATGTCTACTTCCAGGCTTGTGTCTTTGACGTGGCGACTTCGGGGGATGCCAGCTTCATTCTGGCTGCCCGCGGGGCGCTGGAAGACGGTGAAGCGTACCACCCGGATGTCAAGAAACTCCACATCTTCCATACCGACAGGGCTATGCGTCCCTGCAGCTCACCTCTCCTCATTTTCACGTCCGTCATTTTAGTCTGTCGCATGCACTTTTATTGGTGACTATTTATATTCTGTATTGCCAAGGGATCAGGAGATGTGGCTGGCTTCTCATAAAGGCCTCAGCAAGCAAAGCCAGGGCCTTAGAAGAATTGAGGAATGGGCTCCCCCAGCTCATGTTGGAATGTTGGTGCCCCTGGGAAAGCTCTCCCAATAGTCCTTGCTACCCTCTTTGTGTCTTGCAGACCACCTCCTTAAGGCCTGGGTGCTTCGTGGCATCCTTTGGAGCATCTGTTGCCACTGGGATCCATGGGAATTGTAGTTTCCCATGGATCCCAGAATTAAATTTTTTTTGGCACAGGGTGCATGGGAAACTTCGGTTCCCATGCATCCCAGTGAAAATGGCGATCATGAGCCCTGCTCCCCTGGAAGCAACATGTTGGCACATCACTGGTTGAAACGCTGACGACTCCGAGGCTGAAGACAAGTGTGGAGTAGCAACTGATAAGTTTCAGGAACTGGGCTGAAACAATGAAAGTTGGACTCTCGGAGCATCTACCTTATTTATTTATTTTTAAAGGGAGAGGATGGGTTGGGAGAAACAGAGCAACAAGTGCTGGACATCCTCAGGTAACCTTAGAAACCATGGCAATCTACCCAACACTGTAAGTTGTCATTCCTTAGAAACACTTTCTCCCAAAAAACAATTATGTGTTATTTAATTCCTTCTGAAAACTGGTGATCCATAGCTTGCTATGCAAATCTCTCTCACACAAATGCTGGTCACTTTAAGCCCCCCTCCCCGTGTCAGTGTTTTGGGTAAACTACTCTGGGCCTGAGTATCTGTCAGGAGTTATTCCTAACCAAACATGAAACCAGAAACTCCTCAAATATCGAAGGCAGGGGTGGGGCGCTTGTGGCAAATGGGATGTTGGTTTAACAGGATCTGGAGGGCAAGAGATATTCCCTGGAAGGGATACTTCGATGCCATAACTAGGAATGCGTGGACCCTCAACTCATCAAGTCCCAAACGAACCCTGCTGTTCTCCCAAAGTCTGTCCGTTTGTTTTCAGGCAAATCTGTTTTCTGCCACTTTTCATGATTCGGGATCTGGAGAGTGAGGTTTAAATGATGCACTGCAATGGTTCTGTTAAGGCTGGAGAGACAGCACTTCTTAAGAGAGCTGGGAGAATCTTGTGGTTGACTTAAAGAATGTCAATGAAAAGTTCGCATATTTAATATATTAAAGTTGACGACGTTTTGTTTGATAGTTGTATCGCTTAGTGGTCATCCCTTTCCCATGGAGGCTGCTTGTTTGAGCCACATGGAACGCTTGCTGTGGAGCAGTGCTTTAGTAACTGGTTTTCCAGTAACTGCTTTTCACTGCTGCCTAAGACCCCATTTAAACCACCCATTTAAAGCCCCATGATATCACTTCAAGCAGCCAAGCAGAGAATCGTGGGAGGTGTAGTTTGTTAAGATTGCTGAGAAAAGTTTGGAGACCTTCCTGTTCCCCTCACAGAGCTACAATTCCCCGAGTTGTTTAACCACTAATCTCTCTCTTTGGGAATTATAGCACTGGGAGGGGGCTAGGGGGTTGCCTAACCATTCCTAGCACGCTTAGCAAACTACAGCTCCCAGGATTATTTGGGGACAGTCGTGTTATGATGCTTTAGATGGATGGTGGGAATGGGGCATAAACTTCTGGAGGCTGGAAAAAGGCTGCTACAGCTTAAAGCTGTAGTACCTTTCCAGGCACTGAAAGGGGAGAATCCTACATTTCTTAGCACCAGAATGGAAAACTGAGAGCGATGGCAAATGGAGGAGGGTCTGTGATGAACCAAGACTCTGTTCTTCCCCTCCATGTCTCTGCCTCAGAAACCCGACTCGGTTCCCATCAGTTTCAGCTTCTGAACTCCACGCCTGCTGATCTGTATTGTTCTGCAAAGGGTTTGACATTAAAATAATTTAATTCTGAAGGCCTCGTCTCTCGTCGTGCTTTTTTTTATTTATTTTACAGATTCATAAACTGCTTCACAGCCAGGAGCCATCAAAGTGGCATACGGTAAGATAAAATGAGATAAAGCACAAAAGATACAGACTCTAAAAACAAAATAATTTCTACAGTTCTGCCATTACTATCTCATAAAATGACTGGGCCACAATTTTGGGGAAAGCACAGCGTGGAGGAAGGGGAGAGAGAGGGGAAAGTTTTCCCCCTCCTCTTGTTTTCCTTTTTCTTTTGATTATGTATTTTGCATTTTTATATTGTGATTTTATCTTGTGAACTGCCCTGAGACCTGTGGGTGTAGGGCGGGATACAAATAATAATAATAATAATTAATAATATAAATAAATAAATAAATAAATAAATAAATAGTGACACCAGAACTTGTGGGCGTCCAATGAAGCTGAATGATGGAGGATTTGGGACTGGGAAATGAATGAACTTCTTCACACAACACATTGTTAAACTGTGGAACTCCCTCCCACCAACTCCTGCAGTGATGACCACCAACTTGGATGGCTTTAAAATAGGATTAGTAAAGTCCTGGAGGAAGAGAGGGCTATGCTCTGCCTCCACTGTTTATGTCTTCCTTGCATTCATATCCTCCAAGGAGTTCAAGGTGGCACAGCAGGCTCTCCTGTACCTCAGTTAATTGTTGTTGTTTAGTTGTTGAGTCGTGTTCGACTCTTCGTCGAACCTGGACCAGAGCACGCCAGGCCCTCCTGTCTTCCACTGCCTCCCGCAGTTTGGTCAAACTCATGCTGGTAGCTTCGAGAACACTGTCCCACCATCTTGTCCTCTGTTGTCCCCTTCTCCTTGTGCCCTCCATCTTTCCCAACTTCAGGGTCTTTTCCAGGGAGTCTTCTCATGAGGTGGCCAAAGTCCTGGAGCCTCAGCTTCAGGATCTGTCCTTCTATCCTCAGTTAATACCCTACAACAACCCTGCGAGGTAAGTTATGCTGTGCAGATGCCTGATTATCATCTTCCAAAGCAACTATTCTGAACTTAAAAATTGAAAGCGTAATGCTGGTGGTCAACAAAAGAGGTTTACAGACTCTCTCAAGGCAAATCTTAAAAAATGTAGTATAAACACTGACAACTGGGAAACATTGGCCTGTGAGTGCTCCAGTTGGAGAACAGCCTTGACCAAAGGTGTCATGGGCTTTAAAGACACTTGAACTCAGGACGCAAGGGAGAAACGTGCCAAGAGGAAGGCATGCTTGGCAAATCCACACCGTGATCAACTCCTGTTCGGAAACCAATGTCCCCACTGTGGAAGGACGTGTGGACCCAGAATTGGCCTCTGCAGTCACTTATGGACTCATTGTTAAAACCGCCTTTATGGAAGACAATCTTACTCAGCTACGAGGGATCGCCAAAGAAGAAGAAGTTAATACAGCAAGCCTGCGAGGTAGGTTAGGCTGAGAGTCAGTGACTGCTTCAAGGTCACCCAGCGAGCTGCATGGCTGAGTTGGGATTCGAAGCCTGGTCTCTCCCAGGTTCCAGTTTGGCGCTGTAACCACAACACCAAACTGGAGGCAGCAATACTGTACTTCTGAATATCAATTGCTGGCATGCCTCAGGACCTGAATTTGCTGCGAGATTGAAGGCTTGTGCATTCGCCCTTTCTCCCCTTTGTGTGTTTGCGTGTGCGTGTTTTATATTACTATTATTTCCTAACCCTCTCCCGTTCTAACTCGGTTGACAGATTAATTTCTGACTTTGTTAAATCCAGAGAAATGAGACGTCTCCGCCACCAGGTGACCTTTGCTGAACAAATGTAGCAGCTTGAGAGGGCAATTTAGAAGCCCTGTTCAAACACGATATTTGGATATGATCAAGGCCTTTCGTGTGAAATTACAGATTTAACGCTCCTCTTGCTGCTAAATGGAATTCGGAGAAAAATATATCGCGCTGCGTTAGGGAGCTGCTCTGACAGGTGTCACCGGACGTTTGTAATTACCCTGTCCCCGCCTCCATTGTGATTTTGTGATCTGTTTTCGCACCGTATTTTGGGAGACAAAATGCATGGAGCTGGCGTTGGAGAGGGGTGGGCCTTGTGGTGTTTCTGGGGAACCATACATAACGTTGCAGGATGAAGAATGAAAAAGGATGACATGGAATTTCTGTCTGGTTCCTTGTCAGTGTCAGCAACGCCAGAATGCAATAAGGCACAAGGGGGCTTCTGGCAAGGACAGTGAAATGGGTTGAGAAAGTTGTATTTTGTGGGATGTGGGTGGCGCTGTGGTCTAAACTACAGAGCCTAGGGTCGGTGGTTTGAATCCCCGTGATGGGGTGAGCTCCCGTTTTTTGGTCCCTGCTCCTGCCAACCTAGCAGTTCTAAAGCACGTCAAAGTGCAAGTAGATAAATAGGTACCACTCCGTTGGGAAGGTAAATGGTGTTTCCGTGCGCTGCTCTGGTTCGCCAGGAGCGGCTTAGTCATGCTGGCCACATGACCTGGAAGCTGTACGCCGGCTCCCTCAGCCAATAAAGTGAGATGAGCGCTGCAACCCCAGAGTCGGCTGCAACTAGTGACCTCCTGTAGCTTGGTCCCTGCTCCTGCCAACCTAGCAGTTTGAAAGCACGTCAAAGTGCAAGTAGATAAATAGGTACCGCTCCGGCGGGAAGGTAAACAGCGTTTCCGTATGCTGCTCTGGTTCGCCAGAAGCGGCTTAGTCCTGTTGACCACATGACCTGCAAAAACTGTATGTGGACAAACGCCGTCTCCCTCGGCCAGTAAAGTGAGATGAGTGTTGCAACCCCAGAGTCGTCCACGACTGGACTTAACTGTCAGGGGTCCTTTACCTTTACCTTTTTTAAAGTTGTATTTCAAGGACTGTGGTTGGATGAGAGATTGCTTGGAGGTTGAACAGCTAAGGTGATATATCTTTTGCCTCTACAGTCTGCGTCTTAATGGCAATGCTCTCGCAGAGTCTATGTCCAGTATTGCATTGCTGTATGACTGGTTGGAAATTTGGTGTGAGTCTCTGTACTTGGACGCCTTAAGGGGAGGTTCCCAGACAGGGAACATGAAAAAACATCAACAATACCACATGCCTATGACATATTTTCTGTTCTGGGATGAGTGTGGAATGCTTTTTAGGAAACAGTTTTATTCACTCAAAATGTGTAGCCTCCATATATTTTTTTATGTAATGCGATCTACAGCTAAGGTTCCCAAACTGTGGTCCTAGGCCCACCAATGATCCATCAGCTTTGCTTAGGTGGTCTACAGTGTGTCTGTGAAGAAGAGTGGGCACAGTGTATCAAATAATCATAGAATTATAGAATCATAGAATCATAGAGTTGGAAGAGACCACAAGGGCCATCGAGTCCAACCCCCTGCCAAGCAGGACACACCATCAGAGCACTCCTGACATATGGTTGTCAAGCCTCTGCTTAAAGACCTCCAAAGAAGGAGACTCCACCACACTCCTTGGCAGCAAATTCCACTGTCGAACAGCTCTTACTGTCAGGAAGTTCTTCCTAATGTTTAGGTGGAATCTTCTTTCTTGTAGTTTGGATCCATTGCTCCGTGTCCGCTTCTCTGGAGCAGCAGAAAACAACCTTTCTCCCTCCTCTATGTGACATCCTTTTATATATTTGAACATGGCTATCATATCACCCCTTAACCTCCTCTTCTCCAGGCTAAACATGCGCAGCTCCCTTAGCCATTCCTCATAAGGCATCGTTTCCAGGCCTTTGCCCTCCTCTGGACACGTTCCAGTTTGTCAGTGTCCTTCTTGAACTGTGGTGCCCAGAACTGGACACAGTACTCCAGGTGAGGTCTGACCAGAGCAGAATACAGTGGCACTATTACTTCCCTTGATCTAGATGCTATACTCCTATTGATGCAGCCCAGAATTGCATTGGCTTTTTTAGCTGCCGCGTCACACTGTTGGCTCATGTCAAGTTTGTGGTCAACCAAGACTCCTAGATCCTTTTCACATGTACTGCTCTCAAGCCAGGTGTCACCCATCTTGTATTTGTGCCTCTCATTTTTTTTGCCCAAGTGCAATACTTTACATTTCTCCCTGTTAAAGTTCATCTTGTTTGTTTTGGCCCAGTTTTCTAATCTTTCAAGGTCGTTTTGAAGTGTGATCCTGTCCTCTGGGGTGTTAGCCACCCCTCCCAGTTTGGTGTCATCTGCAAATTTGATCAGGATGAATCAGAATTGTAGAAAAGTTCGAAGGGATCCACAAGGATCATCTAGTCCAACCCTCTTCAATGCTGGAATCTCAGCTAAAGCATCTGTGACAAATAGCTATCCAAACTTGGCTGAAAAACCTCCACGGGAGACTGTTTCACTGTTGGACAGCTCTCACTGTTGGAAAGTTTTTCTGTATGCTTAGTCAGAATCTCCTTTCTTGTAACTTGAAGCCATGGGTTTGAGTCCTACCCTCCAAAGCTGGAGAAAACAAGCTTGCTCCATCTCCCATGTGTCAGCTCATAAGATATTTGAAGATGGCTATCATATCTCCTCCCAGTCTCCTCTTTTCCAGGCTAAACGGACCCAGCTCCTTCAACCGTTCCTCATCAGGCTTGGTTTCCAGACCCTTGGTTCATTTTTTTACCCATTGGGTTCCTTTTTAAATGGCATCTTGACTTATTATTATTTTATATTCCACGGAGTTCGAATTGCAATGCAATAAAATCCTACACAAGAAATGAAAGAAAGAATAACGATGCGATTAAAACCAGGCACGCAATGCCCACCCACCCCTCGCAAGAATCTGAGCGTTTCGTGTGGCAGTTCCCACACTTCGGAACTCCCTGTCTATTGAGATCAAGCAGGCACCTCTTTCTGGCGCCCGCTGAAAACATTCTTGTCAAGGTAAGCCCAGATGCTTAGAAAACCGAGGCAATTTTAATCTGCTTTAGCGTTTTGACTTTTGTATGTTTTAAAGTAGAATTGAAAAGTCTTTTCTTGGTTCAGTTGTTTTATCTTTTTGTAAACCGCTTTGAGGTTTTTCTTAACAATCAAGTGGCGTATACATGTTTATGACACGAATAATGAAATCGCGGTGCCGCAGGTAGGTGGAGGCTGAGCCAAGCGCATTCCCAGCTGACTCCACATAAATGTTGCAGAACAGTGGCAATTCTGTTAGTGGTAGGAGAAGAAAACACACCTCGATTGCTTGCAAACTTTTCCGAGCCGGCTGCTGTAAGGCTGGCTTATTCCTATATCGTTCCAGCCAGATTTTTCCATTTGGGGGGGGGGGGGAGAGGAGGGGGAGCCACTTAATTAAACATATTCTGAAGCCCACAGCTGTATAATTTTTTCGGTTGTTATTTAATTGCCTGAAATAAACCCCCTTTTGTGCATGTTGGTAATAAGCTATTTGCTTTGAGAAACGGAGCTCTCTGGCAGATGGCGGCAAGGAGCTTCTGGCTTGGAGACAGTCGAATTTTTTTATTTTTTAAATTAAAAAGAGAGAGAGAGAGAGAGTCGGAAACATTATGTCACCAAACTACTGTTGCCAGGTATCCTGAGAGCAGCAGACCTTCGGAGCCATCAGAGATGGGAGTGCCAGGTGGGGCATTGCCTAGGCCAGGGGTCAGCAAACTTTTTCAGCAGGGGGCCGGTCCACTGTCCCTCAGACCTTGTGAGGGGCCAGACTATATTTTTTTTGGGGGGGGGATGAACAAATTTGTATGCCCCACAAATAACCCAGAAATGCATTTTAAATAAAAGGACACATTCTGCTCATGTAAAAACATACTGATTCCCGGACCGTCTGCGGGCTGGATTTAGAAGGCGATTGGGCTGGATCCGGCCCCTGGGCCTTAGGTTGCCTATCCATGGCCTTTGTTGTTGTTTAGTCGTTTAGTCGTGTCCGCCTCTTCGTGACCCCCTGGACCAGAGCACGCCAGGCCCTCCTGTCTTCCACTGTCTCCCGCAGTTTGGTCAAACTCATGCTGGTAGCTTCGAGAACACTGTCCCACCATCTAGTCCTCCATCATCCCCATCTCCTTGTGCCCTCCATCTTTCCCAACATCAGGGTCTTTTCCAGGGAGTCTTCTCATCTCATGAGGTGGCCAAAGTCTTGGAGCCTCAGCTTCAGGATCTGTCCTTCCAGTGAGCACTCAGGGCTGATTTCCTTCAGAATGGAGAGGTTGGATCTTCTTGCAGTCCATGGGATTCTCAAGAGTCTCCTCCAGCACCAGAATTCAAAAGCATCAATTCTTTGGTGATCAGCCTTCTTTATGGTCCAGCTCTCACTTCCATGCATCACTAACCCATGGGCTAGGCAGCCCTAAAGAAACTTTGGGACTCATTGCCCCCCTCAAAGGTCAGCTGTGCTGAGGAAAAGCTCTGGGCAAATGTCCGTATTATTGCACGTCATCCCAGTCTCTGAGCAGAGCAAGATCCTAGGCGTTCCCGGCTTTCGCTCGGGGTTGATGTTTTCCTTTCGGAATAATATACAGCAGAGACTGTGGAGTCTAATTTAGATTTATTTATGCACATATACAACCTGAGCCTATGCTGGAGGATCTCGTTTCTTCCATAGCTGCAGCCTTGGATCCCAGCTGAAAGCAAATGCTGTACACTGCCTCTGCCTTTTCTGGCCTGCAAGCTGGAATAATGACTATTTTCATTATTAAAAGATCACAAACAGATGTAGTGCTCTCATTGCACCACAATGGCTGCTTCCTGCTGGACATTTCTACCGGACATCTGTGGCCTCCCCATGTATGTCAGAATATTGCAATCTCAGCTGCCAGTCTCCCTCTACAGTGGTACTTTGGTTCTCAAACTTAATCCGTTCCGGATGTCCGTTCCAAAACCAAAGCATTCCAAAACCAAGGCGCGCTTTCCCATAGAAAGGAATGCAAAATGGATTAATCCATTCCCGACTTTTAAAAACAACCCCTAAAACAGCAATTTAACATGAATTTTACTATCTAATGAGACCATTGAACCATAAAATGAAAGCAATACAAAATGTACTGCAGTCACAATCAATCAATCAATCAATCAATCAATCAGTAGCTGAACTGGGTTCCACACAGTTACAAAAAAAGAGCCGCAAAAACAAAACACAAAATAAATAGCAAAAACAGACAGACCTCAGCATAACACTCAAAATGGAAGTGTGGCACTCAAATTGGAAGCATAACACTTAAAACGGAGCACGTTTGGCTTCCGAAAAAAGTTCACAAACCGGAAGACTTCCGGGTTTGCCGTGTTTGGGTTCCAAGTTGTTTGAGTACCAAGGCATTTGAGAACCAAGGGACCACTGCATTAGCTTTGGGCAGGGGTTGGCAAACTAAGACCCGGGGGCCGGATCAGGCCTAATTGCCTTCAGGATCCGGCCCGCAGACTGTCTGTGGATCGGCGTGGGGATTCTGATCGTTTGGGCTGGGCCATTTCTCTCCCTCACATGCATCACGGCGCCGCCTCCTTCCTCCCTCCTCCTGGCTTCTCCTTGCCCTGCCTAGAGGAGGAAGGGGGCTGGGCTGAGCTGGCGGAGCGCCATTTTGAGATGCCCCTCTCCGGAGGCAGCCCTTTTGCGCCGCTCATCTTCCCTCCGCCACCGCCACCCTGGTGCTCCTGTGGGCCAGAGAACGGAGCGGACGAACTCTCTCTGCCTACCCACGAGAAGCAAGAATATTAATTGTGTGAATAATTGTCGCCTATGTGCCGTATGGGTTGCACAATCATCATTAACGACACAGGTTGTATTTCTTCAGAGTTACCCACGAGAAGCAGCGGCAGCGGTGGTGGTGGTGGCAGCCCCTGGGAAGGAAAGCGCAGTGGCTGGTGGTGGGGAGGAGGACTACTTGCCCCCTCACCTCTTCTTCTAGCTCCCCCCTGTTGTAAATAAAAATATGCCCTTTTCCCTTATGGGGTATCCAAGAGCCCATATAGAGTCCTTACATAGGTTCCCTATTGGTAGGAGAAAATAACAGAGGCCAACCAGAGAATATTTGAGAAGCAAAGCAGCTAGTAAGAAAGGAGGAGAAGGCAATTTTTAGATGAGAAAAAAGTAGAAATTTTTGATTTGAAGGGAAAAGGAAGAATTAAAGAATTTTGGTTGCTGTGGTTTAGAGAACCCAACCCACTACCCGTGTTTCCTACTTAATACTCACTTCCGCATGCGCTGTTCCTGGTGATCCCACGATCTCTTGACTGGTTGTTTAAGGCCGGCCTGATCAAGCGTTGCTTCCCCTGGTTAACCCCGCTGAACCTCCAGTTATTTCCAGACCCTGGGATCGATGGAGGACTGGTTATTCCTCCTGGCAAACTGCCTGGTGCGCGCTGGATAACCAGTCCTTCCTCGCCTCCAGAATCCGGGTAACCAAAAGTCCCTTCGTGCGTGGTCGCCATCTGTAGTAAATAAAAATATGCCCTTTTCCCTTATGGGGTATCCAAGAGCCCATATAGAGTCCTTACATAGGTTCCCTATTGGTAGGAGAAAATAACAGAGGCCAACCAGAGAATATTTGAGAAGCAAAGCAGCTAGTAAGCTTGATCTTTATTGATCTGTTGCAACAGGGTGCTCCCCTCACACGCAGGAGAGGAAGAGGACCCCCCAAAAATGCTGTGCAAGGGCTTATAAAGACTTTTGAAATTCCCATCCTCTAGATCAAGACCACCCCCAGAAACATTATGCATTCATCACAGAAGGGCTGTAACCTAAGACCACCCCTCAGATAAGGCAGTCTAAAACAGAACATTTGCATGTTGTTTTCTCCTGTCGCTTTGTTTATTTCCTGTCTGGCAGGTTACTTGATTGGATTTCTTGGGGAGCCTGGGCAGTCTTTTGTAATGATAAGGCTCACACCCTTATTCAAACACAGATTAAGACAGGATTTGTGAAGGAAGAGACAATGGGGAGGCTTTTCCATTTTGACCATGCAGAGAAACATTTACTCAGTTTAGGAATCAAAATGGTTCCAGGTTGGCTTTCCTGTGCTGATCTATGTACGTGTGGTTATGAACGTTGCCATATATCTAAGACCATGAAATTCCTATCACACCCCCCCCCCAGTGCTGCTTTTCTGGCCTGTCACAAGGTCTGAGGGACAGTGGACCAGCCTGCCCTCTCATCCAGATCTCATCCAGATATCACATACTCACGATTTCACTTCTTCCTGATATCGTCAGGTACATTCAGCAATGAGCAATGTTTGTGCTCTGCAACATCTGCATTGCAAAACCTGCCCTTTCCTGTTTCTGCCAGTCACTATGAATCATGTTCTGTTTAACTTTTCAGTTTGCAGAGCCTGATGGGTGTGAGTGTGTCTCAGGGTCCCACACTGAACATCTGTGATACTAAAATAACATCATGGCTGTCGGCTTTTAACAATCCCAGTAATCTCCCATTGCCAGCTTATTATGCCCCGCTACCTAGGCCAGCCTAATTTCAGCTAAATCCGTTTACAATTCAGCCTTTTCTCCCTTGCTATAAGCATTTTAAAGCGACAATCATTTAAAGCACCTTGATAATGGACAAGCTGACTATGGATCTTATTTCCCTCTCTTTATAACCCTTTCCCTGCCCCTGTCTGGTGTGAGCTCCTATCTGGTGGCTGGGCGAGGGCTGGATGAGTTTACTCTGCCCCTGTCTGAGGTGCTTGTGCTCAAACCTGCTCCGGGCTCCAGCAAACACCGCTACGCCCCTGTTGTGAGAACATCAAGTTGCTTGACTAGACGGGTCTCCTTTGGGCTGATCCAGCAGGCAGGCTCACCTGATGTTCTTATGCACTGACTCAGCTCAGAAACGCATGAAGGGGCTGTGATAGGAATTTTGAGGTCTTAGATATATGTTAAATGTTCATAAGTGTACCAACCAAGGACATACATAGATCAGCACAGGAAGACCGACCTCAAACCATTTTTTATTCCCAAACTGACCAAATGTTTTCTCTGCAAGGTCAAAGGAAAATGGAAAAGCCTCCCCATTGTCTTTTCCTTCACAAATCCTGTCTTGAGGGTATGTCTCTGTTTGAATAGGGTGTGAGCCTGTGACCTGGCCAGGAACTAAGTATTTATCATTACAAAAGACTGGCCAGGCTACCCAGGAAATCCAATCAAGTAACCTGCCAGACAGGAGATAAACAACGACAGGAGAAAAACAACATTCAAATTTCTGCTGTAGACCGCCTTTTCTGTGATGTAGGTATGATGTATTTGAGGGGTGGTCTTAGGTTATTCCCCTTCTGTGATGTATGTATGATGTTTCTGGGGGTGGTCTTGATTTACAGGGTGGGAATTTCAAAAGTCTTTATAATGCCTTGTGCGCCATTTTTCTGGGTTCCTCCTCTCTCCTGCGGGTGAGGGGAGCACCCTGTTGCAACAGATCAATAAAGATCAAGCTTACTAGCTGCTTTGCTTCTCAATATTCTCTGGTTGGCCTCTGTTATTCTCTCCTACCAATAGGGAACCTATGTAAGGACTCTGTATGGGCTCCTGGATACCCCATAAGGGATAAGGGCAGATTTTTGTTTACAGCAGGGCCCAGAGGAGGGTGGGAGCAAATGCTGAACAAAAGAAAGGGTGCTGTGCAAAGGTGCTGAAATCAGATCTTGAGCAGGAGGCTGCAGAGACAGAGCCTTGTTTTCCTTCGATGTTTGAGACAGGCTTTTGCTTTTCCTTGCACTGAATGACAGGCTTTTGAAAGCTTCTTAGAAAAGAGAGGCTTAGTCGCAGAGAGCGAATGTTAGCTGGAGCATTCATGAAGGCATTCTCTGCTGCTGGAACGAGACAGCATCAGCCTATCAATCAGCACGACTGAACCTGCATCTCACTGATCACAGAACCTTTTGTTACAGAAAAATCTAGGTGTGAGGCTGCTCAGTCCCCCAGCTGGTCGGGCAGAGCCCGCGGGTCCCTGCAGAATAAAGGAAGGAGTCCAGCCCCCAACTGGAGCAAATAGCTGTAGACCAAAGTTTATTGCGCGACAGGTTGAAAGAGGAATATTGAACCCTGAGGATGGGGTGACAAGGACTTTTAAAACTTTCCCACCATATCCCAGAATACAGTTCGTACAGCATCGATGGCCCTTGTGGTCTCTTCCAACTCTATGATTCTATGATCATTGCTACATCATTGCTACATCACTGACATGTCACAAAAGGGGAGGGGTAGACACGGGTGGCACTGTGGGTTAAACCACAGAGCCTAGGACTTGCCGATCAGAAGGTCGGCGGTTCGAATCCCCGCAATGGGGTGAGCTCCTGTTGCTCGGTCCCTGCTCCTGCCAACCTAGCAGTTCAAAAGCATGTCAAAGTGCAAGTAGATAAATAGGTACCGCTCTGGCGGGAAGGTAAATGGTGTTTCCGTGCACTGCTCTGGTTCGCCAGAAGCGGCTTAGTCCTGCTGGCCACATGACCCGGAAGCTGTACACCGGCTCCCTCGGCCAATAAAGCAAGATGAGCGCCGCAACCCCAGAGTCGGCCATGACCTAATGGTCCTAATGGTCAGGGGTCCCTTTACCCTTTACCTTTAGACAGGGGTTACACTAGTTCAACCTTGGCAAACATGTCCAGACAAGTCCTTGGTACAAGATTAGCATATGCAGACATGGCAGGGCAAGACCCAGGTATAAGATGAGCATCGGCAAACACCTCTGTAGTCCCACCACCCAAAGTACAATAGAACTTCCTTTGCATGTCTGGACCCCTTGGCAAGTCTGGTGATGGGATTAGGCTTTCAGCTCAGCAATTGTCACCTCTGGGAACTTCCTGGAGTTTTTTTTCAAGGGGAAAATAGCTTTGGAATGGAGGAAACTGGCAAAGGAGTGGATTTTATATCATTTTTAAAGCTAGGTAACTTCCCTGAGCTATCAAGTTGAAGGGATACATTCAGGCATAATATTTGTAACATTTAACAACTTTAAAGATGATTACTTAACATTCATTTTCCAATTTCCCCCCTCCCTGTGACTTCCCCCAACTTCCATTTCTGGTTTATTACATCAAATGTTACATTCTGCTGTTTGTACATAATACTATGTTATCACCTGTTATATTTTTTGTTCTCTGTAAATAAAATTGTATATGTTTATTTGAATTCTGCAAACGAGTCCATGTTTTTGTTGTTGTTGTTTCTGTAAATACCGTAAGTTGTAAAAGGTTCCCATTCTTTTCCTAAATCACTATTGTCCTTTTCACGCAGTTTATCCGTTAACTTTGCTAACACTGCATAGTTCATCAGCTTTTCTTGCCATTGTTCTTTTGATGGTGATTGTCTAGTCTTCCAATTCTGTGCTATTAAAATTATTGGTGCTGTTATAGCATACATAAATAATGTCCAATTTTCTTTTGGCAATTCTTGTCCTACAATACCCAACAGAAAGGCTTCTGTTTTATTAACAAAGTTTATTTTGAACATTTCCCCTTTTTTATGATCTTGCAATCCCACCACATATGGTAACATGTACCTTCCCCTTCTTTACATCTCCAACAATTCATTTGTTCTGTTTTATACACTTTTGCCAGTTTTAATGGTGTAATACCACCTGTACATCACTGTGATGTACATGTTGTGACCTAAATCCTGTGCCCACTTAAACATTGCTGATTTGACATCCTCATCTTTAGTTTCCCATTCCATGACACCTTTATTTTGAGCTTCCAATCCCTTTTCTGTGCATGACGTCCAATGAAGCTGAATGCTGTAAGATTCAGGACAGATTAAAGGCAGAACTTCTCCATGCAGTGCATCATTTAAAGCCCTTCACGGCCTAGGACCATCGTACCTACGGTACCGCCTCTCCTGGTATGCCCCACGGAGAGCCTCAAGGTCCATAAATAGCAACACCCTAGTGGTCCCTGGCCCTAAGGAAGTCAGATTAGCCTCAACCAGAGGCAGGGCCTTTTCAACACTGGCCCCAGCCTGGTGGAACGCTCTGCCTCATGAGACCAGGGCCCTGCAGGATCTGATTTCTTTCTGCAGGGCCTGTAAGACAGAGTTCTTCCGCCTGGCCTTCGGCTTGGAATCAGCCTGATCCCTTCCCCCCTCTTTCCTTTTCCTTCTGTGATGGATCCCCTATTTGGGGACTTCCCTGGCTTTTTTCTGGCCCACGTAGGACCAGTCTGGATAGTTGGCCTTGGTGAAGACTTGACGTTTTTTCCCCCAAAAAAGTTTTTGATCTGGGCTTCCACTGAAATGGACGTTGTATTTTAATCCTGTTTTTAAGCTGTATTTTAATCAATTGTTTTTATACCTGATGTTAGCTGCCCTGAGCCCAGTCTTGGCCGGGGAGGGCGGGGTATAAATTATTATTATTGTTGTTGTTGTTGCTGCTGCTGCTGCTGTTGTTGTTGTTGTTATCATCATCATCATTAACCCATGGAACTCACACCCACAGGATGCAGGGATGGCCACCAACTTGGACGGCTTTAAAAGAGGATTAGACAAATTGATGGAGGAGGAGACAGCTGTTGATGGCAACTGGCCAGGATGGCTCTGCTCCACAGTCGGAGGCAGCAATGTGTCTTGATTACCTGTTGTTGGAAAAAAAACAGGAGGGGGGAGTTCCTCTGGTTCTGGGGTTCTCCTTCCCACAAGCCTCTGGTTGGCCACTGGGAGAACAGGATTCCTCCCTTCCCACTTGTGATCCCTTCTTCTATTCACTTCATCCTAAGTGTCTTTTTGCTATTCTAGGTTCAATTTCCGCCAGTGCCATCAATTACAAATGTCCTTTGGTCCACTCTCCAGTACTGAATATGCATCAGCTCATAATTCAGCAATTTGGAGAGATGCAGACCACCCTCGGGCTCATTCAGAGTCTGTCCCTTTGACATCCCGGCATCCTTATAGAATCTGGGCATGGATGAACTGTCTCTGGAACTGATTACATTCCTCAAATTATTCTGCTACTGACTTTTCTCCATTTCCCCCTTCCCTCAGCAGTTTTCCTGGGAAAGTCTTCACCTCCCTCTTTGGAAATGATGAAACTCAGGTCACCCTCGATTTTGGACAACCCTGGCTGAAACTCCTCCTTTTGCTCTGCTATGTTTAGCTTGGAGAGGATGGAGGATGGAGGATGGTGAGGGAATATGGCAGTGTTGTTAACAAAAATTCCCTTTTCCCTAATGGGGTATCCAGGAGCCCATATAGAGTCCTTACGTAGGTTCCCTATTGGTAGGAGAGAATAACAGAGGCCAACCAGAAAATATTGAGAAGCAAAGCAGCTAGTAAGCCTGATCTTTATTGATCTGTTGCAACAGGGTGCTCCCCTCACACAGAGGAGAGGAAAAGGAAACCCCGAAAAATGGCACACAAGGCATTATAAAGACTTTTGAAATTACCACCCTGTAGATCAAGAGCACCCCCAGAAACATCATACATACATCACAGAAGGGGTGTAACCTAAGACCACCCCTCAGATACACCACACCTACATCACAAAAAGGCGGTCTAAAACAGAAATTTGAATAAATTTTTTTTTCCCCTTCCAGTAGCACCTTAAAGACCAACTAAGTTAGTTCTTGGTATAGTTAGTTCTTGGTATAAGTTCGTTCTTAGTTAGTTGGTCTTTAAGGTGCTACTGGAAGGAAAAAATTTTTTTTGTTTTGACTATGGCAGACCAACACGGCTACCTATCTGTAACAGAAATTTGAATGTTGTTTATCTCCTGTCTGGCAGGTTACTTGATTGGATTCCCTGGGGAGTCTGGCCATTCTTTTGTAGTGATAAATACTTAGTTCCTGGGCCAGGTCACAGGCTCACACCCTATTCATATCTTAAATGTGCCTTTAAGACAGGATTTGTGAGGAAAGAGACAATGGGGAGGTTTCCCATTTTGACCATGTAGAGAAAACATTTACTCAGTTTAGGAATCAAAATGGTTCCAGGTTGGTCTTCCTGTGCTGATCTATGTACCGTATTTTTTGCTCGATAACACGCACCTGACCATAACACGCACATCGTTTTTAGAGGAGGAAAACAAGGGAAAAAACATTCTGAATGAAACAGTGGATGTATCATTTTTGTGCTTCATGCTGTGGCCACAGACATGTGATCTGATGGTGAATTTGGGGTGACCCAATGCAAAAATCCTGAGAATCCCTGTGGATCCATGCTTTGTAACCACGTTTTTGCACCATTGCAGCCCCAGGCAACAGTGGGTGTGTGATTTTGGGGGGGGGGCAGGCTGTAGCCATGGACATGCTATGTGATCTGATGGTGAATTTGGGGTGACCCAATGCAAAGATCCTGAGGATCCATGTTTTGTAACCACGTTTTTGCACCATTGCAGCCCCAGGCAACAGTGGGTGCGTGATTTGGGGGGGGGCAGGCTGTAGCCATGGACATGCTATGTGATCTGATGGTGAATTTGGGGTGACCCAATGCAAAGATCCTGAGGATCCATGTGGATCCATGCTTTTTAACCACGTTTTTGCACCATTGCAGCCCCAGGCAACAGTGCGTGTGTGATTTTTGGGGGGCAGGCTGTAGCCATGGACATGCTATGTGATCTGATGGTGAATTTGGGGTGACCCAATGCAAAGATCCTGAGGATCCATGTGGATCCATGCTTTTTAACCACATTTTAAGTGGGGAAGGAAGGAAAAATACAGAATGGACAAGGAGCACGAGAGGGGTGTGCAGAGAAGCAGCTGGCTAAGAATGCAGGAGAGGGGTATAACGGGAGGGAGGAAAGGAAGGCAAAAGTTTTCCCTCACCTACCCACCCAAGCCAGCCAGCTCTCTCTCTCTCTCTCTCTCTCTCTCTCTCTCTCTCTCTCCCTCCTGCATGTTTTCAGCAGCACCGGAGCACAGAGACGACACTCTGCTTTCCCCTCTGCTTGCCTGGAGGGGAGGGGCTTTCCCTGCTCTTTGTTCCGTTTGAGCAAACACAGCAAGGAAACAGAGGAGGGTGGGCAGTAAGACCCTGAGGCAGAATGCAGGAAAGCAGCCACTTCCTCTTTTCAGGTTTCCCTTCTCCGAGACGCGCGATTTGATTTTTGCCTGATTTTTTTTGCCATTTGGCTCCAGGGACCACACATTCGCTCAATAACACGCACAGACATTTCCCCTTCCTTTTTAGGAGAAAAAATCTGTGTGTTATAGAGGGAAAAATACGGTACGTGCTTGGTTGGTAGGCTTATGAACATTACCATATATCTAAGACCATAAAATTCCTATTACAGCAGCCACCTTCATGTATCCAAAGGCGCTTTCACACTAAAATGCAAAAGGAATGAAATCCCTTCTCCATTCCTCATTGGTGGCTCGATTGGTGGGCAAGGACTAGTGGCTTCTGGGTGGGGGCCTTGGTGATCTTATAGCAACTCCAAGCAGTGCCAGATTTACGTATAAGCTGAACAAGCTTAGGGCCCCACTCTCTTGGGGGCCCCCAAAAATTTCACTATTAATGTACTTCTTCTTAATTGTATTTCAGTTCAACAATTCCTTTGATAAAATACATATTTTGTTATGTGCAAATGGCTTGAGATACCTATTAGGTCCATAAATGACCATATAGCATATATTCAACACAAAAAACAGCAACCATTTGTTGTTGACAAAGGACAGCTGGGCATAGAAAAGGCCCCATTACCTTCAATAGCTGAGGGCCTCATCAAAACTAAATCCGGCCCTGCCTCCAAGCCAGAAGAGAAGTAAGTATGCCTCTCCCGGTATGCCCCGCGGAGGACTTAAGGTCCACAAATGACAACATTTTGGAGGTCCCAAGTCGCAAGGTGATTTGATTGGTCTCAACTAGGGCCACGGCCTTTTCAGTACTGGCCCCGACGTGGTGGAACGCTCTGTCCCAAGAGACCAGGGCCCTGCGGGACTTGACATCTCTCCAAATGGCCTGCAAGACAGAGCTGTTCCGCCTGGCCTTTGGTTTGGACTCAGTCTGACCCTTATGTTTCCCTCCCCTTGTGGTCTTGATCTATGGGCTACTTTTAAAATGAGGCTGCATTTTAACCTGTATTTTTAACCTGTAATTTTTTTTTTTAATCCCCTCCCCTATTATGTTTTTACTGTAATTTTACGTTAGTCGCCCTGAGCCCAGCTCGGGCCGGGGAGGGCGAGGTATAAATAAAAATGTATTATTATTATCATTTGGGGGAGAGGGAGGAAGGGGAAGAAAGACAGGCAGAGACACACACACACACACACACACACACTCCGTATTTTTCGCCCTATAGGACGCACCTTTTCCCCTCCAAAAATGAAGGAGAAATCTGTGTGCATCCTATGGGGCGAATACAGGCTTTCGCTGAAGCCTGGAGAGCGAGAGGCATCGGTGCGCACCGACCCCTCTCGCTCTCCAGGCTTCAGGAAGCTATCCGCAAGCCTGGGGAGCCCGCGGGAGTTCCCGCAGGGCTCCCTAGGCTGCGGATAGCAGCCTGCTGCATGGAGCGCGGGGCGTGCTGAAGCAGAGCGCCCCGCGCTTTGGGCAGACATCGGCCAGCCCCACAAGCTCGGGGGACAGCGGGGAGGCGGAGCACCGCCATACCGCTGTTCCCCGACCTGGTTTGGATTCCCCGACCTGGTTTTGGGGGTTAAATAAAGGAAATCCCCCCCTTTATTTCCCCCCCAAAAAAACTAGGTGTGTCCTATGGGCCGGTGCGTCCTATGGGATGAAATACACACACACACACACACACACACACACACACACACACACACATATATGTATATGTATATATATATATATCTCCCTCCTCTCTTAAAATCCACCTTGATTGCACATCTTTACTTTAAAGAGATCCTAGGGAAATTGAGATGTCTTGCAGGAGTGATGCCTGCAACTTCCATCAAAGAGCATTAATGGCCTGGTGGTCTGGTGCAAAGTGCAAACCATCCATCTGACCTTCACTAAAAGCCCATTTAGTGGAGGAGAAGGACCTTCGGGAAGACGGCCAAAGTGATTTCAGAGAGGGCTGCTTTCGAGAGAGGCGCACTTGGAGCTAAATGGGTCACCTTCACTTCTCCTTGCAGCCAGGATCAAGCCATGCCACCAGTCCCTATGGCCTGCAGGGTTCCCCCCCAAAAAACCCCTTTCCCCCTTGTGTTGCATTCCCACAGATCACTGTGCTCCTGCAGGTGAGGGCCTCCTGCAGAAACCTGCCCTTTGAAACCCCTACAGAGAGGAGCGCAGAGAGAACGAACACCCTGGTGCATCTGCATCGCCACCACCAGACACCTTCACCTGCCCCGACTACAACAAAACATGTCTCTCCCTTGTTGGTGTGGAGTCGTTTAGTCGTGTCCGACTCTTTGTGACCCCCTGGACCAGAGCACGCCAGGCACTCCTGTCTTCCACTGCCTCCCGCAGTTTGGTCAAACTCATGCTGGTAGCTTCGAGAACACTATCCAACCATTTCGTCCTCTGTCGTCCCCTTCTCCTTGTGCCCTCCATCTTTCCCAACATCAGGGTCTTTTCCAGGGAGTCTTCTCTTCTCATGACGTGGCCAAAGTACTGGAGCTTCAGCTTCAGGATCTGTCCTTCCAGTGAGCACTCAGGGCTGATTTCCTTCAGAATGGATAGGTTGGATCTTCTTGCAGTCCATGGGACTCTCAAGAGTCTCCTCCAGCACCAGAATTCAAAAGCATCCATTCTTCGGCGATCAGCCTACTTTATGGTCCAGCTCTCACTTCCATACATCACTACTGGGAAAACCATAGCTTTAACTATACGGACCTTTGTTGTCAAGGTGATGTCTCTGCTTTTTAAGATGCTGTCTAGGTTTGCCATCGCCTTTCTCCCAAGGGGCAGGCGTCTTTTAATTTCGTGGCTGCTGTCACCATCTGCAGTGATCATGGAGCCCAAGAAAGTAAAATCTCTCACTGCCTCCATTTCTTCCGCTTCTATTTGCCAGGAGGTGATGGGACCAGTGGCCATGATCTTTGTTTTTTTGATGTTGAGCGTCAGACCATATTTTGCGATCTCCTCTTTCACCCTCATTAAAAGGTTCTTTAATTCCTCCTCACTTTCTGCCACCAAGGTTGTGTCATCTGCATATCTGAGGTCTCTCCCTTATCGGTCTCTAAAGTCTCAGCAGGTTTACCACACCTATCAGCGAATCACCGATTCCTACCACCCTTCTGAGTAATACCCCTCCCCACCCTCTCACTGTATATAGGGGTCTGGTGACTTCTGTTTCAGTGTATCTGAAGAGGTGTGCATGCACACGAAAGCTCATGCCAATAACAAACTTAGTTGGTCTCTAAGGTGCTACTGGAAGGAATTTTTTTTTTAAATTTTGTTTCAGCAGGTGCTGTAACTCTTCAATGGTTTGACTTCACCTCCGATGGTGCATTCCTCCATGGTCTCTTGAGACAGATGAGAGACAATAAGGAAATCTCTCCCCTCGACAGGCACCATCTCCTTTGCGTTTTTGGTGCCTAATGAAGACCTTCCTTCTCCAACAAGCCTTTTAAGCAGGGATCTTTCACAGTCTGCATCTGTATCAGAATTTTTAAAAAAGCTCTTTTTTTAATCGCTTGTGTGTTTTCTGACCTGGGCTCTGTTGGGAGGAAGGGTGGGATATAAAGTTAAACAGCAACAGCAGCAGCAACACTTTATTTGTTTGGCAATTCTTTAAACAGCTGTACACAACAATGGAAATACAATAACACAGACTGAAACAGTTTTCCAATATAAATCTGGATACTTCTCATGAGCGAGCTGTTTATATAAGATGGACACTAAAACGATCGTGTGTTTTCATCAAGACGTTTTCGTAAAGTAATAAATAAATCACAAAGCAATGAAGAAATGCGGAAAACTGCATTTAAGTTTGGAAGAACCAGGAAACCAAATTGCCAAATTTAGGTACCTTGGGGTTGCCAGGTAAGGAGTATTCTAACCTCTGAGATTTCAAAGCCCACACCTGACACCTAGGGGCAGCCCCTGGAGAGCTCACGGAAGTTGCCCCTGGTGATGTCATGGGGTGAGTCATGGAGACTGATTGAGATGGAGGAGTGGAGGAGGGCAGGACCACCCGCCTCATGTCAGCGCTACAATTTGCAGCCAGTTCTGACTGAAACTTGCAAGCTACATACACAATCATCTATCTATCATCTATCTATCTGTCTGTCTGTCATCTAGATTCAGGTAGGTAGCCGTGTTGGTCTGAAGTTGTTGAAATAAATAAAAAATTGTCCACTAGCACCTTAGAGACCAACTAAGTTTGTTCTGGGTATAAGCTTTTGTGTTCATGCACACTTCTCCCTATAGCACCTTAAAGAGACTCCTGACCATTAGGTCCAGTTGTGGCCGACTCTGGGGTTGCGACGCTCATCTCGCTTTATTGGCCGAGGGAGCCGGCGTACAGCTTCCGGGTCATGTGGCCAGCATGACTAAGCCGCTTCTGGAGAACCAGAGCAGCGCACGGAAATGCCGTTTACCTTCCCACCGGAGCGGTACCTATTTATCTACTTGCACTTTGAGGTGCTTTTGAACTGCTTGGTTGGCAGGAGCAGGGACTGAGCAACGGGAGCTCACCCTGTTGCGGGGATTCGAACTGCCGACCTTCTGATCGGCAAGTCCTAGGCTCTGTGGTTTAACCCACAGTGCCACCCACGTCCCCTATAGCACCTTAGAGACCAACTAAGTTTGTTCTGGGTATAAGCTTTCGTGTGCTCTTCCAGTAGCACCTTAGAGACCAACTAAGTTTGTTCTGGGTACAGTGGTACCTCGAGTTAAATACGCTTCAGGTTACATACGCTTCAGGTTACAGACTCCGCTAACCCAGAAATAGTACCTTGGGTTAAGAACTTTGCTTCACGATAAGAACAGAAATTGTGCGGCGGCGGTGTGGCAGCAGTGGAAGGCCCCATTAGCTAAAGTGGTGTCTCAGGTTAAGAGCAGTTTCAGGTTAAGAACGGACCTCTGGAACGAATTAAGTAGGTAACCAGAGGTACCACTGTATAAGCTTTTGTGTGCATGCACACTTCTTCAGGTATCTGAAGAAGTGTGCATGCACACGAAAGCTTATACCAGAACAAACTTAGTTGGTCTCTGAGGTGCTACTGAACAATTGTCTGTCATCTGTCTGTCTACCACACACACACAATGATTATTAAAGACCCTCTTGCCAACCTGGAGATTTAAGCCCCCCACACCTGCCACCTGGAGAGGGCCAAGCAAACTTGCAGACTTCAGCTCAGTCCTGGAGGTCTGGCAACCTGCAGCTCTGACATGCCCTGAGCTGCGATGAATACAGCAAGGTGCAGGCGGGGCTGTGTGTGAACAATTTGGGGTTCATGGTGCCTGCATTTCTTGACATTGCTTTCCAGAACTTTCTCCTGCAGGATGGAATGTATCATGGAATTTTTTTGGGGGGGTCTTTTAACGAGCACCATCTCAAGCCATCATCCTCAATTTGATCACCGATCTCTTATTGCATTCCCCTTTCCCAAATGTACTGCGCCAAAGAACGGCATAGAGATTGCCGCTGGGGGTTCCCGTTCCTCTGAAAATATTAAAAAAATTGTAATGTAAATGATCCGGCATCCGCAGCCAAAATCACTTTGGAGCGCAGGGAAGGTAATCAATTCAAGCATTCAAGCCGTCAGTCCTTTGTCAAGTCGCATTGGAACCTCAGCCATCCAGAGAAAATCATTCCTTCATGAGAAATCCGGGAGAAAAATGCTAGGAGATGTGTAAGGCTCTGAAAAAGAAAGTGCATGTATGTGTGAGAGTGTTTGTGTGTGAGAGAGAGGGGAGGGGGACCAAGGAGAGATAGCCAGTTCTTCATTTCCTGAGTTCTCAGAACAATCAGCAACTGAAACAGGATAAAATCTTCAAAGTCCTCATCTAGGGAAAGGGAGCTTCTTCATAAATATTTGACTGCTGTGGGAGAGCGAGATACTTTTGCTTATATTTCTGTTTTGATGCAACAAATTGGCGGCAGAGGCAGATGACACAGCACAGAGGCACCCAAAGACTTGACAAGCCGTCTGATCAAAATGAAGGGTTAATAATTCAGAGGCGAGCCAAGTTTAGAAAACTGACAGGGCAGAAGGGGAGGAAATTAGGCACGGCATGAAGAAAGCGACTGCAGCAGAGAAAAGTTTTCATCCCTCTAGAACTCACAGACCTCTGATGAAGCCGAATGCTGGAAGATTCAGGGCAGATGGAAGAAAGGACTTTAAACTGTGGAACTCACTTCCACAGGAAAGGGGAGAGGTCCATCACTGGCTACTGTGGCTGGGGGCAGCGGTGCTTCTGAATGCCAGTCACTGGAAACCACAGGAGGGGAGAAAGTTATTTTGTGCTCAGATCCTGTTCGCTGGTTTCCTATAATGGGAATCTGGCCAGCCTCTGGAAGAACAGGATGCTGGACTGGAGGGACCATTGGTCTTCTTAAGTTCTTGTGAATTTTTGTGGGGATATTTACTAAGACCTTACGTGGGCACCATGGGAGGTACCAGCAGGGACACTGGTGCCCACGTGCACCACGCTGGCGACCCTAGGAATACTGCAAAATGCCTTGTATCTCCAGTGCCTCCTTCCAAAGGCTGGGTGTTATGGACTGTGACAACAGTGGCTAGAATATGATGATATGCACAGAATTGGAAGGAATAGAATGTTGCAACGAAAAAGGAGTGGCTCTTGAAAGTAATGGGCTATGCAGAAATGGCAAATCTGACTGCAAAATTCAAAATGATGAGCTTTACACAGAAGAAAGGAGGCCTTTTGTGGACTATTTTTTTAAATTAAAAAAAAAAAGGTCAAATGAAATCACTGGCAGGATTCGAGATAAAAGCAGAGGAAGAAAAACGACAGAATAATTGTAATAGAGAAACTTTCTGTTATAGATGAAGATATAATGCAGATGTTGTTTAGTCGCTTAGTCGTGTCCCCATGGACCAGAGCATGCCAGGCACTCCTGTCTTCCACTGTTTCCTGCAGTTTGGTCAAACTCATGCTGGTAGCTTCAAGAACACTATCCAACCATCTCGTCCTCTGTCGTCCCCTTCTCCTTGGGCCCTCCATCTTTCCCAACATCAGGGTCTTTTCCAGGGAGTCTTCTCTTCTCACGAGGTGGCCAGAGTATTGGAGCCTCAGCTTCACTATCTGTCCTTCCAGTGAGCACTCAGGGCTGATTTCCTTCAGAATGGAGAGGTTGGATCTTCTTGCAGTCCATGGGACTCTCCAGAGTCTCCTCCAGCACCAGAATTCAAAAGCATCAATTCTTCGGTGATCAGCCTTCTTTATAATGCAGTATTTGATGTATTTGATTTGAAGGTCGTTGCAAAAATGTGTGGGAAATGTTATAAAAATTATATACAAAGGGCGGGTGCTGGGACATCCCGCTGCTCAGAGAATTGCGTTAGGATGCCCTCCAAAACCAGTTCCGTTTCCGCTGTGATGGGCTTGCAAAAAGTTCCCTCGCAGCCCCTCAGGTATCTGTGTGTCCACTTGGCCTGCCTCTCTGCCGTCGCTCCCCGGAGTACAATTCATCGCAGTTAGCGATAATGAGACATTTCTGTCTGAAAGCAGAAAACGACTTGCCATCTTGCACCTGACAATATCTGTTTAGCTCGGCCGCGAATGTGAGCCGCTTCTGTCATATCAGCAAGAATGTCATTTTCCCTGACAACGTACACCGAAAACAATAATTTCAATTATGCCAGGGAAGGCAGCGGGGGCCGACAAACAGCTGTCAATCTGCCCCAGGTGCAAATTGGCTTTGGGTGACATCATAATTAGGAGCTGTTCAATAACGGCATGAGAAAGGCTGGCAAATGTTGCTTACGATACAGGTCAGACTTGGCTGACATCCTGCAGCTGCTTTTAAAGCATCTATGGTGGATTTGCAGTCACACTCAGTGACTGGGGTGACCCCCCCTTGCCCCGATGCCAGCGGATGAGAAAGACAGAGGCGTGAGCACATGGCTGTGGCTCCCCGTCAGCAGAAAATGTGTTGCTGTTGTTTGCAGAGAGTGCCTGGTGATGCCTTGGAATTTACAGAAACACCAACATATTGCGATTTGTAAATGGCATAACAGTGGCGTAGTGTCAGGGCTCTGGGTGCAAAATTTAGAGGGGGTGAACCAGGTGCCCCTAGGCAGGTGCCAGCTTCCATGGGGATCCCTGCCCTCCTCTGGGGAAGACAGAAAAGCAGCTCAGGCCCATGGTGACCGGGCACAGAGGGAGGGAGGGAGGCGGAAGAACCAGTTAAGGTGCTGAGCGTCCTGTGTGAGTGTCTGGAGGTGGTTGGAGGATGGATGGCGGCTAACAGATTGAGGTTGAATCCTGACAAGACAGGAGTACTGTTTTGGGGGGACAGGTAGCGCGGGTGTGGGGGACTCCCTGGTCCTGAATGGGGTCACTGTGCCCCTGAAGGACCAGGTGCGCAGCCTGGGAGTCATTTTGGACTCACAGCTGTCCATGGAGGCGCAGGTCAATTCTGTGTCCAGGGCAGCTGTCTACCAGCTCCACCTGGTACGCAGGATGAGACCCTACCTGCCCGCAGACTGTCTCGCCAGAGTGGTGCATGCTCTGCTTATCTCCCGCTTGGACTACTGCCATGTGCTCTACGTGGGGCTACCTTTGAAGGTGACCCAGACCACATAACACCAGTCATGAAAAACCAGCATTGGCTCCCAGTATGTTTCTGAGCACAATTCAAAGTGTTGGTGTTGACCTTTAAAGCCCTAAATAGCCTCAGCCCAGTGTACCTGAAGGAGTGTCTCCACCCCCATTGTTCAGCCCAGACACTGAGGTCCAGCTCTGAGGGCCTTCTGGCGATTCCCTCCCTGTGAGAAGGGTAGTTACAGGGAAGCAGGCAGAGGGCTTTCTTGGTGGTGGCGCCCGCCCTTTGGAACGCCCTCCCAGCAGATGTCAAGGCAATAAACAACTATTTTACTTTTAAAAGACAACTGAAGGCGGCCCTGTTTAGGGAAGTTTTTAGTGTTTGATGTTTTCTTGTATTTTCAATATTCTGTTGAAAGCTGCCCATAGTGGCTAGGGAATCCAGCTAGATGGGTGGGGTATAAATAATAAATAATTACTATTATTATTATGATATGCAGATGACACAACCTGGATGGCAGAAAGTGAGGAGGAATTAAAGAACCTTTTATTGAGGGTGAAAGAGGAGAGTGCAAAATATGGTCTGAAGCTCAACATCAAAAAAACAAAGATCATGGCCACTGGTCCCATCACCTCCTGGCAAATAGAAGGAGAAGAAATGGAGGCAGTGAGAGATTTTACTTTCTTGGGCTCCATGATCACTGCAGATGGTGACAGCAGCCACGAAATTAAAAGATGCCTGCTCCTTGGGAGAAAAGCAATGACCAACCTAGACAGCATCTTAAAAAGCAGAGACATCACCTTGCCAACAAAGGTCTGTATAGTTCAAGCTATGGTTTTCCCAGTAGTGATGTATGGAAGTGAGAGCTGGACCATAAAGAAGGCTGATCACCGAAGAATGGATGCTTTAAATTATGGTGCTGAAGGAGACTCTTGAGAGTCCCATGGACTGCAAGAAGATCAAACCTCTCCATTCTGAAGGAAATCAGCCCTGAGTGCTCACTGGAAGGACAGATCCTGAAGCTGACGCTCCAATACTTTGGCCACCTCATGAGTCGGACACGACTAAACGACTAAACAACAACAACAATTATTATTATTACTCTCTGTGGGAATGGCCACCAACAGCTGCATCAGCCTGCTAGGCTCCCCCTGCATAGACAGGAGGTGCAGTGCAGCCCCATTTGGCTCCGGGTGTGTGTGTGTGTGTGTGTGTGTGTGTGTGTGTGTTGTCGCTCAGGTGCCATCAGCAGCTTGTCTGTCCTGGGCACCAGCAACCCACGTTACACCTCTGTGGCACAATGTATGAGCTTGGGCTGGTCACACAAAAAAGTGGGCCACCTGGCTGCGGTGGGCAGGGTCATAGGCAAAAGTGAGCGGAGCAAAAAATAGAAAGGTTATAGCTGTACAGTAGGCTGGTTTCTATACACATTCCTAGATTTAGATACCCCTTCATGGATCACTGCCTTGCCGTGGCGAAGGGGCTTGAATAACTCAGAGAAGCTATAAGCTATGCCATGCAGGGCCACTCAAGATGGACAGGTCATAGTGGAGAGTTTTGACCAAATGTGATCCACCTGGAGCAGGAACCGGCAAGCCACTCCAGTATCCCTGCCAAGAAAACTCCATGGACAAAGACAACAGGCATATAAAAGTTATGATGCTGGAAGATGAGCCCCTCAGGTCGGAAGGCGTCCAACATGCTACTGAGGAAGAGTGGAGGACAAGTACAAGTAGATTCAGAGCTGATGGGCCAAAGCCGAAAGGACGCTCAGTTGCGGATATGCCTGGAAGCGAAAGGAAAGTCCAATGCTGTAAAGAAAAATATTGCATAGGAACCTGGAATGTAAGAACCATGAACCTGGGTAAGTTGGATGTGGTCAAAAATGAGATGGCAAGATTCTTAAGGAAATCAGCCCTGAGTGCTGCTCACTGGAAGGATAGATCCTGAAGCTGAGGCTCCAAGACTTTGGCCACCTCATGAGAAGAGAAGACTCCCTGGAAAAGACCCTGATGTTGGGAAAGATGGAGGGCACAAGGAGAAGGGGATGACAGAGGACGAGATGGTTGGACAGTGTTCTCGAAGCTACCAGCATGAGTTTGACCAAACTGTGGAAGACAGGAGGGCCTGGCGTGCTCTGGTCCATGGGGTCATGAAGAGGCGGACACGACTAAACGACTAAACAACAACAACAACAACAACAACAACAAGATTTAGATAAGCAAGGGGCATTGTTAGAGTTCAAGGACTCATTTCAACCAGGTAATAAACTCTTGAGGGCCAGGAAGAGATGTGCCCAGGGGAGGATTCCAAGGGCCAGCATGAGAGGCCTGGAGGGCCACATTCACCCCCTGGGTGTGAGGTTCCCTACCCCTGATGTAAAGAGACAGACAGATCCCCAAACCCCATGTCTGCTTCTGCAAAGATTTGGGTTGTGTGGTTTTTCCTTTCCTTGCTCTCGGGATTAGCGGTTTAACTCCATGGGATTTATCACCAAGTGCGAAGTTATTAGTATCACACTTGGCCTCGGAAGGTGTCCTTGCCCCCTTCCCATTCCCCCACAGCTTTAGTTGGGAGCTTTAGCGAAATCCTCTTTGGAGATCAGCTCGGAGGGGCCTCCTGCCTCAATCTTCTCCACCCACTGAATGCAGAGGATTCATGGCTCCAGCAACAGAAATCTTAGCGTTGCACAGAAGTTTGATCTTTGAGTCCCACTTGCCGGGGAGGAGAGAGTTCTGCTCTTGTACTTGAATCCTGGACTAGATGGGACCACTCTTGCCTGACCCAGCAGACAGACTCCTCTTACATACTTATGAAGCTGCAGTCTCTAAAAATAAGGAGGAGAAAACCCCACTCAGTGCTGAATTAATTAAACCATGGCAACCCACCTGTCACGACAATACTGTGATGTCATGTGAATGACAGGTGGGTTATCTGACCCACCTGTGAAAAACTCCATTGTGCCTTTAATGCCTGCAACATGCTCCCTGCGCTCCCTCACTGCCTGTCAGCTGGTTTCCATTGAACCTCTGTTTTAGCAGTAGTTTTAATGGAAATGCTTCGTCCTACAGGAGCAAGACTAATAAATATCAGGAAGGACTTTCTGACAGTAAGAGCTGTTTGACAGCAGAACGGTCTCCCTCAGAAGGTGGTGGACTCTCCTTCCTGTGGGATGTGAAACAGAAGAGCAGTCAAGTACAACATTCCTAGAGTGAACATGTTTACACATGGGGAGGAATGTTTGTCCAGCCAGCAGGTAAACTTCCTGTTTCCTTCTGGGCTGGGAGAGACTTCCTCTGCATGTGACTAGAGGTGGGCGTGGCCTCACCTGTGCAGGTAATGACAAAAGCACAGGGCAGGGCAGCCACCTCTCTCTTTGACTACATGCATCGAAGAAGCAACATCATTTAGCCAAAGAGAGGACAAAGGGCCTGTCTCCTTATGAGATAGTTTCTAGGTATATGTTACTTTTCTAAGCTAAGTCTGCCTTCTGGGATCCGATTGTGAACAGAATGACGTGTGAGTAAACTCTTTTTTATACTTTTATAGAAGACTGTGTCGTGTCTTATCTTTTATGAGGGAATAAGGGGGGAATACCAGAACAGTTATTATAGAGGCTTTAGCGAGCCTGAGCAAACGCATCCGCTGTGAGTTTAAAAAGGGGAATGTTACTCTGCTAAATTGTGAACTTGTTTACACAAGTTGGAAAGGCTATAATCAAACAATATATCCTCTCCAGCATCCCTGAACATTCCCACACTTCCTTGGAGGCTTTTAAGCAGAGGTTGGAAGGCCATCTGACATGGATACTTCAGCTGAGATTCCTGCATTGCAGGGGGTTGGACTAGATGAAATTGGGTGTCCCTTCCAACTCTACCATTCTATGGTTCTATGGGCTTCTTGTATCAGGAGCGGGCTTTGAGCTTTGAAATTTCAGAGCACCCTGCACAGCACCAAAATTCAATGGCTCCCTTACCTCTCACCTTCTGCTGTCCATCATTGTTGCAGTGTTAATAATAATAATAATAATAATAATAATAATAATAATAATAATTTATTATTTATACCCCGCCCATCTGGCTGGGCCTCCCCAGCCACTCTGGGCAGCTTCCATAGAAACCAAAAATATACTAAAATATCACACGTTAAAAACTTCCCTGAACAGGGCTGCCTTAAGATGTCTTCTGAATGTCAGGTAGTTGTTTATTGCTTTGACATCTGCTGGAAGGGTGTTCCACAGGGCGGGCGCCACTACTGAGAAGGCCCTCTGCCTGGTTCCCTGTAGCTTTGCTTCTCGCAATGAGGGAACCGCCAGAAGGCCCTCGGCGCTGGACCTCAGCGTCCGGGCAGAACGATGGGGGTGGAGATGCTCCTTCAGGTATACTGGACCGAGGCCGTTTAGGGCTTTCAAGGTCAGCACCAACACTTTGAATTGTGCTCGGAAACGTACTGGGAGCCAACGTAGGTCTTTCAAGACCGGTGTTATATGGTCTTGGCGGCCACTCCCAGTCACCAGTCTAGCTGCCGCATTCTGGATTAGTTGTAGTTTCCGAGTCACCTTCAAAGGTAGCCCCACGTAGAGTGCATTGCAGTAGTCCAAGCGGGAGATAACCAGAGCATGCACCACTCTGGCGAGACAGTCCGCGGGCAGATAGGGTCTCAGCCTATGTACCAGATGGAGCTGGTAAACAGCTGCCCTGGACACAGTGTTCCTACATTACCCTCTTGGCTTGGCACCCGGTGTTTGCGAGCCAGTGGTGCTCCCTTAAACTCACCTCTTCTTGGATATATCGGTGCCTGATCAATCGTATTGACTAGCTCTGAGCATGAAGCATCCTAACCCAGAGCGGGCTGTGCCTCTTTTCTTTAAAAGCAGATTATAAATTATTCCCGACTCTTCTTCCTGCCAGTGGTTTTGGACTATTAAGCTGCTAATTTCCATTTGGCACGGGACGCTATATGCTCACTGCCTAGTTCCTAGACTCCAAAACCAATGTAGTCTTCATTAACTCGAATGAGGATATATTAACCCAGATGGAGGCAATAAGATAGTCTTTCGCAGCTAATTGGCTCCTTAAAACCACCCCGTCGCGGGGCTGCCTCTGCCTTGGGGACATAACGACGGCACTTTAGTTCCTAATGAATGTGCAGCCGTGTTAATTGTTATCTATAGTACAGGGTGCACCCTGCCTTTCCCTACTGCGGAGCCCAGTCCCAAATGCATCAGGACGGATCTCGCACTGGGAGCGACCAGCTCCAATTACTGCGGCTCACAGCTGTACTGATGGGTGTTCTGCTTTGTTCCGGTGGAAAAGGAGCGTAATTGCAGAGGCACAAAATGTTGTGCTCACCACGTCCAGGGCTCGTTCCACAACAAAGGAAGGAAGAGGGAGATTTGTTAGGGGAACGACTCAGCTTGGTTGATACAGCATTCTCAAGCAGATTTTGCCCTCTCCTACTCGCCTGCTCTTTCCTCTCTGCATTCGCTCGCAACAGTCAGTGGAGGGTCTACATTTTTGGGGTCCCCAAAGCTTGAACTGTCATGGGAGTCACTTCGCTACCAGCAATGAGGTCTGGGTAACTGCTGTTATCTTCTTCAATGGGGTTGTTTGCAGCAATCTTTACGAAACCTGTGCTATTGGCTCTCAGACTTTGGGATTGTTGAAATATTTGTTGTGTTGTTTAGTCATTTAGTCGTGTCCGCCTCTTCGTGACCCCCTGGACCAGAGCACGCCAGGCACTCCTGTCTTCCACAGTTTGGTCAAACTCATGCTGGTAGCTTCGAGAACACTGTCCTACCATCTCGTCCTCTGTCGTCCCCTTCTCCTTGTGCCCTCCATCTTTCCCAACATCAGGGTCTTTTCCAGGGAGTCTTCTCTTCTCACGAGGTGGCCAAAGTATTGGAGCCTCAGCTTCAGGATCTGTCCTTCCCGTGAGCACTCAGGGCTGATTTCCTTCAGAATGGAGAGGTTTGATCTTCTTGCAGTCCATGGGACTCTCAAGAGTCTCCTCCAGCACCAGAATTCAAAAGGATCCATTCTTTGGCGATCAGCCTTCTTGATGGTCCAGCTCTCACTTTCATACATCACTACTAGGAAAACCATGGCTTTAACTATACGGACCTTTGTTGGCAAGGTGATGTCTCTGCTTTTTAAGATGCTGTCTAGGTTTGTCATCACCTTTCTTCCAAGAAGCAGGCATCTTTTAATTTCCTGACTGCTGTCACCATCTGCAGTGATGATGGAGCCCAAGAAAGTAAAATCTCTCACTGCCTCCATTTCTTCCCCTTCTATTTGCCAGGAGGAAATGGGACCAGTGGCCATAATCTTTTTTTGATGTTGAGCTTCACACCATATTTTGTGCTCTCCTCTTTCACCCTCATTAAAAAATTTTAATTCCTCCTCACTTTCTGCCATCAAGGTTGTGTCATCTGCATATCTGAGGTTGTTGATATTTCTTCCGGCAATCTTAATTCCGGCTAGGGAAACGTTCGATGACCGAGGCTCAATGGACAATCAGCAAAATCCATTGGAAAAATGGAGAAACGCCCCTCAGAAGCTATTCAACTTCTGAGGCACGTTTCGAAAACCGAAGCATTCACTTCTAGGTTGTCGGCGTTCAAAAGTCAAAATGTTCGACTTCCAAAGCATTCAACAACTGAGGTTCCACTGTATACATTACCACATTAAGATCTTTCATTATACCAATACATTCAATGCCTTCCCTTCTTCTCCTTGCAAGGCTCCTTTAATTTGACCACAGTTCCACATAAACAGCACTTTGAACCATGCCCAGAAATGAACCGGTAGCCAGTGAAGATGTTTTAATAGGGGAGTAACATTCTCTGGCTGAGACGTGGGTGGCACTGTGGGTTAAACCACAGAGCCTTGGACTTGCCGAACAGAAGGTCGGCGGTTCAAATCCCCGCGACGGGGTGAGCTCCCGTTGCTCGGCCCCTGCTCCTGCCAACCTAGGAGTTTGAAAGCACGTCAAGTGCAAGTAGATAAATAGGTACCACTCCGGCGGGAAGGTAAACGGTGTTTCCGTGGACTGCTCTGGTTAACCAGAAGCGGCTTAGTCCTGCTGGCCACATGACCCGGAGGCTGTATGCCGGCTCCCTCGGCCAATAAAACGAGATGAGCGCTGCAACCCCAGAGTCGGCCACAACTGGACCTAATGGTCAGGGGTCCCTTTACCTTTAACATTCTCCTTTGCAGTAAATGTTCTTGGTCAGTGGTGGACCATCTGCTTTGACTGCAGAAGTTCAGTCCGCAAAGGCATCTCCAGGTAATCTTGGGGAAAGCCTGAAACCCTCAAAAGCTTCTGCCAGTCAGTGTAGGCAACACCAGCCTTGATGGGCTAGTGGCCAGACTCAGTGCACAGCAACTTACTACATCCCTAAGCCTCTTTTACAATCACATGGGCTGGATCTACTAGGAAACTAATTAAACTTAAGCTTGAGGGTCCTTCATCCTGGAGGCATTCCACTGGCAACTTTAGTGCACATTGCTTAAAAATTTGGGGTCTGGTAGACTCAGTTTGAGTGGCATGAAGCAAATTGATTAATTTCCTGAGTCCCATGGACTGCAAGAAGACCAAACCTATCCATCCTGAAGGAAATCAGCATGAGTTTGACCAAACTGCGGGAGGCAGTGGAGACTTCCGGTCAGCGCCAGCAAGTGTAATGGCGGATTTCCTCCGATCTCCGGAGGAAATCTGCTTCGTGGAGCTAGGGTTCTACCGCTACGGCGAAGCGGGGACCCGAAAAAAATCACAGGCGGGGAAGCCTGTGAACTGAAGGCTCGGCGGGCTCCATTTGCGTCCCCCCCCCGCTGCAAAGGAGCCTTTTTAAAGGCTCCGGAACATACCGGGGGTGAGCGGCGCGGAGCTGAGAGCTGTCTACCCGTCTCCGCGAAGCGAAGCCGCATGCCATGGTTGGAGAGCGCTGACTTCTTTCTTTGAAATTTGGACTAAAAGTAACAACCTGTGAGTATTACGGAAATTGGATATTAAAAATCCCCTTTTTTGATTCGGCACGAGCGGGGAAGGCGCAAAGAGGAAGTCCGTCTCCCCCTCTTGTAAACATTTTAAAGCAAGGACTAGATAACTAAGGTTGAAAAGAACATCTTCTTCGTGAGAAGTCAAAAGTAACTAATTTCACGTTTTGGCAGTATAAGTGAATGTGCTGGAGGATAAGAGTTAATTCTGAAAGTGGATTGTTACCCCTCCCCCAGGACCCGGGAGCGATCCGCGAGGGAGCCTGTTGGAGAGATTTAAAAGACTTTGACAGCTGTCAAACTAGCTGTCAAAGCTGAGAGGGAAAAAAAAGAGAGAGAACTTTGTTTCTATTGCCTCGGCTGGTCATATTTGTTACATTTAGGTAACAAATTGTCGAAAATCAAGGAAAATAAAGGACTTTTGGATTTACAACTGGAAGGAACACTAAGTAACCAGTACTCCCCTAGAGGGGGCTCTGGGACATTACAGAATGGCTGTAAGTGGAAAAATACAGACGGCACTTGAGAAAATCTTTCGTAGCCTGGGAAAACTTCAAGAACAAAGCACTGTTTTGGCTAGAAATGTTACAATATTGAATGAAAAAGCAAACAAACCTGCGGAAATTGGAAGGGACTTGACTCAAGTCTCTGTACCAGAACAAAAAGACTGTGCCCTTGAACTAAAAACTCTTGCAGCTGAACAAGAAAAGGAATTTGAGAAATTTGAAGAAGCTACACATGACAATTCAGAGGGAAAGGAAGGAGGAGCTATAATGCAGCAGAGGATTAAAGAAAGAAGCAAAAAACAAGATTTGGATTACAATTATAAATATGGAGACCTGGCAGGCCAAAGGCCTGTAAAGATGGATTTAAAGGAAAAGACAAATCTGATCAAAGTGGAAGCAGGAGTCTCTGGGACATTTGGACTTAAAAGAAGTAAAAAACAAGATTTGGATCACAATTTTAAATATGGAGGCCTGGCAGGAAGAAGTATGGACCTTATGGGGACACAGCTTCTCCGAGATTTGGCGTTTAACATAAAGGACTATCAAAAAAACCGGCAGAGAGGAAAGGAGAGAGACTTAAGGGCCTCGGATGTGAGATCACCAGGCTGATACCAGATGGATTGATGGACATTGGTTGGAGATTGAAACCGGGAAAAGCGGGGAGTGGGGTTTTGGGTATCCAAAGGCGGTATAAATATATTCTTTTTTTTTTCTTTCTTGTAAATAATTTGTTTTGCTATTCTAGATTAAAATGGGGAAATCGTGAAATGGAATTGGGGTTGACTTTAGAAAAAGGTATTAAGAATAAGATTTGATGTATCAAGATTGAGATTTATGTTAAAATTGGTTAAACAAAAAGGATTTAAATATAATAAGGTAAAATTTGGGGATAGGAACTTGTTGAATTAAAAAATTGAATTGGAATACAAGAAGGGGAGATGTGGGGAAGTCAAGGAAAAATGTTATTGAAAGGTATATGTTTGTTTTTGGTTTTTTTCTTTTTTTGTGTGTGTGTTTTGTTTTTCTTTAAATTTTTTGAAAACTTCAATAAATATTTTATAAAAAAAAAACAAACAAACTGCGGGAGGCAGTGGAAGACAGGAGTGCCTGGCGTGCTCTGGTCCAGGGGGTCACGAAGAGTCGGACACGACTAAACGACTAAACAACAACAACAAACCTGGTTGGCCACTGTGGGGCCAGGATGTTGGAAGGAGATGGGCCAGTGCTCTCATCCAGCCCATTCTTCTTATGTTCTTATGGGAAGAGGATCCTGGAGTCGATAGACCACTGGCCTCATCTATCAAACCCTTCTTATGTTCTTATGCCTGTTCCTTTCTCTCCCTGCCTTCCCCATCCCCTCTTGCCCATCTCACAGTTCTCTTCCTAAAAATAAAATAAAACATTAATAGATTTTCAAAAGAGCATTTTTAAAAGCCCAGGCTTTGTTCCTTCCGCGCTGTCCGTCCCAGGTGAGCAATGGCGCTCTGATGATGGAGGCTGCAAATCCATCATCCTTCCGTGACGCTCGGATGATGTATGCCACAAAGGCATCACTGGGAGAGCAGCCTGCTGATCAGTGGGGCTTTGATGATGTATTTGTGTAAACGCTCATCAAAAGGTCATTGCCCTGATGATGCATTGCTTGGTGCCATCGCTGAGCCAGGCATGCCAACAGCAAATAAAGGATGTGACTTGGGGAAATGGCTGCAAGCTGGAGTTTCCTTCGCATGAAGGGAGCCGGGTGTGCTGGGCCCGGGGGTAAACCCGAGCAACGCGGTCCAGGTCCGGTCCCAAATCCAAGGGTTGCACGAAGAGTCAGTCCGACAGGGTCAAGGCAGGAAACCAGGCTAGGTCAGGCACAGGGTCACAGGCAGGTTCTAGCAAACAGCAATGTTGCTCCCACAACCTGGGGTGGGGTCCAACAGCCTTTTATCTCTGTCGGGGTAATGGCTGGTCCTGATCCCCTGGTGACTCACCTCCCTGTTTCACCCGAAGGTGAGCACTCCTCCTGCGAGTACTCAGGTCTCTCCTTCTCTCAGACCTCAGTCTCTGCAGCTCAGGAGACATCGGTGGGTTACTAGACCCAGAGGCCGCCTCAGCCTCCCCTGACCCAACCAGTAGTGGAGCAGCTGTAAGTGATGGCCCAGCTGGAGGCAACGAGGGAATCCCCGCATCTGGAGCCAGGGCAGGCTCAGGCCCCGGACTCAGCCCAGCTGGTGTTTGTTGCAGGGGAACCTGTGCAGACTGGGGCTCTTCAGAATCAGGCCCCAGACTTGGTTCGCGGACTGAGACTCCTCTGGTTCCGAGTCTGAGCTTGAGTCCCAGGCCATCACACCAAGAGACCAAACCCCACACACCCCTGTCCCTGGGAGCAGGGCTTCTTCTACCTTGACCTGGTGGCCCCCCAGATGGCTTGGACTATGAGCAGAAAGAACGGCCATGTTGATGGGAGGTGAAGTCAGAATAACATAAGAAGAGTCTGCTGGATTAGCCAATGGCCCATCTTTTAGAAGACATCTGAAGGCAGCCCTATTTAGGGAAGCTTTTAATGTTTGATGGACTATTGTATTTTAATATTTTGTTGGAAGCCGCCCAGAGTGGCTGGGGAGGCCCAGCCAGATGGGCGGGGTATAAATAATAAATTATTATTATTATTATTATTATTACTATTCAGCATCCTGATCTCACAGTGACTGTCTGGTTTCCTTCACAGTGTCCCGTTGTGCTAGAAGCAATTTAGTTCTGCTGGCCACAAGACCCAGAAAAGCTGTCTGTGGACAAATGCCGGCTCCCTCCGCCTGAAAGCAAGATGAGCGCCGCAACCTCATAGTTGCCTTTGACTGGACTTAACTGTCCAGGCATCCTTTACCTTTTACCTTTTACCTTACCTTTACCTTTACCTGTGTGTGGAGGTTGTCGGCGTCCCTTCGAACTCTACAATTCTATGATCCTGTGATTTCAAAAAGCCTGGAAATGGGAGCCAAAGGCTGATGCCTTAACTGGCTTGCCCCGTGATCAGCAATGACATTATCAGAGGCAAATAATAATAATAATAGTTCATAAACTGATAAAGAAATTGATGGATTTACCCATTACTGGGAGGAATGGTTGCTCTGCATGTTGGCGTAAAGTTTGGTGGCTAGACTGCTGGTGGAAACAAGTTACACCATTGTTAAAATATCTGCACTGGCTGCTCATCTGCTACTGATTCAGGTTCAAGGTCCTTGTATTAATTTACAAAGCCCTGAGCAACTCAGTTTCAGGGTCCCTCAAGGAGAACCTGAACTATTCTATCCCAGAAGGATCACCAAGACCATCAGGAGCATCGCGGGTTGCTGAGGCTTATCTGACGACAAGTTCTATTATTGCAGAGACCTTCCAAGCTGTTCTCCTACACATGCCTGGGAAACTACAGAAGACCTGCGTTCAGACCCATCCCTTCCTCTTGAATCACCTGATAAATGTCTTTCCTGCAAAGAAAAGCCCCTGAACATGGCTCACCAACAAACAATGCAGAGGCAAATACAATACAATGCATTAAAAAGCAAACTAAAACTTCACTTTTCAAGGGGATTAAAAATGCATTCATTTTCTTGCCCCAAAGAGCAGCAGATTATTCTCCACAAAACTATTAAGAGGGAGCAAGAGAAAGTAAGGAGGACCAGCTTGCCCCATAGCTCCAACACACTCTCTCCTCTGTAGCAAGCAAACCATGGCTCCTGGCTTGGCTGGACTCCTGAACTGACGGTAGCAGCTTTTTCCTTTTCCTTGACACTCTCCCCACCAAGTGACTCTTCAGAATGCTTAATAGAGTATTTAATCTCACATCGGAGCTGGTTGTACCTATTATAGAATCTCAGACACAATTCAAAGACATTCAAGAAAATTTACTACGGACAGAGAGCTCAGAGGGAAGCGGCTGTGTGTCTCTGCATACTAATTAGGGGCGTATATTCAAGACACCTCAAAAGGGGCGAGGGAGCCGAGTCGGGGGAAAGAACCCTGAGCTGGAGCATGTAATGGGGGTATGCTTGACTGGAAACTTTCTTTGGTTCGTTTTGAGGGTAAAAGTAAAAAGGTAAAGGACCCCTGGAAAGTTAAGTCCAGTCAAAGGGGTGTGGTGCTTATCTCGCTTTTCAGGCCAAGGGAGCCGGTGCTTGCCTATTGACAGCTTTTCTGGGTCATGTGGCCAGCATGACTAAACCCCTTCTGGTGCAACGGGACACTGTGTCAGAGCGCACGGTAATGCCATTTACCTTCCCACCGCAGTGGTACCTATTTATCTACTTGCACTTTGACGTGCTTTTGAACTGCTAGGTGGGCTTAAAAGAAGATCTTAAAAGGGACCCCTGACCGTTAGGTCCAGTGTGACCAACTCTGGGGTTGCAGCGCTCATCTTGCTTTACTGGCCAAGGGAGCCGGCGTACAGCTTCTGGGTTATGTGGCCAGCAGGACTAAACCGCTGCTGGCGAACCAGAGCAGGACACGGAAACGCCGTTTACCTTCCCGCCGGAGTGGTATCTATTTATCTACTTGCACTTTGACATGCTTTCAAACTGCTAGGTTGGTAGGAGCAGGGACCGAGCAACGGGAGCTCACCCCGTCATGGGGATTCGAACCGCTGACCTTCTGATCGGCAAGTCCTAGGCTCTGTGGTTTAGCCCACAGCGCCACCCGTGTCCCTTGGCCACCAAGCTAGATGGCCTTAAAAGAGGATTAGGCAAATTCATGGAGGAAAAGGCTGCCAGTGGCTACTAGCCACAATGGCTATGCTCAGCCTCGATAGTAACGCTTTCAAACAGCCGTTGCTGGAGACCAGAGGAGGAGAGAGGGCTTTTGCGCTTGGGTCCTCTTTGATGGCTTCCCACAGTCATCTTCTTGGCCACTGTGAGAGTGTTTGAAAGTGGGCTTAGATTTGGCTTTCAGTGTCTCTGCAGGAGAGCAGATCATTTTTAGCCCTTCCCAGTGCATTTTCAAAATACCATTTTCTTATTGTGGTTGGATGAAATGACCTGCCAGCCGACGTCCTTTCAGAGTTTTATGAGTGAGTCAGAGATGAACTCATATCTCTGGGGTCCAAGCCCTACATCATAACCACTGGCCCACGTTCTCACCCTTGAACTTCTGAAGAGTCCTCTCTCTGTGTGGAACTCATGCCTTGATTGAGATTCCTGACCATAGTTGATCCCAGCACTTTTATTTATGTTCAGGATTTTTGGTGGTGGTGGAAGGAGAGCTTGAAAGAATACTCTGGATGTGCATCCAGTTTGACAAGAACTAAAAGACAGCTGCATGCTTTAGTTGAGATTCCTGCATTACAGGGGGTTGGACTAGATGACCCTCGGGGACCCTTCCAACTCCACAATTCTATGATCAGGACAACCTGTCAGGAGTTCAGGCTACACTCGAGTAGGACCCTGGCAGAGACACATGCCCGACTGGCATGTTCTCTCCCTCCTGGTCGATCGTTCAGGAGCTTCATGAACTTTCTTCATCCCAAACATCACAGCGACCGATGCCAACAGACACCAGCACACTTAGGGATCCGCAGAGTTTGCGCACCTTGTGTGACAGACCTCAGCAACTCAGCATGTTGGCTAGCAGTCACGAAATTAAAAGACGCCTGCTTCTTGGGAGAAAAGCAATGACAAACCTAGACAGCATCTTAAAAAGCAGAGACATCACCTTGCCAACAAAGGTCCGTATATTTCAAGCTATGGTTTTCCCAGTAGTGACGTATGGAAGTGAGAGCTGGACCATCAAGAAGGCTGATCGCCGAAGAATTGATACTTTTGAATTATGGTGCTGGAGGAGACTCTTGAGAGTCCCATGGAATGCAAGAAGATCAGACCTATCCATTCTGAAGGAAATCATCCCTGAGTGCTCACTGGAAGGACAGATCCTGAAGCTGAGGCTCCCAGACTTTGGCTACCTCATGAGAAGAGAAGACTCCCTGGAAAAGACCCTGATGTTGGGAAAGATGGAGGGCACAAGGAGAAGGGGACGACAGAGGACGAGATGGTGGGACAGTGTTCTCGAAGCTACCAGCATGAGTTTGACCAAACTGCGGGAGGCAGTGGAAGACAGGAGTGTGTGGCGTGCTCTGGTCCATGGAGTTATGAAGAGTCGGACACGACTAAATGACTAAACAACAACAACAACAACAACTTTATTTACATATAAACACACACGGAGCACTGCAACATGGCTCCCTCTCTCTCTAGCATCAGACAGCAAAGAGAAAAAAGAACAAAGGACAATAGTCCCACTTCACAGAACACAGTAACACAAACATCCTGTCTCCTGTCTCTTCCCACTCTGTGGAGTCAAAACATACACCATCATGTGGTAGACAAAAACCCCATGACTGCAATCATGGAGCAGGAATTCTAGCACAACCTGTCTCTGTTTTGGATTGAATTGCAAAGTACCATTACCACTGATCGGTGTTGTTATTGCTTAAAAGATGACACTTATATATTCTGGCTGAGAGGGTTTTTGCAGTATATGTAAGAGTTTCTTATAATGTTTTAAGGAATATATGGCCCATTAAGATTCCTTGCAGAAATACATATATTGTGGTGCCCAATTGCACTCATTCTTGTGAGCAAATGCACATATGAAAGAATGCCAGTATTGTATATGCAGCCTCAGGATCACACAACCCATGATGCAGTGAGACTGCGAGTAAGATATGTGCAAAACCACACAAGGCTTTTAAAAATCAAGGACAGCACTATGTAATAGTGAAAAAATGGCGCAGGGAATGAAATGTGATGGCCTGGGATTCGGACTCGGAGGCTGAACCTGAGGAATCCCAGCCTGCACAGGAGTCCCCGCCTCCAGAACCAGCTGAGCCGGGGCTGGGGCATGAGCCTGAAGGGTGCTCACCTGTGCTGGATCCTCAGGTGCAGGCATCAGCTGAGACTGCTCTGGCTCCTGAGGTGATGGAGGACCCATTGCCTGCAGGTGCTCCACTCTCAGCCCCATCAGGGGAAGCTGAGGTTGCCTCTGGGTCCGGTAACCCTCCAGCCTCTCCTGAGCTGCAGAGGCTCAGGGCAGAGAGACAGAGGGAACTCAGTTCCCGCAGGAGGAGGGCTCGCCTCCAGGCCAGGAGAGGCGAGTCACCAGAGGGTCGGGGCCACCCTATGCCTCGGGGCAGATAAAAGCCAGCCAGCCCCAGTCCCAAGTTGCGGGAGCACCATTGTTGGTAACCTGTTCCTGCCTGAACCCTGTCCTGCTCTTCTGCCAGAGTTCCTGACCCCACCCAACTCCCCGCCTTGGACCCCGCTTCAGCTTTGACGGACTGCCTCCATACTGCACCCTCGACCTCGGACTGGACTCGGACCTCGCCTCACAGTTAGCCCCCGGGACCAGCACATGAAATGACATAAAATCTGAATATGCAAACTGAAGACTGACAACAGAGTTTTACTTGGTTCTGGTTTTTTTGTATGCAGGAAGGTCCAAACTTATTAGAGAGCTAAGAATTAGAAACCACACCTTGAATCTAGAATACGCCGAGAAGTGCCCATTTGTTCCCTGGCCAAGTTGCTGCTCCACTTCTGCTCTTTTGCTAACGACTGAGCATGTAGCCAGAAGAGGCAAAGGCAAAGTGGATATTCTGGAAGGTTAATTTGACATTCCCAGTCTCACGTTGTTAAAAATGAAAAGGAGAAAGAGATCCATGGCTTTTGACATTTAACAAAGGGTTTGCAGTTACCCAGAGCATCAAAAGCAGACTCCTAATGGGAAAATGTAATTTGGACACTGAGAAATAAAACTTTAAACAACAGCTTGCAAATGCTGATGGAACCTAATGGCCCCATGCGGCCCACAAAGGCGGGGGGGCAGGAAAGGATCTTGAGATGGAGTTGAGGTTAAAAAGGCGCATTATAAAACCATGTGCCTTTGGCAGGCTGATGAGGAGCTGCTCTGTGAACAAACTCCATCAAAAAGATAAAGAGAACTGAATCCCCGTCCCGAAATGCCTTGATTTGATTTCACAGAATCATAGAATTGTAGAGCTGCAAGGGAACCCCAGGGGTCATCCAGTCCAACCCCCTGCTGTGCAGGAATCTCAGCTCAAGCATCCCTGACAGATGGGCTCGATCCAGCCTCTGCTTAGAAACCTCCATGGAAAGAGAGTCCATCACCTCCTGAGGGAGACTGTTCCACTGTCAAACAGCTCTTACTATCAGAAAGCTCTTCCGGGTGTTAAGTCAGTCTAAGAAATCACAGCATCTTTTTTCTAAGTGCTCATGGACTGACTGCTGAATGATCTGTTTTAAGACCTTTCCTGGTATCATCATAAAAATAAATAATAATAAATTTTATTTATACCCCGCCCTCCCCAGCAAGAGCCGGGCTCAGGGTGGCTAACACAGTAAAAACATAATGGGGGGGGGACCAATTTAAAATACAGGTTAAAATGCAATTTGAAATGCAGCCTCATTTTAAAAGTAGCCCATAGATCAAAACCATAAGGGAAGGGAAAAATAATGGTCCAAACCAAAGGCCAGGCGGAACAGCTCTGTCTTGCAGGCCTTGTGGAAATATGTCAAGTCCCGCAGAGCCCTGGTCTCTTGTGACAGAGCGTTCCACCAAGTCGGGGCCAGTACTGAAAAGGCCCTGGCCCTAGTTGAGACCAATCTAACCCCCTTGCGACTTGGGACCTCCAAAGTGTTGTCATTTGTGGACCTTAAGGTCCTCCGCGGGGCATACCAGGAGAGGCGGTCCCGTAGGTACGTGGGTCCTAGGCCGCATCAATAGTTACCAATGTCAACTGGTCAGTAGTTACCTGGGTCTTCTTCTCCCCCTCTCCCACTTTTGAGAACAATGTTTTCTTGCCTCCAGTCTGCAGGGTCCTCATCTCTTCTCCAAGAATTCTAAAAGATTATAGGCAGAAGCTCTGAGATTACACCCTTTTTGGTTGGCTGGAGAACTGCATTGCAAAATCCACAGAAGTGTGAATTTCAAAGAATAGCTGTGCTTCAGTCTGTGCATTGGCTCAGGAAGTGTGAATGAGGCAGCTTTTCGTTCAGGTGCAAACAAAATCCCATTTCTGCTGCATCCCTGCTCTTGTTAGGGTGTCTGGCAGTCGTGTCTTTCTTGAGGATATTAGAAGCTGTTTGGCCAAGGATGGAGATCCTGTGAAAGTACCATTTTTGAAGCCAGGTGTTGCGGAATGCCCATGATCACCCCGGCCAGTATGGCCAATGGTCAGGGATGATGGGAGTTGCGTGGCGAGTTCCCGCCCCCCCAGTGGAAATAAAGACACATGACACAATTATTTAAGGTTAATGGGCTAAATAAGGCCACAACTTTATTGGTTACAGGTGATGAGCGGTATTGGCTTAGGCATTGGTCCTAACTGACTATATCCGACTCCAGCCCGTCCGCTTGAAGTCTGGGAAGGGTTAACCACCAGTAGGGGGAGTCCTGCTGATGCACATCAACTAGGAACTCCCCCAGGGTCACCAACAGGGGGCGTGGCTTAGGCCCCCACCTCCATAGGCTTTGACAGGGCCACGCCCCCCGGAATCCTTAACGGACTACCCTTCAATATGCGGGGCAGGTGATGGCGCTACCTCCCCTCTTCCATCTACAGAAAAATATCAATGCCTAACCACCAATACCAAAGAAGTTGTGACGATTTGCTATGAGGTGGGCGAAAACCAAGTGGCTGGTGCCAATTTGCCAAGTGGAAAAATTCCTACCAGACCTCTCAACAGTGACCAACCAAGGTCCATAGCAAGGTCAAAGACGAAAACCTTAAAGGGCGGGAAGGTGGGAAACAGGAACAGCTGGAGGTGGCAAAAGAGGGAGATCCCCAGCGTTAATAGGGCAGGCCACGCCCCCCGAGCCAGCCGATTGGCTGTCCAGGGGATGATGTGGCCGGGGATTCCCTCAATCACTCGGAGGCTGAGAGCCAGCCAGCGTGTGCGTGGTGGAGGTGTGAAGCCTGCAAAGCCACCTCCTTTTGCAGGCAGAAGTGGCTTTGGAGAATATCTGGAAGTCACCAGATTGGGAAAGGCTGGTGTGGGATGATGGAGACCAGCTTGACCCCAGCAACTGAAATGTTTCATGCCGGGTGGCAATGGTAGGGTGTCTAACTCTAAATGCCTCCCTTTTGCGACAGCCCTTACACATCCTTTCCTCTCGAAGCCCAGGGTTTAATTCATGCTGCGGAGTTCCTTTTGATGCAGAAGCAAAGCTCGTTCGCAGTGTGTTCGGAATAGGTCTCTCCTGCAGGTAAACAATTCTTCTAAGGACTTTTTTTGCACACGATGAAAGCAAATCACCCTCCCGTATGACAGCTGCACTGCCCTTCCAACAGATTAAAAGGCTTTGACAATCTGCTGGCAAGGAAGGGAATCTCTAAATGTTTATAGGACCCGACTTGAAAGGAGAAATTCCTGATGAGACGGCATTAGATGCAGGAGCTGACTTGGGTAATATGGCGCTCTGAGCATGGACAACATTTGGCACCCTTCCCAAATATTTATGATTTTCACAATAATTCATTTTGGTACAATAGCTTTTCAATGGATTTTCTCAGTAGGTACCCATATAAATTTAGGTTCCCCCCCATTAATATGATTGTTTTGTACCCCCTCGGCCCAGGGCCCTGTGTGTGGGAACTGCCTGCTGTACCCTAAATCTGGTGCTGTTAGATGCAACCCACAAGCAAGAGGGCTTTTTTGGGTTTCTCTATGTAAGTCCTTGACATGCCTTTACTACTTTGACAGGTGAAACATATCCCTCCCTTTTCTGGAAATAAGGGGCATAGCTTAACAGGTGGTGTAAAAGGATAAGAACATAAGAAGAGTCTGCTGGATTAGGCCAATGGCCAATCTCACCCAGCATCCTGTTGTCCAAGTGGCCATTCAGATGCCCCAAATTGGGAAGATTGTCTTCCATGAACACGGTCTTAACAGTGTGTCCGTAAGTGACTGTGGAGGCCAATTCTGGATCCACATGTCCTTCCACAGTTGGGACATTGGTTTCCAGGCAGGAGTTGATCCCGGTGAGGGTTTGCCAAGCGTGCCTTCCTCTTAGCATGTTTCTCCCTTGCGTCCTGAGTTCAAGTGTCTTCAAAACCCACGACACCTTTGGTCAAGGCTGTTCTTCAACTGGAGCGCTTGCAGGCCAGTGATTCCCAGTTGTTGGTGTTTATACTACATTTTAAAAGATTTGCCTTGAGAGGACTTTAAACCTCTTTTGTTGTCCACCAGCATTACGCTTTCCATTTGTAAGTTGGGAATAGAGTAGTTCCTTTGGAAGACGATAATCAGGCATCCAAACCACATGACCAGTCCAACAAAATTGATGTTGAAGAAGCCCCTAGCCTTAGAATCATAGAATCATAGAGTTGGAAGAGACCACAAGGGCCATCGAGTCCAACCCCCTGCCAAGCAGGAAAATGGAGTCAATGGAGTCAATGGAGTTACATCCAGGATTATACATTTTATACACCCATAAAATGCCTTTCTTTTCAAGGTTGCTAGCCTAAATATTTGCACGGGTTCTTATTCACTTCTAGGCACAGATCAAGAAGGTGGTTTTTAACTTTAGTACATAAGAGGAATACTGCTGATTGCAGTAAAGGTAAAAGGACGACTTTGGGGTTGCGGCGCTCATCTTGCTTTACTGGCCGAGGGAGCCATCGTTTGTCCGCAGACAGCTTCCGGGTCATGTGGCCAGCAGGACTAAACTGCTTCTGGCAAACCAGAGCAGCGCACGGAAATGGCATTTACCTTCCTGCCGGAGCGGTATCTATTTATCTACTTGCACTTTGACGTGCTTTCGAACTGCTAGGTTGGCAGGAGCAGGGACCGAGCAACGGAAGCTCACCCCGTCACGGGGATTCAAACCGCTGACCTTCTGATTGGCAAGCCCTAGGCTCTGTGGTTTAACCCACAGCACCACCCGCATCCTGTTGATTGCAGTATTCACACATATATACAACCTGCTCACAAGATGCACCCAAAGGAGATCCCATAGTTGGTCTCTAAGGTGCTACTGGAAGGAAATTTTTTATTTTGTTTCGACTACAGCAGACCAACACGGCTACCTACCTGTAACTAGAACTTCTCCCATAGTTACAGCCTTGGACTCAGGCAGAAATCAAGCATGGCTCTCCCTCTCAGGCTTCTGTCTGCAGCCTGCTTCTTGCTCTCTACTCTGGCTTTTGTCTTTCGATCTACCAGCCAATTGGGGGAGGGGGCACCACACTTTTGCCCTCTGGCACAGAGCCACTTCCTTTGTTGCCCCATCGACCCATACTTAGCCCATTACCAAGAAACTCACCTGGCTATTCCAACAATTGAATCCTTGCTGGATGCAGGAATTAGCAGGGACTCAGGCATACAGCCTAACCCTCACACCCCCGGCCAAAAAACCCATGCAACAGTATTTTCCAGGTGCAAGAGATGAGCTTTATTTTCTTTTCTTTGCAGGAGTTATGTTTGTGATCTGGGATAAAAACTATATTTCCTGCTGGCTTTTATCAACACGTTCTTAGCTGCTTCACGGAGATCAGCAAATCATTTTCCTTTGTAAAGTTTTAGCTTAGTCGGGAACACAAAGCAGATGGCTCTTTGAATGTGGAAGGAGGGAGAGAGTTCTCAGGAAGGTCCTAAATGCCAGATAAATGGCAAGGAAGGTTTGCAATCAGATTAAGAGAATACATTACAGTTTGGGTGGGCATAAACAGAGAGATTAAACAGAACTTCTAATTTGGATCACCCCTGTGGAGAGGAAGATGGCTTCTCTCCCCCTTTGACAGCCTCAGGTAGCTTGCCTGCTCCCCCCCCCCGTCTTTTTAAGACCCACCTGTACATTTGGAGAAGAAAACGTGCATTGACTCCCCAGAAACCTTAAAGCACAATTCTACGAATAGCAGAGGACATGCTTTATAAATCATAGAGTCACAGAGTTGCAACCCCCTGCAATGCAGGAATATGCAGCTGTCCCTTGATCCTGCAACCTTGGTGTTATCAGCACCACACACTAATGGTCCAACCAACTGAGCTATCCAGCTGATGGATGCAGAATGACCAAGGTAACATTTCCCCAGTTCTTGGCATCTCCAGTGAAACGACCTCAGAGAGCCGGCTAGATTTCTCTCATGTGGGGCAATTTTCAAAAACAGCCCAGAAACTGATGCCCCTCAGGTGTGTTGGTGGAGAAGAGGGATGTAGAATTTCTATTGGGCTAATCATCAGTGAGGTCATTGTCAAGTACAGTGGTACCTTGGGTTAAGTACTTAATTCGTTCCGGAGGTCCGTTCTTAACCTGAAACTGTTCTTAACCTGAAGCACCACTTTAGCTAATGGGGCCTCCTGCTGCCGCCGCGCCGCCAGAGCACGATTTCTGTTCTCATCCTGAAGCAAAGTTCTTAACCTGAAGCACTATTTCTGGGTTAGTGGAGTCTGTAACCTGAAGCGTATGTAACCTGAAGCATATGTAACCTGCGGTACCACTGTATCGGGGGGAACATTTTAGGGAAACACCTGCTGACGTGTGTATTTGCTCTGGAAATGTGCTTAGATGGAAATACGTCCTGTTCAGGGTGGTTTCACTACTGTTTCCATTTGTTGACTTCTGCTAATAAAAGGAGCCTCAGCAGAGCTAGTCGGCAGCTTGCTTGGAGCACGCTTGCCAGCTTGCTCCTGCACAGCTCACCTGCATCCAACCTCCCCACGTCTCCGTTACTCCTACACTCCCTCCCAGGAGGTGCCGTTAACATTTGAGCAGAAGGCAAAAACAAACTCAGCTTCATCTGCGCAGAGCAAGGATGTACCTTGTGAGCTCTTCCATCACTCCAGGGCCTCGTGCGCAGCTTCAAAAGGAGGCTGCCATACCTCACAGCCCCACGGGGACGACTGAGCATCATTGACTGCTGCCTTTGCAGAAACTTTGTCAAGAAGAGTTTGGATTTGATATCCTGCTTTATCACTCCCCTTAAGGAGTCTCAAAGCGGCTAACATTCTCCTTTCCCTTCCTCCCCCACAACAAACACTCTGTGAGGTGAATGGGGCTGAGAGACTTCAGAGAAGTGTGACTGGCCCAAGGTCACCCAGCAGCTGCATGTGGAGGAGCGGAGATGCGAACCCGGTTCCCCAGATTACGAGTCGATCGCTCTTAACCACTACACCACACTGGCTCTCAAGAAGAAAAAGGCTGTATCTGAGAGAAGGGAGAGGGGTACTGAGTCTCCTCCATGGGGGTGAGGGCTACTGCTATCCACTGAAAGGATAAACCAGGCACCCCCAACCTTCGGCCCTCCAGACGTTTTGGGACTACAATGTTGGAGTTCATAGTCTACGTGCAGCTTGGCAAGTGAGCAGTTGGTGTTTTGACTACAAGCTAGGGAGACAGAGCATAGGAGAAATTTGCCTGGAAATAAGAGGACCTGGTAACAGCTTGGTGATTGGCTGATGTCTCTCATATAGGCAGCATGACCTATGACATTGCTTGGCTAGTTTGGAGTATTCTGGAGTGCTCAGAGAGTGATGAAGCTTGTGTCTGTATATAGTAACTTGTATATACCGTATTTTTCGGCCCATAGGGCGCACCGGCCCATAGGACGCACCTAGTTTTTTTGGGGGGAAATAAAGAAGAAATTCCCCCCCCCCCCAGGCGTGGGGCTGGGGCGGGGGAAGTCCAAGCTTCCCCCGACCCCAGCCACCAGAACAGGCAGCTCTCCGCAAGCCGTGGGAGAGCTGCGCGACTTCCCATGCTTTCGGAGAGCTGTGCGAAGCCCGAAGCCTGGGGCGTGCTGAGCTTCCTGAAAGCTTCCTGAAGCCTGGAGAGCGAAAGGGGTCGGTGCGCACCGATGCAGGATGCAGCTCAGCGCCCCCCAGGCTTCTGGGTGCAGGCAGCTCTCTGCAAGCCGTGGGAGAGCTGCGCGAAGTCGCGCAGCTCTCCCACGGCTTGCGGACAGCTTCCTGAAGCCTGGAGAGCGAGAGGGGTCGGTGCGCACCGACCCCTCTCGCTCTCCAGGCTTCAGCGAAAGCCTGCATTCGCCCCATAGGACGCACACACATTTCCCCTTCATTTTTGGAGGGGGAAAAGTGCGTCCTATAGGGCGAAAATACGGTAGTTTGTGAGTTTACTGCCATATATAATAAACTACAAAATCAAGTTGCTAGTTGTCAGCTTTGTTCCTGATCGTCGCCCTGACTGAGCAGTCTTGATTGTTGCCTAGGGAAAGCTGCACTACTCTGCAAAGTTGTGCATCATTGAAGAAGTTCAGAAGTGAAGAGACTGGTCCTAGTAGCATGCAAAAGGACTTCAGAAAGTGCTCACAGGCTTTGGAGTTTTAACATACAGTTCCCATCATCCCTGACCACTGGTCCTGTTAGCTAGGAATCATGGGAGTTGTAGGCCAAAACATCTGGAGGGCCGCAGGTTGGGGGTGCCTGGGATAAACTCTGGTGGAGGTGAACTGACTCTGCAATTCCTCTGTTTGCATTCTTATTTTTTGCATTGGGCAGAAATGCATATATTGCATGAAACTGCATGCAAAATGTCATGTGGGTTTTTTTTTTTTAAATTACAGACTGATGCAGAAACGGAGAGAAGCAAATGTAGAGGTCCTTCCACTCCAGGTATTCCTATACTAAGACTTGCTACTACCTGTAGCAACAGTAGCGCTAATAGCAGTGGCTAATAGTAGCCGTAACATTGCTCTGTTTAGGAGAAGGAAGGCACATGCTCTCAACGTAGCCCCTATACAGCTCAGCTCGCAGCGAAACAGTGTGATGATGATTGCACAACTGTGGAATTATGAGCCTAATGATAATAACCTAATGATAATTAGCATTTTTGTGTGGTGTTGATTAATGATAGGACTTTCCCTGCGTGTGAAGACAGGCTCCAGCACATTGAGCAGTCGAGATCCATAGTGGGCCCAGCGGTCAAGAAGGCAGTTTCCTCATGTGCTGGAGAGGGAAGTGAGGGGCAGATTGGGCTTGTCCCCCTGGGAAGGGAGCCCATCTAGTCCATGGGCCATTGGCCTGATCCAGCAGGCTCTTCTTATGTTCTACCACTGAGTTTTGGCCCTTCCCCAACAGGTCCCAGAACTGACTCCTCGCTGTAACAGCCTTACTAGCACTCTGTATGTTAGCAAAAAATAATAATAAAAAAAATGGGCCCTTCTTCAGCAAGGAAGACTGTTCACAATTGTCAGGCATCCCTGAGCTGAGGAGCAAAGTTCATTTTCCGAAGCAGAGAGGTTCAACTTGTGCAGAGGAGGGCAAACGAAATGGTCAAGGGTCTGGAAACCAAGCCTTATGAGGAGTGGTTGAAGGAGCTGGGTATGTTTAGTCTGGAAAAGAGGAGACTGAGAGGAGATACGAGAGCCATCTTCCAATATCTAAAGAGCTACCACATGGAAGAGGGAGAAAGGTTGTTTTCTCCTGCTCTGGAGGGGAAGGTTGAATTAATGGATTCAAGTTGCAAGAAAGGAGATTCCGACTAAACATACGGAAAAGATTTCTGCCAGTAAGAGCTGTTCGACAGTGGAACGGTTTCCCTCAAGAGGTTGTACACACTCCTTCCTTGGAGAGTTCTAATCTGAGGTCGGATGGCCCTCTGTCTTGGATGCTTCAGCTGAGATTCCTGTATTGCAGGGGGCTGGACTAGATGACCCTTGGGGTACCTTCCAATTCTACGATTCTATGCTTCTATGGTTTTCCACCCCTTGCCCTGATTCTGGGGAGGAGCCATTCTCATGTCTATGGCATTTCTCAGGGTGCCCACCAAGCCCTGTCACATCCCAGAAGAAGAAGAAGAAGAAGAAGAAGAGGAGGAGGAGGAGGAGGAGGAGGAGGAGGAGGAGGAGGAGGAGGAGGGGGAGGAAGAGTTTGGACTTGATATCCCACCTTTCACTCCCCTTCAGGAGTCTCAAAGCGGCTCACATTCTCCTTTCCCTTCCTCCCCCACAACAAACACTCTGTGAGGTGAGTGGGGCTGAGAGACTTCAGAGAAGTGTGACTGGCCCAAGGTCACCCAGCAGCTGCATGTGGAGGAGCGGGGAAGCGAACCCGGTTCACCAGATTACGAGCCTACCGCTCTTAACCACTACACTACACTGGCTCTCACTGGGCCGGCTTCTCTGCTTCTCCCTCCTCCCTGTCCTCAGACCATCAGACATCTGTGAAAAAGTAAAAATCTGCACTCTGTGCACCTGTGAGCAAGAGGTAATGTTATCTCTTAGGAAAGAGAGCCATGGGCTAAAGTTATTCCATTATAATTGGCCAATTTCTGATTTTAACTTTTCAAATATGGTTTTATCATATGATTTTTATGTGCAATTGTTGTAAACAGAGACAGTGTGGCATAATGGTTAGAGTGTCAGACTAGGATTTGGAAGACCAGGGTTCAAATCCCCACATGGCCAGGAAGCTCACTGGGTAATCTTGGGTCAATCATTTTTATTAGCCTAACCTAACACAATAGGGTTGTTTTGGGGATAAAACAGGGAGAAAGAGAACTATGTAAATTACACTGAGAACTGGTATCCAATGTAGTATTGAGTTCACCAGACATGAGTTTTCCTTTATTTCTTTATTTCTGTCTACTTTTCATGAGGTCAGGGACAATATGTTCTTAAGCTGAATGCTTTGCTCAGTTCCACATGCCACACTTTTCTTACACTGCCTTAGAACTGCAAACCTTGTTGCTGTTGTTGTTGTTTAGTTGTTTAGTCGTGGCCGACTCTTCGTGATCCTATGGACCAGAGCACACCAGGCCCTCTTGTCTTCCACTGCCTCCTGCAGTTTGGTCAGACTCATGTTTGTAGCTTCGAGAACACTGTCCCACCATCTCGTCCTCTGTCGTCCCCTTCTCCTCGTGCCCTCCATCTTTCCCAACATCAGGGTCTTTTCCAGGAGTCTTCTCTTCTCATGAAGTGGCCAAAGTCTTGGAGCCTCAGCTTCAGGATCTGTCCTTCCAGTGAGCACTCAGGGCTGATTTCCTTCAGAATGGTTTGTTCTCCTTGCAGTCCATGGGACTCTCAAGAGTCTCCTCCAGCACCATAATTCAAAAGCATCCATTCTTCAGCGATCAGCCTTCTTGATGGTCCAGCTCTCACTTCCATACATCACTACTGGGAAACCCATAGCTTTAACTACCATATGGACCTTTGTTGGCAAGGTGATGTCTCTGCTTTTTAAGATGCTGTCTATAATAATAATAATAATAATAATAATAATAATAATAATAATAATAATAATAATTTATTATTTATACCCCGCCCATCTGGCTGGGCCTCCCCAGCCACTCTGGGCGGCTTCCATAAAAACCAAAAATACAATAAAATATCACACATTAAAAACTTCCCTGAACAGGGCTGCCTTAAGATGTCTTCTGAATGTCAGGTAGTTGTTTATCGCTTTGACATCTGCTGGAAGGGCGTTCCACAGGGCAGGCGCCACTACCGAGAAGGCCCTCTGCCTGGTTCCCTGTAGCTTTGCTTCTCGCAATGAGGGAACCGCCAGAAGGCCCTCGGCGCTGGACCTCAGCGTCCCGGCAGAATGATGGGGGTGGAGACGCTCCTTCAGGTATACTGGACCGAGGCCGTTTAGGGCTTTAAAGGTCAGCACCAACACTTTGAATTGTGCTCGGAAACGTACTGGGAGCCAATGTAGGTCTTTCAAGACCGGTGTTATATGGTCTCGGCGGCCGCCCCCAGTCACCAGTCTAGCTGCCGCATTCTGGATTAGTTGTAGTTTCCGAGTCACCTTCAAAGGTAGCCCCACGTAGAGTGCATTGCAGTAGTCCAAGCGGGAGATAACCAGAGCATGCACCACTCTGGCGAGACAGTCCGCGGGCAGGTAGGGTCTCAGCCTACGTACCAGATGGAGCTGGTAAACAGCTGCCCTGGACACAGATTTGACCTGTGCCTCCATGGACAGCTGTGAGTCCAAAATGACTCCCAGGCTGCGCACCTGGTCCTTCAGGGGCACAGTTACCCCATTCAGGACCAGGTAATCCTCCACACCTGCCCGCCTCCTGTCCCCCCAAAACAGTACTTCTGTCTTGTCAGGATTCAACCCCAATCTGTTAGCCGCCATCCATCCTCCAACCGCTTCCAGACACTCACACAGGACCTTCACCGCCCTCACTGGTTCTGATTTAAAAGAGAGGTAGAGCTGGGTATCATCCGCATACTGATGAACACCCAGCCCAAACCTCCTGATGATCTCTCCCAGCGGCTGCATGTAAATGTTGAAAAGCATGGGGGAGAGGACAGAACCCTGAGGCACCCCACAAGTGAGAGCCCAGGGGTCTGAACACTCATCCCCCCCACCACTTTCTGAACACGGCCCAGGAGGAAGGAGCGGAACCACTGTATGACAGTGCCTCCAGCTCCCAGCCCCTCAAGACGGTCCAGAAGGATGTTATGGTCGATGGTATCAAATGCCGCTGAGAGATCCAGCAGAACCAGGAAACAGCTCTCACCTTTGTCCCTAGCCCGCCGGAGATCATCAACCAGTGCGACCAAGGCAGTTTCAGTCCCATAATGAGGCTGAATCCCGACTGGAAGGGATCCAAATGGTCTGCTTCTTCCAGGTGTGCCTGGAGTTGTTCGGCAACCGCTTGCTCAATCACCTTGCCCAAGAATGGAAGATTTGAGACTGGGCGATAGTTGGCCATCGTGGCCGCATCTAAAGATGGTTTTTTAAGAAGCGGTTTAATAACCGCCTCTTTCAGCGGGTCTGGGAAGGCTCCCTCACGGAGGGAAGCATTCACCACCCCACGAAGCCCATCGCCCAGTCCTTCCCGGCTAGCTTTTATAAGCCAGGATGGGCAAGGATCCAGGAGACAGGTGGTTGGTTTCACTCGTCCAAGCAGCCTGTCCACATCCTCGGAGGTAACAGATTGGAATTGATCCCACTCAACTTGACTAGACAGAACTCTAGCACTCTCCCGCCCCGGCCCTGCTCCCACGGTGGAGTCTACTTCTTCCCGAATCTGAGCGATTTTATCTGCAAAAAACTTTGCAAAATCATTGCAGAAGAACATGTGGCCCGTACTGGGCCCCGATGTTGCAGGTGGTTCCGCTAAATTGTGAACCACCTGAAAAAGTCTCCTGCTGCTGTTTTCTGCAGATGCAATAGAGGCGGCGAAGAAATTCTTCTTTGCTGTCGCTATCGCCACTTGGTAGGCTCGACGTTGAGCTCTAACCTGTGTCCGGTCAGATTCGGAATGAGTTATCCGCCACCGGCGCTCTAGCCGTCTCAACGATTGTTTCGTTGCCCTCAGATCCGTGGATCTAGGTTTGTCATTGCTTTTCTCCCAAGAAGCAGGTGTCTTTTAATTTCGTGACTGCTGTCACCATCTGCAGTGAGCAAGCCTTAGCCTTATGAAGCCCCATTTATAGGTCAAAGCTATGCATGACTTTATAGGACATAACCGCCAGTCTCCTGGCACAGGGAGACTTTCTGCCAACTTCCTCCAGCCTCCCGCCGGAAACATTTAACTCCCGAAAGTTGTCGGAGTGATAGAGAGCTGGCAATGTTTTTATGACACCTTCGCTCACATTGTATTAAGCGCTGGCTTTTTAGAAGTTTCTCTGGCGACAGTTATGCAAATCCTGCAAGACAGGAATGGATGTGGAAATGATTTCCTGCGTCGGAAGATAAGCCGGGAAAACGACGCGTTCCTCTGAAATATTGTAGTTCCTCTGTGTCTGAAACTTCAGACCCTGGGAGGGGAAAGTGGAGCCAGAAGTGAAAAGCAGATTAAAGCTATTAATTTCCCCTTCATTATTCCGGAATTTGGATCCTTCCAGGTCATCGCAAGTGCTTAGCTATTCCGTGCAGGAGTTCTGCGATGGTATCCCACCTCTCAGCAAGGTCTGAAAAATAAGATGTATGGAAACAGGTAGAGACACCTGGGCATTAAGTGGGACAGCAGAGACTCTTTATCAGGGTCTGGCTGGATTTGGGGGAGAGGATTTGGTTCTGTGGTCCTGGTGGTGAGAAACCGGCTGCACCCCAGAGGAGGGCAAGAGCTGGGAAGAGCTGGAGGCAGAGAGATTGGAGGAGGATGAAGAGGAGGAATCAGCAAGTTCCCCAGCACAGGGCAGAGGTGTCAAGGTAAAGGACCCCTCGACAGGTAAGTCCAGTCAAAGGTGACTATGGGGATGTGGCGCTCAGCTCGCTTTCAGGCTAAGGGAGCTGGCGTTTGTCCACAGACAGTTTTCTGGGTCACGTGGTCAGCAGGACTAAACCGCTTCTGGTGCAATGGAACATCGTGACGGAAACCAGAGCACACGGAAATGCCGTTTACCTTCCCGCCGCAGCGGTACCTGTTCATCTACTTGTGCTGGTGTGCTTTTGAACTGCTAGGTTGGCAGGAGCTGAGACAGAGCAATGGGAGCTCCACCCCATCACAAGGATTCAAAGCGCCAACCTTCTGACCTGCAAGCCCACCCACGTCCCTGTTAGGATATAGTTCCATTCCACCTTTAGAACAGGCACGTACAGTTGTTGTATGTCACATGTCTGTTTACTTCCAGCAGAGTCTGCTGGGAACTTTCGCTGTATACAGCTTTTGCCTATGCTGTTTGCTTGGACACGAAGGGAAGCAGACATGTTTTTTCCTTTGTCCTGATGCTGAATAAATGCTTGTAAATATGCTTATATATGCCTCTGTCCGCTACTTCCATTGCAAAGAGTTCTTATCTCTGCTGGCTTGCGTGCTCAGTTTCTGAGGCTTGAGTCGCAGTTTTGATGCTGTTCCGAGAACCGGAGTTCGCCCGGTTGCCGGTCGGTGTGCTGGAGCCAGCTGGGGGCCTGCCAAATGCCCCCATCTCCCTGGACGCATCCCAACAGTCCCTACAGGGCAGACACAGGGATCGGACCACAGAGCCCCCTTGAGAGCTTCTCTGCTGACAGCCTGCAAGCCCTCCAACCCCACTCCCAGAACAAGGCATCTATTGCATCTTACTGAGCAGAGAGCCAGGCAGAAAGAGAGAGGGTCCCTTGGGGTTTGCCGTGGGCAGAGGAAGGGGCCTGACACAGAGGGATAGAGAGTGGAGGGGGAGTGGCAAGCCAGTCCGGGCAACAGCTTCATCTAGACAGGAGCAACCCTTAGAAGTCTCCGTGTGTTCTCTGATATACTTCATCAATAAAGAAACAGACTGCAGGTAATAATAATATTAAATTATTTTTACCCGCCCATCTGGCTGGGTTTCCCCAGCCACTCTGGGCAGCTCCCAACAGAATATTAAAAACACGATAAAACATCAAACATTAACTTCCCTAATCAAGGCTGCCTTCAGATGTTTTCTAAAAGTCAGATAGTTGTTTATTTCCTTGACATCTGAAGGGAGGGCGTTCCACAGGGCGGGCGCCACCACCGAGAAGGTCCTCTGCCTGGTCCCCTGTAACCTCACTTCTTGCAATGAGGGAACCACCCTCGGAGCTGGACCTCAGTGTCTGGGCTGAACAATGGGGGTGGAGATGCTCCTTCAGGTCTGCTGGGCCGATGCTGTTTAGGGCTTTAAAGGTCAGCACCAACACTTTGAATTGTGCTTGGAAACGTCCTGGAAGCCAATGTGGCCGGTGTGTTACTGTCATTTCCTGATCTGTGAATGACCTGCTCTCCTTGTCGGCTCCTTGACCCTCTCCCGCTGCATGGAGAAATCCTTTCTTACCTGTTGTGGCATCTGGATGTTTCTCAGATCCTGCGATCCCACACTGTGACTCTCCTTGCCTGGAGATGCTGTAGGAGATTGGATCGGGGACCTTCTGGAGAGGGTGTGTGAATAAACACATGTGGAATTGACATGAATGAAGATACACCAATCCCTCCATCCCTTTTGGATGTGCTTTCAAGCACAGCAATTTTTCAAACGACTCCTCCCACCCCCATTTTTATAGACAGCTCAGAACCGGTAAATAGTTCTTACTGGTAAATCTCTGGCAAATCTCTGATTTGGGCTGGGTGTTCATCAGTATGCAGATGATACCCAGCTCTACCTCTCTTTTAAATGAGAACCAGTGAAGGCGGTGAAGGTCCTGTGTGAGTGCCTGGAGGTGGTTGGAGGATGGATGGCGGCTAACAGATTGAGGTTGAATCCTGACAAGACAGAAGTACTGTTTTTGGGGGACAGGGGGCGGGCGGGTGTGGGGGACTCCCTGGTCCTGAATGGGGTAACTGTGCCCCTGAAGGACCAGGTGCGCAGCCTGGGAGTCATTTTGGACTCACAGCTGTCCATAGAGGCGCAGGTCAATTCTGTGTCCAGGGCGGCTGTCTACCAGCTCCATCTGGTACGCAGGCTGAGACCCTACCTGCCTGAGGACTGTCTTGCCAGAGTGGTGCATGCTCTGGTTATCTCCCGCTCCCAGATGGGCGGGGTATAAATAATAAATTATTATTATTATTATTATCAAGACGTTGTGGGCTCCATCTCCGCTTCAGGGCAAATGCATCACAAGTTGAGTTTATCGCGCCAAGATTTATTGGTTGGTTGCCACTAGAAACGCCTCTGGATTCAGCAGCCCCTGTGCAAGGAGAGAATCAAAGGTCGACCCCAGGGTACAGATTACATATCCGCCTGCTCTTTGTTGCTGATGGCTCCCTCCAGGGGGATTTCTTTCAACATGTTGCAGTGTTTAATTAAGAGTCTGACAAAGGAGCCCCTTTCAAACGCATGACTCACATGTTTGCAGGCAGAATCCCTATTCTAATCAGGGAGGGCTTGCTCCCTCTTCCATGATAGGCTCTCATTCAAATCCATGGATCTGAGCAAACTTTGGGTTGTTTTGGAAAGCTGCCTTTTCAAATGCAAACGCCAGAGCGTTTTGCCTGTTCCCTCTGGGGTCATCATTATGATTTACTTTGCAAAGTGCTTTTCATATGGATGTTGAAAGGTGATTTATGGAAATATCCTGTAGATCTTGGGGTTCAGCTCCCTGACCCACCTTTAAAGGTTAAGGGGACCCTGACCATTAGGTCCAGTCACGGACGACTCTGGGGTTGTGGCGCTCATTTAGCTTTATTGGCCGAGGGAGCCAGGGTACAGCTTCTGGGTCATGTGGCCAGCATGACTAAGCCGCTTCTGGCGAACCAGAGCAGCACACAGAAACACCGTTTACCTTCCCGGCGGAGCGGTACCTATTTATCTACTTGCACTTTGATGTGCTTTTGAACTGCTAGATTGGCAGGAGCACGCACTGAGCAACGGGGGCTCACCCTGTCATTGCGGGGATTCGAACCGCCGACCTTCTGATCGGCAAGTCCTAGGTTCTGTGGTTTAACCCACAGCACCACCCTTTAGCCCTTACCTAAAACAGGGAATTGACTCCCTCTGAAGATGATGGTGGACTCCCCTTCCTTGGAGGTTTTTATCTAGAGTACCCACATTAAATTTTTTTGTCATGCCAAGCCTAATGCAATATATGAAGGGCTGTCCCATGGAAGAGGGAGCAAGCTTGATTTCTCCTGCTCTGGAAGTTAGGGCTCGAGCCAATGGATTCAAGTTACAAGAGAGGAGAGATTGTGAGTAAACATCAGGAAGAACTGTCTGATAGTGGGGCAACTGGTTGGCCACAGAAGGAACCGGATGCAGCTGTAATAAACAAAATCTGCCCTTCTTCCCTTATGGGGTATCCGAGCCCGTATAGAGTCTTTAAGTGGGTTCCCTATTGGTAGGAGAAAATAACAGAGGCCAGCCAGAGAATATTGAGAAGCAAAGCGGCTAGTAAGCCTGATCTTTATTAAAGCTCTTGCAACAGGGTGCTCCCCCCACACACAGGAAGACCCAGAACAAAGGTGTGTCTGACCTTATATAGACATTTTAAATTGCCCGCCCTGGAGTCCAAGACCACCCCCCAGATACATCATACCTACATCACAGAAAAGGCGGTCTACAACAGAAATCTGAGTGTGTTGTTTATCTCCTGTCTGGCAGGTTACCTGTTAATGGTCACTTGATTGGATTACCTGGGGAGCCTGGCCAGTCTTTTGTAATGATAAATACTTAGTTCCTGAGCCAGGTCTCACTCTATTCATACACAGACATACCCATAAGACAGGATTTGTGAATGAAAAGACAATGGGGAGGCTTTTCCATTTTCCTTCGACCCTGCAGAGAAATATTTGAGGTCAATTTGGGAGGGACAAAATGGTTTCAGGACTTTTTCTGTGGGGTTTCAGACATGTGGTTTATATATACAGTTATGAATATCTATCTATCTATCTATCTATCATCTATCTGTCTATGACCTTAAAATTCTTATAACAGTAGTAAGAGCTGTTTAACAGTGGAACAGACTCCCATGAGAGGTGGTCGACTCTCCTTCCTTGAAGGTTTCTAAACAGAGGTTGGATGGCCATCTGTCATGGATGCTTTAGCTGGGGTTGCGGCGCTCATTGCAGGGGGTTGGACTAGATGACCCTCGGGTCCCTCTCAACTCTAAAATTCCAAGATTCTATTTGAATGACCGCCCAGGAGCCGTTCCCCCAAATTCTCTAATTTGAATGTCAAAAAGGCCGAGGAGTGGGGAGGTTTGGCCTAACGCTATAATGATATTTAACATCTCACATAGCTATTTATCAGATTTTCCATGAGTCTGAGAGGCATAATGAGTGTTTTATAGATTGGTGTGGCAAATTAACAACTGCTGGGCCTCTTTGATATTTCTCACCCAGCTGGAGAAAACTTGGGCTTTAAAAAAGAAAAGAAAAGAAAAGTGTTGGTTTGTTTTTTTTAAACTATTTCCTCTCCCCCAATGTCCTGCTGGGTATTGTAGGATGAAGCAGAAATAGATGATTAGCTGAGTTTAATCGCTCACATATTTTTTTCCATTGGATTTGTTTTGAATACCCATATGTGCAAATTAAACGAGGAGCGGACTGTTCATTTTCATCCAGCAAATGGCAGGCGACACACAGCGAAAGCCACTGCTGAGTGGAGGGACAGCTTTTTGGGAAAATGATTGCTGGATCCCAGTGTTTGCTAGTCTTGATTTTGTAGTGGTCTTGGCTGAGGCAAGCTCTTGGAGGAAAACAAGTAAAGCCATGCTGGATCAGGTCCGTGGCCCATCAAGTCCAGTATCCTGTTCTCACCATTGCCAAGCAGATGCCTGTGGGAAACAAAAGCAACTCTTCCCTTCCGTGATCTCCAGCAACTGGTGTTCAGAAGCACTGCTGCCACCAGCTGTGGAGGTAGAGCAGGGGTCAGCAACCTTTTTCAGCCATGGGCTGGTCCACTGTCCCTCAGACCATGAGGTGGGCTGGACTATACTGTATTTTTCTTTTTTTTTGGGGGGGGGAATGAGCAAATTCCTATGCCTCACAGATAACCCAGAGATGCATTTTAAATAAAGTGGTACCTTGGCTTACATACGCTTCAGGTTACATACGCTTCAGGTTACATACGCTTCAGGTTACAGACTCCGCTAACCCAGAAATAGTACCTCGGGTTAAGAACTTTGCTTCAGGATGAGAACAGAAATCGCGCGGCGGCAGCGGGAGGTCCCATTAGCTAAAGTGGTACCTCAGGTTAAGAACAGTTTCAGGTTAAGGACGGACCTCCAGAACAAATTAAGTTCTTAATCCGAGGTACTACTATAAAAGGGCACATTCTACTCACGTAAACACACACTGATTCCTGGACCGTCTGCAGGCCGGATTGAGAAGACGATTGGGCCACATCCGGCCCACGGGCCTTAGGTTGCCTACGCCTGAGGTAGAGCCTAGCCATCCTGGCTAGTAGCCACCAATACTCCTCTCCTCCATGAATTTGTCCGGTCCTCTTTTAAACCCAGCTAGGTTGGTGGCCAACCCTCCCTCTTGCTGGAAACAAGCGATATGAGAAAGCGATTCAGTGTGGGTCACCTTGCTTCAAGTTAGGGTGGCATCTTCTATACCACCTTTCCCCTGTTCAGTATAATTGGTTTAATTCACCCTGAAATGTGTGAATTCACACTAAATGTGTATCGCTGAAAAGGGCTTAACATGGGAAAATTCCACTGAGCTTTATCTGAGTTGATAATTGATGATCACTGTTTTCTGCTAGCCAACACGCGAGTGTTTAACCTTAGATCACATGAGAGGTATTGAATTACAAATTTGCCATCTTGGAAGGGTGGTGACTAGAGTTTTTTGTTTTGTTTCCCAGGCTCTGTGAGAGTGAGGATGCACATGAAGCTTTCCAGGTAAACTGCCTAAGGCAGGATGCAGACTGTGGGGAGAAACAGGTCTCTGCTTCTAGGACTGTTGGAATTAGTTCATATTTTCTAAGATGCTGAGCCTGTGCCTTGGACTGGCATATGTCCTGTGGAACTCTTTGGATGTATCATTTGATGTTTCTGTTTTGTTTTGAAGACAGTTCTGCAAGTAAAGTTTTGAGTAATATCTGAGGAGTCTGGGAAATGCTTCATTTCCAAAATAGCAAGGATAAAACTGATTATGAAAAATATATCTACCAGTTATCAAAACATTCAAACACCCGCAACTAAAATGTATAATAATAATAATAATAATAATAATAATAATAATAATATATTATTTGTACCCCGCCCATCTGGCTGGGTTTCCCCAGCCACTCTGGGCGGCTTCCACAGAGACCAAAAATACACTAAAATATCACACATTAAAAACTTCCCTGAACAGGGCTGCCTTAAGATGTCTTCTGAATGTCAGGTTGTTGTTTATGGCTTTGACATCTGATGGGAGGGCGTTCCACAGGGCGGGAGCCACTACCAAGAAGGCCCTCTGCTTGGTTCCCTGTAGCTTTGCTTCTCGCAATGAGGGAACCTGAAACTGTTCTTAACCTGAAGCACCACTTTAGCTAATGGGGCCTCCCGCTGCCACCGCGCTGCCAGAGCATGATTTCTGTTCTCATCCTGATGCAAAGTTCTTAACCCGAGGTACTATTTCTGGGTTAGCGGAGTCTGTAACCTGAAGCGTATGTAATCTGAAGCGTATGTAACCCAAGGTACCACTGTATTCAAACCATACCAATGATTACCGTTAAAACAGCACAGCACCAGTCTTTTCGTTAAAAGTGGCCAGTTTTTCAAAACCTGTTTTTTTTAATAATAAATTTTTATTGATTTTACAACATATATTGAAACACAATAGAACTAATAATTGACGACACATAAACAGACAAACATGTAAACACGTATAATTTCTTAACCTCTCTTTCTTGAACCTTGTTTCCACGACTTCCCCATACCTCCCTTTTCTGCATCCCTGTTTTAAACTTTTCCAGCAACCCCTAATTTCAGTACTTGTAATTCAGTTTCTAATCTTTTTCCTCTTACCCAATTATTTATCACTGCAATTCTGTGTTACATTACCCATGACATTTTAGCACTCATTAATTTTACAACAGTTCTTAAGATAAACTTTAAATTTCTTCCAATCTTCTTCCACCGTCTCTTTCCCTTGGTCGCGGATTCTGCCAGTCATCTCAGCCAGTCCCATATAGTCAATCACCTTCGTCTGCCACTCTTCCAGCGTGGGTAGTTCTTGTGTCTTCCAATACTTTGCTAGAAGAACTCTTGCTGCTGTTGTCGCATACATAAAAAACGTCCTATCTTTCCTTGACACCAATTGGCCTACCATGCCCAGGAGAAAGGCCTCTGGTTTCTTATGAAAGGTACACTTAAGTACCTTCTTAATTTCATTATAGATCATTTCCCAGAAGGCCTTGATCCTTGGGCACGTCCACCAAAGGTGGTAGAAAGTACCTTCAGTTTCCTTACATTTCCAGCATTTATTATTGGGCGTATGATAAATTTTTGCAAGCTTGACTGGGGTCATGTACCATCTATAAATCATTTTCATAATGTTCTCTCTTAAGGCATTACATGCCGTGAACTTTATACTGGTAGTCCATAACTGTTCCCAGTCAGCAAGCATGATGTCATGACCAATGTCTTGTGCCCATTTAATCATAGCTGATTTAACCGTCTCATCCTGTGTATTCCATTTCAACAGCAAGTTATACATTCTTGACAAATTCTTAGTATTGGGTTCCAACAGTTCTGCAGTTTTTCAAAACCTGTTAGAACAAGAAAGTCTTTGTCTGTCGGCGGATTGACAGAAAGGAGGGAACCAGTTTGGCTTCTCTAAGGAGTGAGTTCCAAAGTTTGGGAGGAGCCACCGAGAAGGCTTCTCCCCTTCCCTGTTTTAGCCTTACAACGACCCTTTGAGGTAGGTTAGGCTGACAGATTGTAAGTGGCTCAATATCACTCAACGAGCTTCATAGCTGAGTTGGCCTTTGAATTCAGTCCAACAATCTAGCCACCGGGTGGTGAGCAGTGTCAGCTCAAATTACCTGTAATAAAATGTAACAAAAACACCCATATCTGTTAATAACAAAAAAGAGGCAGATTGAAAGCTGAAAAGTAAACTGAAACTGAGCCTCAAGAGGCCAAATGCCTTTAAAGAAGAGAAATGTTTGCCCAAAGGGTCTCTCTCTCTGTGTGAGAAGGCTCTAGCTGATTTTAAGTGGTCTCCAAAGACATTTTCATTTTCATTAGGCTGTTTAAAGGACAAAATGAATTTATCTGGTCTTAAATCTCTTTACTAGCTTCTATTTTTCCATTTTATTTCTGGCTGTTTTGAGACGGCATCATTGCGTCAGGGTACATTTCCCCCTGAAATGCAGTGGGAGAAATTCCTGCAGTTTGATGCATAAGGCAAGATTCTCTTTGCTGACGGTTCAAGAGTCCAGATGTGGCTACAAAAAAGGACTCTGTCCCATGTGCCGAGCGAACACAACTTAGTGGTTGGTGGGATGCAGAAAAGGACCTCCAGAGCAGACCTTAATTAGTGAGCAGATTTGTGCGGGAGAAGGAAGCATCCCTGAAGCAAGTATCCTAGCCCACAGAACCACAGAACTGTAGTTGCAAGGGACCCAAGGGGTCCTCTAGTCCACCCCCTGCAATGGAGGAATCACAGCTAATTTATCAGTTGCATGGACAATTCCCTCCTCTCCTGACACTAGAATTCGTGGACCTCCAATGAAGCTGGAAGATTCAAATAAACATGCAGCACCACTTCTTCTTCTTCTTCCTCTTCCTCCTCATCTTCCTCCTCCTCCTCCTCTTCCTCTTCTTCTTCCTCCTCTTCCTCTTCCCCTTCTTCTTCATCTTCCTCCTCCTCCTCTTCTTCTTTGTTCTTCTTCTTCTTCTTCCTCCTCCTCCTCCTCCTCCTCCTCCTCCTCCTCCTCCTCCTCCTCCTCTTCTTCTTCCTCTTCCTCTTCCTCCTCCTCCTCCTCCTCTTCTTCTTCTTCTTCTTCCTCTTCTTCTTCCTCTTCTTCCTCCTCCTCGTTTTCTTCTTCTTCGCTCTTCTTCTTCTTCTTCCTCTTCCTCCTCTTCCTCTTCTTCTTCTTCATTCTCCTCCTCATTTTCTTCTTCTTTGCTCTTCCTCCTCCTCCTCCTCCTCCTCCTCTTCTTCTTCCTCCTCCTCCTCCTCCTCCTCCTCCTCCTCCTCCTCCTCCTCTTCTTCTTCTTCTTCTTCTTCCTCTTCCTCTTCCTCTTCTTCCTCCTCCTCGTTTTCTTCTTCTTCGCTCTTCTTCTTCTTCTTCCTCTTCCTCTTCCTCCTCCTCCTCTTCTTCTTTCTTCTTCTTCTTCTTCCTCTTCTTCTTCTTCTTCCTCTTCTTCTTCTTCTTCCTCTTCCCCTTTTCCTCCTTCACTCTTCGTCCTCCTCCTCCTCCTCCTCCTTCTTCTTTCACCTTCACTGCTCTTCATCTGAGGATTACAGGGTGGTTTACAATACAAAAACACAAAAATGCAAATCATGCTAACAAAGAAAAGCAATACCCACCCCACTCCACAGTTTAAAAGGCCATAGATTGTTTAATCAGCCAAAGGCCTAGGAGAAGAGGAATCTTTTTGCCTGGCACCTATAGATATGTTAAGGATTGAGGTGTGATTCCTGCATTACAGGGCGTTGGACAAGATGACCCTCCAGGTCCCTTCCGACTCTACAATTCTATGATACTATGGACCTTGCTTCCACTCTGTTCTGGCTCCTGGATGCCCTCCACTCAGACACAGAGATGTAATCACTGGAGCAAGAATTCCCATTTTTCAAAGTGAGCCCAAAGACAGGTGCAGACCCTATGATGAAATCTGGCTTTTGGCATCTCCGATTGCAAGCAGGAGTCATTTGCTTGACATTCATCTTTAAATAAAGGCAATCAGCTCTCTGCATTTACACTCAGGTAGCCTTTTGACACCTGGTTGGCATCCAAGCCCCCCTCCTCGCACCACCTGCTCCAGCACTGCAATGCCCTCCTCATCTCCCTGCGGATTTCCTTCTTGTCTCCTTTCTGCTCTGCAGGTACAAAATTGCAGCAGAGGGCACAGGAGACAGGGACCTGCGTGGCATAATTCTTAGAGTGGTTTTGCAGAGATTTCCTCTTGGTGAAATGTTTGAGGATCATGTTCACCAGTGCATCTCTCTGCCTTGTCTGTGGTTTGGGGTTCATTGAGGACATAGATTAACTTGCCATGAATTAACCTCCACCAGTTGTTTTTAATTCATAGAATTGTAGGGTTGGAAGGGACCCCAAAAGTCATCTAAACCAACTCCCTTCATTACAGGAATCTTAACTGAAGAATCCCTGGCAGACGGCAATCCTACCCCTTTTGAAAATCTTCCACTGATGCAGAGTCCACCGACTTCTGAGGTCATCCATTCCACTGTGAAACATCATCAGAAAGTTCTTCCAAATATTTAGTCGGAACATCCTTCCCCGTCATTTGAATCTACCCCCTGGAGCAAGAGAAAACAAGCTTGCTCCCTCCTCCATGTGAAAGTCCTTTAGATTAGTGGTGTCCCAACTTTTTTGAAAGAGGGCCAGATTTGATGAAGTGAAGGGCCATTAGGGCCGACCAAAGTTATTGAGCTTTTTTTAGGGTTGAAGTTGTTGAGGGTGGATTTTACCCCAGGAAATAAACTGCCGTAGGGGCTGGATTAAACCGACTGGCAGGCCGTATTAGGCCCCCAAAATGGACTTTGGACGTGCCTGCTTTAGATAATTGACGATGGCTGTTGTATCCTCTCAGTCTCCTCTTTCCCAGGCTAAACATACCCAAGTCATACACACATACACAGGGATGTGTGCTAAGTCCCTACCTGTATTCATTGTATAGATACAATTGGGTATCATCTAACCCGTCTACTGCAATTATTAAGTTTGCAGATGACACCGCCATAATGGGTTTAATAACAGGTGGAGACGAATCAGCATATAGAGGGGAGGTCCAAAAAATCTCAGTGAAGACCTTACTTGGAAAATCAATACAACCCAGGTGGTTAAGAAAGCCCAACAGAGACTCCATCTCCTCAGAATATTGCATAAGAATGATGTCAATCAACATTTGATGATCTCTTTCTACCGGTCAACAATAGAAAGTGTCCTTTCCTACTGCATCATGGTGTGGTACGCTGGTTTGACATCAATGGATAGGAAGTGCCTACAGAGGGTGATGAATACAGCACGGGATATTATGGGCTGTCCCGTGAATCTGCTGGATGACATAGCGGAAGAACGTTGCCTCAGGAGAGTGAGGAAAATTCTCAGGGATGATTCACACATTTTGGCAAATAGATTAAAGAAAGTACTACTGGAAGAGATTCATAAGGACCAAGCGGGCTTTCTCCCGGGTAGACACTTGTCGGACAATACAAGGAACATAATCAACATCTTGGAGAAGTTGCAAGTGAATATAAACACCAAAGCAGTTTTAATCTTTATAGATGCGGAGAAAGCCTTTGACAACATCTCTTGGAGTTTTATGAAGAAAAATCTTCAGGGGATGGGGGTGGGTCAAGGGTTTGAAAATGGTATAAGTGCAATTTACTCAGAACAAAAGGCTAAATTAATTGTGAATAATATGGCGACAGAGGGATTTAAGATAGAGAAAGGTACACGACAAGGCTGCCCAATTTCCCCATTGTTATTCATCACAGTCCTGGAGGTATTATTGAACATGATTAGAAGGGACCGTTTGATAAAAGGCATTCAGGTCGGAGCTAAGCAATATAAATTGAAAGCTTTTGCAGATGACTTAGTTTTAACATTACAGGAGCCAGAATCTAGTTTGAAAAGAGTTTTGGAAGTGATCCAAGAATTTGGGCAGATGGCAGGTTTTAAGCTGAATAAATTTAAAACAAAAGTTCTTGAGAAAAATTTAACACCGATTGAGAAAGACAGGTTTCAGAAGGAGACAGGCCTAACAATAGTAAAGAAGGTTAAATATTTGGGGGTTAATATGACTGCTAAGAATTTAAACTTGTTTAAAGATAACTATGAGAAATGTTGGCTAGAAGTGAAGAAAGATCTAGAGATATGGTCAAACTTGAAGCTTTCCTTGTTGGGAAGAATTGCGGCTATAAAGATGAATGTATTGCCAAGGATGTTATTTTTGTTTCAATCTTTGCAAATTGTGGACAAGATGGACTGTTTCAAGAAGTGGCAGAAGGATATTTCTAGATTTGTCTGGCAGGGCAAGAAGCCTAGAATAAAATTTAAAATACTAACCGATGTAAGAGAAAGAGGTGGCTTCGCCCTGCCAGACCTGAAACTCTATTATGAATCGGCCGCATTTTGCTGGCTGAAAGAATGGCTGCTTCTTGAAAACACTGACATTTTGGATTTAGAAGGTTTTAATAATGTCTTTGGGTGGCATGCATATCTGTGGTACGACAAGGTCAAAGCTCATAAAGCATTTAAAAATCATATTGTCAGGAAAGCATTGTTTAATGTCTGGTCAAGATATAAAGACTTATTGGAGAACAAAACCCCAAGGTGGTTGTCACCAATGGAGGCAAAGGCACTTAAAAAGTCCAATATGGAGGCCAAATGGCCGAAATATTGGGAAATACTGGAACAAGAAGGGGATAAATTGAAATTGCAGAGTTTTGAGAAATTAAAAGATAAGGTGCGAGATTGGCTGCACTATTTTCAAATAAGAGAAGCCTATAACATGGATAAAAAAATAGGTTTCCAGGTGGAAAAATCAAAATTGGAAACTGAGTTGTTAGAACCCAAAACTAAAATACTTTCAAGAATGTATAACTTGCTGCTAAAATGGAATACGCAGGATGAAACAGTTAAATCTGCTATGATTAAATGGGCACAAGATGTTGGTCATAACATCATGTTTGCTGACTGGGAACGGTTGTGGACCACAGGTATGAAATTTACGGCATGTAATGCCCTAAGAGAGAATATTATGAAAATGATATACAGGTGGTACATGACACCAGTCAAGCTTGCAAAAATCTACCATTTGCCTGACAATAAATGTTGGAAGTGTAAAGAAAGTGAAGGAACATTCTTTCACCTTTGGTGGACATGCCCAAAGATTAAGGCTTTCTGGGAGATGATATATAACGAAATGAAAAAAATCTTCAGATATACATTCCTTAAGAAGCCAGAGGCCTTTCTCTTGGGCATGGTGGGCCAATTGGTGCCAAAGAAAGATAGAAATTTCTTTATGTACGCAACAACAGCAGCAAGAATTCTCATCGCAAAGTATTGGAAGACACAAGAGCTACCCACCCTGGAAGAATGGCAGATGAAGCTGATAGACTATATGGAATTGGCGGAAATGACTGACAGAATCCGAGACCTGGGAGAAGAGTTGGTGGAAGAAGACTGGAAGAAATTCAAAGACTATCTTCAGAAATATTATAAAATCAATGAGTGTTAAAAATGTGCTTGGATGGGTAATAAGTGGTAATTAGTGATAAAAGTTATTTAAGACTATGCAAAAAAGGTATTGATAATTGGTTGAAAAATAGGGATATAGTATATGTTATGGTACAAAGTTTAAACATTTGACAAAGGGTAAGAATTTGCTGAATTAAATATTTGAATGGGAATACAAAAGGGGAAGGTGCGAGGAGGTCAAGAACATAAGCATATGAAATTGAGGCTATTGGAAAAATGGAATGGTTTTATTTTTTCTTTGTTTAAATGTAATTTTTCTTAATTAGTTGTGCTTTTCTTTCTGTATTTTTTTTTCTTTTTTGCGTGTTTCTTTTTTCTGTAATTTATGGTTTTTTATTCTGTGAATTTCTATTTTTCTTTTTTTGTAAAACTTTAATAAAAATCTTTTTTTAAAAAAAAAAAAAATCTCAGTGAAGACCTTACTTGGAAAATCAATACAACCCAGGTGGTTAAGAAAGCCCAACAGAGACTCCATCTCCTCAGAATATTGCATAAGAATGATGTCAATCAACATTTGATGATCTCTTTCTACCGGTCAACAATAGAAAGTGTCCTTTCCTACTGCATCATGGTGTGGTACGCTGGTTTGACATCAATGGATAGGAAGTGCCTACAGAGGGTGATGAATACAGCACGGGATATTATGGGCTGTCCCGTGAATCTGCTGGATGACATAGCGGAAGAACGTTGCCTCAGGAGAGTGAGGAAAATTCTCAGGGATGATTCACACCCTGGCCGGCACTTTCTTGATCTCCTGCCCTCGGGCAGAAGATGTAGAAGCAGGATTAGTCGCACCAACAGGGTAAAGAACAGCTTCTATCCGTGGGCTGTTAGGCTGTTGAATGAAAAGATAACAACAGGGCAACGGACTTTCGGGTTTTGTTGGGTGTGCGTCAGTAAACAAGGGGAATTAAGACTAAGAGAGCTGAATGGGGGGTGCTTATTTAACCTCATTGTATACAAGTGTCAATAAAGTATTTCAGTTCCCTCAACAGTTCCTCATAAGGCTTGGCTTCTAGACCCTTGATTATCTCGGTTGCCCTCCTCTGCCCACGTTTCAGCTTGTCAACATCCAACCTAAATTGTGGTGCTGTGAACTGGACACAGTGTTCCAGGTGTGGTCTGACACACCTGGAAGAAGAGAGTGGGACTATGACTTCCCTTGATCTGGAAATTAGACTTCTGTTGACGCAGCCTAGAAGAGCATTAGCCATTCTTGCTGCTGCATCACACTGTTGGCTCACGTTAAGCTTGAAAGGCCATGATTCATGCTGACTGCCCCTTCCTTCCTTATGAACGCAAAGTGCCAAGAAGAAGCCCTAGACAGGAGCAAGGGCCAAAAACTGTGACTCTGACATACCGCAGTTGTTTGCTTTCCTCTGTTCTGGCCCCTCCCCATGCAATGCTGTTCTTGATTATTCCGACTGTTTTTGCCCAGAAAGCCGGAATGTTCCCTCCAGGGGCAGCATTAAGCCTGAAGCCTCCTTCACAGAACGGAGCTGGGAGCAAATAAATTGGAAGACCGAGTTATGCAAATGGTATCAAAAGCCCAGTTTGGGATCTGCATGTTATTCAGTTCCAACTCTCCGCCCCCCCCCCCTCCCCCAGTCTTTCAAGGCATCTCTCAAACATTTATTCCTGTCCTCGGGGCAAACTCAGAAGATAATGGACAGAAATGTCAGAGAGAATGAGGAGGAATGATGAGGTTCCCCAGCAGAATAAATAGCATTTTTGCAGACAGAGGAAATGCATTTCCAGAGGTTACCAAAGGAGCAGAAGGGAAGAAAGGGGTCAGTTTACTCCCAGGACAGACACTCTGGGTAGGGTAGGCATGGCAGAGACTCTCAAGTAGGCTCCCCCGACACTCTCTTGCTGTCCGTCTACCCCAGAGTTGTTGTTGTTGTTGTTGTTGAGTCGTTGAGTCATGTCCGCTTCTTCGTGACCCCCTGGACCAGAGCACACCAGGCACTCCTGTCTTCCACTGCCTCCCACAGTTTGATCAAACTCATGCTGGTAGCTTCGAGAACACTGTCCAACCATCTCATCCTCCGTCATCCCCTTTTCTTTGTGCCCTCCATCTTTCCCAACATCAGGGTCTTTTCCAGGGAGTCTTCTCTTCTCATGAGGTGGCCAAAGTCTTGGAGCCTCAGTTTCAGTCTCTGTCCTTCCAGTGAGCACTCAGGGCTGATTTCCTTAAGAATGGAGAGGTTTGATCTTCTTGCAGTCCATGGGACTCTCAACAGTCTCCTCCAGCACCATAATTCAAAAGCATCCATTCTTCGGCGATCAGCCTTCTTTATGGTTCAGCTCTCACTTCCATACATCACTACTGGGACAACCATAGCTTGAACTATACGGACCTTTGTTGGCAAGGTGATGTCTCTGCTTTTTAAGATGCTGTCTAGGTTTGTCATTGACCCCTGAGTAGAGGGATGTAATGATTCATAGTGATATCACAATGCCATTATACAAATCTATGCTGCCTTGCTGTCATATTTGGAATAGTCTGTCGTGTATGGTTCTGGTCTCCTCCCCTCAAAAAGGATATTTTAGAGTTGGAGAAGGTTCTGATAGATCAAGGGGATGGACGGATTGCTCTGCAAGGAAAGGTTGCCGTGCTTGGGACTTTTTAGATTAGAGGGAAGGCAAGTAAGTGGTGATATGATAGTAAAGGTAAAAGGGGCAAAGGGACCCCTGACCATTAGGTCCAGTAGTGGCCGACTCTGGGGTTGTGGTGCTCATATCGCTTCATTGGCTGAGGGAGCCAGCGTACAGCTTCCGGGTCATGTGGCCAGCAGGACTAAGCCACTTCTGGTGAGCCAGAGCAGCGCACGGAAACACCGTTTACCTTCCCGCCAGAGCGGTACCTATTTATCTACTTGCACTGGTATGCTTTCAAAGTGCTAGGTTGGCAGGAGCAGGGACCGAGCAACAGGAGCTCACCCCGTTGCGGGGATTCGAACCACCGACCTTCTGATCGGCAAGCCCAAGGCTCTGTGGTTTAACTCACAGCGCCACCCGCATCCGGTGATATGATACAAGTTTATAAAGTTATACCTGGCATGAAGAAAGTAGACTGACAAACTTTTTCTCACTCTCTCCCAGTGCTCCCCCCCACTAAAAAATGTTTAGAGGTACTCTCATTTTGACTCAAGTAAACCACCATTTTGTAGTTCAGATCGGAGGAAATAAATACAGTAAATGGATAAAAGTACAAAGATCTGCAAAATGTTTAGGGGTATGCGTACCCCTGCGTCCCCCCAGAAAAAAGCCCTGCTCTCTCCTAACACTGGAACTCATGGACATTGAAGGAATCTGCATGTTGGAAGACTCAGGACAGATAAATAATGCATAGTTATATAAATTCTAACTATATGCATGCAATTGTCATCTTTTTTGGTGATCCCTCGTAGCTGAGTAAGATTGTCTTCCATGAGCACGGTATTAACAGGTGAATGTAGAGTTGGAAGGGACCGAAAACAGTGCAGGAATCACAGCTAAAGAATTCTAAGCTCCGTTGAAAAAAGAAAAACCATCCATGAAGTGTGCAAGGTACACCATTCCACTGTTGAACAGCTCCAGAAGGTTTTTCCTAAGGTCTAGTCGGAATCTCCTTTCTTGTAATTTGAACCCATTGGTTCAGGTCCTACCCCTTGGAGCAGCCGAAAACAAGCTTGCTCCATCTTCCATGGGATGGCCCTTTAGATGTTCAGAGTGTGCTGGACCAGACCAACGGCTCATCTAGTCCAACATCGTGTTCTCTCTGTGGCTGTCCAGATTCATCTGGGCAGCCCATAAACAGAAGCTGAGTGCAAGAGGACTCTGCCAACCTTGCTCTCTCAATGTTTGGATTATCAATATAAGATTTAGAACGCATGATGGTTTGGTAGTGTTTTGTGTGCCGCTTATGTGCTGCTTACTTCATACTGGTCTACTATGAGAAATGGCAGCATAGGTTCACTTCTTCAGAACCTGTGATTCCCAGCAACTGGGAAATGCAAACTGCATCTGTATTCATGTTTCCCAAGGTCAAGAGGCTCCATTCAGAAGCCAAAGTGTAACACTTTGAGAACAGAAATCTATTTGAAGGTCCTTTTTTCATGGCTCACAGATGCTGTAATCAGAATCAAAGTTTCTGCAGCAAAGAGCAACCACTGAGCAGATAAACTGAGTTGAAGAGAAGTTTTGTTTTTAAGGGAGGAAAAAGTCTATTTGCCACCTCCATAATGATGAGGCATTTGCATAAGATCAAACAAGGATCTCTCCTATTAGCTGATAAATAACTCCATTGCTGGAGACCTTGGGGGGATGCGTGTTTGCATTTTATGCTAATGAGCCTCCCATATCTTGGGGCCCTTGCTAAAGGGCGTTGGGGGTGTGTGTGTCACAACAATGAAATATTTTCATAATTAAATCCTGGGAAGAGTCACAAATTTATCGCATTGGATCCTTTTGATTTGTCTCCCAGACTGTCCCATTTGGCGATCCCCGGCGCAACCTAATTTACGAAAACGTTGCCAATTACAATTACTTTCATCCAAAACAAGAGAATCAAATCACTGTGAATAAAATAGCCAGGGGTTGTGCGGAGGTGAAGTTCACGGACGTGACTTGGGTTATTAACGGCAGCTCTGAAGTTCAGGTGAGGGGGAATTGCCACGGTGAAGAGAAAGCAGCTTTTTCGACAGCACAGCACACATTTCCCTAATTTGCAGAGGCCTCTCCATCTCTTAAGGATGTCCATGGCCCCTCTGAGAAAATCTGCTGCACTTACCAGAGCGCTTCACAATTCCTCAGATGTGATCTCCTGGGAGAAATGCTCTGAATCGGCTTCTTCTAAGGAAACATAAGAACATAAACAAAAGCCTGCTGAGTCAGGCTAAAGTCCTATCTAGTCCAACATCCTGTTCTCACAGTGGCCAAACAAATGCCCAATGGGAAACCAGTAAGCAGGATTCAAGCACAACAGCAGCCCTCTCCCCTTCTGCGTTTTCCAGCAACTGGTGTTCAGAAGCATTGCTGTGTCTTACCTTGGTGGTAGCGCATAGCCATCCTGGCTAGCAACCCTTACGTCTTCCATGAATTTGTCTAATCCTCTTTTAAAACCATCCAAGCTGGTGGCCATTACTGCCTCCTGTGGCAGGCAGTTCCACATGGGGCAGCGGGTGGGGAGAGTCCTTTCTACTGTTGAACAGCTCCTTTCGTGTCATTTGAATCCACTGGTTTGAGTCCTACCCTACAGAGCAGCAGAAAACAGCCCTTCAGGTGTCTGAAGATGGCTCTCATATCTCCTCTCAGTCTCCTCTTTTCCAGGCCAACTCCCTCAGCCATTCCTCATCAGGCTTGGTTTCCAGACCCTTGATCATCTTGGCTGCCCTCCTCTGCCCACCTTGTCAACATCCTCCTTAAATTGTGGTGCCCAGAACTGGACCCGGGACTCCAGGTGTGCTCTGATCAAGGCAGAATAGAATGTCCCGTTGAACTTCTTGGAGAAAAAGCTGAGATATAAAGGCAACCAACCAACCAACCATCGAGAGATTTCAGGTGTTGCTGCACAAAGACTGGGTCAGATTTTCTTATGCAAGCTGCATGCACAGTCCTCCTCTTCTTCTTCTTCTTCCTCCTCCTCCTCCTCTTCCTCTTCCTCCACCACCACCACCTCCTCCTCCTCTTCTTCTTTGGACTCACATCTATCTGGACACCCACCTGCCACCTGGAGGGTGGCAGGCAAACCTGGAGACCTGGAACGCTAGCCAGCCTAAGACCCATTGACATTCAGCTAGTTGTGGACTTAATTTAGTAGTGGCTGCTATATTTAGTGGGTTTACTGTGAGTAGGGTTGGTATTGGCTACACTCTATTCTGCTGCCCAATGGGGGGCCACTAGGTGGCGCATCGGAAAATGGCTGACAATAACATCTCTCCGACCCACACGAGGTAATTTGGAGGCTATGATGGGGGTAATTAGCCTCCTTAACCCCCCCCCCCAGGATTGTGGGGGGGACGGCCCTTGCCTGCTGTGCCCTATACCACCCCCGAATTTGTGGGGGTGGGGGCACTAGGCACAAAGCCCTCCTGTGGGATTCCGGCACTCCTGGACGCCGTCCCTGATTCGCGCCGCTAGTTGCAAGCATCTTCAAAAGAAACAATTTGGACGAGATAAATTGCACATGCTTCAAGGAAAAAGGGGAGTAAAGACTGCTGACAGAAGAGATCTCTGATAACAAGACAAGAATAAAATATGAGAAGATACGTCAAGATACGGTACGACAAATGACTGAGGGGGGAGGGGGGGAAAACCTGCCTTCCTTTTTCTTATGTGATTTAACAAGAATCCCCTCCCCTAATGAGTCAGAAACTAAGGACTTAAGCTGTGGATTTAAGGCTGTGTGGAGATAAACTTTCGAACCAAAGCAATGTTTTAAGATGAAGCTGGAAAGTTTTGGAATGACGCAGTTAAAAATGCCGTCGCCATTTTGGGAGGCATTGTTGGAGCTCTTGGGTTTGGGAGGAGAAAGAGAGAAATAGAGTTGTCTACATATCGTGGATCAACTTCTCGGTGGGACTTAAGAGCGACAAATGCCAAATTTATGATGGAAAGAGCGATGTTATCTATGAAGGAGATATATGGAAACCATCTGGACTTAGTGGAGGAACGGGAAATCCACACAGGATTATTATTTTGCTTATCGGCTTAAGGAGACTAACAGAAGAGATCGTAAAGGAAAAATAGAAATTATATGAACAAGATATGATGTGGAAACACCAAGATAAGACTGCATAGAATTATGAATTTTGTTTGGACTGATTGGGACTGATTTGGACATTAACGCAGTAATAAGAAGATGATCTGAATCCCCCTTCGGATCTTGAAGTATGGGTTCCCCCAACAAAATTTAAAAATTTGGCTTTGTAATTTGGAATTTATGTGATGTGATTTAATTTGATGTGATTGGCCAGTTAATAAAAAATATTAAAAAAATAATAATATTCTGCTGCCCAATGAACGTACCCTGTACTCCAGAATGAATCTGCCAAACTGGGTCTATTTCTTTTTTCTCTCTCTCTCCCTCCCAATAGCATGTTAAGCCAACTTTCCCCAATGGCCTATTATGTCTCTCTCTCTCTCTCTCTCTCTCTCTCTCTCTCTCTCTCTCTCTCTCTCTGTTTAATACAGTATAAAATTGCTCTTCTCTGCTTTTAAAGACCTTGAGCTGCAGGAAGAAAAGGGGGAAAATTAAATGCATTTAGCGAGCAGATGTAATCCTATTTGAGAAGAACCCTTTTGTATAATTGGCCTTGCAAACTTTCACTTAGCGGAAAGGCTGCTCTGTCAATGATTCCGCCTCCTCCCCTTTCCAACGGCAGCAGCTTCTTCTCCGTGTTCTGCAAGCAGGAGCTGTTTGCCACCACACAGAGGTTGGATGGCAATTTGTCATGGATGCTTTAGCTGAGATTCCTGCATCCATGACCCTCAGGGTCCGTCCCAAATCTACAGTTCTATGATTCTACTGTGCACTGCCCTTACGTTGCACAGCTGAGGTCACGTGTGTCAGCATCAAAGAAGCAAATACATCAGCATTTCCTCTCCAACTGGGTGTCCTGGGAGGAATCAATCTCCATCCCAGCCAGGCAGGTGGAGACAAGGTTATGTTTAGATTCAAGGTTATAGAAAATGACCTTTAACCAGCACCACCCCCTTCTCATTGCCTGTTTATCTATCACATAAGGGAGAGAGGGAGTTTCAGGAGTGCGTGCAGGAGCGGGGCCCTGGACTGGGGCCTTCCTAAGTTTGTTCTGGAGAGGCAAGGCTCACAGGTGAGGCCGCTTGGTAACTCAATGCACCTGGTGGCTAGAGCTGGAAGGGATATAAGGTCAGCATTTCCCTTCAGCTCTTTGCCACAGTAACACGTTTCCTGCCTCACTGTGTTTGGCTTCTTGCTTCCTGATTCTCAGACCTCGGCTTCTTAACTCTCGGACCCTTGACTTTGTGACTCCTTGCTTCTCGACCCTCGAACCCTTGACTTCGTGACTCCCTGCTTCCTGACCCCCGGACCCCTGGCTTCTGGACTCTCGTTCCTGCTCCCACCCTGCCATCTTGCCCCTGGTCCAAACGTCCTCAGCCGGCATACAGCTTCCGGGTCATGTGGCCAGCATGACTAAGCCGCTTCTGGCGAACCAGAGCAGTGCACGGAAACGCCGTTTACCTTCCCGCTGGAGCGGTACCTATTTATCTACTTGCACTTTGAGATGCTTTCTAACTGCTAGGTTGGCAGGAGCAGGGACCGAGCAACGGGAGCTCACTCTGTCACCGGGATTTGAACCGCCAACCTTCTGATCTGGTTTAACCCACAGCGCCACCCATGTCCCTTAAATGGGCAGGGCAGATTTATTTATTTATTTATTTATTTATTTATTTATTTATTTGCTTGCTGCCTTGGTCCATCTAGCTCAGTCCTGGCTAGACTGGCAGCAACTCTCTAGGCAGGAGTCTCTTAAGATGCTGGAGAATGAATCTGGGAGCTTGTGCTTGCAAAACAGATACTGAACTACGGCTGTTCCCTGAGGCAGCCATCAGGGGTGGTTTTGCTGTGATTCCCGCATTGCAGGGGGTTGGACTAGATGACCCCTGAGCCCCTTTCAACTCTATACGTCTGTGATTCTATAACCCCAAGTGGAAAATGGAAACAGAATACAGTGGTACCTCGGGTTAAGTACTTAATTTGTTCCGGAGGCCCGTTCTTAACCTGAAACTGTTCTTAACCTGAAGCACCGCTTTAGGTAATGGGGCCTCCCGCTGCTGTTGCACCACCGGAGCACAGTTTCTGTTCTCATCCTGAAGCAAAGTTCTTAACCTGAAGCACTATTTCTTGGTTAGCAGAGTCTGTAACCTGAAGCGTATGTAACCCGAGGTACCACTGTACGCAAGCGTGTCACCTGGCTACAAAACTGGTAAAGGTACCCCTGACCAGAGAGAGTGAGAGAAGACACTGATTCTGTGCAACTATGATCTCCGTGCAGCTTAGGCAGCTTGCAACATTCCATCTGTCACACTTTAGTGTGACCAAGATGCCAAACAGTTAATGGACCCACAAGGGCTGCTCATGGGGAGCATTGATGCAGCAGGATGGGGACAGGGATCCACTAAATCTGCCATTGACGAGCCCAACCCTCACTGACAGCATTCAACCATCCTGGAGAAGAAGAAGAAGACGACTGGAATAAGGCTCAGGGTGGTGGCAAGGTATTCATCGCAAGAATGACGCCACTGGGTTTCAGCAATCTAACATGCATGGTCTTCCCCCATTCATCCTGCGCAATTAAAAACCCAGCGAGCAATTTACATTTATTGTGCAGGGATCATTAGAGTAATCAAAGCCTGTTCACAGATGTAAGTAATGCTGTTTTAATGGGATTTGGCTGTCAAGCAAACACCTTTCCTCACGTCCCTGTCAGGAGAGAAATAGAAACTTTTGTGGAAGTTTCATGTGGGATCTGACTGGTGCAGCTGGAACAGCTGTGCGGCCAAGATCCAGAGCAACTTTTGCCAACCTCTGGATCCCATCAGCCCCAGCTGTAGTTCAGAACATCTGGAGGGCAGCAGGTTGACAAAAGCTGATTTTGATAGAATCATAGAGTTGGAAGGGATCCACAAGGGGCATCTAGTCCAACCCCTGCAACGCAGGAATCAAAGCTGAAGAATTCCTGACAGATGGCCACCCAACCTCTGTTGAAAAACCCCCAAGGAAGGAGAGCCCACCACCTTTCATCTCGGTGTCAAACAACTCTTTTTTTATCTATCTTAATATAATGTGACTTTACTTTCCCTCTTTTCACCAATTAACAGTCTGTTTTTTCTTAATCCTTTATAACATTTCTGCTAAAACCACATAACTTCATTCCAACATCCTTCTAACATTCCTTAATTTTACAATGTTTCTGTAAATAAACTTTAAATTTCTTCCAATCTTCTTCCACCGACTCTTCTCCCTGGTCTCGGATTCTGCCAGTCATTTCCACCAATTCCATGTAGTCCATCACCTTCATCTGCCATTCTTCCCGGGTGGGTAGATCTTGTGTCTTCCAGTACTTTGCAATAAGTATTCTTGCTGCTGTTGTGGCATACATAAAGAAAGTTCTATCCTTCTTTGGCACCAGTTGGCCGACTATGCCCAGGAGAAAGGCCTCTGGTTTCTTCAGGAAGGTATATTTAAATACCTTTTTCATTTCATTATAGATCATCTCCCAGAAAGTCTTAATCCTTGGGCATGTCCACCAAAGGTGAAAGAATGTACCTTCAGTCTCTTTACATTTCCAGCATTTATTATCGGGCAAATGATAAATTTTTGCCAGCTTGACTGGTGTCATGTACCACCTGTAAATCATTTTCATTATATTCTCTCTTAAGGCATTACATGCCGTAAACTTCATACCTGTGGTCCATAACTGTTCCCAGTCAGCCATCATAATATTATGTCCTACATCTTGTGCCCATTTAATCATAGTTGATTTCACCGTTTCATCCTGAGTGTTCCATTTCAACAGCAAGTTATACATTCTTGACAAGTTCTTAGTTTTGGGATCTAACAGTTCTGTTTCCAATTTTGATTTTTCCACCTGGAAGCCAATTTTTTTGTCCAAATTATACACCTCCATTATTTGATAATAATGGAGCCAGTCTCGCACTCTATTTTTTAGTTTTTCAAAACTCTGCAGTTTTAATCTATCTCCCTCTTGTTCCAAAATTTCCCAATATTTTGGCCATTTGGCCTCCATATTGAGCTTTTTCTGAGCCTTCGCTTCCATTGGTGACAACCACCTTGGGGTTTTATTTTCAAGCAAGTCCTTATATCTTATCCAAACATTAAACAGTGCTTTTCTGACAATATGGTTTTTAAACGCTTGATGTGCTTTGACCTTGTCATACCACAAATATGCATGCCACCCAAATACATTGTTAAATCCTTCTAAGTCCAGCACGTCAGTGTTTTCAAGAAGCAGCCATTCTCTCAGCCAGCAAAAAGCGGCTGATTCATAATAAAGTTTTAAGTCTGGCAGGGCAAATCCACCTCTTTCTTTAGCATCAGTTAATATCTTAAATTTTATTCGAGGCTTCCTGCCCTGCCAGACAAATCTAGAAATATCTCACTGCCACTTCTTGAAACAATCCATTTTATCCAAAATTTGCAATGTTTGAAACAAAAACAGCATCCTTGGCAATACATTCATTTTTATCACAGCAATTCGGCCTAGCAATGATAGCTTCAGGTTTGACCATATTTCTAAATCCTTTTTCACTTCCATCCAACATTTTTCATAGTTATCCTTAAATAAATTCACATTCTTAGCAGTCATATTAACCCCTAGGTATTTCACTTTCTTTTTTAAAAAAAGATATTTATTGAGATTTTACAAAAACATAAGTTTACAAAATAGAAAAAAGTCATATAGAAAGAAAAAAATACAAAAAAGAAAACATAGAAAAATACATAAAAAAGAAAAAAGAAGAATAAAAATACAAAATACAAAAAACAAATAGATAAAAAAGAATTAAAAACAAATCCGTTTTTAGTAACTTTAAACTCATTAGCTTGTTTCCTTGACCTCCTCACACCTCCCCTTTTTGTATTCCCATTTAAATAATCAAATCAGCAAATCCTTACCCTCTTTCATTTATCTTAACTCTATATCTTAACATATTATAACTCTATATTTTCATCCATTTATCAATTCATTTTTGCATATTCTTATTAACTTTGTTGCTAATGCCACTTATTTTCAATCCAGCATCATTTTAACATTCATTAATTTTACAGTATTTCTGAAGATAGTCTTTAAATTTCTTCCAGTCTTCTTCCACCAACTCTTCTCCCAGGTCTCGGATTCTGCCAGTCATTTCTGCCAATTCCATATAATCCATCACCTTCATCTGCCACTCTTCCAAGGTGGGTAAATCTTGTGTCTTCCAATACTTTGCAATAAGTATTCTTGCTGCTGTTGTTGCATACATAAAGAAAGTTCTATCCTTCTTTGGCACCAATTGGCCGACCATGCCCAGGAGAAAGGCCTCTGGTTTCTTCAGGAAGGTATATTTAAATACCTTTTTCATTTCATTATAGATCATCTACCAGAAAGCCTTAATCTTTGGGCACGTCCACCAAAGGTGAAAGAATGTACCTTCATTTTCTTTGCATTTCCAACATTTATTATCGGGCAAATGATAGATTTTTGCAAGCTTGACTGGTGTCATGTACCACCTGTATATCATTTTCATAATATTCTCTCTTAAGGCATTACATGCCGTAAATTTCATACCGGTGGTCCACAACTGTTCCCAGTCAGCAAACATAATGTTGTGACCAATATCTTGTGCCCATTTGATCATAGCAGATTTAACCGTTTCATCCTGCGTATTCCATTTTAACAGCAAGTTATACATCCTTGATAATATCTTAGTTTTGGGATCTAACAGTTCTGTTTCCACTTTTGATTTTTCCACCTGGAAGCCAATTTTTTTATCCAAATTATAGGCCTCTCTTATTTGATAATAATGAAGCCAGTCTCGCACTTTATCTTTTAATTTCTCAAAACTCTGCAATTTCAATTTGTCTCCTGGTATTTCACTTTCTTAACCAGTGTTAATCCTGTCTCCTTCTGAAACCTCTCTCTCTCAGTCACTGTTAGATTTTTCTCTAAAACCTTAGTTTTCATCTTGTTCAACTTAAAACCCTCTACCTGACCAAATTCTTGAATCAGGGTGTCAAACAACTCTTAGTGTCAGAAAGTTCTTCCTAATGTTGGGTCAGAACTTCCTTTCTTGCAGTTTGAATCCATTGCTCAGTCCTTCTTTCTTCTTCTCCTTTGGCGATCCCTCACAGCCGAGTAAGATTGTCTTGCATGAACACACTCTTCCTCCTCCCCCTCCCCTTCTTCTTCTTCTTCTTCTTCTTCTTCTTCTTCTTCTTCTCTTCTCTGGTGATCACTCGTAGCCGAGTAAGATTGTCTTCCATAAACATGGTCTCCTCCTCCTCCTCCTCCTGTCTTGCCAGAGTGGTGCATGCTCTGGTTATCTCCCGCTTGGACTACTGCAAAGTGCTCTATCTGGGGCTACCTTTGAAGGTGACCCGGAAATTGCAATTAGTCCAGAATGCAGCAACTAGACTGGTGACTGGGAGCGGCTGCCGAGACCACATAACACCGGTCTTGAAAGACCTACATTGGCTCCCAGTACGCTTCCGAGCACAATTCAAACTGTTGGTGCTGACCTTTAAAGCCCTAAACGGCCTCAACCCAGTATACCTGAAGGAGTGTCTCCACCCCCATCGTTCTGCCCGGACACTGATGTCCAGCACCGAGGGCCTTCTGGCGGTTCCCTCGCTGCGAGAAGCAAAGCTATAGGGAACCAGACAGAGGGCCTGTTCGGTAGTGGCACCTGCCCTGTGGAATGCCCTCCCTCAAGGCAATAAACAACTATTTTACTTTTAAAAGACAACTGAAGGTGGCCCTGTTTAGGGAAGTTTTTAATGTATGATGTTGTATTGTTTTTAATATTCAGTTGGAGACCGCCCAGAGTGGCTGGGGAAACCCAGCCAGATGGGCAGGGTATAAATAATAAATTCTTCTTCTTCTTCTTCCTCCTCCTCTTCTTCCTTGGCGATCACTCGTAGCTGAGTAAGATTGTCTTCCATAAACACGGTTTTAACAATGAGTCTGTTGGGATGGGTTTTTGGAAGACACCTGTGCGTGAATGGGTTTTATGTATGTAGATCAGTGCACACTGACCAATGCACTCTTCACAGTAAGGCTCTGTTCCGATAGCATGAGTAGTCACGACGCCCGGTAGATTATTATCTGCTGCAGCCTTCATCCACCTTCACAGCCATTGTAACACACCGCTTGTCATCTTCCGCCTTTTCTGCCATTGAGGACTTCTTGGATCATTCTTTGTCTAGCTCCTTCCCTTTGACCTCACCGCCTTGGGTCACCCTGCTGGGAGTACAACACTGCCAATGGCTTCACTCACAAGGGTCATAGGAATGTGCAAGCCCACTCACCAGGACAAAGTGACGATCCAGCGAGTGAAAAAAAATAAAAGTGAGTCTGTAAGTGACTGTGGAGGGCAATTCTGGCTCCACTCATTCTTCTCCAGTGGGGACAGAGGTTTCTGGGTGGGAGTTGATCACAGTGAGAGTTGATCACAGTGATCCACGTGACAGCACTTTGGATATTTGAAGATGGCTCTCGTATCACCTCTCAGACTTCTCTTTTCCAGGCAAAATTTGCCCAATTCTCTCAATCTGCAGAGGTTTAATGGCCACCGGCCAGGGATTCTTAAGCTGTGATTCCTTCATCGCAGGGGGTTGGACTAGATTATTCTTGGGATCCCATGCAACACTACAACTCCTCTACAGCCCCACCCCCTTTTTGAATTAGGCTGAATTGTCTTAGCTTGTGCTGACACAAATTAAACAGGGACCCTGCCGTCTATTGATTCTGCCAGCACTCGGACAATTTGCTCCCCACCCGCCCCTGTTCTTTCCCGAAGTCATCTTTAAAGACTTTACTTTTTATTAAACTAAATGCTGCCAGTTAACTAAAGTCTTTGTTTTTATAGACTCGGGAGAACAAGATCCAACATAAATTAATCATGACTTAATTGAGTGAACTAATTCTGGTTCTCTCCAGTCTGCTGCACCGCAATCTCCCTGTCTTCCCAGTGCTGTAACTGAGGGCTAAACTGTGCACGACTCTCACAGCCTCCACTCTTATCTCCGGAACACAAAGGAATTCAAGTTTTAATTTCCCCCAGAATTAAATCTGGAGGGACAGGACAACAACACGCCCACATTTTCTTGGTTAGGAAGGCAAAACCCTTTGGAAAGTCTTGGAAATCAAGATTGGAAATGACATCCACCCTGGTCTGGTCTCCTGGGTTTCTCCAGGATGGATGACGATTCGTTCAAGCTCAGTTTCTCATTTTACTGACGCCCAGTCTGTTTAGACCAGGGTTTCCTGAACTTGGTTCTCTGGCTGTTTTTGGACTACAACTCCCATCACCCCTAGCTAGCAAGGCCAGTGGTCAGGGATGATGGGAACTGTAGTCCCAAAACAGCTGGAGGCCCAAGGTTGAGAAACCCTGGTGTCGACAATGCTGAGCTGGAGAGACCAATGTCCAGACACATTTCTACTATCTCCATTTGTTTGTCCCTTTTCCCCCGACAAAAAGTGGATGTTTCCCCTAATAAACACATTTTTGCAAGAGTTTTCCCCAGTGCAATGCATTTTTATGTGTGTTACTTTCACTAATATTTGTATTTATTTTGCATTTCTATGCACACTTTCCCCTAACATTTTTATAAAATTTGTTTAATCATTTTTTTGATACAAACATCAACCGCAAAAGGCACATACAACAAAAACCACAATAACAATAATAACACAATTTGACAGTTCAGATTTGAATACACTGATATACCTACGACTATAGCTAGCAAGGCCAGTGGTCAGGGATGACGGGAACTGTAGACCCAAAACAGCTGGAGGTCCAAGGTTGAGAAACCCTGGTGTCGACAATGCTGAGCTGGAGAGACCTATGACTATCCATTCTTAAGGAAATCCCCATTCCAATTTCCAAACAATTATATTCCTATTTTATTTACTCTGGACTACTATGCATGCTCAAGTAGGAAATAGTTTCTTTGTAGTTGGACCTTGCCGACAAAGGTCTGTATAGTTCAAGCTATGGTTTTCCCAGTAGTGATGTATGGAAGTGAGAGCTGGACCACAAAGAAAGCTGATTGGCGAAGAATGGATGCTTTAGAATTATGGTGTGGAGGAGATTCTTGAGAGTCCCATGGACTACAAGAAGATCAAACCGATCCATTCTGAAGGAAATCAGCCCTAAGTGCTCCTTGGAAGGACAGATCCTGAAGCTGAGGCTCCAAGACTTTGGCCACCTCCTGAGAAGAGAAGACTCCCTGGAAAAGACCCTGATGTTGGGAGAGATGGAGGGCACAAGGAGAAGGGGACGACGGAGGACGAGATGGTGGGACAGTGTTCTCGAAGCTACCAGCACGAGTTTGACCAAACTGCGGGAGGCAGTGGAAGACAGGAGTGTCTGGCGTGCTCTGGTCCAGGGGGTCACGAAGAGGCGGACACGACTAAACAGCAACCTACGATGACACCTTTTTAAACATTATTTCTCCCCATCTCTCTCCTCCCCCCACTTCCCACCACTATCCACCTTATCGCTTCATTCCAGATTTCTTCATATTTATCCATTCTTATTTTACGTCAACATGCAATTCGTTCGTATCTAGCTAATCTGTCCATATTATCAATCCATGTGCTCAATGGAATCTTTTTGCGGCTCTTCCAATTCATCAAAACCAGTTTTTTTGCTTCTAATATAGCATGGTACATCCATTTCTTTTTGACCCCTTGAAATCTCCCACGTTTCTGGAATATAATTTAGAATTAAATTCCGTTCCCTAAATAACAATGTCTTTTTATTACACTTTTCCCTAACGTGCAACTCTTTGCTGGGAAAACAACATTGCAAAATTTGTGGATTTTACAGGATTTCGTGCAGTGCTTTGGAAGGTGCATGTTGGGCAGTTTCGCTACCTGAAAATCCCTCCAATGTTTATTCCCCAGTCCATATATATTGATGCAGGCTGTCAACTTTTCAATTTAGCAGAAATCCTCCAAAATGCACCAAATACCAGTGCTGCGTCAAATGTCCACCCATTTCCACCTTCAGGCTGAAAGCAGTGTTTTCTCGGGGTCCAAAACAGCCCACCAAAAACCCCACCACTGAAGATGGTAGCCAAGTAGCATAACTGAAGAGGTGGAAGAGACCGAAAGCGTCACAGAATCAGAGCTGTAGAGTTGGAAGGGTCATCTAGTCTAACCCGCCTCTCCCGGTCTACCCCGCAGAGGAACCTAAGGTCCATGAATAATAATAGCTTAAGGGCCCTGGGCCCTTAAGCTATTGAGCCAGCATGGTGTAGTGGTTAAGAGTGGTAGACTCGTAATCTGGGGAACGGGGTTCGCTTCCCCGCTCCTCCACATGCAGCTGCTGGGCAGGGCCTTGCAGAGCCAGACAGAGGCCTGGGCCAGGTAGATAATGTGCCCCCCCTTTTTTTACCCTGGGGATAACTGAAATCTTATAAATAAGTCATCAACAGGCTCATCACAGCTATCTGCCAATCACCCATTCCCACCACCCTCCTGAGTAATACCCCTCCCCACCTTCTCACTATATAGAAGGATCTGGCAACTTCTGTTTCAGTGTATCTGAAGAAGTGTGCATGCACACGAAAGCTCATACCAAGAACTAACTTAGTTGGTCTTTAAGGTGCTACTGGAAGGATTTTTTTTTTTTTATAAATAAGACTTGCACTGCCAGCCATGGCCCCAGGGAATCCGCCGCCAGCGCCTTTGCGCCTCCGCATTCGCCCCAGTGCATCCCCTGTGATTGTGAATATGCTGACCGAGGCCCTCTTTGGAATCGGAGGTCCGGGCCAAGTGGCCCATATGCCCCCCCCTCTGTCTGGGCCTGCTGCTGGTTGACCTTGGGCTAGTCACACTTCTCTGAAGCCTCACAGCCTCACTCACCTCACAGAGTGTTTGTTGTGGGGGAGGAAGGGAAAGGAGAATGTTAGCCGCTTTGAGACTCCTTCGGGTAGTGATAAAACGGGATATCAAATCCAAACTCCTAAGGAAGCCAGACTATCCTCCACCAGGGACAGGGCTTTTTCAGTGATGGCTCCAACCTGGTGGAATGCTCTGTCCAACGAGGCTAGGGCCCTGCAGGACTTGATCTCAGCAGGGCCTGTAAGACAGAGCTATTCCGCCTGGCCTTCAATTTGAATTAGTCTGATCTTCTATTCCCTTTGCTCTTCTATGAAGAAACCCTTTCTGGGACCCCAGATTTAAATTCTTCCCTGGTCTCCTTGCTCACCCTAGAAGGACCAACTCAGCCCTGGTGATCATTTGATGTCTACGGACTGGGCCCCCCCCAACCAAATGACCCCTGAATTTTTGAATTTTATTGATATTGATGCTGCATTTTATGTTGTATTTTATGCTGTTTTATGCTGTCTTTAAGTCACATTTTAATCAGTGTTTTATATTTGCTGTTAGCTGCCCGGAGCCCAGTTTTTAAACCGGGAAGGGCAGGATATAAATAAAAATTATTATTATTATTATTAATGCAGGAATCTCGACTAAAGCATGGACGTCCGACCTCTGCTTAAAACCCTCCTAGGCAGGAGAGCCCACTGCTTTCCCAGGGAGTCTGTTCCACTCTCAAAGAGCTCTTACTGTCAGAAAGTTCTTCCTAATCCCATTGCTCTGTGGGAGGAGCAATAGAGAACTTCTGAAACAATAATGGGATATTACCGTATTTTTCCGTTTATAACACACCCCCCCATGTATAAGACGCCCCCTATTTTTGGAGACTAAAATGTAAGAAAATGGGGGGAGATGACTATATTATCAGAGTTTTTAAGCTTTTTGGGGGGGAGGATGGCCCAAGGTTGGTGAGGTTTTTTTTTTTTTGGGGGGGGGGTGTTATTTCTGAAAATCACCCTAATGACAGTAGCTCAGAAGTGCTCATGGTGCAGAAGCCGACAAGCGTCTGCCTGTTTGCAATTGCAAGCCAGAAACCAAACGCCCAATTGCCACAGTGGCAGCCAATCCAAGGCAGACCTGGACGCAGCAACCAATCGCCCGCCCTGTTAACGCAGGAGCAGCCAATCCTAGGCAGCCCTGGACGCAGCAACCAATTGCCCGCCCTGTTAACGCCAGAGCAGCCAATCCCAGGCAGCCTTGGACGCAGCAACCAATCGCCTGCCCTATTAACGCCAGAGCAGCCAATCCAAGGCAGCCCTGGACACAGCAACCAATCGCCTGCCCTATTAACACAGGAGCAGCCAATCCAGGGCAGCCCTGGACACAGCAACCATGCGCCCGCCCAATTAACGCTGGAGCAGCCAATCCAAGGCAGCCCTGGACACATCAAACCATCACCCACCAAAGCTCCACTTACAAGGTGCAGCTTGCAGATGCAGCCACTCACCAGGTCCCCCAATTCAATACCTGTCTATAAGACGTGCCCCGTTTCTTAACATTATTTTTTAGTAAAAAAAAACCTTGTCTTATACACGGAAAAGTACGGTAGCTCTGCCCAATAATAATAAGATATGATGGGGAGCAGCAACGGCTGGGGAAAGATAGACATAACATTTTACAAGGACAGGAAAGAACACCAGGGACAGAATAATTGTCACACACAGGAGGAATAATGTGGGAATGTTCAGGGATGCAGGAGAGGATATATTGTGTGATTAGATCCTTATCCAGCTTGTGTTAACAAGTTCCCAATATCAGCAGAGTAAAACATTCCCCTTTATTTTAAGTTTGCAACAGCAGCATGTGCTCAGGTTCGTTAGAACCTCTATAATAATTACTCTGGTAATTTCCCCTTTGTTCCCTCTTAAAATAGAAGACACGACACAGTCTTCTATAAAAGTATAAAAAGAGTTTACTTACTCACATTCTGTTCACAATCGGATCCCAGAAGGCAGACAGCTTAACAAACTAATATACATTCAGAATCTATCTTATAAGCAGATAGTCCCTTTGTCCTCTCTTGGCTGGGAGCCAAGAGGGCATCTTGCACTCAGGAGAGATGTTGCTTGTTCGAAGATGAAGATGGCAGAGAGAGATGGCTGCCCCTGCCCTGTGATTTTGTCGTTACCTGCACAGGTGATGCCACACCCACCTCTAGTCACATGCGGAGGAAGTCTGTCCCAGCCCAGAGGGAAACAGGAAGTTTACCTGCTGGCTGGACAAACATCCCTCCCCATGTCTAAACATGTACACTCTAGGAATGTTGTAATTGACTGCTCTTGTGTTTTACATCCCACAAATAAGGGTATAGTTTGAATGCTTCACCTACAGCTTTATAAATCATGTGATGTGTCACGACGGATGGAAGTCATTAATATTGCAGTTGTCGTATAAGTGATTGTTATTTTGAATGGAACGTAATTGAGATGAATAAGATTTTGGGATGCAGTAATAAAGAAAATCATCAAGCCATCAATACTAGCACACGGGAGGCCGCCTAAATTATATAATTTGGCATCTGAATGATTGAGATTAGTAACTGTGTTATAATTTGGCATTGATATAATGAGGCTACCGTTGGATTATTGTAACTGAAAAATAATAAAAATTATTGTCAAAAAAATAGAGAAAGTTCTTCCTATTGTTTAGTCAGAAACTTCTTATTTGTCAGTTGCAGTCATTGGCTCAGGTCCTCCCCTCCAGAGCAGGGGAAAACAAGCTTGCTCCATCTTCCATCTGATAAACCTTGAGATATTTGAAGATGGGTATTATGTCTCCTGTCTAGGTTTGTCATTGCTTTTCTCCCAAGAAAAACCTAGACAGCATCTTAAAAAGCAGAGACATCACCTTGCCAACAAAGGTCCGTATAGTTAAAGCTATGGTTTTCCCAGTAGTGATGTATGGAAGTGAGAGCTGGACCATAAAGAAGGCTGATCGCCAAAGAATGGATGCTTTTGAATTCTGGTGCTGGAGGAGACTCTTGAGAGTCCCATGGACTGCAAGAAGATCAAACCCCTCCATTCTGAAGGAAATCAGCCCTGAGCTCACTGGAAGGACAGATCCTGAAGCTGAGGCTCCAAGACTTTGGCCACCTCATGAGAAGAGAAGACTCCCTGGAAAAGACCCTGATGTTGGGAGAGATGGAGGGCACAAGGAGAAGGGGACGACAGAGGACGAGATGGTTGGACAGTGATCTCAAAGCTACCAGCATGAGTTTGACCAAACTGCAGGAGGCAGTGGAAGACAGGAGTGCCTGGCGTGCTCTGGTCCAGGGGGTCACGAAGAGTCGGACACGACTAAATGACTAAACAACAGCAATTATGTCTCCTCTTAGTCACCTCTTTTCCAGGCTAAACATACCCATTTCCTTCAACCATTCCTCATCAGGCTTGGTTTCCAAACCCTTGATCATCTTCGTTACCCTCCTTTGCACACGTTCCAGCTTGTCAACATCCTTCTTAAATTGTGCTGCCCAGAACCGAATGCGACAGTATCATAACGATGTTGCATAAGCTAGTTGGATTTGGCTGTATGTTGGCACGAGTGAGGGCAAAGCTAGCTCATTCAGAGCAAGGGCAGGTTTCTCTGTTTGCTTTGAGTGTTTATCCTCTGCTCTGCAGTCCCCAAGGATTCCTAGAGTGCCTCACAAGAGAAGTTAATATCCCTCAGAATAAGAGACTTAATATAAAGAAAAGACATCAAAAAAAGCAAATTGAAAACACAGCAAGCCTGAAGTGTGAGAAGTAAGAGGTCAATACATCTAAAAGGCCTGAGATGATAAAAGGGCTTTCATCTGCTATGTGTTTTTCCAGACCTAGCGCCAAGTCAAGCTCTCTGGGGGGAGAACGCCAGGGATGGACTGGGGACACAACTGGAAAGGAAACGGGAAAGCAAAAGGAATTTGTTAAGTTGTGGGTGAACATATCAGACAACACAGCGATTCTTCAAAAAGCTCTTGTTTATTCACAGGCCAGAACAGAACTGAACTGAAGGGTTCAGCCAACCTGCTTATATAGAGCTCAACTACAACGCAACAGTAACAACTTTCTGTAACTATCCAATCACTGAACGTCACTTTCAATGCCTTATTTGCATATGTGGACCTGAGTGAAAACTATCTACAGTATCCCCCTGCTGGCCCAGGGTGAGAACTTCAGTACATAACATAATTAGACCAGGCATAGCCAAAATGGTGCCCCCAGATGTTCCTGGGTTTCAACACCCATCACTCAAGACTGGATGACTGCAATGCACTCAGAACTTGATGCAGAAGCTGCAGTTAGAGCCTGTGCTGAAGTACAATTGCTGCCTTTTCTGCAAGTAATGAGTGTGCTCAGAGATCTGCACTGGTTTCGGATTTGCTACTGGACCATGTTCAAGGCGTAATCATTAGTATTTGTCTTCTTTCTTCTTCTTCTTTCTTTGGCGATCCCTCGTAGCCGAGTAAGATTGTCTTCCATGAACACGGTTTTAAACAATGAGTCTGTAAATGACTGTGGAGGCCAATTCTGGATCCACACGTTCTTCCACAGTGGGGACATTGATTTCCGGGTGGGAGTTGATCACGGTGTGGATTTGCCAAGCGTGCTTTCCTCTTAGCACATTTCTCTCTTGCGTCCTGAGTTTGAGTGTCTTCAAAGCCCATGACACCTTTGGTAGAGGCTGTTCTCCAACTGGACCACTCGCAGGCCAGTGTTTCCCAGTTGTCAGTGTTTCTACTACATCTTTAAAGATTTGCCTTGAGACAGTCTTTAACCCTCTTTTGCTGACCACCAGCGTTACGTTTTCCATTTTTAAGTTCGGAATAGAGTACAGTGGTACCTCGGGTTACGTACTTAATTCATTCCGGAGGTCTGTTCTTAACCTGAAAGTGTTCTTAACCTGAAGCACCACTTTAGCTAATGGGGCCTCCTGCTGCTGCCATGCTGCCACCGCACGGTTTCTGTTCTCATCCTGAAGCAAAGTTCTTAACCTGAGATACTATTTCTGGGTTAGCAGAGTCTGTAACCTGAAGCATATGTAACCCGAGGTACCACTGTAGTTGCTTTGGAAGACAATAATCAGGCATCCGTACAACATGAATTGGCACATGGGCGGTGGATACAGATTCAGTCACTCTGACTCAAGGAACGAGGCAGTTGAGCAGCTCGGCAGCTGTATCCACGACTGAGCAGCCCTTTTTAGGATCCACTCTGCTCACCCCCAAAAGGGGGAGGGGCTAACAAAGGTGCCCTAAACATAGTTTGCCTCCCTTTTCCCCTGCCTGGATTAGTATTTGAAGCCCTTAATGACCTGGGATCAGTTTACCTGCAAGATCGCCTTAACCCTTATGTGCCCACTTGACTGCTTCGATCTGGGGAACTAGCACCGCTAGGGGTGTCTTGTAATCCCCATTCTGCATCTGTAAGAACTCAGTCTTTTAGTGTGGCAGCATCTGCACACTTTGGAACTCCCCGCCTATTGACACCAGGCAGGTGCAGTCCCGGTGCTCTTTCTGGTGCCTGCTAAAAGCATGTTTGTATAGACAAGCCTAACCAGATATTTCAAAAGATGGTGCGAGTTTAAATCTCTTTATAGTTATTTCCATAGAATCATAGTTGCAAGGGACCCCCAAAGGTCATCTAGTCCAACCCCCTGCAATGCAGGAATCTCAGCTAAAGCATCCATGACAGATGGTCATCCGACGTCTGCTTCAGAACCTCCAAGGAAGGGGAGTCCACCACCTCCCGAGGGGACTGTTCCACTGTCTAGAAGCTCTTACTGTTAGAAAGTTCTTCCTGATGTTCAGTCGGAATCTCCTTTCTTGTAATTTGAAGTCCTGAGTTCGAGTCCTGCCTTCCAGAGAAGGAGAAAACAAGCTTGCTCTATTTTCTAAAGCCTTGAACACTTGCTGTTTATTTTTCCTATTGATAATTTTATAGTTTTATCTTTTGGTAAACTGTTTTTAGGGTTCCCCCCCTCTCTCTTTACAACCCAGTGGTATTAAATAAGTGCTATGGAATAAATAGTTTAAATGAACTCCTGGACTGGGAGCTGGAGTCCAGCAGTGTCTTGTGGGCACCAAGTTGACTCCTTCTGAACTGGATGATGAAATTACATTTCCAGATTTCTTCTTTCCCCTCTGAGAGGTAAACAACGCCTTTGGTGGCGCACCATGTTCACTCGGGTATCTCCAAGCAGATGTGAATAACCGGCAGCCTGCTTGCAGGCGGATTCCTGTAATGAAAACCTAGAATTGAATTTTAACTTAATAAAGTAGATTGTTTTTAAATTGAAATGTATTTCTTCCCCTTCTCCTCTCCCTCAAGTGGGACTGTTCCAAATAGTTAATTATGTTTCATCTAAAGGGAGAAGACCTACCAATTAATTTATTTTCTGACTGTCAAATGAAAACAGGGACTACTTCTCACCAGCTTCTGAGAACAGCGTTCCAGGACATGGCCTTAACGCAGGGGAGAAAAACTTATTGAAATAAATGCGCATATGCTGCATCTTCTCTCGCGGGGGAATGTGCTCTTGTGCGCAAAGAGAGTGGGAACATGATGCGCTGAAACACCCCCTCTGCTAGGCAGCTACTAAAGATGTTCTCTTTTTTGCCTAGCTACTTTACCCAGGATTCAAAAGCCAGTGCTCTAGGGTAGTGTTTCCCAAACTTGGGTCACCAGCTGTTTTTGGACTACGGAAGAGTGAAATGCTGACAGTACGTCCGGTTGCGGACAGGATCCGTTCCAGAGCTCCGGTCGGATCCCGAGTTTTCCTCAACCGGAGGGACCACTTCTGTGCATGCGGTGGTAGACTGCTTCTACGCATGAGCGCAGGGCACGATAGAGCGCTTCTGCGCATGCACGCACAGGAAAATCTGGGAAAATACTTCTGGGTTTGCTGCATTCACATCCTGAAGGATACGTGCGTGGAGATGTGCGTATCCAGAGGTACCACTGTACAATACTGCCTTCCCAGAAGAAGGACAAGAAACCTGATCCTGCAGTTTTGCCTGTGGGTGTTGTGGGCATGCATTGGCTAGTGCCTGTGACGTTGCTGCAGCCAAGGATCACACTTCCCAACCTATGTTTTTAAAGGTTCACACAAATAGCACATCCTGAGGCCATAGCTGTCAACGTTTCCCTTTTTTTAAGGGAATTTCCCTTATTCCGAATAGGATTCCTCGCAAGAAAAGGGAAAAGTTGACAGCTATGCCGAAGACCAGGAAAAGCAATTCTTCCGCCTTCCTGGAAGAACTTTGTGCCTTCCAGTGACTTCTCACAGCAGGCACAACGCGGGAAGCCCCTGACCAGAATCCTGCTCAAATCTGATCGGCTGTTTTCCATCCCCTTAGAAACACAGCGTCCGTTGCATCACTGCAGGCATGGTAAGATGAATTTTTCTTTTTGGAAGCAGGATCCAGAGACGCTGAGATGCTTCTGTGCGCATCCATTCCCTTCTCTGGTGCCCAAGCAGTCTGCAGATTGAGCCTCAATTGAAGGGAGGAAAAAATAAGCTTCACAATCTCAATGCCCAGTGGCTATTCCCTTTCAAAATAAAATAAAATAAACACATTCATCCACAATGGCTGTTTGCCTTGTTTATGTGTCATGGAAGCTGTGCAGGGAACAGGCACCTGGAGGACCAGCGTTCAGTTTGGAAGGAAGATAAACGGTTGTAAAAAGAGACTCGCGGCCCTTCTTCCCTTCCCTTTCTCTCTCTGCCACAAGAGTTGCCCGACGGGGGTGTATCCCACCGCCTTGTCTTCATCTGTGTGAATAATCAGTCTGAATGTCTCTGACAGGAACTAAAATAACAGACCAAGCCGAATAGCTGTGGTAAGAAAGCAGCTGGCGATGGAGAATTCTTTTGAAAACTTCTCGTTTTCCTGCTTTGAAAGAAAAGCGCCTCGCGACTCTAACAAATTCCGTTTTGCTTTAAAAGGCTCCTTCTGTTGACTGACAGGCCAGTAAAGGCTCCCACCAGGCCCCAAACGGTCCGTGAAAACGGAACCCGGATTAGCCAATGCCATGGAGGCACATCAAGGACTCTTGGCCATGAGAACTCAGAGGAGACTTCTTGGTTAGAGACAGGAGGCAGAAAGCTGCCTTGGACTGTCTTTGTGGAAAAGGTCACTGTAACATCAATCAGCTCTTGAGTTTTGGAAAATAAACTGGCTTATAGCAGAGTTAAAAGTGTGTGTGTGTGTGTGGGGGGGGGGAGCTTGGAAGCTGGAGCCGCCCTGTCCCACCACCAATCGTTCTACCTCATTCATGCACTATGAGCGTTGCTTAAAAGAGTGGAGCAAAACACACAGAGGTCCCATTGGTTAAAGGGCAAAAAAAAAAGGTTTCTTTACTTACATAGGTAAAGGTAAAGGGACCCCTGACCATTAGGTCCAGTTGTGACCGACTCTGGGGTTGTGGCACTCATCTCGCTTTATTGGCCAAGGGAGCCGGCGTACAGCTTCCAGGTCCTGTGGCCAGCATGGCTAAGCCGCTTCTGGCGAACCAGAGCAGCGCACGGAAACGCCGTTTACCTTCCCGCCGGAGCAGTACCTATTTATCTACTTGCACTTTGACGTGCTTTCAAACTGCTAGGTTGGCAGGAGCAGGGACCGAGCAACGGGAGATCGATTCGATCAGCAAGTCCTAGGTTCTGTGGTTTAACCCACAGCATCACCCGCATCCATTTCTTTACTTACATACCCTTCAACATTTCTTCGATGAAGAGAGCGACGTCTTATTTCGTAATAATAATGATTTTATTATTTATTCCCCGCTCCACTGGCTGGGTTGCCCCAGTCACTCTGGGAGGCTCCCAACATACATAAAAAAATGCAACAAAACATTAAACATTAGAAAACAGATGTTTTCTAAAGGTTGTATAGTTACTTACCTCCTTGGCTCTTGGGTTGCATAACTCCATGCCCTCCAACATTTCTCCAATGAAAATAGAAACATCCTAAGGAAAAGAGGGACATTCTGGGATCAAATCAGAAAGTGGGATGGCTTCTGCAAATCTGGGACTGTTCCTGGAAAACAGGGACACTTGGAAGGGCTGTACTTGCAGTTTTTTCCTGTTTGTTTTTGGATTCTAATCCTTCATGGTGGGAACTAGTTTCTCATGGCTGCTTCATGCAGGAGCAGGAGAGAGAGACGGAGGCAGACATTGATGCCGAAATCCAGCATCGCCTGAGCTCAGTGAGTGCAGTTTTCTCCTGATTGAAATGCAGAATGTTTGAGGAACAGGATATTCACAGGGAAACCAAAATGCTTGTTTATAAAGCTATTGTACTACTAACCTCACTGTATGCTTGTGAAACATGGACCACTTATAAAATCCATCTCCAACTCCTTGAAAGATTCCATCAACGGTGTCTCCGAAAAAATGTTCACATCACTTGGGAAGACAGGCAAACTAATGCCAGTGGACTGGAAGAAGCAAAGATCACCTAAGTCAAAGCAATGATTCTTCAACATCAACTTCATTGGACTGGTCATGCTGTGCAGATGCCTGATTATTGTCTTCCAAAGCAACTACAGTCACACCTCGGGATGAATACGCTTCAGGTTGAGCATTTTTGGGTTGCATTCTGCGGCGACCCAGAAGTAACGGAACCCGCTACTTCCAGGTTTTGCCGCTCGCACATGCGCAGACGCTCAAAATGATGTCATTTTGCGGAAGCGGCGAAACGCAGCACACACAGACGCACAGTCGCGTCTTACGTTCCTTTCAGGATGTGAACGGGGCTCCAGAACGGATCCCGTTCGCATCTAGAGGTACCACTGTACTCTATTCCGAATTTAAAAATGGAAAGCGTAATGCTGGTGGTCAACAAAAGAGGTTTAAAGACTGTCTCAAGGCAAATTTTAAAAATGTAGTATAAACACTGACAATTGGGAAACACTGGCCTGCGAGAGCTCCAGTTGGAGAACAGCCTTGACCAAAGGTGTCATGGGCTTTGAAGACACTCGAACTCAGGACACAAGGAAGAAATGTGCTAAGAGGAAGGCATGCTTGGCAAATCCACACTGTGATCAACTCCCACCCGGAAACCAATGTCCCCACTGTGGAAGGACGTGTGGATCCAGAATTGGCTTCCACAGTCACTTACAGACTCATTGTTAAAACCGTGTTTATGGAAGATGAAATATACTCAGAGTCGCAAAGTGATTTCATGCTCTTTATTCAGCTCATAGTGGTGAGGAGGAATGAATGAAAGTCCCCTCAAAGTATCTGCTTTATATACATTATTTACACAATGGGCTGCACATGATTGGCTAATTCCGGAATTCTACTGTAAGCCAATCAGGTTGTGGATTCACTTCTATCTGGAGCATGATTGGGTGGTTCCTGCCAACCAATCATACTGCTGCATTGTTCTAGGACCAATCAGACTGCTGCATTCTGAATCCTATTGTTCTAGGACCAATCAGACTGCTGCAGTTTGGATCCTATTCAACTCAGTACATAACAGAAGACAATCTTACCGGGCTACGAGGAATTTGAAAGCTCTATAGGATGAGATTAAATTTCATTTATGTATCACACTCCAGGTGTGAATAATTTTACACACGGGGAAAGGGGAGGCTGAGAGTGCCCAAGGTCTCTGAGTGAGTTTGTGGGAAAGAGATCTGCTTAGAAGAAGTGGAAAGTACTTGGGTTGCCTTCTGAGTGTGAGCCCTGCGACATCAGCCAGTGCATGTCTGAGCGCAGGCTACCAAGCCCGGAACAGAGGGAGGCAAAAAGTCAGTTCCTTGCCTTGCGCCTCTCTCACGCTGGGACTCCACTCGCTGAGCTCTGAAGAATGAAGTATCATAATCAGTTCCACAAAGCCGAAGGTAAACAGACGAGGAAAACAGGGATTATCCTGGGTTTATAGAACATCATCAAGTTCAAATTTGCCCAGATGATGAGTAATATAATTGGGGATTTAGTCAAATCTATCGCTAATGGCTTCTTTTATAGATAACCTTTCTCTTTAGAAATGAGATTAAGGGGAGAGGGAGGATTTGGCTCTGTTAATTAAAGTCAAAAAAGTGATTTGAGGGGCAATTGGATTGCCAAATATTACAGCGCTTAATGGGTGCATTGATCGGCCCGTAGGGTCTTGCAGTTTCTGCAAGCTTGGAAGTTCAAGAGGATGGGCGCTGGGTCCTGTGAAACCACGTGGAGAGGGCTGTGATTTACATGGCAGTTGGAAATTAAGAATAGAATAGTAGAATCATAGAGCTGGAAGGGTCCTGAGGGTCATCTAGTCCAACCCCTGCAATTCAGGAAGCTAAAGAATCCCTGGCAGATGCCCAGCCAACCTCCAAGGAAAGAAAGCCCACCGCCTTCCAAAGTTGTTCGAACAGAGTCGAACAGCTCTTACTGTCAGAAAGTTCTTCCTAATGTTTAGTTGGACTCTCCTTTCTTGTCATCTGAATCCATTGGCTCGGTTCCTTCCCTATGGAGCAGCAGAAAACAAGCTTGTTCCCTCTTCCATGTGAGAGCCCTTGAGATATTTGAAGATGGCTCTCGTATCTCCTCTTGGTCTTCTCTCCTCCATACCCAGCTCCGTCAACTGTTCCTCACAAGGCTTGGTTTCCAGACCCTTGATCATCTTGGTTGCACGTGTTCCAGCTGCTCGATGTCCTTCTTAAACTAGGGTGCCCAGAACTGGCCATTGGACTCCAGATGGGATCTGACGAAGGCAGACTAAAGGTAAAGGTAAAGGGACCCCTGACCATTAGGTCCAATCGTGACCGACTCTGGGGTTGCGCTCATCTCACTTTCCTGGCCGAGGGAGCCAGCGTACAGCTTCTGGGTCATGTGGCCAGCAGGACTGAGCCACTTCTGGCGAACCAGAGCAGTGCACGGAAACGGCGTTTACCTTTCCGCTGGAGCGGTACCTATTTATCTACTTGCACTTTGACGTGCTTTCGAACTGCTAGGTTGGCAGGAGGAGGGACTGAGCAAGAGGAGCTCATCCCGTCACGGGGATTTGAACCGCCAACCTTCTGATTGGCAAGCCCTAGGCTCTGTGGTTTAACCCACAGCACCACCTGCGTCCCTTGAAGGCAGACTAGAGTGGTGCTATTACTATTAGTCACAGCTCACCCACCGGCCATTGTGCCACAGAATGATTTGACAGTCGCACTGGCTGTTCATTCACAATGCACTGGGATGGTTGTCATCTTGCCCTCTTCTTGACTACTGTAATTCGCTCTATGCGGGGCTGTCCTTGAAACTCTAGCGGGTGCAGAATGCTGCAGCGAGGCTCCTCACGGGGTCCCTGCCATGGGAGCATATTCACCCAGTGCTTTACCAGTTGCGCTGGCTCCCAGTGGAGTATCGGGTCAGGTTTAAGGTGCTGGTTTTGACCTTTAAAGCCCTTTGTGGCTTAGGGCCCTCATATCTATGGGACCACCTCTCCTGGTCTGCCCCACAGATGACCTTAAGGTCCATGAATAACCATAGTTTAGAGGTCCCGGGCACTAAGGAAGTCAGATTATCCTCCACCAGGGCCAGGGCCTTCTTAGTGATGGCTCCGACCTGGTAGAATGCTCTGTCCCATGAGACCAAGGCCCTGCAGGATTTAACTTCCTTCCTAAAAATGAATGTATTGCCAAGAATGCTGTTTCTGTTTCAAACACTGCAAATTTTTGATAAAATGGACTGTTTCAAGAAGTGGCAGAGAGATATTTCTAGATTTGTCTGGCAGGGCAAGAAGCCCAGAATAAAATTTAAAATACTAACGGATGCAAAAGAAAGAGGTGGATTTGCCCTGCCAGACCTTAAACTTTATTATGAATCAGCCGCATTTTGCTGGCTGAGAGAATGGCTGCTTCTCGAAAACACAGACATTTTGGACTTAGAAGGATTTAACAATGTATTTGGGTGGCATGCATATCTGTGGTATGATAAGGTCAAAGCACATAAAGCATTTAAAAACCATATTGTTAGGAAAGCATTGTTTAATGTCTGGACAAGATATAAGGACCTACTTGAAAATAAAACCCCAAGGTGGTTGTCACCGATGGAAGTGAAGGCTCAGAAAAAGCTCAATATGGAGGCCAAATGGCCGAAATATTGGGAAATTCTGGAACAAGAGGGAGATAAATTGAAATTGCAGAGCTTTGAAAAACTAAAAAACAAAGTGCGAGATTGGCTTCATTATTATCAAATAATGGAGGCATACAATTTGGACAAGAAAATTGGTTTTCAGGTGGAAAAATCAAAATTGGAAACAGAACTGTTAGATTCCAAAACTAAGACTCTGTCAAGGATGTATAACTTGAAATGGAACACTCAGGATGAAACGGTGAAATCAACTATGATTAAATGGGCACAAGATGTTGGACATAATATTATGATGGCTGACTGGGAACAGTTATGGACCACAGGTATGAAGTTCACGGCATGTAATGCCTTAAGAGAGAATATTATGAAAATGATATACAGGTGGTACATGACACCAGTCAAGCTTGCAAAAATCTATCATTTGCCCGATAATAAATGTTGGAAATGTAAAGAAAATGAAGGTACATTCTTTCACCTTTGGTGGACGTGCCCAAAGATTAAGGCCTTCTGGGAGATGATCTATAATGAAATGAAAAAGGTATTTAAATATACCTTTCTGAAGAAACCAGAGGCCTTTCTCCTGGGCATAGTCGGCCAATTGGTGCCAAAGAAGGATAGAACTTTCTTTATGTATGCAACAACAGCAGCAAGAATACTTATTGCAAAGTATTGGAAGACACAAGATCTACCCACCCTGGAAGAATGGCAGATGAAGGTGATGGATTACATGGAACTGGAATTTCTTGTTAGCTGCCCTGAGTCTGGTTTTCTAAACCGGGAAGGGCGGGGTATAAATAAATTTATTATTATTATTATTATTAATTTATTATTATTCTCACCTATTGAACCATTCACCACTTCCCTGGGCCTTACTACAAAAAAAGAATTAAAGCTTGCATCGGGCATGTTCAAGCCCATAATACTAATTCCCCAGCTCAGACTTAGACCTTGGTGTTTGCTCATGCTTGGGGTCTCACCGATTTTGATGCTAGGAGAGGCATCAGAACATATGAAGAGCCATGTTGTTGTTTAGTCGTTTAGTCGTGTCTGACTTTTCGTGACCCCCTGGACCAGAGCATGCCAGGCACTCCTGTCTTCCACTGCCTCCCGCAGTTTGGTCATGAAGAACCATGCTGGAGAACAAAAAGTTGCTCACAGGAAGCCCACCAGCAAAATTTTAGTGCAATGCCGCTCTACACACTTGTGATTCCTAGCAACTGATATTCAGAGGCATTCTGCCTCTGATGGTGTTGGTAGAGAACAGCCATCCCGGCTGGTCACCTTCCCCTCCATGAGTTTGTCTAATCCTCTTTTAAAGCTATTCAAGTTGGTGAACATCACTGCCTCCAGTGGGAGTGAGTTCCATAGTTTAACTGCACACTGTGTCAAGAAGGATTTTATTTTATCTGTCCTGAATCTTCCAACTTTCACCCTTGTTGCGAGAAGTGAGGTTACAGGGAACCAGGCAGAGGGCCTTCTCGGTAGTGGCACCCTCCCTGTGGAACGCCCTCCCATCAGATGTCAAGCAGATAGAGAACTACATTAACTTTTAGAAGACATCTGAAGGCAGCCTTGTTTAGGGAAGTTTTTAATGTTTGAAGTTTTATTCTGCTTTTAGTGTTCTGTTGGGAGCCGCCCAGAGCGGGTGGGGAGGCCCAGCTGGATGGGTGGGGTATAAGCAAAAAAGTATTATGATGATGATGATGATGATGATGATGATGATGATGATGTTAACTATGAACCCCATGTTTGTATCAATTACTCCATTTGTGGTGTGCTGCAAAACACGGGGGTTTCGCTGCGAAATGCTGCAAAGTGACTGCGAAACTTTGACACAGGTTTGGAGGGGACCCCAAATTTTGATGTTTGCAGTTAATGAACCTGATGGTGGGGACTGAACCTGGGACTTCTTGCATTCAATAAGAGCCAGTGTGGTGTAGTGGTTCAGAGCGGTAGTCTCGTAATCTGGGGAACCGGGTTCGCGTCTCCACTCCTCCACATGCAGCTGGTGGGTGACCTTGGGCTAGTCACACTTCTCTGAAGTCTCTCAGCCCCACTCACCTCACAGAGTGTTTGTTGTGGGGGAGGAAGGGAAAGGAGAATGTGAGCCGCTTTGAGACTCTTTTGGGTAGTGATGATAAAGCGGGATATCAAATCCAAACTCCTCCTCCTCCTTTTCTTCTTCTTCTTCTTCCTCCTCCTCCTCCTCCTCCTCCTCCTCTTCTTCTTCTCTCCACTACCTCCCCACCATGCATAGCTTTCTATCTCTCTATCGCACCTCCTCTTACTTGTCTTTTCTCCAAATTTAAAAGCCCTACAAGTTGTAACCTTTAATCGTAGGGGAGTTGCTCCTTCCCCTCGATCATTTTGGCTGCCATCCCCTGCCATCAAATTGCCGAATGACCCTTTCACTTTTTCCTGTGGCCTGAGTGTCAGGGGGCTGCCATCGGAACAGGGAAGGGAGGCAGGGGGACTGTTGGGATACAGAGAGCCCCCGAAACCCCTGAGGAGCAGTTCCTCTTCCAGCGGGGGGGGGGGGGGGGAAGCCACACCTCCAGTGGAGAAGAGAGGGAAGGGCCAGCCAAGCGAGGAAAGGGCTCGAGGATGCTGCTGAGAGCCCCAGCGCCTCACCTAGCCAGGCTGGCCAGGAGGGACACACGCCACTTCCATCGCCCACCTTGCGCAGAGGGGTGAAATGCAAGGAGGGGAGGAGGCGGCTTGGGGTGCCGAAGTTCTTATGTTGGAGGAGAAGCCGGAAGGGGCCACTCCCGGATTCTGCAAGTGACTGAGACGGACATGAACTTGGTAGATCTGCACTTTAAATGATTTGCACAATAAAACCTGTAAAAGACAGGTCGGAGTCCTGCCTGGTTACTCACGAGCAACCACCAGCAGCATCTGACAGTGAGGCTCCTATATCCCGCCTACCCCTGCTTCAGGCTAGAGATCAGGGTGGCTAAGTATTTTTATTTTTCCATATAAACACAATACAACAAACATAAACATACAAGAACAAAAACAAAACAAAAAACATGTATCATTTCATATCCTAATTTCATATCCTATCTTCCCCGACTTCCTCATGCCTCCCCTTTCTGTATTCCAGATTCTTATCGATTGTTCAGCAAATCTTCCCTTATTTTAATTTAAATTTAGACTATTCTTCCTTATTTTCCTTGTCTTAACCATTACTAATAGTAACCATTTACTTTCCAGTCCAACATCATTCTAACTTTCATTAACTTTGTAATATTTCTTTAAATAGTCCTTGAATTTTTTCCATTCTTCTTGCGCTGCTTCTCTTCCCTGGTTTCGGATTCTGCTCGTCATTTCTGCCAAGCCCATATAGTCTATCACCTTCAACTGCCATTCTTCCAGTGTGGGTAGTTCTTGCGTCTTCCAGTACTTCGCAATGAGTATTCTAGCTGCTGTTGTAACATACATAAAGAAAGTTATATCCGTCTTTAACACCCCTTGGCCGACAATACCCAAGAGAAAGGCCTCTGGTTTCTTGGGGAAAGTATATTTAAATACCTTTTTAAGTTCATTATAGATCATTTCCCAGAATGCCTTAATCTTCGGGCAAGTCCACCAAAGATGAAAAAATGTACCTTCAATTTCTTTACATTTCCAACATTTGTTGTCAGGCACATGGTAAATCTTTGCAAGCTTGACTGGGGTTATGTACCACCTATATATCATTTTCATAATGTTTTCTCTTAAGGCATTACATGCCGTAAATTTTATCCCGGTGGTCCACAACTTTTCCCAATCAGCAAACAAGATATTATGACCAATGTCCTGAGCCCATTTAATCATAACCGATTTAACCGTTTCATCTTGTGTATTCCATTTCAGCAGCAGATTGTACATTTTGGACAAATTCTTAGTACTGGGTTCTAACAGTTCTGTCTCCAGTTTTGATTTTTCCACCTGGAAGCCAATTTTACTGTCCAGTTTAAACGCTTCATTTATTTGATGGTAGTGGAACCAGTCTCTCACCTTCCCTTTTAATTTCTCAAAACTCTGCAATCTCAATTTGTCCCCTTCCTTTTCCAAAATTTCCCAGTATCTTGGCCACTTGGACTCCATATTTAACTTTTTAACTGCCTTAGCTTCCATTGGCGACAGCCACCTTGGAGTCTTATTTTCCAGCAAGTCTTTATATCTGTCCCAGACATTTAGTAGTGCTTTTCTGACAATATGATTTTTAAAACTTTTATGTGCTTTAACCTTGTCATACCACAAATATGCATGCCACCCAAAAATGTTATTAAAACCTTCCAAATCCAAAATGTCTGTGTTTTCAAGAAGTAGCCATTCTTTCAGCCAGCAGAAAGCTGCCGCTTCGTAATAAAGTTTAAAGTCTGGCAGGGCAAACCCCCCTCTTTCCTTTGAATCCGTTAGTATCTTAAATTTAATTCTGGGCTTTTTGCCCTGCCAGACAAATTTAGATATGTCTTTTTGCCACCTCTTGAAACAATCCATTTTATCAATTATTTGCAATGCTTGGAACAAAAACAACATTCTTGGCAATACATTCATCTTTATAGCTGCAATACGGCCTAACAAGGAAAGCTTCAAGTTGGACCAAATCTCCAAATCTTTTTTCACTTCTCTCCAAATTTTTTCATAATTATCTTTAAACAAATTCACATTTTTAGCAGTCATATTTATACCCAAATATTTCACTTTTTTAACCACAGTCAACCCTGTCTCATTCTGGAACCTTTCCTTTTCTATCTGTGTCAAATTTTTCTCCAAAACCTTTGTCTTAGACTTATTCAATTTAAATCCTGCCATTTGACCAAACTCTTGAATTATTTCCAAAACTCTTTTCGTGCTAGCTTCTGGCTCTTGCAATGTAAGTACTAAGTCATCTGCAAATGCTCTCAGTTTATATTGTTTAGCTCCGACCTGAATCCCTTTAACCAACTGGTCCCTCCTAATCATATTAAGCAAAACCTCCAGGACCGATATAAAAAGTAATGGGGAGATAGGGCACCCCTGGCGTGTCCCTTTTTCAATCTTGAACTCTTCTGTAACCACATTATTTACAATTAGTTTGGCTTTCTGTTCAGAGTATATTGCACCTATACCATTTTCAAACCCTTGGCCTACCCCCATCCCCCGGAGGTTCTTCAACATAAAACTCCAAGAAATGTTGTCAAAGGCTTTCTCGGCATCCACAAATATCAAAACAGCTTTAGTGTTTATGTTCACTTCCAGCTTTTCCAAAATGTCAATTATATTCCTTACATTGTTCGACAAGTGCCTTTTTGGGAGAAAGCCCGCTTGGTCCCCGTGAATCTCCTCCATCAAAACTCTCTTCAGTCTTTTTGCCAAAATATCAGCAAAGATTTTGTAATCCACATTCAATAACGAGATGGGTCGGTAGTTTTTAAGTTGGGTCTTTTCAGTCTCTGTCTTTGGTATAAGTGTAATGTAGGCCTCTCTCCACGTATCGGGTGCCCTTTTCCCCTCCATAATCTCATTGCAGACTTCCTTCAAAGGTTGTATCAACCCTTCCTTCAAAACTTTGTAATATTTGGAAGTCAGTCCATCCGGTCCAGGGGATTTGCCCAGCGTCATGCCTTGAATGGCATCTTCTATTTCTTGTGCTGATATCTCCTGGTTCAATATTATCTTACTTTCATGCGAAACCTTTTTCAGCCCATTTTCCTCGAGGAACTGTTGTATGTCCATTTCTTTTTGCGGCCCTTGTGTGTAAAGTTGTCTAAAGTAGTTCTGAAAACAATTCCTAATTTCCGCTGGGTTGCTTATGTTTTTTCCTTCCACTTCTATATTTGTTACTGTATTGAGTTTTTGTCTCTTCTTTATTTGCCAAGCCAGTAACTTGCCACATTTATCAGCAGATTCAAAAGTCTTTTGTCTCATTTGTTTAATTTTCCACTCTAATTCTTGATTCATCAGTTCCATATATTGTGTTTGATGAAATTTGATTTCTCTTAGAATCTCTTGGGATTTTGGCTTCGATCTTAATTGTTTTTCCCCTTCTTTTATCTTTTCCAAAATTCTCTCCTTTTTCTCATTTTGCTTTCTCTTCTTTAAAGTATTTTGCTGAATCAAAAACCCTCTCATCACGGCTTTGCTTGCGTCCCATACTATTCTTTTTTCTACTTCAGACCTTAAGTTGATTTCAAAATAGTCTTTCAAGGTTTTTTGGGCCTTCTTGCAGATCTCCTCGTCTCTAAATAAGGTGTCATTCATTCTCCATCTGAAGGAACCAGTTGTTGTTTGCCTCATCACCATCTTTACAGCATTATGGTCGGAGAAAGTTTTTGGGCAGATTTCTACTTTTTTTATATTCGGAGCCATACTGCTAGTCACCCAGATTTGGTCAATCCTTGTCCATGTCATTTTGGCTTCAGAAAAGAAGGTTCCCTCTCTTTCTAATGGGTGTTTTGTTCTCCAAATATCAATCAAGTCCATATTGTCAGTCATTTCAAAAAAAGTCTTTGGTAGTCTTCCATCTTTTGTTATTACCTGTCTTTGTGCCTTGTCCATATTTGTTGAAACCACTCCATTCATATCTCCCATCAAAATTAAGTTGTAATCCATATGGTCCATCAAAATTTCATGCAACTTCTTAAAAAATTCAGCTTTCCCTTCGTTTGGTGCATAGATTCCCACTATCAAATACTTCTCTCCTTGAGATTGAATTTCAATTGCCAAATATCTTCCTTGATCGTCTTTAAAGATTTGTTTCGGTTGCAATTTTTCTTTTGCATAGATCACCACTCCTCTCTTTTTTACTCTGTCTGAAGATATAAATTCCTGTCCCAATCTTTTATTTATTAATAATTTTCTGTGTGCTCTTGTCACGTGGGTCTCTTGTAGGCAAATCAAGTCCAATTGGTCTTTCTTTAAGGCATGAAATATACTTTTTCTCTTCCTGGGAATATTTAAGCCATTACAATTCCAGGTTAGAAGTTGCAGAGCCATGATGGGATTATTTACTCCTTCCTCCTACAGCTCCCTGTTTTTGTTCCTCGTCTGTCGGTGGTACCGTGTTCGTGTCCAGTGATGGATGCCCTTGTCCTGGAAAAGTCTCTTTCTGTAGGTCTTCTTCGTGTTCTCCCAAGAACTTGTCTTTATCACTTACAGTCTTTATTCTTCTCTTCTTTCCCTTATATTTAAAAGACAAGCCTTGGGGAAATTCCCACCTGAATGGTATGTAGTTCTTCTTCAGCAGTGTCACCAAGTCCTTATAATGTCCTCTTGCGTCCAAGATACTCTTAGGGATGTCTTTAAAGATCTCAATAAAAGAGTCTTCAATTCGAAGGGCTGTTTGGTAGTGCAGGTTCAATATTTTATCTCGCTCCTCCTTTGATCTTAAGGTAAAAAGACAATCTCTGGGTCGATTTCTCTTCTGTCTTATTCCCAATCTAAATGCACTTTCTATCTTAAAATCTTCTTTCTTCAGCTCCTGCTTCCAAAAATCAGAAAATTCTTTTGTCAGATCATCCACCAAGTTCTCTCCTTCCTTTTCTGGCACAAGTCTGATCCTCAGGTTCCTCTCCTTGCGTTGCATATCTTGCATAGAGAGTGCCAGTTCATATTCATCCAATTTCTTATAAACTGGTGGAAATTTTTCCTCCGCAGCAGTTGCAATTTCCTTAGCTTCTTCGGCTATCTTTCGTGTTATAGATGAATCTTCCAATAATTTCCCAATTGCTTCTGCATTTGAGTTCACTTTATTCCCTAGGTCAGTTATACTTTTAGTATTTAGGTCAATTTTCCCAGAGATTTCTTCAATTTTTTTATTTGTTTCAGCAACTTGTACTTTAGTTTCAGCAACTTGCAATTTAGTCTCCGCACCTTGCTTTTTTAGTTCCTCCAAAGAGTCATTTATCTTCTCCAATACCTTAGCAAATGATTCTTCTGTAGACATTGCTTTCACTTTTGGCTTTGCAGCCACTATAGTTCCAGAGGCTCCTGTTACAGAAGCCCTTCTTTGCATGTAAGTGTCAATTTTGTATTGTCTGCCAGATCTCAAGGTTGTTTCTTGTAACTCCCCTTTCTCTTTACCATCTGCCATAACAAAGTCTTTTAGTCAAGGTCATTCCCAGACTTTGAAACTCACAAACAAAGTTCTCAAATTTTAAACTCCACTTGTTGCTGAAACAATTTGTAGGTCCTCTAGGGGGCGTAGAGTCAGTTCTATGCTTCTCAAAGTAATCCCACACTCTTCAAAAAAGAAGGAATAAAAGTTTCCTAGTCCCTTTCAATTTTTCTTTCCTTTTTCAAGGGGATCCCAGTCAATAGTGTCCTATAAGTAACTTTGTAATACCACAGAAACAGTGTTTCAAATTGGAAGTAACCAAAGTCAATTTGAGATATTTTTTATCTTCTTATAGCAACAGTCCTTAGCCGGTTCCTTTTCTCCGGCAGTCCGATCCCAGGTTAAAGAGCAGCGATACTTAATCCAATTCTTTTGAATTGGCAGGGAAACACTTTTAAAATCTTCTTCCCCCCCTCCTGCCTTCGGGGGGGGGGGGAGTTCTTTGCTTTGGTGGTGGATTTCTTAAATCCCGCAAGTTTCCTCTCAAGCAGTTACAGCTAGAGTGCCTTTCGCTTTGATCTTGCTACAGAACGGAAAGCAGACTTCCTTTTTAGTGCTTATCCGTCTCGGTACCCAATTTCTTAATTTTAGAGTCCAATTTCTACTTTAGCAGTCAATCCTACTCACGGATAGTTGTTCTTTTAATCCAATTTCCCGGGAAGAAGTCAGCGCTCTCCGCTAATGGCGATGCGGCTTCGCTTCGCAGGCTGGGTGAAGACGACTCTCAGCACCGCTCCAAGACCCCTCCGCTCCTCCGGAGCCTTTAAAAAGGCTATTTCGCAGCGTCGGGGGGGCGCAAAGGTGCCCGCCGAGTCTCCAGTTCACAGGCAACGCGCCTGTGATTTTTAGGGGTCCCCGCTTCGCCGTAGCTGACAGGACCCGAACCCACGAAGCAGATCTCTCCCGGAGCTCCGGTTGAGATCCGCCATTAAGCGCCGGCGCTAACCGGAAGTCTCGGCGCTAACCGGAAGTTCTTATGTTGGAGGAGAAGCCGGAAGGGGCCACTCCCGGATTCTGCAAGTGACTGAGACGGACATGAACTTGGTAGATCTGCACTTTAAATGATTTGCACAATAAAACCTGTAAAAGACAGGTCGGAGTCCTGCCTGGTTACTCACGAGCAACCACCAGCAGCATCTGACAGTGAGGCTCCTATATCCCGCCTACCCCTGCTTCAGGCTAGAGATCAGGGTGGCTAAGGACCAATGGATCTGCAATCATGCATAATATCACATCTTTTCAATGCCTGTGTGCAGTGCATTCCTACACTGGAAGAATGGGAGACAAATGTGATTAATAATACTAGACAACTCTGCATATTCCATGCAAATATTCCTATGGGCCGTGGGTTGTTGTTTTTTTTTTTTTAAATCTGGTTTGCATACAGAAGATCAGCATCAGATGTTCTGCTTACTAGCTCACCTGTAAAATCAGTTAGATGGACAGCATTAGAAATAGAGCCTTCTCTGCAGTAAGTCTCCACATACAGACCCACAAGACCCACAGACATGGAAAATGTGGTTGTCCTCACTGGTTCTGGCTTAAAAATGGGTTTTGAAGACCCTTTGGCTTCAAAGTGCTTTTAGTTCAGGTGCCTTTTAATTAAGAACACAGGCTAATTTGGGATTATGAGTGCCTATTTTACTGCAGGTTTAAAACTGTTTTTGAAAGTGGTTTCATTAATTTTATGGATGGCTTGGCTGGACTTTGAGATCTCTTTAATTACTGCCTGAAATTATGGCAGTTTATTTTATTATGGTCTTATATTTCAGGCCTTTTTTGCCCTGGTATCTGGCTTGCAAATATAAACAAACAAATGAGTAGCTGCTGGATCAGGCCAATGGCCCATCTAGACCAGTATCCTGTTCTCAGAGGGGCCCAACAGTTGCCTGTGGGAAGTCACAGAACAGGATCCAAGCACAAGAGCAATTCTCCCCTCCTGTGGCTTCAAGCAACTAGGAATCAGAAGCACATCTGCCTCTGACCTTAGAGGCAGGACATAGCATGAGATTTAGTAGCCACCAATAGCCCTCTCCTCCTCCACAAATTTGTCTAATCCTCTTTTACAGCCATCCAAGTTGGTGACCATCACTGCCTCCTGTGGCAATGAGTTCCACAGTTTAACTATAGACTGCATGTCTTCACAACAACCTTGTGAGGCAGGGCCAGGCTGAAAATGTGACTGGTGGAAAGAAGGTCACCCGAGGAACTTCAAGGCTGGGGGCTGATCCTTCCCCGCAACATTTCTACCCCTTTTATAGCTCTCCATATTTCAGGGTTGGTAATCAGGGACCACGGGAGCCACAAAACCTGAAACGCCGGTCTGCTCCAATCCCTGCCCCTGAGCAAATAGAGATCCACCTGCCAGCCGATTCCTGATGACCTCTGGGCAATGCACTCGCTTTGTGCATGAGTGACAAAGGACATGGAACTGGGTACCCAGCAGAAAAAGGTATATGATCTGCAGAGCCAAAGAGATCCAGCCCAGAGAAAGAAAATTGCTCTCTCCCATTTCAATGTGTCATTCAGCTTCAAAGCATTGCAACTGAGAACCCTAATTTCAAGAGCAGCCCACAGAAGCTTTTCAAAGGGAGAAAATATTTCCTTTGGGCTGATGCTCCAGTGCTTTTTTGTTGTTTGGGGGGTTTGTGTTTCCGCAGAGCTTTCTCTGTGCTCCGAGGAACGGGCCCCGTATGACAGTCTTGTTACACAAAAGCACCCGGAGACATTGTGGCTGCCAGGGATGAGGAGGCTGAGATATACGGCTTTAATTGTGGCTTTTGTTTTCGCTCCCCACAATGGAATTAAAAGGCTGGGCCGCTTTCAGTTTTACTGCAAGTCATTTGGAAGCAAAACAGGAGCCTGCATTCTCCTCTCCTCTCTGTTTGAAGGCCATTATATGTTGGAGGTTGGCCAACGATTTCCGACTCAGAGTTGCCGGAGAGATGGATTGGGCTACAGAAAAGGTGGCGCAGCAACGTCGAAATATTTGTTTCTGAAATATTTCCCCTTTCGCAAAAGGCCTTTTGTTTTCCCATGAATGGGGAAGGGGAGTTGGGGCAGCTATAATTCTGCAGATTGCGTTGAAATTGAAGACAGCCGTTTGGGTGATGTATGAATGGCTCTAATTCTGCTTTCTGCTTCTGCCCAACCCTCCATCCAAGTAACTATTTGTGTGCGTACGGAGGGGGGGGCACAGATTAACTCATCTCTGGGCACATCATGGAGCTGTATGTCAGGAGACAAATGCGCTCTCTCTCTCCGATTCCTCTCGGCAAGGTTTCTTTGTAAAAACAGGCCCGTGAGCAGGAATCTGAAGTCCTTACAAGGACTGATTTTATTTGGAAGCTATCCTATCCCCGACGTTCGTGATGAGCAGCGATAAACTGTTCAGGTAGCTAATAATAGAAACATCCGCCGATTGTACGGTTGATAGGTGCAATCCGTCAGGCAGTGGAGAGAGCGCGGCGGTGGAGGAAATGTCTTGCATGCAGATGGTCCCAGGTTTTCATCCCCGGCATTGCCAGTTCGTGGAGGAGGCTGTGGGGGAAATTCCCCTGGAAGGTTCAAATACCGAGACTCACACCAAATTACCAAACGGTCAAATTTTATTTTAAAAAATTAAAAAAAATGTCCAGTAGCACCTTAGAGACTGACTAAGTTTGTTCCGGGTGTAAGCTTTCGTGTGCATGCACACTTCTTTAGATACACTGAAACAGAAGTCACCAGACCCTTATATATAGTGGGAGGGTGGGGTGGGGTTTTTCTCAGGAGTGCGTGGCTGTCCACTTCCGGGGCGGAGGAACACTGGAAATAGCTTGTGCGCATGCGCAAGCATTCTTTCCGGTGCACATCCAGGTTGGAGGAGGCCTGTGCACATGCGCACAAGCTATTTCTGGTGCTTCTCCGACCTGGAAGTGCACCAGAAAGAATGCTTGCGCACGTGTATGGGCATGCGCTCCCCCGACCTCTGGCCTGCCGCGTAATTGCTGCTGGAGATGCTAGTTTCTGTTTGTGCCACTGTGCAGTTGTTTGGAGTCACAGGACTCTGTTTACATTCCAGAGATTCCAGGCTGTTGGAAGTCTCACGGAAGACAGGAGACGGATATGATGTTTACTGGTTTCCTTTATTCCAGTTGCTCTCTGCTTTCACAGAGAGCGCATGTATATTTCTTTTCTGTCTGTGTAGTTAGGAATAAATCTCTTTGCAATGTAGCTCATACTATCTTGGCCCCTTCCCTGCGTGCTGGATACTCTGCAGAATGGGGGAACGCGCTTGGAGCCTCGTCAAACGTTCAGGTCGTTAATCACATTGGAGGACTCGACCGGAAGAGTCGCTTGGTCGAACGCAAGTCCTACATGAGACACCGGCCCGAGGCGTGGTAAGTTTGCTGACCCCTGAAGTGAAACAATAGAAATATTTAACTGACCAATCATGTCATTTCTGCCCTTCAACAAAAGTCCTGGCTATGCCCATGCAACGGGGGTCATCTAGTCTAACCCCCAGCAGTGCAGGAACCTTTTTCCGACGTGGGGCTTGAACCCATGGCCCTTGGCTCTTAGATTAAGAGTCTCATGCCCTACCGACAGAGCTATTGTGCCACGCCACACCCACTGGCATGAATAAAACTTAGCATGACATGCCAGCGTATCAGTGAAAAAGCCATTGTTCCATAGCTCAACAGGTACTGCAGCGTGACAGAAACACCGTAATATGGGACAAAACCACTAGCATTATAATCAGGACAACTAATGCAATATCTCCCATGTCTAAATGCATCCTTTGTTGGCAAAGACTCCTCCAAATGGATCAATGGAAGACTCAGAGGTTGATGGGGTTGGGCAGCCCAGGGAGAGAAGGATGTCTCTGTGCAGACCTCCCTCTCTCCCTCCCATCCAATAATAATGTGCTCCCTATATTTCTCCCAAAGTTGAAGCATCATGACCAGAGGCCTTGCTGTGGGGTGTATCTTCCAGGTGTCCATCAGTCTGGGGTGCCCAACTTGTATTCGCCATCTGAATGTCCCCCTCCCATTTCTTTCCCAGAATGCTCATTTGATTGATATTTCCCCCACTGTTCATGAGCATGGAATGTTTCTCTGATATATTAAATTCCCACAGAGCAATGTTTGCAAATCCCACATAATAGACTTTTATCGCACATACTAGAAAGTCTCTTTTCTAACCGGCACACATTTTTAATAGTCTCCAGACAGTTTCAGAAGATTAACAGGAGGTGCTATAAAAACACTCTTTATTTTTTTTAAAAAAACAATAAAAAACAGCATTCATTTTGCCAGCTTTCTGCAAGTTCCCCCACCCCAAAGTAAGACTAAGCAGATGATGTTTTATACGGCTTGCAAATAAGAAAACACATTTCTCTCTCTCTCTCTCTTAGCATTTCTCCAGTCTTATAATGTGGCATTGTGCTTATCTGCATTTCAATAGGGGTTTAACAAAAGCCATGACATTTAACAGGCTTGGCTGACAGTAGACTACCCCATAAAAACAGCTAGCGGGCGTATTAATAAAGATCGCATCAGGCAGGTTAACTTAATGCAGCTGTTACAAAAGAGCATCTTCAAATTCTTAACTGGAGAGCTGCATTTTATAATTATAGCAGCTCGGAACCAGTTGACGTGAAGAACTGCCCTGCCCCCAATGTGCCCATTTGACCACTTCAATCTGCGAAACTTGTGATTTTTTCTTCTTCCAAGTGTCACATACTGTTTGTTCCCTAATGGTGAGGCGGAATCGATTATTTAGTTTGGCTCCGCCTGAACTTTGGAACCCCCTAATCGACCTCGGCCCTGTATACCTGAAGGAGTGTCTCCACCCCCATCTTTCTGCCTGGACACTAAGGTCCAGCTCCGAGGGCCTTCTGGCGGTTCCCTCCCTGCGAGAAGTGAGGTTACAGGGAACCAGGCAGAGGGCCTTCTCGGTGGTGGCGCCCACCCTGTGGAACTCCCTCCTGTCAGATGTCAAGGAAATAAACAACTATCTGACGTTTAGAAGACATATGAAGGCAGCCCTGTTTAGAGAAGTTTTTAATGACTGCTGTTTTAATGTATTTTAAATCTTTTGTTGGAAGCCGCCCAGAGTGGCTGGGGAAACCCAGCCAGATGGGCGGGGTATAAATTGTTACAATATGGATGCAATGCAGCTGCAAACTGCTAGCTTGAAAACATCACATGATGGGAATGTTGGAGCTGACTGTGGGAAACAGCCTTCCAGCCAGCTCACAGGGCAGTTCACCGGAAATTGCACAGAGTGTAATTTGAGACCTTCCTCATGTGATTGTACAGGAAGTCTTAGTCACTTGTTTGCTGGAGTCTGAAGTGAGCAGACACGTTTTATGATATGCTGAAGAGTCAGAAATAAAGCCATGTAAAAACGTTTCTGACTATCTCTTTCCCCTGCCGGGGGAGCAGGAAAGAGTGGATGTGTTCTTCCCACGCTGGGAGGAATCGCCTATTGAGACCTAGCCTGAGTTGCTGGGGAATGCAGCCAGGGAGGTCATCGGAACTCAAGCCGGGTGCCTGGGAGGATTGCCAGCTTCTCCCGATAGAGGCTTGAATTCCAACATAAATAATAAATTATTATTATGATTACTGCTTAATGTTAGGCAGGCACGCTCGCCATGCCGTCTTGCTAAATAAGTGCTGACCCAGTATGTTTCTGAGCACAATTCAAAGTGTTGGTGTTGACCTTTAAAGCCCTAAACGGCCTCGGCCCTGTATACCTGAAGGAGCATCTCCACCCCCATCGTTCTGCCTGGACACTGAGATCCAGCTCCGAGGGCCTTCTGGCGGTTCCCTCATTGTGAGAAGCAAAGCTACAGGGAACCAGGCAGAGGGCCTTATCGGTAGTGGCACCTGCCCTGTGGAATGCCCTCCCATCAGATGTCAAAGCAATAAACAACTACCTGACATTCAGAAGACATCTTAAGGCAACCCTGTTCAGGGAAGTTTTTAATGTTTGACATTTTAGTGTATTTTTGGTCTCTGTGGAAGCCGCCCAGAGTGGCTGGGGAAACCCAGCCAGATGGGCGGGGTACAAATAATAAATTATTATTATTATTATTGATGTCTCTCGAGGGCCTGGCCAGGTGAAGGAAGATGGCAGAGAGCGGCAAGACGAAAAGTGCCCCAGCGGCTCCTCCCAGCGGTGTTGGCACTGCTTCTTTAGCTGGGGGTGCCGGCAAGGCCATGACGGTGGCGCAGGTGGTAGCTGGATTTAACCATCTGCGTCAGGAGCAGTGAGGTCTAGCCTGAAAGGCAGCTGAGCTGGAGCTGGAGGTGAATGAGCACAAGCTGGTAATTGAAACACTCTGAGAAGTGGACCCTACTAAGAAATGTTACTGGATGGTGGGAGGTGTCTTGGTAGAACGCACTGTGAAAGAAGTTCTCCCGGCCTTGGAAAATAACAAAGAGCAGATCAACAAGATCATAAAGGCCTTGACCCAGCAGCTGCAGATGAAAGGGCGGGAGCTGAATGAGTTCTGGGAAAAACACAACATCTGCCTGATGGGCGAGGACGACCAGACAGTGCTGAGGGGTCAGGCAGCAAGGCAAGCTCCACAGGGGTCCTCGTTTCCTAGTGGGTGCAGCAGCCGTCTCCCAAAGGACTCTTTTTACCGCCTCTCGCTCTACAGTTGTGGCTCTTGACCTCAAAAAGCTTAACTTTATTATTATTTTGGTGTCATCTCCATTTTTTTTGTTAAATAAAACTTTTTGGTGTGTCACATAAAAACCACACGTGCTGAACCTTGCTAAAAGCCTTTTCATTTCATCAATTAGAAGATGGACTTGGATGTCCCCTTGCAAGCAGTTTGAAAGAAGAAGAGTCTTTCAAAGGGATGGTGCTCAGCACCCAACAGCTGATGGGCGCTGAAAGCTCAATTGGCTGCACTGGGGAGGTCCTGATGGAGAAGTCCTTCATGTAGCCTGTCCCTGTCAGAACAAATCAGGTGATTGGCACTGTCAGTTGCCCTTCAAAGGGGCTTAAAGGCAAAGTAAAGGTACCCCTGCCCGTACGGGCCAGTCGTGTCCGACTCTAGGGTTGTGCGCTCATCTCACTTAAGAGGCCGGGAGCCACCGCTGTCCGCAGATGCTTCCGGGTCACGTGGCCAGCGTGACAAAGCTGCTCTGGCGAGCCAGCACCAGCGCAGCACACGGAAACACCGTTTACCTTCCCGCTATAAAGCAGTACCTATTTATCTACTTGCACTTAGGGGTGCTTTCGAACTGCTAGGTGGGCAGGAGCTGGGACCGAAAGATGGGAGCTCACCCTGCCGCGGGGATTCGAACCGCTGACCATGCAATCGGCATGTCCTAGGCACTGAGGTTTTACCCACAGCTCCACCCGCGTCCCTCTCAAAGGGGCTTAGTGGGCCCCTATCAAGTTATCACTGAAGGCCATCAGGACCCTGGAGAGCTCTCAGCTGCCAGAACTGGCTGTGACTCACACACAGAGAACTGTTGCCTTCAAAGCACAAGGTGATTAATAAGTGTGTGGTCACCTGTCAAAGACTCACCTGTCTTTGTTGGCCATCAGGTAGGAGGAGTGAAGAGGAGGAAGAATTCAGTCTACTAAGAACATAAAATAGGGTTGCCATATTCTGAAGAGCAAAAAAAGAGAGGCCACATTTGTGTGCCATGTCATGTGATTGATTATATGGGGCGGGGCTTAGCTGACACCCACCCACCCATATTTTATTCAAGTTGACACCCCTGTCAGGGATACTTTAGCTGAGATTCCTGCATTTCCATGATCTATATTTCCATATAGATTCTTTCAGTGGTCCTCTAACATCCACAGCCTCAATGGATGTACTGACTGACACATTAAAAAAATATTTTGCGGGGGGGGGGGGGGCAGCAGAAACTTTGACAGTTATTTCTGGCATTTCTAAGATAAGGGCTGTTTTGCAAAGGGCATCGTTCCAGCTTAGCTGGCGAAAAATGTGGGCCATTTGTGAAATTAATCCACGACGCATAATTGGCTTCATATATTTCCCCTTGAAATGGTAATAAATGGTAATAAAATCGGGAGCTTCCTTTTGACAAGTCGCACACCCACGTGGGCTCGGGGAAAAAGGGAAAAAAAGGGTGGGTGGGGAAAAAGCCTTTTCAGGATTAAAGGTGTGCAGAAGTTACTTAGAACGGGAAAATAAAACCCGGGCAAGTATATCTGAACGTTGCATGCGTTTTGTAAGCCACGAAGGAGATAATCATTCTGCAGTGAGCTTTTCAAAGACAATCTTCCTACTCTAAATCACTGTCCATCTAGGACGGATTTGCCAACTTATTCTGCTTAGAGAACCTGCCTGGAATGTCTGTGATGGATGTTCATTGGGGAAGGGAAAGAAGCCATACCCACAAACATTTGGGGAGGGCAAAGTGGACCCCCCCTGACCCCATCGCTAGCCCCCTCCCTGCCACTGCCTCTTTCCTTGCCCCTCCCTCCCCCACCTCCTACCTTTCTCCAACCTCCAGGGCATGGGTAGGCAAACGAAGGGCCGGGGGCCGGATCCGGCCCAATCGCCTTCTCAATCCGGTCCGGGAATCAGCCTGTTTTTACACAAGTAGAATGTGTGCTTTGATTTAAAATGCATCTCTGGGTTATTTGTGGGGCATAGGAATTCGTTCATTTCCCCCCCTCAAAAATATAGTCCGGCCCCCCACAAAAGCCAATGCAATTCTGGGCTGCATCAATAGGAGTATAGCATCTAGATCAAGGGAAGTAATAGTGCCACTGTATTCTGCTCTGGTCAGACCTCACCTGGAGTACTGTGTCCAGTTCTGGGCACCACAGTTCAAGAAGGACACTGACAAACTGGAACGTGTCTAGAGGAGGGCAACCAAAATGGTCAAAGGCCTGGAAACGATGCCTTATGAGGAACGGCTAAGGGAGCTGGGCATGTTTAGCCTGGAGAAGAGGAGGTTAAGGGTGATATGATAGCCATGTTCAAATATATAAAAGGATGTCACACAGAGGAGGGAGAAAGGTTGTTTTCTGCTGCTCCAGAGAAGTGGACACGGAGCAATGGATCCAAACTACAAGAAAGAAGATTCCACCTAAACATTAGGAAGAACTTCCTGACAGTAAGAGCTGTTCGACAGTGGAATTTGCTGCCAAGGAGTGTGGTGGAGTCTCCTTCTTTGGAGGTCTTTAAGCAGAGGTCCGTATAGTAAAAGCTATGGTTTTCCCAGTAGTCCGTATAGTAAAAGCTATGGTTATAGTAAAAGCTATGGTATAGTAAAAGCTATGGTTTTCCCAGTAGTGATGTATGGAAGTGAGAGCTGGACCATAAAGAAGGCTGATCGCCGGAGAATTGATGCTTTTGAATTCTGGTACTGGAGGAGACTCTTAAGAGTCCCATGGACTGCAAGAAGATCAAACCTCTCCATTCTGAAGGAAATCAGCCCTGAGTGCTCACTGGAAGGACAGATCGTGAAGCTGAGGCTCCAATACTTTGGCCACCTCATGAGAAGAGAAGACTCCCTGGAAAAGACCCTGATGTTGGGAAAGATGGAGGGCACAAGGAGAAGGGGACGACAGAGGACGAGATGGTTGGATAGTGTCTTCGAAGCTACAAACATGAGTCTGACTAAACTGCGGGAGGCAGTGGAAGACAGAAGTGCCTGGCATGCTCTGGTCCATGGGGTCACGAAGAGTCGGACACGACTAAACGACTAAACAACAACAACAAGCAGAGGCTTGACAACCATATGTCAGGAGTGCTCTGATGGTGTTTCCTGCTTGGCAGGGGGTTGGACTTGATGGCCCTTGTGGTCTCTTCCAACTCTATGATTCTATGATTCTATGATTCTAGGTCTGAGGGACAGTGGACCGGCCCCCTGCTGAAAAAGTTTGCTGACCCCTGCTCCAGGGAGTGTTGGGCGTGGCCTAGCAGAAGGCCACCCTGGCCTGCCCTCAGGCTCCTGATGCCCATCTTTTGGACCCTTGCCCTTGCTCGATCAGTGCAGGGCAGCAGAATCGTGGCATTTGGGATTGTGAACAGAAGCCAGGGTGGCTTCTGGCAATTCATGATGCCCCAATTATATCAGGACACTTGAGGGGTCTGAGAAGTGTGTGTGTGTGTGTTAAAGGATTATAATTTTAACTGGAACGTAAGTGAAATTAATAAGATTTTGGAATGCAGGGGGTGAAAAACCCTTAGGGAGCCATCAAATCTAGCTACTCTAACTAAAATCTGTACTTCGGTATTTGATTAATCTGTATTAATAATTGTATTAATTGGATATGAATTGGCATTGTTATGATGCGGCTATTATTGGAATAATATTGGAAAAGTAATAAAAAATTATTTTTTTAAGAAAGAGAAAAGTGTGTGTTGTGGGGGGGGGGCGATTTCAACAGCAGCCTCTGGCCCAGACTGCCTCATAAACTCCTATGAGAACATATGAGCCTGCTGGACCATGTCAGGGGCCCATCGAGTCCAATAATCTGTTCTCACAGTGGCCAGCCAGGTGTCCCTCATGCGGAGCCCAACAGCAGTAATAATAATAATAATAATAATAATAATAATAATAATAATAATAATATATTTATACCCCACCCATCTGGCTGGGTTTCCCCAGCCACTCTGGGCGGCTTCCAACAGAACACTAAAATACAATAACCTATTAAACATTAAAAGCTTCCCTAAACAGGGCTGCCTTCAGATGTCTTCTAAAAGGCTGGTGGTTGTTTTTCTCTTTGACATATGGCAGGAGGGCATTCCACAGGATGGGCGCCACCACCGAGAAGGCCCTCTGCCTGGTTCCCTGTAACTTGGCTTCTCATAGGGAGGGAACCACCAGAAGGCCCTCAGAGCTGGACCTCAGTGTCTGGGCAGAACGATGGAGGAGGAGACACTCCTTCAGGTATACTGGGCCAAGGCCGTTTAGGGCTTTAAAGGTCAGCACCAACACTTTGAATTGTGCTTGGAAACATACTGGGAGCCAATGTAGGTCTTTTAGGACTGGTGCTATATGGTCTCAGCGGCTGCCCCCAGTCACCAGTCTAGCTGCTGCATTCTGGATTAGTTGCAGTTTCCGGGTCACCTTCAAAGGCAGCCCCACGTAGAGCGCATTGCAGTAGTCCAAGCGGGAGCTAACCAGAGCATGCACCACTCTGGCGAGACAGTCTGCGGGCAGGGAGGGTCTCAGCCTGCGTAGCAGATGGAGCTGGTAGACAGCTGCCCTGGACACAGAATTAACCTGCGCCTCCATGGACAACTGTGAGTCCAGACTTGAGGACTTGAGGGTGACATCACTTCCCTCCTTATTTGTGATTCCCAGCAACCAATATTTTTTTTTACAAAATGGAGACTTGCTTATTATAATCTTACTGCCTTGTGAGGTCTGCCTGAAAAGCGGAATATACCTGTAAACAAATAATACTAAAAAGCACCTGGAGAACATCAGGTTCAAAACTCCTGAGAGACGCAGGCGGCCCCCTTTCTCCTCGCCTCCTCCTCCTCTGTGAACTCTCGAAAAAGTCGGAGCTATTTTGGCACTAACTAGTTTAAAGAACTTGTATCAGCTTTTTCCATTTGAGGCTCTGGCAGTTATTGTTCCCAAAGTGGCCATTCAGTTAAAGAAAAAGCAATTTCCAGTTCTCTGCTGACGAGGGAGAGAGAGAGAGAGAGAGAGAGAGAGAGAGAGAGAGAGAGAGAGAGAGTCCGTATCTCCCCAAGAACTGCTTGCTGCATGAGATCAGAAGAACTTCTTGGTGTGTTTTCATACTTAAACTGATTTTTATTTGGTAACGCGAACATAAAATGCATAATGATCATTATAATTCTCATTGGGATTCCACCTCCTCCCCGGCGCCTTCTGTTCCATATTAGCTCATAACTAGGAGTCCGCATGGACTCGTAAAGAATGTAATAGAGGTCTGAGCCCCTCTGCCGATTCCAAGAACCATCTTCACTGAATGCAGGGAGCGGAATTGCAGCAATTGACCTGACCTCCCTGGGCTGGTGGTACAAGACATTTTGCTGCCCGAGGCGAAAGGCATTCCACATACAGAGGCATTCCACCTGCAGAAACCAGCCAGGCTGGCAGAGCTGAATCTGACATCAGCAGTGGGGACAGGTTAGCTCCCCCACTGCATGGGAGGCAGCAGGATAGAGTTGGGGGAGGGGGGGTCAGGACATGTGGAGTGCAGAAAGCTCCGGGTTGCGCCCAATGTTGCATGTTGGGGAACCTGACTTATGCAGAGAGATTTCCCTTCCTCCCTGCACAATCTCAAAACCGTCTGTCTGAATTCAGTCCAGTCCTAGGCTAAGCACCCCAAACCTGAACCAAGTTGGCCAGGCCAGCAGAGACGCCTGAAGGCTGCATCTTTCATGATTCACAGGACTGTGGTCTGTGATGGTGCGGATCCTCTGGAAATCTTAGTTTTGCCTTTTTCACCTGCTTTCCTCTGAGCCTGAGAAGCAAAAGCAATGTCGTAATTTTATTCCTTTCTCTGCCTATCAGCCACGGTTTGCCGACGCATCGCTGAAACTCTCTCCTGATTAATATCTGTGAATCTTTCATAACTACTTATCAGAGGACAATATTTGAAAACTGGAGCAAGGCTGTAGGAGAAACACCCAGTGTTTTGTCTTTTATTTTCCGCCAAATGTTTCTGCTTTGTGTATTTCTCTGCTCTTTTGTTCTCAAGTGCCTTCCTGACTGAATCCAGCCTCCCCAAAACAGTGGAGGAATTAGCATAGTTTGAATATGAATGCGAGATCTGCAATAAGGCTTCACCTCTCTCTGAATTTTAATTCCACCACACTTCCTTGAAATGCTATTCATATGCGTAATCAGGCGTTTGATCACTGCCACGCTCCTTGGATCCACCATACGGGAGGAGAGAGCCGAAACGCTGTGCGGAGGAGAATGGAGTGAAAAAGAGTTCTATGGCAGCCACAGTGCAGGCTGGTCATAAGCAGGCTAACTTGGAAGTCCGGCTGCAAGGGTGCTAACTTGAATAAAATATTGGGGGCCCCAGGTAAGCCCTGCCCTGCATAATCGATCACATGATGCAATGCACACACCATTTGAATGGCAATGCCCATCGACTTTTGGGGGGACATCTCTCTCAAATAGTTTATTGGGGGGCCAAAGCCCCCACAGCCCCTAGGAGTTGGCTCCCAAGTCCAGTTGAGTCCAATAGGGACAAATGTAAGGTTCTGCGCTTGGTAGAAAGAACCAGTTGCACAGATATAAGATGAGAGACACCTAGCTCACATTAGCAGTATGTGTGAAAAGGATCTGGGGGACTTAGTGGACCACAAGCTTAGCATGAGTCAATAGTGTGATGCGGTAGTGAAAAAACCTAATGCTATTCTAGGCTGCATCAACAGAAGTAATAGTATCACTCTATTCTGCCTTGGTCAGACCACACCTGGAGTCCTGTGTCCATTTCCAGGCACCACAATTTAAGAAGGATGTTGGCAAGCTGGGAGGTGTGCAAAGGACGTCAGCCAAGATGGAAACTAAGCCTTATGAGGAATGGTTGAAGGAGGTCCATGTTTCACAAGCATACAGTAAGGTTGGTAGTACAATGCGAACTCATATCAGGGTACTGGAAGAAACAAAGATCACCAGTGTCGAAGCAATGATTCTTCAACATCAACTTCATTGAACTGGTCATGTTGTGCAGATGCCTGATGATCGTCTTCCAAAGCAACTACTCTATTCCCAGTTTAGGAATGGAAAGCAAAATGCTGGTGGACAACAAAAGAGGTTTAAAGATGCTCTCAAAGCAAATCTAAAAAAATGTATTATAATCACTGATAACTAGGAAACACTGGCCTGTGAGTGCTCTAATTGGAGAACAGCCTTTACCAAAGGTGACATGGGCTTTGAAGACGCTTGAACTCAGGATGAAAGGGAGAAACATGCTAAGAGCATGGGTAGGCAAACTAAGGCCCAGGGACGGGTCTGTCCAAATGGCCTTCTGAATCCGGCCCGCAGACGGTCCAGGAATCAGTGTGTTTTTACATGAGTAGAATGTGTGCTTTTATTTCAAATGCATCTCAGGGTTATTTGTGGGGCATAGGAATTTGTTCATTTCCCCCCCAAAAATATAGTCCAGCCCCCCAAAAGGTCTGAGGGACAGTGGACCGGCCCCCTGCTGAAAAAGTTTGCTGACCCCTGTGCTAAGAGGAAGGCACGCTTGGCAAACCCTCATAATGATCATCTCCCACCCAGAAACCAGTGTCCCCACTGTGGAAGGACGTGTGGCTCCAGAATTGGCCTCCGCAGTCGCTTATGGACTCACTGTTAAGACTGTGTTCATGGAAGACAATCTTACTCGGCTATGAGGGGTCGCCAAAGAGACAATGGAGACAAACTGTAAATTGTAATATACAATCACCAAGCACATTGCAACCACGGAAGATGCCCACTTCTGTTTCATTGTCGCACAAGAAGTTCTTAGGATAGACAGTGCCCCCAGCTGCATTTCCAGAAATGGCTTCAGTGATTGGTTATGCATTAGGGTAAAGGTAAAGGTACCCCTGATCATTAGGTCCAGTCGTTGCCGACTCTGGTGTTGCGGCGCTCATCTCGCTTTCTTGGCTGAGGGAGCCGGCGTACAGCTTCCGGGTCATCTGGCCAGCAGGACTAAGCCGCTTCTGGCGAACCAGAGCAGCGCACGGAAACGCCGTTTACCTTCCCGCTGGAGCGGTACCTATTTATCTACTTGCACTTGACGTGCTCTTGAACTGCTAGGTTGGCAGGAGCTGGGATCGAGCAACGGGAGCTCACCCCGTCGCGGGGATTTGAACTGCCAACCTTCTGATCAGCAAGCCCAAGAGGCTAAGTGGTTTAGACCACAGCACCACCCACACCCTGGATGCATTAGGAGGAACATCCTAATGGGGAGAGGAAGAGTGGAACACACTCGCTTGGGAGGAGGTTGGCTGCCCCAGGCTAGATAAGGGTGCTGTGGTTGGCCAGATCCATGCATTGAGAAAGAGTTTGGGGCTAGAGGACTTCCCAGCTGCCTTCTAACCCACAACTCTGTGGGTTAAGAACACATTCCTAGCTGCGTAACAGTCCACCACCAGTGAAGAAAGTCTAGAACCCAACATACATTTAAAGCACGCCCCTCATCCAAGAATCCTGAGGATTGTAGTTTGTGAAGGGTGCTGGGGACTGTAGCACTGTGGTGGGTAAACTATGCTTCACAGGTTTCGTTATGCGGATGAAGGGTGCTTTAAATGTATGGTGTGCATGCAGCCAGAATTTGAGCGTTGTCAGAACTGGCTGCCTAGGCGCTGATCGTGCTCCCCTGGCTTTGCCTTCTCTTTCTTCCCTGAGAGATTAATCTCTCTTCTCCTTCAGTGTGACAAATGCATTTCGCTTCCCAGAAGCCCTAATATTTCAAAATCACTCTCCTGAAATCAAGCTTCTTGGATCTGTGTGAAATCTTGATTTGTGATCACACTGATGACACAAACCACTGTGGCCACAGTTTTCATTTCTCTTCATGACTGATGTCACTTCTTGCAGAAGGCAATGATGACAGTCACTCTTTTGATCCTCTGTATTCTCAGACTGTCAGTCCCAAGCATGCATGCCCTCCCATTATCCAGGACTGGTAGCCATTCACTCCTATGGGGAGCACTAGCTCATGTATTGTCATGCGGACCAGTCTCCCTCATGCAACCAAAGAAGATCCTGCTGGATCAGGCCAGAGTGTGATGGCCTGGGACTCGGGCTCGGACTCGGAACCAGAGGAGTCTCAGTCAGCACCAGATCCTTTGCGTCAAGCATCATCTGAACCAAGTCTGGGGCCTGATCCTGAAGAGCCCCAGTCTGCACAGGTTCCCCTGCAGCAAGCACCAGCTGGGCCGAGTCAGGGGCCTGAGCCTGCCCTGGCTCCAGATGTGGGGATGACCTCGTTGCCTCCAGCTGGGCCATCACTTACAGCTGCTCCACTACCGGTTGGGACAGGGGAGGCTGAGGCGGCCCCTGGGTCTAGTAACCCACCGACGTCTCCTGAGCTGCAGAGACTCAGATCTGAGAGAAGGAGAGACCTGAGTAGTTGCAGGAGGAGTGCTTGCCTTCGGGTGAGACAGTGAGGTGAGTCACTGGGGGATCAGGACCGGCTGTTACCCCAACAGAGATAAAAGGCTGCTGGACCCTGCCCCAGGTTGCGGGAGCAACGTTGCTGTTTGCCAGATCCTGTGTCTGACCTTGCCTGGTTTCCTGCCTCGTGTCCTGCCTTGGCCCTGTTGGACTGACTCCTAGCGGAACCTTCGGATTCTGGACCGGTCCTGGACCGCGTTTCTCGGGTTACCCCCGAGCCCAGCACAGAGTGCATCCAATTTCTTAGTCAAGGTTGAGCACTCTTTGGCTATGTCCCAGCGATCACACAACCTTCAACGGAGGGGGCACCCTCAAAGGCCTCTCCAGCCACCCCCCCACTTCTCCCCTCTCGTCATTAGGTGCTTCCAAATTCTGTGCGATAATTTCTTCTAAGCTTTCATCTCTGGGCTGTATCTCTTACAAAGCAGCTTTTGAGAGAATGTCAGAGGTTCAGGACTGACATAAGACATCAGTTAAGGCTCAAGTCTTAAGTCTTTGAAATGTCTCTGCGTGGGAATCAGCTGAAGCCATTTCTTCTCCAGGATAGGGATTGACACCCCCTCTGTTCCCCACATGACGCTCTCTGATCAAGCAGAAGATAACAAGGGCTTCTTTTCATTGTGGAAATGAGAGTGCATGCCATCATTTGATCCTCAGAGTCATTTTGTCCTTCCTAATAATGAGAGGATGATAAAACAAAGGATCTCTGCCCACCAAACTTTTGTTACATATTTCCAAGGAAGGAAGAGTAAGAATTAGGATCAAAGTTTTTGCTTTTTTAAAAGCAAGCTTTTAAAAAGCATTTACTCACCCTAGAAATAACCAAGCCTTATGAGGAATCGTCAAGGGAGTTGGGTATGTTTAGCTTGGTAAAGAGGAGACTGGGAGCACATATGGCAGCTATCTTCAAATATCTCAAGGGCTGTCATACGGAAGTTTGTTTTCTGCTGCTCCGGAGGCTAGGCCTTGAACCAATGGCTTCAAGTTACAAGAAAGGAGATTCCGACTAAACATCAGGGAAAACGTTCTGACAGTAAGAGCTGTTTGACAGTGGAACGGACTCCCTTGGGAGGTGGTGGACTCTCCTGAGAGCCAGTGTCGTGTACTGGTTAAGAGCGGTAGACTTGCTCCCTCTTCCATGTGACAGACCTTGAGATATTTAGATGGCTCTCATGTCTGCTCTCAATCTCCTCTTCTCCAGTGTGGTCTAGTGGTTAAGAGTGGTAGACTCATAATCTGGTGAACAGGGTTCGCTTCCCCGCTCCTCCACATGCAGCTGCTGGGTGACCTTGGGCCAGTCACACTTCTCTGAAGTCTCTCAGCCCCACTCACCTCACAGAGTGTTTGTTGTGGGGGAGGAAGGGAGAGGAGAACGTGAGCCGCTTTGAGACTCCTTAAAGGGAGTGAAAGGCGGGATATCAAATCCAAACTCTTCTTTCTTCCTTGGAAGTTTCAAGCAGAGGTTGGAATGGCCATCTGCCAGGGATGCTTTAGCTGAGATTCTTGCATTGCAAGCATTTGGGGGAAATGACCCTCACGGATCCTTCCAACTCTACAATTCTATGATTCTGTGAAAATTCTCAAGAATAAAAAGTGATCTGGTTATATTTAGTGAAATTTATTGGGTGTCTACACCTCAGCTTTCTCTAAGTGGGTCAGGAAAGTCCATATTGTTCTCTCCTACCCATAACTCATTTCATCTTCACAACACCCGTGTGAAGTAAGTTAGCTTAAGCACGGGACTCTTACTTGTAAAAGTGGTCCACCGGGGTGCCCTACCAGTTTCTCCCCATGAAAACAGGGTTCAGAATCAAGCAATGAGTTTATTTCACCAGTCATTTGGCTGAAGAAGTTTTTACTCTTCTGTTTTGACACTAAGCTGTTCTTAAACCAAGGCACCGCTGTATTTAGAAATAGAATGTTAAAACCAGCTGGAAACATATTATGGTCAAGTTAATAGTGTGGGCAGAGATTAGATTGCAATATGTTTTTGGTGATTTTATTTGCATTCAAGAACGTAAGAAGAGCCTGCGGGATCAGGTCAGTGGCCCATCAAGTCCAGCATCCTGTTCTCACAGTGGCCAACCAGGGGCCCATTATTGGAAACCCACAGGCAGGATTCAAGCACAAGAGCATCAATCTGCCCTCCTGTGGTTTCCAGCACAGAGGCAGAGCATAGAAATCATGGTTATTATTATTATTATTATTATTATTATTATTATTAATCATCATTATTATTATTACTGTAACTATAACTATAACTATAACTATAATTCTCTGCACGGTCAGGGAAAAAGCAATGCTGTCCAGGGTTGTAAAGACTGCGGAGAGAATAATTGGGCGCACACTTCCCACCTTGGATCAAATCTATGCTTCCTGGTGCCATAAGAAAGCTGCAGTGATAGTGCAGGATAGTGCGCACCCCGGAAATGACCTCTTTCAGCTTCTGCCTTCTGGAAGAAGGTACAGGGTTATAAAGACTAGGACTAGCCACCTGAGAAACAGTTTCTATGCGATTTTAGTTTTAAACGCAGTGTAAGGTAGTCTTTATGGGAGTATATTGTATTCAGTTATGGGTTATCAGAGTTTTTAGGGGGCTAACCAGGCTGGGATAGCTGGGATAACAATCTTACTCGGCTACAAGTGGTCGCCAAAGAAGAAGATAGTAAAAAAAAAGAAAAGAAAAAACTTAAAAAGAAAGGAAGCAAGAAAGAAATGTGTTCATCTTGTAAGAGGCAGAGATGGCTTTTCCTTTAATAATACATTTATCTCTGTGGCTTCTACCTCTGCCTTGTCCATGCTGCGCCTGAGTACATTTGCTCCATAGCTGTGACGTCCTCCTGACTGCACGGTGCATCTTTATTACAGAGCCTGATCATCCATGCCGAGGTCAGCTTGTGTGGCAAAACATTTGCTGTCTGGAGGATGGAGTAGACTGCGGAAAGCGTGGCATTGGCTGGCATATGATGATCGGAGGGGGAAATCCAGCGTTTCGTAGCGCGAGAAAACAGGTTTGCTACATTCAGCAAAGGCTTTTGTCTTTCTTGATTGAAAAAGAAGAGGGGAAATTTCATTTTGAACCTCCCCTCGGAAAAAAAAGGGTGGGAGGGGAGAGAAACCCAAACATGTTTGGAATTTTTGTGGGTTGGCAAAAGGAGCTTTGTTCTGCTCCTCGCTGAATTACCCATCAAGCAAATGGCCCATCTCCAGTTTTATGAGAATGGAAAGCTAAGCCGGGTTTTGGAAGCAAGTTGAAGGATTTGGCCTTGCGCAGATTGTTTCGTTGTAATGAAAGAAATCTCCAGATGTCAGGGTCCCCCCTGCTCCCCCCCATCTCCTTTCCTTCCATGGATTTACATAATATTTTAGTTTTGATTCTCCCCCCCTTCATTGAAGGCTCCCAAATTGTTGTTTTCTCCCTTTGCTTTCCCACAGGTAAGTGGCAGAGCATCCACACTGTTTGGGACCTTTTCATTTAGAGAAAAGGCGAGCAATGTGAAAGAAGTTTATAAATGATGCCTAGCATAGAGAAAGTGGATAGAGAAAAGTTTTTATGGACACAGGTGGCGCTGTGGGTTAAACCACAGAGCCTAGGACATGCTGATCAGAAGGTTAGTGGTTTGAATCCCCACAACGGGGTGAGCTCCCATTGCTCGGTCCCTGCTCCTGCCAACCTAGCAGTTCGAAAGCACACCAGTGCAAGTAGATAAATAGGTACTGCTCCGGCGGGAAGGTAAACGGCGTTTCCGTGCGCTGCTCTGGGTCGCCAGAACCAGCTTAGTCATGCTGGCCACATGACCCGGAAGCTGTATGCCGGCTTCCTCGGCCAATAAAGCGAGATGAGCACCGCAACCCCAGAGTCGGTCGTGACTGGACCTAATGGTCAGGGGTCCCTTTACCCTTTACCTTTAACCCTAGAACTCTTGGACATTCAGTGTGTGGGATAACCAGCCTCATATAACCAACATGCTTCTGTCTATGCATGAAGGGGTTAATACCACAGAGTAAGCTGTCCTGCCAGGCTTAGCAAGGCAACTTGCCCTTACACTGAGAGGGAATAGGCAATCAAGCCTCCAGTCTACCTGAGAAGTTCATTGGGCAAAGGGGTTTTGAGCTGGTTGCTCTAGCTCAGACCACATGGCTCTCACAAACCACTCTTGAGTTCTTAAAGTAATAACTTAGGAACTTTCACCACTTTGTAACTAAGCGAAGTTTCACTGCCTGGGAATTTTTTTCTGAACGCTGTATGAAAAAGCACATGAATCTAACCTTTGGAGAGTTTGTAAGTAAACCATTTTTAACTTACCTAATGTGTGGGATTTTTTCCCCCCTTTGCTAGAGTTCAGACAGCCCACTGGAAAATAAGGAGCAGATGTTGTCCTGGGCAAGACAAAGCAACTAACAAACTTAATAAATAATAACAACAATAGTGTTTTATTTGCTGGTTCTAAATGTGTTTTAAGGTATTTTAAATATTGTTTTTAACAAGCACAACCCCCCTGGATCTTCATGCCAGACCACCCCGTCCCCTACCTGGCAATTGACTAAATTATTTTAAGCCCTCAACCAGAAGAAAATCTAAGGCCCCTAAAATCCATCAGGTTTAATAGTAACTTCTGAATGGGATGGGGAGGTGAGGTCAACACTCAGCAATCTCTTGCATCAGAGAAAGCATACCTCTATGTATCCATTTGATCAATAGTCCTGATGGAATTATTAAGGGAGGGAGGGTTGCAGCATCAGCACCCGGTCAAGTTGAGGTTTCTATTTCAACCGCAGCAGCATCTGTGTGGATGCTGTTTGCAGTGGCAAAGCTGCATGCTCTGCCACCAAAGGGCGGAGAGCAGGTGGGGGTGTGGTTGGCACCCCTGGGGGTGTGGCTGGCACCCCTGGGGTGTGGCTGGCACCCCTGGGGCGTGACGCGCATCCTGGGGGCGTGACGTGCATCCTGGGGGCATGGTACGCCACGCGTGAGGGAGTGGCATGTGTTCTGGGGGTGTGACGCGCCGTCTGTGGGGGTGTGATGCCTGGTGCACAGGTGTGTGTGTGTGTGTGTACGGCACGTGTCCCGGGGGGGGGCACCGCGATGGCACCCTACCGGAATAGTGGTGCTGGGGGTGGTCTGCGCCCTCCACGCTCCTGTTTCTCCGCCAGTGGCTGTTTGGAGGTGAAGATTTGAGTTTCCGTTCAGGCCGTCGTGGACTGCAGCTGAGTCCAATTTGGAATCCTCTCCTGAGTCCACAGAGGACTTAAGGAGTGGCACCTCTTTGGACCCCACTGGTGGATAAATGTGCCCCTCCAGGTCTCTCTGTGTGGCTCCTGAAATTCTCCCCAGGCCTCCCCCCTCACCTTTGCCCCATCCTGGATTGTTTATGTCTCGCTGGGATGTATCCGTGAACTCTGATGATGCCTCAAGATGGTACATTTCCCAGTACGTTTCCAAGCACAGTTCAAAGTGTTGGTGCTAACCTTTAAAGCCCTAAATGACCTCAGTCCTGTATACCTGAAGCAGCATCTCCACCTCCATCGTTTTGCCCAGACACTGAGGTCCAGCTCCGAGGGCCTTTTGGCAGTTCCCTCCTTGAGAGAAGTGAGGCTACAGGGAATCGGGCAGAGGGCCTTCTTGGTAGTGGCGCCCACCCTGTGGAACGCCCTCCCATCAGACGTCAAGGAAATAAGCAACTATCCTACTTTTAAGAGACATCTGAAGGCAGCCCTGTTTAGGGAAGTTTTTAATGCTTAATGCTGTATTGTGTTTTTAATATTCGATTGGGAGCCGCCCAGAGTGGCTGGGGAAACGAAGCCAGATGGGTGGGGTATAATTTATTATTATTATTATTATTATTATTATTATTATTATTATTATTATTATTATTATTAATGCAGGGCACTGTGGGGGTAGATGTTGGTTGCTAGTGGACGGACAATTAAGATGATGGACAGTATATATATATTTGTTGTTGTTGTTGTTGTCGTGTCTGACTCTTCGTGACCCCCTGGACCAGAGCACGCCAGACACTCCTGTCTTCCACTGCCTCCCGCAGTTTGGTCAAACTCATGCTGGTAGCTTCGAGAACACTGTCCCACCAATATATATATATATATATATATATATATATATATATATATATATGTGTGTGTGTGTGTGTGTGTGTGTGTAGTGTGTGTATGTGTGTGTGCTCTCTCTCTTTCACAGACTCTTTTGGACTCTGCCTAGGAAGGCATTACTGAATGAAGTCTATTGAGGGGGCGATTGAGGGGGCCAGGGCAGCGCAATGTGAGCACGCCATGCTCACAGGCCACGGGGCATGCTCTACGTTACATTCCTCTTTCTGCAAAGACAACCTCAAGAAGGGCAACCAAAATCATGCACTGAGATATGAGCCAAATGAAATGCAAACTGCTGATACTCCCTGGGTTATGTTTATTTTATTTTCTTCTGCCTTTCCTAACCCCATTCAGGATGTGCTTCTTTTATCTGCCTAACCAACATCTGTCAGGGCACATTATTCCATTTCGTGTGTCTACGATCCCTCGAGTGGACTCCCATTTCTGGGTCTTTCTGGTACTCAGGTTTCACCCACCAGACAGATAATCCGTTCAGTTAAGGAATTCCTTTCCAGTGTACTCCTTCTGATGGGGATGGGGGTGGTGAGGTTTGACTTAGCTTTCCAACGCTTTTGCCTCCAGGTCAGGCTTGTGGAAGAAAAGCTCCTCTGTCTGCAGGCACCGTGATTCCAACTCTTTGCCCGTTTGGTTGTTGATGAAGCTTCCTTCCTTCTCAGAATCCTCTTGGCCATAGATCAACAGGAGGTCCTCCTCATCTACGGGCACAAAGACCAACGATGACTCTATTTTGAACAGGATCTCGTCACTAGGATGCTTGTTAGTTACAAATGTCTCATATGACTCCATGGAGTCTTGATACGCGCTTCGATCATGCATGTCACTGTGGACCCATTGACTGATGGTTTGCTGCCCCCTGGAAGCACTTCCTCCCCCTTCGCTTTCTTCCACTGTGGTCTCTGGTTCATTTACTACCAGAGTTTGATACCCTTTTCTTCTGTAGTTATCCAGTGTTATTTGAACAGTGGTGGAAGGGAGAGCCTCCACTGTCTGCTGACCACGGTTTACGAGGATTTTGCGGGTTTTCCTGTTTAACAGGATTCCCCTTTCCAGGGAAATTATGCTGTATGTTTGTTCAATTTCCTCTCCTTCCGTATACGACAGCGTCATCTCCCTGTTCACTTTACTTCCAACGTCAGATCGAGCCCTGTCAAACATTCTTGCTCTTCCATTGACCTTGCCTCTCTTTTGCTGAGATTCTTGACCTCCGGACTGTAGAATTTCCGAAAGAGGTTTCATTTCCCACGTACTGCTTGTCTGCTGACCTTTGCATTTCATTTCAGCACCAGTTCTTTGGCTGACCCAAGTGTGGTCCCTCTTGACACCAGCTACGTCTGTCTGTGATGACCGGGAACGTTTGGGGACATCTGGTGAGCCTTGGCCATTGCGTTGCTTAGTGGAATCCCATACCTTCTGTTCCTCTGGCGCTTGACACCTCCATTGCTCTCGACCCCCAAGTTGGGATGGCGATGCTTCTGGCTGCAGATCACTGTAAAGCACCGTGATCTTCCCTGACCTGCTCTCTTCTGAAAAAACCACCTTCCCCATTGACCCTCCTTTTTTTGATTCTCGGCTTTCCTGGGGTTGCTGAATTGCAGGGTGAAGAATTTCTGAAAGGGGCTTCCTCTCCCAAACCAAGCTTGTCTGTTGATTTCTGCTGACCATTTCTGAGCCAGTTTTCTTGCTGATCCAAGTGATGGCCCTATTTGTACCAGCTCCATCTGTGGGCCTCACCTGAGAAGGCTGTGGTGTCTCCTGAGATGCTGGGCCATCTTCACTGCGATTTTGAGGTTTCTGATTTTCTGGCTCTTGACTAATCTCTTGGGATTTCCCTAGATGTTGGCTCTGAAGCTGGGATGGGCCCACGCCACTTTGTAAATCTTGCTCCTGGTTGCTGCTGTGCGATTCCTGCCCTGTACGTCCCTCTCTCTTTGTCTTACCTGAAGAAAAGGTGCTTTCTCCTGACCTGCCCTCTTCACTTTCCTTTGAGTCTTGGCTTACCTGGGGTTCTTCTGTTGAAGGGTGTAGAATTGCACAGAGGGGCTTCAGCTGCCAAATCCTACTTGTCTGTTGGCTTTTGCATTTCATCGTTTTGCCTGTTCTTGGGTTGATCCAACTCACGCCGTCTTCGAGGGCATCTGCCTCGCTTGCATGCTCCACACGGGAAGCCACTGGGGGCTGCAGGCTGATAAATGGCTGGTTGGCCCGGTGTGGTTCCTGCCCGGCGAGGCCTCGCTGGATGCTCCGGTGAGATGCTTTGCGGAGGGACGTGCTGTTTCGGACACTCCCTGCCACAGCTGCCTGCTGACTTGGGTCCATCACTCCTGCTTGCCCAGAACAGCCCACTCCCTGATCGGTGGGAATGGATTGATCTGGCACGTCCTTACCCGGGATTCTTCTCTTTGACTCTGCCCCTTGTTCCAGTGTCGGACCAGTATCCCCACTTTCCTGGTGACAGTTCATCTCGCTGTTTCTCTCCACCTTGATTTCAGGGCAGTGCTTTTCTTCTTTCGTGTTCATATAAATGGTTTTCCAACTCCCCAGGATGACCAGATCTGGTGTACGCTCAGGTCCATCCATTCTTCCTTCCATCTGAACCCAACTAAGCAGCCTTCAGCCTTCAGAGCAGCTGCAGCAGATGTTCATTGTCTGCTAGCTGCCTGGAACCAAATGCTGATCCCCCTCCTTCTGCCTTTCTCTGATGACTCGGACAAGAAGACAACTTGAAAGCTACCTGAGATCTACCTTCCCCACTCGCTTCAAGGAGGTCTCCTTGCTCTTCTCCTTGAGGCTAAATCTTCTTTACAGGCTGTGACATGGCCTAGATGGTTTCAGGTTTTCATCGTCTCACTTCTCCTCTCAGCTGAGAGCCAGTTGGAATCATGGCCTTTCCAGGAAAGCCGGAGCTTCTGGATGTTCTGCAGCTCTGCTTTCTCTCTTTGGTAGCCTTCCCATTCTCACTTCCATGATGTTCTAGAGGATTCTAAAGAATGATAACCAAACGACTATGACATCATGATACATTCTGCTCCATCTCTCTGCGTGTGTTTTGCGGGATGTAATCCACTGGTGCAGTCAAATGCAACATTCCTTGTTTCCCTAGAGTGGGCACAGGCAGGGGGACATCTAGTCAGTGTGACTTCCTGTTCCACTGGTTTGGAGCTACTTCCCCCTGCATGTGACCTGGGAGATGGGCGTGTCAGGAGTGTTCCTTCCCAGAGGGAAAGCGAGGAATCAGAGGGCTGGGGGGCGGGAGGGAGGCAGACAGAGACGGGGGGGGGGGGCTTGCTTTCTTCACAGGCAGAGGGTGAAGCGAGCCCCTCCTTCCCTGGAATGCGGGTCCTAAATTCCCAGGGAGACGTGAGACAGACAGAGCAGCCACAACTTTCAGACACGGTTTCAGGGGAGGAGGGACAAGCTGGGAAGTCTGTTCCAGAATCCCCTAGCTCTCAGCGATTGGGCAGAATTCAGGCTTGGCGTCAAGCCCACAAGAAGGGGAGGAGCTGATGGCATGTGTCCTGTTGGAGAAGAGTCCGCCTTCCAGTGGACTCAACTGGATCATCGAGTGACGATTGAGCTATGTGCTCGGACTGAGCTACTGTGTAAATACCAATAAATCTGAAAAAAACCATAAAACCGCCAGCCTGCCATCTCTTGGCTTGAGAGGGAGGTCATAAATCCTGACAGGTTGTGGCTCTGGCTGACTCCATAAAAGGGCCGAGTCACACAGCCATTTTATCAGTCTCTAGTTTTAGTCTCTTTTGTCTTTCTGTTGTCCTGTTCTATATTTTGTTGCCATGCTGCTCTCCTACAGCCATTTTGTTGTCTTAATGTATTTTTTGCTGCCTGCTGGCTCTCGGCCAGCAGCACATGAGTTCAGTCTACCTATGAGATGAACTCATACTTGATTGTGTAACTACACAATTGGGAGCCAGCATGGTGTAGTGATTAAGAACGCTAGTCTCATAATCTGGGGAACCGGGTTCGTGTCTCCGCTCCTCCACATGCAGCTGCTGGGTGACCTTGCGCCAGTCACACTTCTCTGAAGTCTCTCAGCCCCACTCACCTCACAGAGGGAGGAAGGGAAAGGAGAATGTTAGCTACTTTGAGACTCCTGAAGGGGAGTGAAAGGCGGGATATCAAATCCAAACTCTTCTTCTCTTCTTCTTCTACTAAGGAAAGCCTGACTTTCAGGGATCATATCGTGAACTGAAATGTGAGTAAACTTTTGTTATTTTATTCAGAAAGACTCTTGTATCTTTATTCCTTTAGGAGGGATAAAAGGGGGCACCAGGAAATAGTCTTAACTAAGAGATTGAAATGAATCTGCAGACTGGCTTCTAGCTATATTAAGGGGAATTTGCTCTGCTACATCACTCACTAGCACGAGTGAAGGAAGGGTAATAGTTATTCAATATATCATTTCCTACTATCCTGAACATTCTCACATGTTCTAACAGCATTACCAGAGGTGGACAAAGGCTCTGGAATGTTGTCTGAAATTAGGCAGCCACTTCTGACCAAGTGAAGATGCCTGGGAGACAGGATGGCACCTGATGTCTCCACCATCTGGAGGTGCATACTGTCAGGAGTTCAGCCTACACTCGAGTAGGACCCTGGCAGAGACACAGGCCCGAATGGCATGTTCCCTCCCTCCTGGTCTTTCATTTAGGAGCTTCAAAAGCTTTCTTCTGTCCGAACATCACAGCGACTGATGCCAACAGACACTGGCACACTTAGCGATCCGCAGAGTTTGCACAGATGCGTAACAGGCCTCAGCAGCTCAGCATTTTGACTAATCTACTTTATTTACATATCAACACACACAGAGCACTGCAACATGGCTCCCTCTCTCTCTAGCATCAGACAGCAAAGAGAAAAAACAAAGGACAGTAGTCCCACTTCACGGAACGCAGTAACACAAACATCCTGTCTCCGTCACTTCCCACTCTGTGGAGTCAAAACATACACCATCATGTGATAGACAACAATCCCATGACTGCAATCATAGACCAGGAATTCTAACACATGCCTGGGGATCCTTAGATCTGGACTGTTTTCACACACTAATTCCACCTCCTGTTGAATTCTAGCAGTCATATTTTATCTGCACAATCAGAATGAATTTCTGGAACCAAAATGCTTTTTCTGCACAGCTTGAGCAGCAGCAGTCACCATTATGAAGAAGAGGTCTCTCCATATAGTGCAAATATTCCCTTATAGATAAGTTGAATTGTGCCTGGTTTTGGATTCATTGCAGGTTTGTTTGTTTGTTTGTCCCCCTGGATTTATTCCTTTCTTATCTCACGCTCAGCTGAGCTACCAAGAGTTGATCATGTGACTGGTCACGTGTGTTGGTGAGCCTCTTGGGAAGGAACATGCAGAAAGAAAAATGGGATTCACGATGTATTTAAATGTCAAGGCCAATCTAACTGAAAAAGCTTACGGGAGAGATACAACTAAAAAAGAAAAAGAAAACTAAGGATGTAAAGTTAAATGCTACACTAAAACCTCTAATTGAAAACCAATACGGAAAGAACCATCTAACCTTTAGAAAATTCTAACATTCCCCAAGTCCTACTTAACTTGCCTATTAAAATTCAACCTTTCGCCATATAGTCAGTGGGTGCCCAGAGCATGCCCAGAAGAGAGCAACTGGGATGAGGGAGGGCACGGGAAACTAATTCCTATGCGGGAAGAGTTGAGCCCGGAGAAGAGGAGATTCGGGAGAGTCACGATCACGGTCTTCAAATAGCTGAAGGGCTGTTCACAGTGAAGGAGGGGCAGGGCTAGATTGTGTGAGTGGAATCAAGGGCAGGTCAGCAGTTTTCAGGACAAACCCCGAGCGGAACAGTGGACCAGAGTGCCTCAGTAGGTGTTGGACTCTCATTTGCTGCAGAGGTTGCCCCAGATGTTGTTGAACTACAACTCCCATCACCCCTAGCTATCAAGGCCAGAGCTCAGGGATGATGGGAGTTGTAGTCCAACGACATCTGGGGACCCACAGGTTGAGAACCGCTGGTTTAGGGGAAGGTCTC